>NC_140124.1:60219053-60825411 GCF_964035555.1 Netta rufina
AGTACATCATAGTCTCTTTAAGATCATGTTTAATGAAAAAAAATTAAAGTGTCTTGCTGACTCAGGGAAAGGGCATCAAAAGCATGTCACTATGACAGGTAAGATAAACGGTTGGGGTTGGTGAATCATAGAATCATAGAATATCCTGAGTTGGAAGGGACCCTTAAGGATCATCAAGTCCAACTCTTGACACCGCTCAGGTCTACCCAAAAGTTCAGACCATGTGACTAAGTGCACAGTCCAATCTCTTCTTAAATTCAGACAGGCTCGGTGCAGTGACCACTTCCCTGGGGAGCCTGTTCCAGTGTGCAACCACCCTCTCTGTGAAGAACCCCCTCCTGACGTCCAGCCTAAATTTCCCCTGCCTCAGCTTAACCCCGTTCCCGCGGGTCCTGTCACTGGTGTTAATGGAGAAAAGGTCTCCTGCCTCTCGACACCCCCTTACGAGGAAGTTGTAGACTGTGATGAGGTCTCCCCTCAGCCTCTTCTTCTCCAGGCTGAACAGGCCCAGTGACCTCAGCCGTTCTTCGTACGTCTTCCCCTCCAGGCCTTTCACCATCTTCGTAGCCCTCCTCTGGACACTCTCCAACAGTTTCATGTCCTTTTTATACTGTGGTGCCCAGAACTGCACACAGTACTCAAGGTGAGGCCGCACCAGCGCAGAGTAGAGCAGGACAATCACCTCCCTTGACCTACTAGCGATGCCGTGCTTGATGCACCCCAGGACACGGTTGGCCCTCCTGGCTGCCAGGGCACACTGCTGACTCATATTCAACTTGCTGTCTACCACGACCCCCAGATCCCTCTCTTCTAGGCTGCTCTCCAGCGTCTCATCGCCCAGTCTGTACGTGCAGCCAGGGTTTCCCCGTCCCAGGTAAAAGAGCAGTTGCTGGCTGTAGGTGCAGTTTGCAAGACTGGACAGGCAAAGTATGAGCAGCCATTCAGTCACTTGAAAGCCAAAATAAAGTTGTTATTGTTCACTTTTAAAAGAGATTTAAAAGATCTGTCTTCTACTTTTTGTATTTAAAACAATAAGGTCACAGTTAATGACGTACCATTTAATAAGCCAATCCCTGTCTACAGAAAGTAGTTAGTTCCATTAATTAAGCAAGGTCAAATTTCTGAAAGCAGTACAAAAGAGCATGAAGATGTTTTTCCATCCCCTGTAATGAGCAGTGTTCACTGCTGTCTCTGATGTGCTTTCTGGTGGCAAGATGTTTGCTGCAGCTGAGGGGACTGCAACTGACTTGTTCCAAGCAAGCCAGTGAGACCACTTTGCAAGGGTTTTAAACTCCAGCTCTTACTGGAGTAAAGTACCTGTGTTCATTTAGAGAGGAATTTTAGGAAATGGCATCTTAGCCCAGGTTCAGAATTAGAAACTATGAAGTGGGGTGTGTTTGGGGCTCATCATCTCCATAAATATGTATTATATATATGGTAGTCACTTTTCAAGTATTTATCTGTTAGGTCTTCACCCATGTGATTTCAGCCCTCATGCTACCTTTGTGTGTTCCCTATCTCCAGCAGCATTTCAAACCTGCTGTGTTGCTCTTGGATGGATGTCTTCAGTCTGACCTGTGTTGAACTTCAGCACACAAGCATCATATGGGGAAAACTGCAACACTTTCTAAATGGGGTCTCCTGTAACCAACAGGAAGACCTTGTAATTAACAATAATTTGACAGAGCTGAAACCGGTCCAAAGGGAATCATGCTTCATAATCAGATGCTTCAAAGCAGCTAAAGGAAACTTTAGTGAAAGAATATGCCTAAGACATTAGTAAAAGTACCACTGTGCATATATATACAGGACTTCTGTCCAACCACAGCCACTAAATGCAATGCAGGGAACAAACCAACATGTAGCCATCAGAACTGTGGTCTCCAGGAGTCAGAGAGACCCACATCAGTCAAGGAGGATTGACCTCCTCTACCCTTATGGGGATATGCTGCACTGCCAGCGCTCAAGGCCACCATCCACCATTCATTCATAGTGTGCATGTACTAACCTGGGCAATACAGCTCCTAATACCCCAGGGCTCCAAAATTCTTCATGAGCTGTCAGAAGAGTAAGTCCAATTGGGTTCTGGGTGGCTCTCCTGGCACAAAGCACAGAGGAATGTTATCTTGCCTGTCTACCTTTTATAAGAAGAGCCTCATGGTTGCTAAGAACAAGTACTGAAGTCCTATACATCTTCAACCTGGCTTCAGAGGAGAAAACAGGTTGGGGGTCTCTTGTGGTGCTGCCAGAGCAGAGGCTTTGGTGCACCCCAAGCTAACCACAGGTTAGCCTGCGTAGTTGGCTAGCAGACTGCTGCTAGCATGATGCGTAACTGGACCAAGAACACCAAAACCCTGGAAAGTTATGTTACTTTAAAATTAAATTATTGATTTTCCAAGGTATGTGCTACAAAGGAGTGGAATATAATTCAGGCTTCCTATACCTGCATTTCAGGTAATTATGCAGAAGAAAGCTGAACTCTATATAAAAACTTTGATTTTTTTTTTTCTTTAATTTAAACATGTTGAGCTGCAATAGAAGAAATAATCTAGCTGTGTGTCAGTGAATAAAAAGTAAATAAATAACAAAACAAAACACCATGTAATCTCAAGGAATAACTTGTGTGCATTATGTTAAAATTGCTAAATGAGAAGGTCATGCAAAATTCTCTCTCATGCAAAATTCTCTATGTCCAAAATCTGACAGACCCCATACATGGCACAATGCTGTAACTCCCAACTCTCTCTTGTAGAGACATAACTGAAAGTGAAAATTGTCTGTAGTTGTTCATGGTGATTCAAAACACTCTATTTTAAGCCTATAAGACACATGTTTTACCGGAGAAGCACGCTAAGGATCTTTGTGTATTTCCTAGCCCAAGACTGAACATCACACTGCTGACTATTTAGAAAGTAATCATGAAAATAAAAGTTACTGGTGCATAAATGCTTTGCTTAAACCAAACCAAACCAAACCAACAACAAAACAAACAAAAAACAGTGTATTATAGGCGTTCTCAGCATCCATCCGTATTTACTACACAGCTGTTCGTAAAGGACTTCTGAGAGTTTTACTCCTTCACACCAGTAGAGGGTGGCAGACGCTAGAATTTGTACTGACCGGTCTCGAGCTGTCATTTGATTGAATCTTAAGATATGAATTTATTCAAAAAGTCTCATTATCCAAACTTGGCTCATGGCTGCAGGCACACAGGGCGAATTCAGTGCAGTAGCAGATGCAAACCAGCCTTATGTACACAGTGACCGGGTACTTCAGCATGCATGCAAACGAAGATAGAAAAGTACATTATCAAGCTGCACCCTAACTCATTGCTGCAACATAACTTTGTGTCTCATAGGTATTAAAACTCATGCCATTGATCAAACCAGAGCAGTTGCTCATGGAAAATCTGCACTGAATAACAAGTTACTCAGCTGATTGAACTCAAAGATACGTTAGGGTAAGAGAAGAAATTAATTATCTATGCTACCTGTGCTTAAAATAACTTTATATTCCACCTGTGTTTAAATAATCAGCCAGATTATTAACAATGAGAAAACACTTTAAAACCTGAAAATGGTCTCATGTTCTAGCTCAGTGGCATGACTTTGATCTGTAAAGTCAGCTTCCCTGACAACTTTCTTACATGTCTACTCCTGTCTTTGCTTCTGTCCATTCACCTACCCATGGCTTGCTTTCACTGGGATGACTATTGTTCCTATGAATTAGCAGAGCACTGTGGTATTTGACTGCCTGCTGAAACAGCACTACTAAATGAATGTTAGCAGTTTTTTAATGTTGGAGTGCTCAAAACCAGCAGGCCAGTTGCTTGCAAAGGGCTGTGCTCAGTTCCTGTCCATGGCTCTTGAGGCTACAAAAATACTGCACCAAACCACCTTTCACCCTAAATGGAATCCTCAAAACAGACAAGGAGGTAGAAAGTGGATGTAGGGATGTACTCGTGTAGGATTAACCCCAGTAAGTAAAATATTCCACCACTTTTCTATACTGCCTGCTCAGTTTGTGTCAGCAAAGCAGCATAAAATTCATAGCATTCCTACTTTGTGTTTTTTCCCTTTTCCAAGAGGTCTGGGACAATAATGGTAATGGTAATGGTAATGGTAATGGTAATGGTAATGGTAATGGTAATGGTAATGGTAATAGTACTGCCAGGAAATGTGAGTTTGTGAGGTGAGGGTTTCAAACAAATCTAATCGGTGCAGGGTTTCTGGCCAAAAGACTTTTCCTATCACATGACTCCTTCCCCCTCACCCCAGTTTTTCCTGGAGTAAGGAAGAGCTCACACATGGCTGTTATCATGCCCATAGGGTTTCCTCTACAAGATGGAGGAGAGTTAGAGCTGGGAATGGATGCCAGTACGAGGCAATGCAGAAGTCCAATAGAGCAGTGTTGGGAGCTGGAATTAAATTCAACACAGTGGTGTAAAGTCATGAGTTGTGTCAACTTTTCAAGGAAATTCAGTGCACAGTCTTTATGCTTTGAAGACCTATTCTCTCTTCTGGTATATCTAATGGGAACTAATGTGCCATTTTATCCATTTTTCCCCTCTCATAAATATAAAACTCTGTAGGTCTCCCTTTCAGTGGAGAGAGACACCCACCTTGGTTTCAGTCCATGGTGACATGACCTCTCATTCCCCCTCAGGCCTTGTGTGTGCCTGTGTATCCTTTCACAGTCAAAACCTGAAACTTTCCAAGAGGCTTGAAGCAACAACAGCTGATGATTCTCCACATTTTAGTATTGAAGGTTTTCGGAGTTTGTCTCTCATCTTGCTCTTTCAGCCCCAGAGTACTCATTGCCTGGGAGCACACAGTGCTGCTGGGCCCTCGAGAAGCAACAGCAGAGGCACAGCAGGCTTACTGGAAACCTTCTCAGCTTGTCTCTTCCCCTGTAAGTACATATTATTTTCAATTTTTAAAATGTTTTTAAAGGTTCTGGTCACTGTTTATGTAGAACCATGTGTCTGATGCCCCATAGTATGACATTATGTTCCAGAAAGCAAGAGCTGCCCCACTGTGCAGAAATTAGGTAACAAAAGAGAAAAATTAGGTCCACAGGTGGCCAGAAAGGTATATAGCAAGCTGTGCACTGATTTATCATGGCTACAGAAGAACTATTTACTTCTCAGACAGTGTGGCACATTGGTATAAGTCTTTTCCCATCTGCACCATCAGTGATGCACATTGTCCATGAGCAAGGTTTGCCCCCTATGAATCTCAGCTGTGCAGACACAGCAGAATGCTGCCTCAGTGTAGGGGCATATTTCTACTGACTGCCTCCTCATCACTGCTCTCTCTTACTGCCTTCCAGACGTGCTGTGGACCATTAGCCTGCACCTTGCCAATGGTGTCACCAGATCTTCACACTGACATGTATTCTGCCTCTCTTTTTAACAGGAAATTAACCCATTGCACCACCTGCCTCCACCAATTCATTGCATTGGGGGATGGGGGGTATCAGCACATATATTATTAAATTTCTTTCTGTCTGTTAGGGTTGAACTATACCAGCATCTCTGAACTTTTCCTGAGGAGCTGTGGCAGAGCTATGAAAAATTATGGGCTTCTTGAAAAGTCTGCAAGCTTGTCTCTTGCCTTGTAAGTAAGTTTTATGTATGAGTTATTTCATCTTGGTTTTACATTACACTTCCATTTGTCCCCCCAGCCTAAATATACTGTTCCGTATCAGTGATGTCTTATTACCCAAATCCCAAGCTCAACTGACACTTTGCAGATAACTTGCATACATATGGCTTGGTTCTGCTGCGTGATGGCTAGCAATTGTGTGCAAAACAACCCACACACAGCAGCTAAGGCTTACTGTTTCTCCCCCTCTGTGCACTATGCCTTTGACAGAAGTGGGGAGTAAACTTCATTGTCCTTTCCTTATGCAGGGGGTGCCCGTGGTTTGAGGATACTGCTGTGTCCCCCCTAGCCAGTAATAAGGCCTTCTTGCTGCATCCCCACTCCTGCTGCCTTCTCCCTTCTCTCCCTCCTGGTGTTCTCTGGGTACGCCTTCATCACAGCCCAGCCACTCCCAGGGGACACTGCTTAATTTACCTCCAAAGTAAACCTACGCTGTCTGGCACCAAAAACTGCCTGAAAACTGCTCTCCACCCCACCACAAAATATAAATTGGACTACTGGTTTCTCCAAAAGGAAATATCTTGTCTACATATGCAAAGACACCTGCGTGCTGCTGCTGCACAAGTGGGACATCCAAGCCAGCGGGTGGTATTACTGTGCCATGTAGGACTACACACAGCCACTTCCTTAGCCTTCTGCCATTTCTCCACAAAAACTACTGCAAAGATGTGCTTGCAGAGGAACCAGCCCCAAAACACCATGAATGTTTTGTGTAGAGATGTTACAGCTTATTTGTCTAGCATCACTGCCCCTTCCCTTGGTCCTTGTGGAGAAGACTCGCTAAGTAAATCATTTCCATGCTGATTTATCTTCCTGTCTTTGCCCACAACTACTGATTTGTAGTATGTGACATGGAGCTCCAAGCATGGGTCCTGCTCCTCATCAAACCCTCTGTGAAATTGTCCCTTGAGAGCTGTAAGCTGAAGTAAGCAGACAATGACTGATTAAAAAGAGCTGTAGTACCACAAGATTTAAGAATAGGCTTTTAAGAGATGCTGAGTGACTGTAGGAGACTGGCAGATTTGGGATATTGCTCCTCTTTAAAATTCAAACATTTGCCTTAAATCTGCAAGCAGGGCTGTGACAGAGCCAGAATAATTTTCCCTCGTGTCCTACAAACTGGAAAGGGAAATCCAAATTTTTATTCTCTTAGCTGAGGCACTGTTGAAAAGTACTTTTGCCAGTTCAACCATCCTGCTGAGGAGTGAGCAGGCAGCTGCCCTCACTGGCTGCCAGACTTAGGGGCTTTGCCTCTTAAGACAAAATAAGCAATTGCTTTATGAGACAAAAGCCCAGGAGATGCTTGGAAGGGAATTAGAGGTGCCTGAGACAGAGAGGAACAAGGAAGGGCGAAGTGCTACGATAAGTGGATAGGGGACAGGTGGCCATCTTGGATGTGGGGGGAATTTCTTATGAGAGAAAATCTCTATCTTAAAGTCCCTCTCAAACTATCTTCAGCTGAAGACAGCTGCACTGCCCTTCTCCTAAGCAGAAGACAAGAAGGACTACATAGTGCCTGCAGTTTTGAAGGGGCAGTCATAGGAGTCACGTAGCACTGTTTGCTGCAGCTCCATCCTGCTACTCCAGAGCAAATCGATGTAAGCACAGTCCTCAGAAGAGTCAATGAGAAGTATTCTAATTTGCAAAATCCTGAACATCTTGCCTTTTCTTCCAAGATTGTTGACTTTTCCTGGACTGTTGGATGATGTAAAGTACGCCGCACCTGCTGTTAGGAGCTGGGAGGTGCTCCTAAAATATGGTTTATTTATCAGATGAAAGTCAAGCACAAACAGGCGATATATACTGAAAGGTGGTACTTAAATAAACACTCTTAGCAGTCTTTCTGAAGTTAAGTCAGAGGTTTCAAGAACTTGAAGATAAATTTCAAGACACCTCTCAGGTGTCACAAGACCAACTGTTCTCCAAGAAGGATTATTTCTAATTTTGTATGATAATCCAGTATTAGCAGTTCCCAAAATTGAGCTGTCATTATCTCCAAGGTGAAAAATCCTGGCATATTTCGGTATCAGGACAATGAAATAAAATCTGTTCAAATCAGGGCCTATGTGAACCTCGTGAATCTACACAGGTTCAAGTGCAAGTTCCTGCACGTGGGTTTGAGCACCTTCAAGCACAGATACAGTCTGTAGGAAGAATGGATTAAAAGCACGAAAAAGTAGAGGGCAGCAAAGAGCTGCATCGGATATGCACGTCTCCCGTGGCTTTCTCAAAGCCACCAGGGATCTACCAAAGAAAGGCCAGCTGCACCTCTCATTTGAGGCAGAGAAGACCCGCTGGACCTGTTCCAAGCAAGAGTAAGACAGAAGTCACCAGGAACTGGCCCACAGAGCTTCCAGAGCAGATCGTATTTTCTAGGGAAGGCTGGGGAAACGTGCTTCTGGGACAGCGGTGGGGTCTGAGGGGAAGAGCGTCCTGGGGACAGGCAGGATGGAACAGACCCACTGTGAATGTGTGTGCTCAGCAGGACTAGGAGGTGAGTCTGGGCGGAAGGTATCACAGAGGCACAGGAACTAAAAGACTTCAGATTGAATCTCTTAGGTCCTTTCTACATTCTTATTGCCATGGTCTAGTTTGCCAGAAAATTTAAGCAGCAGCAGCCCCCTGTCCATCCACCTCACCCCTCCCAAACCAATTGTAAGGAGTTGAGGCAACAACATTGGGTGTGCCAAATGAGTCATTTCCTCCCCAGAGCTTTTTGACTCCTTCTCCACTTGGGGGGCTTTATAACCTTCCTGCCCCTACTCCAGTTCCACGCTTCACCCAAGCAGGCAGCATGCTGCTGCTGCCCATCCTGCTTGCAGCTTCTTGTTGGTCCCGTAAGCCCCGTTCCCCTTCTCCTCTCCTTCCCCTGTGCAGAGAACACAGCCCCTGCTCCAGACTGCAGACGTTTCGAGCCCTTAACAAGTTTTCACCCAATTTCTCCCCATTCCCTTCCAGGTGGAGATGCACAGGCGGTGCCGGTGCAAAGACCAGCGATGCGGAGGCAGATGAAGGGCAGCTCAGCCAGAATGGAGTGCCGGCTGAGCAGTAATGCCATCGTGCACTGGTACAAGCAGCTTCCTGGAGAGCCACCCAAGAGGATACTGTACGTGTCAGGACAGAGTCCTACGTTTGATGATGGCTCTGATGGCCGAAAGTATCAAGTGTGGAAACATGCCTCTGATCCTCTCTATAGTCTCACAATTGATTTCTTAACCCAGAGGGACACTGGCACATACTACTGTGCATACTGGTATTATTATCAAGGCATCACAGTGTTAGATGGGCCAAGATAAACCATACAAAAAGGCACTTGGCACTCCGAACCGCAAGCTCTGAGCTCTGCCCAAACGCAGATGCTTCCTCATTCAGCCCTGCTCTGATGATTTTCTGCCATAGGATAGGAAAAACAACAACGTAACATGACAGCTGCTAAATAGAGGATGTTAATAATCAGGATATTATTTCCAGATTCACACATCTCTGTAACAAGCAGAAGCTTCAGGGCCCTATCAAATGAACCACAGAATCATAGAATCATAGAATATCTCGAGCTGAAAGGGACCCATAAAGATCATCGAGTCCAACTCCTGGCACCACACAGGTCTACCCAAATTTTTAGACCATGTGACTAAGTGCAAAGACAAATTGCTTCTTAAACTCCAACATGCTTAGTGCAGTGACTGCTTCCCTGGGGAGCCTGTTCCAGTGTGTGACCACCCTCTCGGTGAAGAACCTCTTCCTGATGTCTAGCCTGAACCTCTCCTGCCTCAGCTTGACACCATTCCCACAGGTCATATCACTGGTGATTAAGGAGAATAGATCGACACCTGTCCATCTGCTCCCCCTTGTGAGGAAGCTGTAGGCCACAATGAGGTCTCCCCTCAGCTTCCTCTTTTCCAGGATGAGCAGGCCCAGTGACCTCAGCCGCTCCTCATATGTCTTCCCCTCTAGGTCCTTCACATTTTCATAGCACTCTTGAGGTGCAAATGGGAACTTTGCTGTCAAGATGACAGCAAAGAGGGTACAAAGTGAACGCAGCCTGTCTGTGCCTTGTGACGAAACAGCATCTGAAGATTTCTATTGTTTATTGGAATCCATGGAGCAAGCAGACAAATATATAACCATCCCCTTGCTGCTCTCTCTTGAAATCAGCTGTGCATGTGAAACAAGGAGAGAAGACAAATGATTCAGTAGACTTTCCTTCTCATTTTCCTACTGTCTTCCTTGGCATTTCAGTCTCTACAAAGTCCTACAACAGACCAGAAATGCCACTTTATCATCATAGTTTCTCCCCTGAGGTGTCCAGAAGAGAAGTGACATCCTCAGCCATGGGCTATGCCTCCAACAAACAGAGACAGACAGCAAGGAGATCATCAGCAGTACTCAGCATGGATTCACCACAGAGAAGTCATTCTTGACCAATCCCATACACTTCTACAATGAAATGCCCAGCCTGCTGGATGAGGGGAGAGCAGTGCAGATAGTCTGGGGACTTGATTAAAGCCCATGTCACCCCTAAGAGTCTTAGAGAAAGGCTGTTGGTGTGAGGGGCTGGACGAGGAGACACGCTCCTTGGACTTACCAGTCTTTCTGAAAAGCTGATGGGATGACAACATCCTCACCAGCGTGAGCATTCCCAGGTCTAAGTCTTTTCCCAGGCTGCAGTGGGTTCTCTGCAAACGTAGCCCCACACGGTTGCTCCCTGAAGAGCCATCGCTGGAGACGTCTTCTCCCCAACCTTAACCCTGTCCCCACCTGGGTTTTTTTTCCCTCTCCTCTGAGTCTCAGCTGAGCGGGACCAGCAAACGTGCTGCTGCTGGCAGCACTTGTGGCCACTGCCGCTTGGTCTGGTAAGTCCTTCTTACTTCATCCACATTTTCCTCACAGGCACACATGGTTGCCTCACAGACTAAGATGGTTGCATAAGGGATATATTCCCAAATCCCTAATTGTTAGTTTTAAGAGCATTTCTCCTGTTTTTTTGTTTTGTTTTGTTTTGTTTTGTTGTTTGTTTGTTTTTGTTTGTTTTTTTCCTTTACTTCTTTTTTTTTTCTTTTCCTAGATGGACTTGCACAGAAAATTCCCATACAGACCCCCTATATCCATTACAAAGTCTGAAAGAAGTACATGTCTGCAATGTCATTTTAAAGACATCTCTGCAAATTTTGATAGCACCACCATACACTGGTACCAACACAAGGAGAATAATGCTCCAGAGTGGATGTTCTACATTTCACTTCAGGTCAAAATAGAGGAGGAGAGTTTCCAAGGACGCATGTATACAGTTGAAACTGTTTCTGACCAGAAAATTTGTACTCTTACAATAAAAAACATAGCTCCAGATGCTGCTGATACCTACTACTGGGACCCCCACTCCAGCAGAAACCCAGCGATCACCTCGACCAATACTCCCTTGGAGGCTCAACCACTAACAATTTGAAAGATCCCAACTCACTTCCCCCAACGTGGATGAGCCGCCTGGCCTCAACACGCAGGCTCCGCACAGCCGGGACTGGCTCGGCGCTGAGCCACTCCTTGGAGGGGTCAGCTGCCAAAAGCTGGGGATTTCGATGGAGCAAGTGGCACGTGCAAAGGGAATGGTGAAAGGCAAATGCCTAACCCAGCCTCAGCACCTCCTCTTCCCCTGACTTTACTCAAGCGAGGCAGGGAACTGGTTGTAAGGAATTCTTTACCAGGTATGTGCCATTTTCCATGCTACTGTCCCTGGAAATAACTCAGAGTGTTGTTCTGGAGCTTTTCAAACCCCGTGGCTTGAGAAAGAAAAGTGAAATAGAGTTATTTAACTCGATAGTTAGTACTTTGTAATGCATTAGGTTTAAATAGCAAAGATTAAGAAAAAAAAAAAAAAAAAAAAAGGTCTCTTTTTGGGTCAGGGGTTTGATATTTTTCAGTCTCTGAACTGTAAGAACTCCATTCCCAGGTTTAACCTGGGTTTCTCTTCTCCTTCACACTAGACCTGGATGGTGGACCTGAATCTATGCGACAGCAATCTTCCCTTTCCAGCTGACGTTTTGCTGGTTGTGCTGTTTTTTCCCAGCTGGGGAGATGAAATGCATGACAGCCGCTCTCTCACTCCCCCTCCTCAAAGGAAAATGGGGAGAAGGTATGATGGAAAGGGCTCCAGGCTTGACTTAAGGACAAGGAGATCACTCACCAATTATCGTCAAGGGTAAAGGAGACTCAAAGTAGAGAGGTTATTGAAATGTATTGCCTATATTGATCTTGTAGACTAGCACAGTAAGAAGTAAAAAGGCAACTAAAAACACTTTCCTTTCACACTCCCCACCACCATTCACCATCTTCTGTGTTCTCCCCCCAAGAGTCAGGTACACAGAAACAGGGAATGGGGGCTCAGACCCCCTGCTCCTGTGTGGGCTCCTCTCCACAGGTGCACCGCCGGCCTGGGGCCTGCTCATGCGGGGGCTCTCCATGGGCCGCAGCCTCCTCCAGGCCACATCCACCTGCTCCACTGGGGGCTCCTTCACCCATGGGGGGGCTGCAGCGTGGAGATCTGCTCCATGTGGGACCCATGGGCTGCAGGGGGACAGCCTGCTCCACCAGGGGCCTCTCCACAGCCCGCAGGGGAACTGCTGCTGCCTGCCTGGAGCACCTCCTGCCCTCCTGCTGCACTCACCTGGGGGGCTGCAGGGCTGGTGCTCTCTCTTCGCTCTCCCAGCTGCTGTTGTGCAGCAGTATTGTTTTTTTTTAGTTTCCTTTCTTGAACCTGCTCTCATGGAGATGCAGCCACTGGTGGGCAAGCAGTGGGTCCCTTTTGGAGCCTTCTGGAGGTGGATCTTACCTGACATGGGTTAGCCACTGGACTCTTTTCACAGAGGCCACCCCTGCAGCCCCCTGCTACCAAATCCACATGTTGCCCCCAGTCAAATAGCCACAAACATTTTTTCCAATAGCAACAGCTTTTCACTTCAGGCTGCTTTGCCATGAAGGCAGGAAACCAACAGCAAGCCGTTTAATGAACTAAGAGCTACAGATGCCAAGTGCTTCACCAGGAAATGATAAAAAGTCCTTCTGATGTGAAAGAAGCCCTTCCATCAGGCACTTTTCTCATCAGGCACTGTATTAGGAACATGATTTTGCTGCTGGTGGGAGCAAGAAGCAACCCTTGGACTGGCAGTCACTGTGAGGGCTCAGTCCTTTGAAAGACAGACCATTCAGTCAAAACACAGCTGAAATAAGAGAAAGAGCCCCGTACCTTGTTGGGATTTCTCATGAGCCAGGAGTCAGCCTCTCCCACACTTGGTTTGTCTCCTGATGAAGGAAATGACCATGTTTCCAGGCACATCGGGTGTTTTCGGAAACCACAGAAGGACTGCACTGACTCTGCTGAGGTTGATAGTACCTTGAGTATGGATATTTCTACATTTCAATTACTGTGATTTAGTTTCTCAAAATAATTAAGCAGCCGCAACCCCCTGTTCCCTGCCCTCCACTTCAGCACTCAGCAATGGTAAAGAGTGGAGACACCACCATTGGGTGTAACAAACGAGTCATTTCCTCCCCAGAGCTTTTTGACTCCTTCTCCACCTGGGGGGTTTATAACCTTCCTGCCCCTTCTCCAGTTCCACACTTCACCCAAGCAGGCAGCATGCTGCTGCTGCCCATCCTGCTTGCAGCTTCTTGTTGGTCCCGTAAGCCCCGTTCCCCTTCTCCTCTCCTTCCCCTGTGCAGAGAACACAGCCCCTGCTCCAGACTGCAGACGTTTCAAGCCCTTAACAAGTTTTCACCCAATTTCTCCCCATTCCCTTCCAGTTGGAGACACGCAGGCAGTGCCGGAGCAAAGCCCAGCTACATGGAGACAAACTGAGGGAGGATCGGTGGTAATGGCATGCCAGCTGAGTAATGGAGACACCGTGCACTGGTACAAGCAGCTACCTGGAGAGCCACCCAAGAGGATACTGTACGTGTCAGAAATGAATCCCGTTTTTGATGATGGCTCTGACAGACGAAAGTATCAAGTCAGGAAGCGTGCCTCTGAACCTCTCTATAGTCTCCAAATAAATAATGTAAACCAGAAGGACACTGGCACTTACTACTGTGCATACTGGTATTCATATCAAGGCATCACAGCGTTAGATGGGCCAAGATAAACCATACAAAAAGGCACTTGGCACTCCGAACCACAAGCTCTGAGCTCTGCTCAAATGCAGATACTTCGTCATTCAGCCCTGCTCCAACGAATTTCTGACATACGATAGGAAAAACAACAACGTAGTGTGACAACTGCTAAGTAGAGGATGTTAATAATCAGGATATTATTTCCAGATTCACACATCTCTGTAACATGCAGAAGCTGCAGGTCCCCGTCAGTCAAGAGTACAAATAGGGAACATCTCTGTTAAGTTGAAGACTTGGATATATGGAAAGCACTCACCTGGCAGTGCATACAACCTGTCTGTGCCTCATGAACAAACAGCAGCTGAAGATTTCTATTGTTTATTGAATCCGTGGAGCAAGAACAGCAATGTAGCTCTACATATTTGGTGCTCTCTCTTGAAACTAGGTGTTCGTCTGTAACAAGGAGAGAAGACAAATGATTTGGTAGACCTTCCTTCTCATTTTCCTACTGTCTTCCTTGGCATTTCAGTCTCTACAAAGTCCTACAACAGACCAGAAATGCCACTTTATCATCATAGTTTCTCCCCTGAGGTGTCCAGAAGAGAAGTGACATCCTCAGCCATGGGCTATGCCTCCAACAAACAGACAGACAGCAAGGAGATCATCAGCAGTACTCAGCATGGATTCACCACAGAGAAGTCATTCTTGACCAATCCCATACACTTCTACAATGAAATGCCCAGCCTGCTGGATGAGGGGAGAGCAGTGCAGATAGTCTGGGGACTTGATTAAAGCCCATGTCACCCCTAAGAGTCTTAGAGAAAGGCTGTTGGTGTGAGGGGCTGGACGAGGAGACAGAAAGATGGGCTGAGCAGCTGGGCCCCAAGGGTGGTGATCAGTGGCACAAAGGCCTGGGTCCAGTCCTGTCTAACATCCATGTCTAACATCTTCCTTAATGCTTTGGATTATGTGACAGAGTGTTCCCTCAGCATGTTTATACACAACACCAACCTGGGAGGAGTGGGGGTCATGCTAGACTTCTACTGTCATCACCAGAGGGCCATGCTGCCATCCAGAGACACCTCGTCAGGCTGGAGAAATGGGCTGATGGCAACCTCACCATGTCTGAGAGGGGGACATGCAGAGTCCTGTACCTGGGACATGTTTCTCTGCCTTTCTCTTCCAGCCTTTTTTCCCAAGAAGTGCTTGCAGCTCACCTCAGCTTCAAAACCCAAACCCTGCAGCTGTGCATTTCCTCCCCACACAAAACCACAGGCGAGGCGCCTGCTCCTGGGGATGCTGCTGTGGTTGCTGCAGGTTGATCCCCACGAGCTGCTGCAGTGGGGGCAGCACAGGCACAGGGGCATTTCGGCAGGCCACAGCTGGGTTGCCAGGCTGAGGCAGCAAGAGAGGGTCCCTGACAGGGTGGGGACATGCCTCCTGCCACTGGGGGGGACTGCACACACTCAGCGCCCACCAGGGTGGCTTCTGGGCTGGGAGCTTCACGCCCTGATGTAGGGCTGCAGCTGCTCTCACTCTCAACCCCTTCTCAGCAGCTCTGCCTCAAGTTTCCACATGCCACGCTCCTTGGACTTATCAGTCTTTCTGAAAAGCTGATGGGATGACAACGTCCTCACCAGCGTGAGCATTCCCAGGTCTAAGTCTTTTCCCAGGCTGCAGTGGGTTCTCTGCAAACGTAGCCCCACACGGTTGCTCCCTGAAGAGCCATCGCTGGAGACGTCTGCTCCTCCCACTCAACCCTGTCCCCATCTGGGGCCTCTTTCCCTCTCCTCTGAGTTTCAGCTGAGCGGGACCAGCAAACATGCTGCTGCTGGCAGCACTTGTGGCCACTGCCGCTTGGTCTGGTAAGTCCTTCTTACTTCATCCACATTTTCCTCACAGGCACACATGGTTGTACTAACAGGTATTTTCGCCAGTCACTAATTACCACTGACTATCACTGACTTAATAACTAAATTAATTTCTCCTTTTCTCTCTCTCTTTTTTTTTTTTTCTTTTTTTAATTTTTTCCTAGATGCACTTACACAGGAAATTCCCATACAGACCCCTGTATCCATAACCAAATCTCAAGGCAGTACACGTGTGCTGTGTCATTTTAAACATGTCTCTGCAAATTTTGATAACACCATCATTCACTGGTACCAACAGAAGGGGAATAAAGCCCTAGAGTGGATGTTCTACGTTACAACAAGGATTACAAGAGCAGATAAGAGCTTCCAAGGGCGCAGGTATACAGTTGAAACAGTTTCTGACCAGAAAATGTGTACTCTCATAATAAAAAGTATAGTTCCAGATGACACAGCTACCTACTACTGTGCCTACTGGGACTCTCACTATGACAGAAACCCAGCGATCACCTCGACCAATACTCCCTCGGAGGCTCAACCACAAACGATTTGAAAGATCCCAAATCACTTCCCCCAGAGTGGATGAGCTGCCTGGCCTCAACACACAGGCTCTGCACAGCCAGGACTGGCTCGGCGCTGAGCCACTCCTTCGAGGGGGCAGCTGCCAAAAACTGGGGATTTCGACAACGCAAGTG
This sequence comes from Netta rufina, assembly GCF_964035555.1. Classification (NCBI taxonomy): domain Eukaryota; kingdom Metazoa; phylum Chordata; class Aves; order Anseriformes; family Anatidae; genus Netta; species Netta rufina. Next base: position 60,235,383 of record NC_140124.1, read on the forward strand.
GAACGTGCAAAGGGAACAGTGAAAGGTGAATGCGTAACCCAGCCTCAGCACCTCCTCTTCCCCTGGTTTTACTGAAGCAGGGAACTGGTTATAAGGATTTCTTTACTGGATAGGGGAAATCTTCCCTGCTGCTGTTCCTGGAAATAGCTCAGCATGTTGTTCTGGAGCTTTTCAAAGCCCGTGGTTTGACACAGAAAACTGAAAGAAAAATTTCCCTTGAAAGCTTGAGTGCTTTCAAAATCAAACTGAGATGAGGGGGAAGACTCCCTCTGTCTTGGAGTGAGAAAGTCCTGGGGGCATAGATCGGGGCACTTACTTGATAGGGCTGGGAAAATTACGTGTTGAGTAAGCAACTGGTTTGTACTTCAAGAAAGGAATGTGGCAGCAACAGCATCAGGAAACTGTCATTATAAAGCCTATTCTTGAGACATTCTTAATGGGGAAGCAGTGGAGATGGAGTCAAGCTGGGCAGAGGGCTGCTCATCAGCAGGTGTTCAGATCTCAGCACTGAATGTGTAATCACAAGATTCGGGCTTGCCAGATAAATGCCAGATGATAGAAAAATTCCTAAGCCCATGTGCAGCGTCAGATTTGGGAATCATACACTGCTTGATGAGAAAATTAGATACTAAATAAGCACAAGACATAGAAAGATGTTTATAAATATAAAGAGGAAACTAAAAATAGGAATGTGAGTGTATTGCTACCGATATCCAGAAGATGTCATGACTAGAAAGCATTTCTGTTTAAGCTAGTGAGCTAGACACATATCCCAGGTGCTCAGTTCTAGTGTGGCACCCGGACCGTGGGAGGTGGCTAAGTACAAAGACAGCTGCCCCTGATGGGTAGAGAGAAAGGCTGCTTTCTCAGGGATGTGGGAAATGGCAGGGGTAGGGCCAGGGACCAGAAGGCTTATTTGAGGGCTGGGCATGCTTTTGCTGCATATTTCTGACTTTTAAATTACTGCAGCTTTCAGTGACAGTTTGAAAGCATTGCCACATCATTTGCAGCATGGGGAAATTACTCTTCCCATGCCCACCACCACAGGAAGAGGGATTTCAGGTGGAAGCTCTCTTATCTCGTCTCTCCCTCCAAGAAGCAAAGATATACCCAGGTGGAGATGAAGCAAGAGGAACCCAGGCTAAAAGTGAGGCACAAATCCATAAGAGTGGGCAAGGAGCTGCTGCAGCAACCTACCTGTGACCGTGCTACAGTGCGTGCAGATGGCCACGAGGCAGCTGCCGTAAAGCCAAGCTGTGTCTGCTCACACCGGGCTGAATTCGGGGAGCTACAACGGGCAGTGGCATCCACCTGCAGGGCACCAGCACTTGCAGGGAGGTTCCCAGGGGCAAGGAGACCCCTGGCCCCCAGGAGCTGGAGCCACGCAGAGGAGCTGCCATTGGGTGTCGGGTGCCTGAGCCACTCCTTTCTGCCCCTCCAGCGCCTGCTCCTTCCCTCCCTCTCGCCAGGGACCAGGGACGGACGCACTCTGCCCGGGCCAGGTCACGGAGGCAGACTCCACCTCGTGCCATGCTCATGCTGCCGCTGCAGGTGCTTCTGGCTGCTGCAGCCCTTTGCTGCTGTAAGTCGTAGGTGCGAGCTGCGGGGTCGGGGAGCCCGCGGGGGTTGCCCCTGCTGTCACCACAGTGCTGTTCCTCTGCTTTCCCTTGCAGATGGAGCCGCGCAAAGCCTCTGGCAGCCAAAACCTTCCGTGCGCAAAGTGGCATACAGCACTGCGCGGATCGACTGCCACTTCTCGGGGTCAGACTTTCCCAATGCCTACATCCACTGGTACCAGCAGAAACCCGGGGAAGCCCCACAGCACCTTCTGTATGTGCAGACAGGGGCAGCTGCGTACTACAACCAATCCTACAGGGAAGCTTTTGGGGCCGAGAAGAAGAAGACGGAGCCCATCTGTACTCTCACAATAAAAAGAGTCACAAAGGAGCAGGAAGCCACCTATTACTGTGCTTACTGGGAGAGCACAGCCGTAGAAAACCCTCAGGCAGCCGGCACACAACCCAGGCTGTGCTCCCCACCACAGGCAGGCGAGGGCTGCAAACCTCACCTGGCTGCAGGCTCCTGCTGGCCTGGCTGGGCACACCTGCAGGAGCTCCCGAGGGTGGAAGACGTGGCAAAGAAAGGCCCCAACATACTTTATGTCCCGCCTGCATCTGGCACAGCCTCATTGCACGTCAACAAGACAAGTGGTTTTTCCTGCTCGGATCCACTTGGCCAGTGCTCGACACTGGCTCCGAGCCTGTCCCCGCATAGAAGCCCTACGGAGGTCAGCGACCATGTGGCTGCTGAGAGCTTTCGTCCTGGCAGCTGCTTTCTCTTGTACGTGCCCTGCTCACCCCACTGCCTGCACATCCCGGGGGAAGCTCTGCTGCTGCTTCAGCCTTGCATTCCCCATTTCCCTCTTGCTTTCCTACAGGCAGCCCTGCACGAGCCTTGCAGCAAAGCCCGGTATCTGTCACCAAGCCCGAAAGCAAAACGGTGCTCATCACCTGCCACGTCTCTGTCCCCGACTTTGACAAAGCTTTCATTCACTGGTACCGCACGAGGCCTGGGGCAGCTCCTGAGCGCGTTGCCTACATGGCATCCACGCTCTCCCTTGCGAGCCGGGAAGATGAGGGGAAATTCAGCATCGAGAAGGACGTGGGCAAATCTCTCTGCACCCTGACGGTGACCAAAGTCACCTCGCAAGATGCTGGTACCTACTACTGCGCCAGGTGGGATGCACAGCAGTAGAGAGTCATACGCAGCCTGCACAAAGATGTGCTCCGCTTCCTGGACCAGACCCTGAAACGCCCAAAACCTCAAGGAACATGCCCACCCTGCCTCCCCATCAGCCCCAAGCCCATCGAGCACACTTCTCAGGCAGCGGGGCATCAAAGGCGCTGCAGGGCTGGTGCAGGCTGTCCAGATGCTCTCTGTGGCTGGCACCAGCAGAGAAGTCATTTCACTTCAGCAACAAAAAGGGGATTTCCCCAGGTATGGCAGGAGAGAGAGAGAAAAGGAAGAAGAAAAACCTTACAGCACATGTAGCACTGAGGTATCAGTTGCACCTCGCAGAAGAGGGAAAGCTCAGACACCTGTCACAGCTGTACAAGAACAGAGTGCCCCTATTCAGCTGGGAAAGCCTCTGAGCCCAGGTACTGCGTAGCAGCTTCCAACTCCTCTGAATGCAGCAGTAGGTTGCTCCAGACTACAAACGACCGCTACCATTCAGCAGGGTTTGGCGGCGCTGCTTTCCTGCAGCATTACCTGCCTGCTTCCTGGGGCCCCTCTCCCCAAGGCCCCCAAGTGAGTCACATCCTCTCCTCAGGCTCAGCCCCCTGGCCCTGCTGCAGAGGCAGCATCTTTCTCCCACAGCCGGAGGTGAGCGAGCGCCATCGGGATGCTGCCGCTGCCAGTCCTGGCTCTGGCTGCAGCCTGGTCACACGCGTTCCCCCTCTCAGGAGGGCAGCGTGGGGAGCAGCAGCAAGTGGCTCTCATGCATATGACCATGTGCAGGTGGCTGGCAGTGCTCGTTGTATTACTTTCTCTCCTGTCCGCTGGGCAAGCACAAGTGCTGCTGCAACAGCGTCAGCCATCTCTCACCAAAAGGACGTCTTCGACTGCAGTGATCGATTGCAAAGTCGAGGGCATAGATGACTTCCAGGGTGCTTACATCCACTGGTACCGACACATACCCTCCAGGGCTCCCGAACGGCTTCTGTATGTGACCTCAACAGCACAGATTTCCTACGACAAGGATTCCTACAAGGACAAGTACCACTCTTCTAAAAGAGGCAAAAATACCTGCACCCTGTCAGTCAAAGACATACGTGAGGATGATGAAGGTACCTACTACTGTGCCTACTGGCAGTCTCACAGAGCGAGACAATCGTAGGCAGCCTGTGCAGAAAGGCGGCTGCAGCCTGAGTGGCAGGCGTCCTCTCAGATGCAGGGAACCAACGTTACCTTCCTGTAGCCACCTCTCAGCTCCTCAAACGTCCCTCCTGGGGCATCCCTTCCACTGAGGAAGGAAGTCTGAAGAGTTGACAAACAGAACAGGCAAGAAACGCAGTGCGCTGAAGCCTCTGCGGGCAATATGCACTGGGGTGGGGCAAAGGAGCACCCCTGTGGGTGATGACACAGAGAGGTCCATTTAGGCAGCACCGCTTACACAGTCTTTGCTGAAGGTGGATGCTTTCCCAACATGGTCTGAGCTAGCAAAAAAAAGAAACAACAACAAAGTAAAGGGCACAGGGAGGGAGCACAGAAGGGGCGTATTTCCACTGAAGGTCTATCCTGGGAGCCCTGGAGCCAGCCAGCTGGAAAGCAGCTTTGCAGAAAAGGACCTGCCTGGATGTCTAGTGAAGGAATGAGAGTAAACATTGTGCCCTTGCTGCCAAGATGGCTGTCAGTACCCTGAGCTGCATGAGGCAAAGTGCTGCAAGCAGGCTGGGGGAGGTGATCCTTTCCCTTTGCTTGGCATTGCATTGGCTCCACCTGGAGCGCTGAGTCCAGTTCTGGGCTCATGAAGGGACTGATGAAGCCAGGGATAAAAGAATGGGGGCTTGCTTAATCACATTAATGATTTCTAAAAAAAACAATCGTAATTATTAAAGCCAGGAATGAAAGAATGGGGGCTTGCTTAATCGCATTGAAGTAGATATTTCGGAGTGTCTTTTCTTACTAGCCAAAATAAGGAGTCTTGGGGCCCCTCACAGAAGATGTTTCCTGACAAAATGGGGAACCTGTCTCAAAAACCACCTGAGACCGAGCTTGTGGTTTGGACAAGAGCCAAGGAGCAGCTGAGTCTGTACAAAGGCAGGGGGTCAACCAGCGGTGATGAAGAGGAGTTATCGGCCTTCATCCCCACAACCCCTAACGACCACCACCAGAAGGCACTGCGCAGGTGCAGATGGGAGGAATTTATGGAAAAAACTCCTTGGAGCTAATTCTAATACAAAGCAGGGATAGGTTATGAATATGTATAGGCGTATTGGGAAACTTCATGCATATGTAGCTTTTGTCTGCATATAACCAAAGCAAGTTGCCGTGTTAAGGTGCACATGCCTTTGGGAGCTATCCCGCATGTGCCCGGCACCAAAAGAAACCACATACCTACTTTATAACTCGTTTGCTTTCAGTTACAGATTTCTTCCACAAGTCATTTTAGCGAGCCAGCCAGGAGGCTCTCTGCCTGCCCACAGGAGTGGCCACGCTGTGGACGTCCTAGCGCGCACTGGGTACAATTCCCTGGAGGAACTCCGTTCCTCGGCTGCTCACTGTGGGGGCAGACCATGACCTGCTGGACTGTGGACAAATGGTATGTGTAACAGTACAGGAAGGGCATGTAAGTTGTACACATGTCTGGGGCAGCTGGTAAATCACACGGAAACATCTGGCGTGCAGCATAGTCCCCGTAAGGGAGGAGGGTACCCTACAGCCTGACCAATAGACTAGTCAATGGGGATTTGCTGGCCGATGGAACAGCCGCTAGTGATCTTGGGAGTAGATTGAGCAAATCCGAGGTTACCGCTGCATCCTGGTTTTGGGAGCCAGGGCAGACCAGCTAATGACTATAAGACGCAGAAGGGTAAGCTGGCCTCTCACAATTGTGACAAGTTTACCTGGGTCATGTTTGCAGCTGCTGGAGGGATATTAATTGGAGTGTTACTAATTGTATGTATTATTTGTAGATGTCTGGGTGTCTCGTGTTGAAAGCATTTGTGTAAGTGTATGTGTTTGAGGCAAAGTATTGTTGTGAAGTGAGTTACTCCATGAGGAACACAGCCAGAGATGATACAAACAAGTTTACTTAAGTGATATATTCTTTTGGTATGACTGAGAAGTGCACGGGGCCTCTCTGTGTGATTGCATGATTGTGCTGAGTGAGTGAGACGCAGCATCGCTGGGAAGCGAGTGTGGAGTTCCGATCTGTGGTTCCATATTCTCCACGAGGGGAGCGTCCGGAGATGAATGAAGAGCGTGACAGACCGAAAAGAAGTGCTGTTTTATCCAAGTGTTGACTGGTGATGCCCAAAATTCGGGCCCAGCAGTGCATCTTGTAATCCTATTTTTTGTATTTAAATGTTTTGAGTGTGACAAGTAGTGGGAGCATTATCTGAGTAAAAGTTTAGAAGTTTTGGTATATTCAAGGTGGTGTTTGGTCAGTGTCCCAGGTATTAAGGGGGGGAGGGGGGGCTGATCATCAAAGCAGTAGAATGGAGAGTCACTTCTTTGGTGGTTCAGGCTTGAGTCCTGGGAATTTGGTAAGAAGGGGGAGAGTAAATTTATTTAGGCCTCAATACCTTTTTAAGCCCCCATACTGATGGATATGTAGGAGTGATTCCTTGGTTGGTGGGGGCTTACTAACAAAGTGCATGAGAAAAATTGGCATTCAGCTTGAAGTTCAGTCCTGCTGAAAGGTAAATTTTGTGAAAAAGGTGGTATTGTTTGTCTGGAAGACAGAGGGCTGAGTACTTCAGGTGTTCTCCCAAATCCCTGTGGATTTATGAGTGGAACGGGGCTCACTAAGAATCTGAAACAGTAAAATTTGTATGTGGAAGGAAGAGTTTAATCCCAGGCAACTGGGACGTTTGGGAAGAAGATTAGGAAAAGACAGTAAAAACCTGCAATAAAAAGGTTTGCGTGGAAATTGAAACAAGGGAAACCAACTAATAAGGAATAGTAATAAATAAATAAATAAAAGGGAATGGGAAATCAAGGAAATGGGTAATATCCAAAGCAAAGACTTTTTAAAGAAAGCCTCCTTGGGTGCCTATTGGCACACTGGACGGATATTGTTAGAAATGGGGGCACAGAAAGCAAGAGGACTTTCACCAAGTATTGCAATCTATGGTGGCCACTATATAAGCTAAATGGCCACTTTATGGATCAATTGACTGTAACGCTATCTGGCAGTTAATGTTGTTTTAGAGGAGAGAAGGAAAATAGGATGAAATGTTGCATACTGATATGTTGTTTCAACATCTTAGAGGGAATAGGTATGGAATTAGGTTGGCCCCTGACTGAGCCTTCAGTGTTGGTATGAGAGAAGTACAGGCTGGAGAAAGATAAAAGGAGTGTTAAAAGGGTTGTTGAAGGTGTTAAAAGGTGTGGCATGTAGTATTTGACAGAGCTGTTTGAAGTTGAATGAGCAGGGAAAGAGGATGGAGGAGTGTTAGTAGTTCTGCCTCAATCAGAGGCTGAGATCTCAAAATCATGGGTGTGAGCCCTCTGGGGTAGAGGGATCATGGTGGGTCCAAGAGAGATGTCATGGAAACAGGAAAAGGCATTTTTATTTGCAATGCTTGAAATTTAAATTGGGAAAAATGATTGGAATTCATCAATTTTTATACTTACCCAATTTGCCAAGGCCCTTCTTAGGAAGGGACTTGCTGGGAAAACTGGATGCAAAAATTTCTTTTGAACAAGGACAGTCAAGTTTGGTTCATGGTACTAGATTGAAAGGATGCGTTTTTCTGCCTTCCTGTGGCAACTGAAAGCCAGAAACTCTTTGCTTTTGAATGGGAAAATCCTAACAGAGGACGACAAACTCAGCTTACTTGGACTGTGCTACTACAGGGGTTCAAGAATAGCCCCACCATATTCAGGAAACAACCAGTCTGTGATCTTGAAGCGTGAAAGACCTCTTCAGGAAAAGGGGACACTGTTGCAATATGCAAATGATAGCGACTGAAGAAGAAAATGAATGGGTATAAAGGACTTACTGATGTTTTTCAGCACTTGTTCTGTGAACCCAGCCTCTTCCCCTACTCATGATTGCATGAAGACCATGGACACAATATACTCCAGCTGACCAGACTTAAAGGATACATCCCTAGAAGATGTGGAGGATTTGTATATAGATGGCAGCAGCTTCGTCCTCCAGGGATTTTGCCTCACAGGATATGCGGTAACAAACATCAGCCCCAAAGGTGGAAATCATCACCTTGATAAGAGCTTGGTCATTTGGACAGATTTGAAATATGCCTCTGGCGTGGTCTATGCGCACGGGGAAATTTGGAGGGAGAGAGGACTTTTATCTTCCTCAATTAAACGTGCAGAAGAGGCTGATAGCAGTTATTAGGGAAGAAGGAAAAAGGAGGCCTAGACAGGAACAGCCCTGGCTAGGCAAGGATCAATGTGTCTTATGCAAGACTTTTGGGCATTGGAAAAATGAATGCTTGGAATAGAAAAGAAATGGAAAAGAGAACCAGGGAAGGGAGGTGGTGTTTGCGCATGCAAAAGGTGACTGGAGAAGACCGGGGAAATCTAACCCAGCAGATCCACTGGTTATAAAAATGAAGGGGGGAAAGGAGGTGGAATGAATGGGAGATACAGGGGCAACTGATTCATTTTAAATAAAGCACTAGTACCTGTAGGAAATGATTATGTCATAGTAAATGTTATGTCATAGTAAAAGGAGCAACTGGCCAATCAGAAATGGCATACTTTTGTAAACCTGTAAAGTACAAACTTGGGAAACAGTGGGACAGTCAAATTTTATATATGCCCAACTCTCCGGAATCACTCCTGGGAAGGGACCTACTGGAAAAATTACAAGCAACCATATCATTTTAAAATGGGGAGATTGTTCTGGAGGTAGATGACCAGAGGTATGTGGAGGTATTAAGCCTAATGATATCGACAAACCCTAAAATGAAGGAAGAGGTTAATGAAGACATCTTGAGTCAGGTATTCCTGGGAATATGGGTAACTGAAGTACCAGGGAAGGCAAAAATGCTCCTCCAATACAAATCAAACTTAAGGAGAGGACAGCCACTACCTTTACACTGTCGTGGTGAACCCATATACTTTACTAACATGCTTAACACCAGAGCCAACCTGGTTTATCGTTTTAGATCTGAAGGATGCCTTCTTTTGCCTCCCTCTCCATGAGGCCAGACAGAAAATCTTTGCATTTGAGTGGGAAAGCCCTAAGAGTGGGTGCAAAACACAGCTCACATGGACAAGGTTGCCTCAGGACTTTAAGAACTCGTCTACCTTGTTCGCAGAAAAACTTGCAAAGGACTTGGGACCTGAGAAGCCCCACCAGAAGAAGGAAGGCTGTTGCAATACACAGATGACCTCCTAATAGCCACCCAGACAGAAGAAGCATGTGTGGCCTGGATGCTTCTTTCCTCAGAGTAAACCAAAGGGGAGCCAGTACACCACGACTGCCTGGAGACCATCGACCTACTCCAGCCGTTTGTGGAAATCTGGTTCACTGATGGGAGCAGCTACATCACCAGTGGAAAACGACATGCTGGGTATGCAGTTACCACTTGCAAAGAGGTAATAGAATCTGGACCTTTGCCAACAGATACCTCTGCACAAAAGGCTGAGATAATTGCTCTGACCCGTGCCTTAGAAATAGAAAAAGGAAAGAAAATAAACATCTATACGAACTCAAGATATGCACTTGGGGTTGTACATGCACATGGAGCCATCTGGAAAGAAAGAGGACTGTTGAACTCGCAAGGGAAAAACATCAAACATGCAAAAGAAATAATGCAATTACTGGAAGCAGTTCAGCTGCCTGAAATGGTAGCAATAAGGCATATTAAGGCACACCAGAAGGTGAGCTCAGAATTGGAGGAAGGAAATGATCTGGCGGACAGAGAGGCAAAAGAAGCAGCAAAAGGCAAGGTAACAACTGAGGGAGCCCTGATTCCAGACAGGGAAATTAGCCTAGAAAGTAAGCCAGTATATAAGAAAAAAGGACAGAAAATTAACCAAAAGTCAAAAGGGAGAGTATAACCACGAGGGATGGTCTATTACCGAAGAAGGGAAAGGGAAATTAGTCACCCCCTCTAATTTGCTATGGTCACTAGTAAGGGAAGAACACCGGAAAACTCACTGGGGAATAAATTCCCTATATAACTATCTGATTGGGAAAATTACGTCTAGGAATTTGTATGCTACTGTCACACTAGTAACCCGACAATGTGACCTCTGCCTCCAGACCAATCCCAAAAATACCACCAAACTGAAATTGGGCCAAATTGGGAAAGGCCATGGGCCTGGATAACAGTGGCAGATTGACTTTTCAGAACTTCCAAGAAAAGGGGGGTATCGATATTTGTTGGTATCAATGGATACCTTTTCAGGTTGGCCAGAAGCGGTACCCACTAGAACTGCCAAAGCCCGAGAAATAAGCAAGGTATTGCTACAAGAAATAATACTGCACTTCGGAGTTCCAGTTACCATATCCTCAGACCGGGGACCACATTTTATTTCAAATACAGTGCAGCAAATTAGTCGGTATTTGGGCATAGATTGGGAACTGCACACTCCATACCACCCTCAATCAAGTGGTCAAGTGCAGAAAATGAACCATTTGATCAAACAACAAATTGTAAGGTTAGGACAAGAAGCTAACTTGTCCCAGCCCCAAGCTCTCCCACTAGCATTGCTGCAGATTCAGACTAAGCCCCGAACTAAAGAAAAATTAAGTCCTTTTGAAACACTTTATGGGAAGCCATACAGGGTCCAGAAGGGAATGTCTGCGTAGGCTGGGGAAGAGATGCTGATTACCAGTATGGTAGCTTTGAGTAAACAACTTAGAGAAATAGAAAAACATGTGGCTGGAACTCAGAGTAGAGAGCTGGGTGGACTGGTGCATGACATACAGCCTGGAGATTATGTATATGTCAAGTCTCTTGCAGAGAAAACGTTGAAACCACAGTGGGAAGGGCCATACCAGGTGCTCCTTACTACCTTTACCGCAATTAAGATCATTAGGGAAGGAAGTGAAGGCATTTTCCTGGTTGAAGTCTGAAAGGCTGTTTGGGACAATGCTAACAATTTTGAAAGAAAATTTCAGTCCTGGTGGATGCTGGTAAACTTTACTTATGACCCTATCGCTCATACGGCTACTGCTTTTGTACTTACCATACGTAATGCCACGGTTTATGTTATTCACCCCATTATCGCACCAGGGTTAAATCATGAAGAAATGGTACTTTACTCCTTTGAAAATAGGACATAGGCAAGGATGGTAAGTGGGAAATGGCAGACTGTAGATCTGGAATCATGTGTTACCCGGGAACAACAAGGATTTCTCTGTGAAAGCAACACAATTGATGCTCAGGATGTGTGTCTTGACACTGAACAAGGTGTTTACCACTTTGAAATTCATCCAAATACTAGTCAAAAGACTGTGCTTATATATATTGGTCAAGGCTGTGTGTGTTTAAGGACTGCATGTACCTCTGTAGAAGCAGATAAAGAAAATACAACTCTCCCTAGAAAAAATCATTCTAACTTTTGTATTTGTAACTTTGTTAGAATTGTTGGATGTGACTTTTTATATCTAGCACCAGTAGTATCCCACCAGTTGATTAAATCTAATAACATGCTGTATAGTGCACTTTTACCCGCACCAACTAGAATGAACCTCACCTTCATAAGACAATTAACCAAACACCAAAATTTGGCCAGTATTCTGAGAAGTATCGAGGAAAGTGGCAAAAATACATTAATTACTGTCCATCACGACATCAAGAAAAGAAGCAAGGTTCTACAACAGGTGAAACAAGGTGCTAGTCATCACTGGTGGGATGCACTCTTAGGGTGATCACTAACAGCAAATGGTATTCTCAATATATTGTGTCACACGATCATATTCATATTGATCTTAGTTGGTATAAGTCTAGTATTGTCTGTAATTGTACTAATCTCGAAATTAAGAATGTTCTACTGGACAGCCACACTGATTTTTTGCTGCATGTCCATGGTATGGCATTAAGTGATCAGTACCAAGTTAGGAATATTTGCCACAAGTAAAAGAATTTGCTAATTTCTAAAAAAAGGGGGGACTGAAGCCAGGGATAAAAGAATGGGGGCTTGTTTAATAGTATTAATGATTTCTAACAAACAAACAAAAAAAATCGTAATTATTAAAGCCAGGAATGAAAGAATGGGGGCTGGATTTATCACATTAAAATAGCTATTTCGGAGTGTCTTTCCTTACTAGCCAAAATAAGGAGTCTTGGGGCCCCTCACAGAAGATGTTTCCTGACAAAATGGGGAACCTGTCTCAAAAACCACCTGAGACCGAGCTTGTGGTTTGGACAAGAGTCAAGGAGCAGCTGAGTCTGTACAAAGGCAGGGGGTCAACCAGCGGTGATGAAGAGGAGTTATCGGCCTTCATCCCCACAACCCCCGACGACCACCACCAGAAGGCACTGCGCAGGTGCAGATGGGAGGAGTTCATGGAAATGACTCCTTGGAGCTAATTTTAATACAAAACAAAGCAGGGATAGGTTATGAATATGTATAGGCGTATTGGGAAACTTCATGCATATGTAACTTTTGTCTGCATATAACCAAAGCAAGTTGCAGCGTTAAGGTGCACATGCCTTTGGGAGTTATCCCACATGTGTCTGGCGCCAAAATAAACCACATACCTACTTTATAACTTGTTTGCTTTGAGTTCTTCCATGAATCACTGGGGCACCTGTCTTAAGAGGAGATGCTGAGAGAGCTGGAACTCTTCAGACCGGAGAGCCCCTCAATGTCTATAAATCCCTGAAGGATATATCTCTGGGTAAAGGGCCAAGAGCCAGTCTCCATCACATGGTGCCCTGTGAGGCAATGGGCACCAACAGAAACTCAAATGAAATGAAAATCAATCTGAGCATAAGAAAACCCTTTCTGACCATGAGAGCAGTCCAACACTGGAATGGGTTGTCCCGAGAGGAGGTGGAGCCTCCATGGGGACCCACTGGAAACAGTCCTGGGCCACCTGCACTAGGCAACCCTGCTTAAACAAGAGATGCCCTTGGGGGCGTTAAGAGGCCCTTGACAACCTCAGCAGTTCTGATATTTTCTGAGCCTGGGGCCCATGGGTCAGCAAGAGACCTGCTATTGAATACTGCTGAAATGAACGACCTCCTCTGCAGCGTGGAGATCTGCTCCATGTGGGACCCATGGGCTGCAGGGGGACAGCCTGCTCCACCAGGGGCCTCTCCACAGCACACAGGGGAACAGCTGCTGCCTGTCTGGAGCACCTCCTGCCCTCCTGCTGCACTCACCTGGGGTCTGCAGGGCTGGTGCTCTCTCCTCGCTCTCCCAGCTGCTGTTGTGCAGGAGTTTCTTTTTTCCTTTCTTATGTCTGCTCTCACAGAGGCAGAAACAGTGGTGGGCCAGTGGCATGTCTCTGTCCTTATCACTTTGCAAACTTTCCTCAGAGGGTGGTTTTTCCTTCTAGATGGATTTTCACTGGAAATTCCCATACAGAATTCTATATCCATTAGCAAGTTCAATAAATTTTCATGACTGTCCTGTGAAATCAAAAGCTTACCAACAATATTTGATAGTACTGTCTTACACTGGCATAACTTGAAGGAGAATGAAGCTCCAGAGAGGCTACTGCTCTTTGCAGTAGGGAAAACTTCAGTGGAAAGTGGCTTTCAAAGAGACAGGTACCGAGCTAAAAGGGTTTCCGAGCAGAACTCGTTTGTCCTTATGACCAAGGATGTCATTCCAGATGACGCTTGCATGTACCACTGACAAACACTTTGGTGATGAGAACATTGTGCCTGCAATGCCCAAGCATTTCTAAGGAAAAACTCTTCCTCTTCCCCACTGCACTGCCCTTGCTCCCTCACTACCAGTGCTGCGAGAAGGAGCCTGGGGGACACATCCCTGTGGCTCGATGCAGGGGCTCTCCAGCTGCCACCCGAGGGAGGCACCTCCTCCTCCCACGTGGCACAGCTCAGCCTGACCTGGGGACAGTTTCCTTCTGTGAGTCTCAACTGGGAGAACAGAGAGCTCTGAGACATCTGCGTGGGACACGTCAACATGCTGCTGCTGGCAGCACTGGTGGCCACAACCACTTGGTCTTGTAAGTCCCTCCTAGTTTATCTTACTTTTCCTCTGTGCTAAGGAAAATGTTCCCAAATCCCAGATTGGCATTAATAGCATCATATCTCCTATCCTCTCCTCTCCTCTCCTCTCCTCTCCTCTCCTCTCCTCTCCTCTCCTCTCCTCTCCTCTCCTCTCCTCTCCTCTCCTCTCCTCTCCTCTCCTCTCCTCTCCTCTCCTCTCCTCTCCTCTCCTCTCCTCTCCTCTCCTCTCCTCTCCTCTCCTCTCCTCTCCTCTCCTCTCCTCTCCTCTCCTCTCCTCTCCACCCCTTCCATTCTGTTCTCCTGTAGATGGATTTGCACAGGAAATTCCCATACAGACCCCTGTATCCATCACCAAATATCAAGGCAGTACACGTCTGCGATGTCATTTTAAAGACATCTCTGCAAATTTTGATAGCACCATCATACACTGGTACCAACAGAAGGAGAATAAAGCTCCAGAGTGGATGTTCTACATTTCAATAGGGACAACGAAAGCAGATAAGAGCCTCCAAGGTCGCACGTATACAATTGAAAGGATTTCTAAACAGAAAATTTGTACTCTTACAATAAAAAACATAGCTCCAGATGCCGCTGCTACCTACTACTGTGCCTACTGGGACTCTCACTACAGCAGAAACCCAGCGATCACCTCGACCAATACTCCCTCGGTGGCTCAACCACAAACAATTTGAAAGATCCCAACTCACTTCCCCCGGCGTGGATGAGCCGCCTGGCCTCAACACGCAGGCTCTGCACAGCCGGGACTGGCTCGGCGCTGAGCCACTCCTTGGAGGGGGCAGCTGCCAAAAGCTGGGGATTTCGACGCAGCAAGTGGCACGTGCAAAGGGAACGGCGAAGGGTAAATGCCTAACCCAGCCTCGGCACTTCCTCCTCCACTGATTTTGCTCAAGCGTGGCATGGAACTGGTTGTAAGGAATTCTTTACTCAAAAGGGCAATTTTCCATGCTACTATTCCTGGAAATAACTGAGCTTGTTGACCTAGAGCCCATGGCTTGACACAGAAAACCAAAAAAGCGAGCCTTAAGCAGGAGGACAGTGCTTTTTCACATGTTAGTTTTACAAAGCAAAGATTAAGAAAATAAAAAAGGTCTCTTTTTGGGTCAGGGTTGGATATTTTTCAGCCTCCATGTTGTAAGAACTCCTTTGCCAAGTTTTTCCTGTGTTTACCATCTCCCTCTAACCAGAGCTGGATGGTGGACCTGACTCTATACAAGAGCTATCTTCCCTTTCCAGATGATGTTTTGCTGGTTGTAGTGGTTTTACCCAGCTGAGAAAATGAACTCCACCACAACCACTCTCTCACTGCCCCTTCTCAAAGGAAAGCGGGGGGAAAGTATGATGGAAAGGGCTCCAGGCTTGACTTAAGGACAAGGACATCACTCACCAATTATTGTTATGAGTAAAGGAGACTCAATGTAGAGAGACTAATAAAATATAATGCCTATCACTAGTAGTCTAGCACAGTGAGAATTAAAAGTAAACTCAAAACACTTTCCCCCTCTACACCACACCCATGCCCCATCTCCTGTGTTCTCCGCCCAAGAGTCAGTCACGTGGGAATCGGAAATGGGGGCCCAGATTCCCATTTTCTCACACTTTGTATTAGGAACAGGAGTTTGCAGCTGGTGGGAGCAAGAAGCCACCCTTGGACTGGCAGTCACTGTGAGGGCTCAGACCTTTGCAAGGCAGACCATGCAGTCAAAACACAGCTGAAATAAGAGAAAGAGCCCCGTTCCTTGCTAGGATTTTGCATAAACCAGGATATGGCCTCTCCCAAACTTGGTTTGTCTCCTGATGTGGGGGACATTACCATCTTTCCAGGCACATTGGGAGTTTTCAGATCACACAAAAGGATTTCACTGACTCTCCTGAGGTCAGTAGTAGCTTGGGTATGGACCTTTTTACATTTTTGTTGCAACGGTGTAGCCTTCCCCATCCCCACCCAGCAATGGTAAGGAGCGGAGACACCACCATTGGGTGTGCCAAATGAGTCATTTCCTCCCCAGAGCTGTTTGACTCCTTCTCCACCTGGAGGGCTTTATAACCTTCCTGCCCCTACTCCAGTTCCACACTTCACCCAAGTAGGCAGCATGCTGCTGCTGTCCATCCTGCTTGCAGCTTCTTGTTGGTCCCGTAAGCCCTGTTCCCTTTCTCCTCTCCTTCCCCTGTGCGGAGAACACAGCCCCTGCTCCAGACTGCAGACGTTTCGAGCCCTCACCAAGTTTTCACCCAATTTCACCCCATTCCCTTCCAGGTGGAGACACGCAGGCAGTGCCAGTGCAAACCCTGGTGATGCGGACTCTGGCAGAGGGAGGCTTGGCCAGCATGGCATGCTGGCTGATGAAAGAAGACACCGTGCACTGGTACAAGCAGCTTTCTGGGCAGCCACCCAAGAGGATACTGTACGTGCCAGGAAAAAAACCTATATTGTATGATGTAGCTGATGAAAAAAAGTATCAAGTGATGAAACATGCCTCTGAACCTCTCTATAGTCTCACAATATATCATGTAACCCAGAGGGATGCAGGCACCTACTATTGTGCATACTGGTATTTTGAACGCATCACAGCGTTAGATGGGCCAAGATAAACCATACAAAAAGGTACTTGGCACTCCGAACCACAAGCTCTGAGCTCTGCCCCAACACAGACACTTCCTCATTCAGCCCTGCTCTGATGATTTTCTGCCTCAGGGTAGGAAAAACAACTACACATGGCCCCATCAATTGAGGGTACAAATAGATGTACCCTGTCAAGATGGAGACTTGGGAAAAGTACTCACCTGGCAGTGAACACAGCCTGTCTGTGCCTCATGAACAAACATCAGCTGAAGATTTCTATTCTTTTTATTGAACCCGTGCAGCAAGAACAGCAATGTATCTCCATACCTCTGGTGCTCTCTCTTGAAATAAGGTATGCGGGTGTAACAAGAAGATTGCATGGTTTGGTAGACTTTCCTTCCCATTTTCCTGCTGTCTTCCTTGGCATTTCAGTCTCTACAAAGTCCTACAACAGACCAGAAACTCCACTTTTATCATCACAGTTTCTCCCCTGAGGTGTCCAGAAGAGAAGTGAAGTCCTCCGCCATGGGCTATGCCTCCAACAAACAGAGGGAGACGGCAAGGAGTTCATCAGCAGTAGTCAGCATGGATTCACCATGGAGAAGCCATGCTTAACCAATCTGATAGCCTTCTATGATGGGCTGACGAGCTGGTAGATGAGGGGAGAGCAGTGGATGTTGTCTACCTTGACTTCAGCAGAACTTTTGGCACTGTCTCCCATCACATCCTCATAGGCAAGCTCAGGAAGTGTGAGCAAGATGAGTAGGCATTGAGGTGGATTGATAATTGGCTGCGTGGCAGAGCTCAGGGGGTTGTGCTCAGTGATGTAGTCTAGTTGGAGGCCCGTAGCTAGCGGTGTCCCCCAGGGGTCAGTACTGGGTACTGTGTCATTCAACTTCTTCCTCAGTGATCTGGGTGATGGAACGGGGTGCACCCTCAGCAAGTTTGCTGAGGACACAAAGCTGGGAGGAGTGGCTGATACCCCAGAGGGCTGCGCTGCCATTCAGAAGGACCTCGGAAGGCTGGAGGGTTGGGCTGAGGAACCTCATGAACTTCAAGAAGGGCAAGTACGGGGTCCTGCACCTCGGGAGGAATAACCCCAAGCACCACCACAGGCTGGGGACTGACCTGCTGGAGAGCAGCTCTGCAGAGAGGGACCTGGGAGTCCTGGCAGACAGCAGGCTGACCACGACTCAGCAGTGTGCCCTGGTGGCCAAAAAGGCCAACGGTACCCTGGGCTGCATTTGGAAGAGTGTTGCCGGCAGGTCAAGGGAGGTGATCCTCCCTCTCTACTCAGCCCTGGTGAGGCCACACCTGGAGTTCTGTGCCCAGTTCTGGGCTCCCCAGTACAACAGGGACATGGAGCTACTGGAGCGAGTTCAGAGGAGGGCTACGAAGATGATGAGAGGACTGGAGCACCTGTCGTATGAGGACAGGCTGAGAGAGCTGGGCCTGTTTAGACTGGAAAAGAGAAGACTGAGGGGAGACCTCATTAATGTTTTTGTGTTAAGGGATGTAACTGATTAACCATTATGAGTCTGGTTGGGTTCAGGGCACTGAACTATCATGGTCACGGATTCACCAACAATATAGCACACCCTCACTCTGCTCACATTCATTGAGATCTATCACAGTTAGGAACAATGCAATTAAGTGCAATTTATTACACCAACAGGTACACAGGTTCTTTGGATTGCCAGTAATAAATTCACTGTCTGCAAAAGCAAGCTAGCATGCATTAAATACACAGGTACACAGCATAGCTATGAACGCGTTATAAGGCACAAAGACTCTAGAGATTTCTAAGTTTCCACAGAGACACCTGGTATATCCAGGTGTTCAAATCTTACCCCACGGTGTCCCAGTGTGGGAGGAAGAGAGGCTCAGCCTGTTGACTGATCCCAGAAGTCAGAAGGTATCCTTCATGATGGTATCTCCCCGAACGTCCCCTCTCTCTTATGCCAATTTATATCATTTTCTACCTTTTCGGTGGAGCTTGAATGACTCTAGTCAAGCATATCTTGGTTATGATTGGTAAAAAGCTTTCTCACTTTCGTTTACAGGTATAGGCTCCAAGAAATTCAGAGTGCATGCTCAGTGAGGGGTGGTCATACCTTGGAGGCGGGTATCTTTTGGGATGGAGGTGTGTTTTGGTATTATAATGATATTGTAATGGGCAAAATTCACTGGAGTACAGCATTTGAGTTGTTGTCTCAGGGTAACAAATGTGCAGCTTACTGGTCTCGGTGTGCACAAGAACAATCGAGTCCTCCTCTTGTCACAGAGCCCAGCCGTGGTGTCTCCACTCTGCACTACCGTCCGTACTGTTCCTTAGAGTCAGCACACCAGGTTGCCCCAGTGCGATAGCATCTAAGGTGGGAAGCCTAGGGAATGCTTAGGTAGTGCAGCCACGCTCCATGCTGAAAGCTTCTTCAATGCTGGACACTTTCCTTAAAATGTGAATATTAGTTTAATTTTCCTAGTCACTTTAGGCAATTACTCCACAAATGTCTATAAATATCTGAGGGGAGGGTGTCGAGAGGATGGATCCTTTCTCTTTTCAGTTGTGCCCAGCGACAGGACAAGAGGCAACGGGCACAAACTGAAGCACAGGAGGTTCCAGCTCTATATGAGAGGGCAATACTTTACTGTGAGGGTGACAGAGCACTGGCACAGGTTGCCCAGAGAGGTTGTGGAGTCTCCTTCTATGGAGATATGCAAACCTGCCTGGATGCCATCCTGCACACTGTGCTCCAGGTGATTCTGCTTGGTGGGGGGATCGGACTAGATGATCTTCAGAGGTCCCTTCCAAAACTGCCCATTCTATGATTCTCTGGTTCTGTGAAGAGAGGCACAGTTTCCAATCTGCTTCTCTTCCAGCTATTCTTTCCAAGAAGTGCTTGCAGCTCACCTCAGCTTCAAAACCCAAACCCTGCAGCTGTGCATTTCCTCCCCACACAAAACCACAGGCGAGGCGCCTGCTCCTGGGGATGCTGCTGTGGTTGCTGCAGGTTGATCCCCATGAGCTGCTGCAGTGGGGGCAGCACAGGCACAGGGGCATTTCAGCAGGCCGCAGCTGGGTGGCCAGGCTGAGGAAGCAAGACATGTTCCCTGACAGGGTGGGGACATGCCTCCTGCCACTGCGGGGGACTGCACACACTCAGTGCCCACCAGGGTGGACTCTTCTCACAGAGGCCACCTCTGCAGCCCCCTAACTAGCAAACCCTTGCCACGTAAGCCCAGTATACTCTCGCACCTCACATGGAGCAAGAGGTAAAGTCAAGAATCTCCAATGTGCATATTTCCAGGAGCAGTAAGGGATAAGTGCAGAGCCAGTGCAGCACCACTCTTGATTTTGTGGTTCTTTGCACCAAGTTCCCATCATATTTTATCCCACTCACATAGCCACAAACATCTTTTCCAATAGCGACAGGTTTTCAATTCAGACTGCTTTGCCATGAAGGCAGGAAACCAACAGCAAGCCGTTTAATGATCTAAGACCTACAGATGCCAAGTGCTTCAACAGAAAACGGTTAAAATTCTTGATGATGTGAAAGCAGCCCTTCCATCAGGCACTTTTCTCACACTTTGTATGAGGAACAGGATTTTGCAGCTGGTGGGAGCAAGAAACCACCCTTGGACTGGCAGTCACTGTGAGGGCTCAGACCTTTGCAAGGCAGACCATGCAGTCAAAACACAGCTGAAGTAAGAGAAAGAGCCCCATACCTTGTTGGGATTCCTCATAAGCCAGGAGTCGGTCTCTCCCACACTTGGTTTGTCTCCTGATGTGGGGGAAATGAAAATCTTTCCAGGCACCTTGGGTGTTTTCAGGTCCCACAAAAGGATTGCACTGACTCTGCTGATGTCAGTAGTAGCTTGGGTATGGACACTTTATACATTCTTATTGCTGTGGTGTAGTTTGCCAGAAAATTTAAGCAGCAGCAGCCTCCTGACCATCCACCTCAACCCTCCCAAACCAATGATAATGAGTGGAGACACCACCATTGGGTGTGCGAAACGAGTCATTTCCTCCCCAGAGCTGTTTGACTCCTTCTCCACCCGGAGGGCTTTATAACCTTCCTGCCCCTACTTCCGTTCCACACTTCACCCAAGTAGGCAGCATGCTGCTGCTGCCTGTCCTGCTGGCAGCTTCTTCTTGGTCCCGTAAGCCCCGTTCCCTTTCTCCTCTCCTTCCCCTGTGCAGAGAACACAGCCCCTGCTCCAGACTGCAGACGTTTTGAGCCCTCACCAAGTTTTCACCCAATTTCTCTCCATTCCCTTCCAGGTGGAGATGCGCAGGCAGTGCCGGAGCAAACCCCAGTGTCGTGGACTCAGGTAGAGGGCCGCTCAGCCAGCATGGAATGCCAGCTAACGAAAGATGACACCGTGCACTGGTACAAGCAGCTTCCTGGGCAGCCGATCAAGAGAATACTGTACGTGTCAGGACAGACACCTTCGTTTGATGACAGCTCTGACAGACAAAAGTATCAAGTGAGGAAGCGTGCCTCTGAACCTCACTATTTTCTCCAAATAAATAATGTAAACCAGAGGGACGCTGGCACTTACTACTGTGCATACTGGTATTCATATCAAGGCATCACAGCGTTAGATGGGCCAAGATAAACCATACAAAAAGGCACTTGGCACTCCAAACCGCAAGCTCTGAGCTCTGCCGAAACACAGATACTTCCTCATTCAGCCCTGCTCTGATGATTTTCTGCCACGGGGCAGGAAAAACAAAACATAGCATGACAACTGCTAAGTAGAGGATGTTAATAATCAGGATATTATTTCCAGACTTACACATCTCTGTAACATGCAGAAGCTGCAGGTCCCCGTCAGTCAAGAGTACAAGTAGGGAACATTGCTGACTTGAAGACTTGAATATATGGAAAGCACTCACCTGGCTGTGAACACAGCCTGTCTGTGCCTCATGAACAAACAGCTGCTGAAGATTTCTATTCTTTTTATTGAACCCGTGGAGCAAGAACAGCAATGTAGCTCTACATATTTGGTTCTCTCTCTTGAAACTAGGTGTTTGTCTGTAACAAGGAGAGAAGACAAATGATTTGGTAGACCTTCCTTCAACATTTTTCTCCTGTCTTCCTTGGCATTTCAGTCTCTACAAAGTCCTACAACAGACCAGAAATGCCACTTTATCATCACAGTTTCTCCCCGGAGGTGTCCAGAAGAGAAGTGAAGTCCTCAGCCATGGGCTATGCCTCCAACAAACAGAGACAGACAGCAAGGAGTTCATCAGCAGTAGTCAGCATGGATTCACCATGGAGAAGACGTGGTCCCTGGTGGGGTGGGGAAATGCCTTCTGCCACTGCAGGGGACCGCACACACTCAGCGCCCACCAGGGTGGCTTCTGGGCTGGGAGCTTCACGCCCTGATGTACGGCTGCAGCTGCTCTTACTCTCAACCCCTTCTCAGCAGCTCTGCCTCAAGTTTCCACATGCCACGCTCCTTGGACTTACCAGTCTTTCTGTAAAGCTGATGGGATGCCAACGTCCTCAGCAACGTGAGCATTCCCAGGTCTAAGTCTTTTCCCAGGCTGCGGTGGGTTCTCTGTAAACGTAGCCCCACACGGTTGCTCCCTGAAGAGCCATCGCTGGAGACGTCTGCTCCTCCCACTCAACCCTGTCCCCATCTGGGGCCTCTTTCCCTCTCCTCTGAGTCTCAGCTGAGCGGGACCAGCAAACATGATGCTGCTGGCAGCACTTGTGGCCACCACAGCTTGGTTTGGTAAGTGCTTTGTACTTTATCTTGCATTCCCTCACAGGCAATCATGGTTGCACTAACAGATATTTTCCCAAATCCTTGATTGCTGGTTAAAAACATTATTTCTCCTCTCCCTTCCCTTCCCTTCCCTTCCCTTCCCTTCCCTTCCCTTCCCTTCCCTTCCCTTCCCTTCCCTTCCCTTCCCTTCCCTTCCCTTCCCTTCCCTTCCCTTCCCTTCCCTTCCCTTCCCTTCCCTTCCCTTCCCTTCCCTTCCCTTCCCTTCCCTTCCCTTCCCTTCCCTTCCCTTCCCCTTCTCTTTCCTTCCGAATTCTCTTCAATTCTCTTCTCTTGTAGATGTATTTGCACAGGAAATTCCCATACAGACACCAATATCCATCACCAAATCTGGAGGAACAACACGCCTGCAATGTCATTTTAAAGACATCTCTGCAAATTTTGATAGCATCATCATTCACTGGTACCAAAAGAAGGAGAATGAAGCTCCAGAGTGGATGTTCTACATTTCAACAGGGACAACAGCAGTGGATGAGAGCTTCCAAGGCCGCACGTATACAATTGAAAGGGTTTCTAAACAGAAAATTTGTACTCTCATAATAAGAAGTATAGTTCCAGATGACACAGCTACCTACTACTGTGGCTATTGGTACACTCACTACGGCAGAAACCCAGCGATCACCTCGACCAATACTCCCTCGGAGGCTCAACCACAAACGATTTGAAAGATCCCAACTCACTTCCCCCGGCATGGATGAGCCGCCTGGCCTCAACACGCAGGCTCTGCACAGCCGGGACTGGCTCGGCACTGAGCCACTCCTTGGAGGGGGCAGCTGCCAAAAGCTGGGGATTTCAACGCAGCAAGTGGCACGTGCAAAGGGAACGGTAAATGGTAAATGCCTAACCCAGCCTCGGCACTTCCTCATCCACTGATTTTTCTCAAGTGTGGCATGGAACTGATTGTAAGGATTTCTTTAGTGGAAAGGTGCTTATTTCCATGCTGCTGTTCATGGAAATAACTCAGTATGTAGTCCTGAAGCTTTTGAAAGTAAACCAAACAGTAAACCAAAATACAAAACTTTAACCTGAAGATCACTGTTTTCTGAAGTATTAGTTTTACAAAGAGGAGATTAAGAAAATAAAAATGGTCTCTATTTGGGTAACAGGATTGTTAGAAACTGTATTAGCCTGTTTTCTATTGCATTGAGTCAATAAATTGCTTTCAATTTTCTTTTAGAATCCTGGTAGATACACGGTGCACTTTCAAAAAAATGTTTAAGTTTTACTTGGACTTATTACTCCCAGTGTTTTTAAAGTTAAAATTTTCTTTGCAATGTGTGAGTAGATGCTCCTTAAGGGCTGGCACTGGTGCAGGTTTGAGTGCGTCTCAGACTACCGTGGCTTTTCAGGAAGAGCTTGGGTAAATGTGAAATTTTAACATGCAGTTTGAGATATAAAACCTTTTGTCAGAGTATTAGATTTGTAAAATTTACAAAAGTAGGTGTAAATACCTGTTCCGACTATTTTTGGATTCTTTTATCCCCCTTCAGTGCAACCTCTGCTATCAAAGGAGAAGTGTTTTTTTCACACGGTGAAAATGGAACGCTTGGTTTCTAATTTTAAAATGTGTATAAACTGTAAAAAGCACAGGGCAAGGTAAAATAAAATATTATGCTAAAAAAAAGACGATGCTTGGCTAAGCGTGAGCCAGAAGCGTACAAGGTGGCCAAGAAGGGCAACGGCATCCTGGCCTAAATTAGAAATAGTGTAGCCAGCAGGAGCAGGGAGGTGATTGTCCCCTGTACTCAGCTCTGGTGAGGCCACACCTCGAGTGCTGTGTTCAGTTTGGGGCCCCTCACTACAAGAAGGACATCAAGGCCCTGGCGCATGTCCGGAGAAGGGCAACAAAACTGGTGAGGGATCTGGAACACAAGTCCTGTGAGGAGCGGCTGATGGAGCTGGGGTTGTTTAGTCTGGAGAAGAGGAGGCTCAGGGGAGACCTCATTGCACTCTACAACTTCCTGAAGGGAGGTTGTCATGAGGAGGGTGTCAGAAATGGCCACAAGTTGTACCTGGGGAGATTTAGATTAGATATCAGGAAAGACTTTTTCTCTCAAAGAGTGGTCAGGCACTGGAACGGCCTGCACAGGGAGGTGGTGGAGTCACTTTCCCTCATGGTGTACAAGAAGTGCCTGGAAAAGGTGCTACAAGATAACGATTTAGTAGCTTAGTGAGTAGTACCGGTGATAGGAGGACAGTTGGACTAGAAGATCTTGTAGGCCCTTTCCAAACTTGTGTTTCTGTCATTCCACGATTCTAAATTTTTCAGACTCTGAACTGTAAGAACTCCATTCCCAGGTTCAGCCTGGGTTTGTCTTCTCCTTCCAACCAGACCTGGATGGTGGACCCGAATCTATACGAGAGCAATCTTCCCTTTCCAGCTGATGTTTTGCTGGTTGTGCTGGTTTTTCCCAGCAGGGAAGATGAAATCCACCACAGCCGCTCTCACACCCCCTCCTCAAAGGAGAATGGGGAGAAGGTATGATGGAAAGGGCTCCAGGCTTGACTTAAGGACAAGGACATCACTCACCAATTATTGTTATGAGTAAAGGAGACTCAATGTAGAGAGACTAATAAAATTTATTGCCTATCACTAGTAGTCTAGCACAGTGAGAAATGAAAAGGAAGCTAAAAACACTTCCCTCTCTCACCACCTCCCCCATTCACCATCTTCTGTGTTCTCCACCCAAGAGTCAGGCACACGGGAACAAGGAATGGGGGCCCAGATTCCCACTTTTCTCACACTTCGTTTTAGGAACAGGATTTTGCAGCTGGTGGGAGCAAGAAGCCACCCTTGGACTGGCAGTCACTGTGAGGGCTCAGACCTTTGCAAGGCAGACCATGCAGTCAAAACACAGCTGAAATAAGAGAAAGAGTCCCATGCCTTGCTAGGAATTCTCAAAAGCCAGGATATGGCCTCCCTCACACTTGGTTTCTCTCGTGATGCGGGGGAAATTACCATCTTTCCGGGCACCTTGGGTTTTTTAAGGTCCCACAAAAGGATTGCACTGACTCTGCTGAGGTTGATAGTAGCTTGGGTGTGGACCTTACTGCATTTTTGTTGCAGTGGTGTATTTTCTCTACAAAAAATTAATCAGCAGTAACCCCCTGTTCCCTGCTCTCCCCATCCCCACCCAGCAATGGAAACGAGTTGAGGCACTTTCCTTGGGTGTACCAAACGAGTCGTTTCCTCCTCAGAGCTGATGGACCCTCATAACAGATGACGCTTGCATGTACCACTGACAAACACTTTGGTGATGAGAACATTGTGCCTGCAATGCCCAAGTATTTCTAAGGAAAAACTCTTCCTCTTCCCCACTGCACTGCCCTTGCTCCCTCACCACTAGTGCTGCCAGAAGGAGCTTGGGGGACACGTCCCTGTGGCTCAATGCAGGGGCTGTCCAGCTGCCACCCGAGGGAGGCACCTCCTCCTCCCACGTGGCACAGCTCAGCCTGACCTGGGGACAGTTTCCTTCTGCGAGTCTCAATTCGGAGAACAGAGAGCTCTGAGACAGCTGAGTGGGACACGCCAACATGCTGCTGCTGGCAGCGCTGGTGGCTGCAACCACTTGGTCTTGTAAGTCCCTCCTAGTTATCTTACTTTTCCTTGTTGATAAGGAATATCTTCCCAAATCCCCGATTGGCATTAATAACATGATATACACTCTCCTCTCCTCCCCTCCACTCCCCTCTCCTCCCCTCCCCTCTCCTCCCCTCCCCTCCCCTCCCCTCTCCTCTCCTCCCCTCCCCTCCCCTCTCCTCTCCTCCCCTCCCCTCTCCTTTCCTCTCCTCTCCTCTCCTCTCCTCTCCTCTCCTCTCCTCTCCTCTCCTCTCCTCTCCTCTCCTCTCCTCTCCTCTCCTCTCCTCTCCTCTCCTCTCCTCTCCTCTCCTCTCCTCTCCTCTCCTCTCCTCTCCTCTCCTCTCCTCTCCTCTCCTCTCCTCTCCTCTCCTCTCCTCTCCTCTCCTCTCCCATTCACTTCTCTCGTAGATGGATTTGCACTGGAAATTCCCATACAGACCCCTGTATCCATCACCAAATATCAAGGCAGTACACGTCTGCAGTGTCATTTTAAAGACATCTCTGCAAATTTTGATAGCACCACCATACACTGGTACCAACAGAAGGAGAATAAAACTCCAGAGTGGATGTTCTATATTACAACAGGGAAAACATCAGTTGAGGAAAAGGGCGCACATATACAACTGAAAGGGTTTCAAGAAAGAAAATTTGTACTCTTACAATAAGCAATAGAATTCCACATGACACAGCTACCTACTACTGTGCCTACTGGGACCCCCACTACAGCAGAAACCCAGCAATCACCTCGACCAATACTCCCTTGATGGCTCAACCACAAACGATTTGAAAGATCCCAAATCACTTCCCCCAGAGTGGATGAGCCGCCCAGCCTCAACACGCAGGCTCTGCACAGCCAGGACTGGCTCGGCACTGAGCCACTGGGGCACCTGCCAAAAAGGGGGATTTCAACGCAGCAAAAAACGGGCAGCTGCCAAAAGGTGGGGATTTCAACGGAGCAAGTGGCACATGCAAAGGAAACGGTGAAGGGCAAATGCCTAACTCAAACTCAGCACCTCCTCTTCCCCTGGTTTTACTCAAGTGAGGAAACTGGAATATTCAAGCAGGGAACTGATTGTAAGGATTTCTTTACTGGACAGGGGAAATCTTCCCTGATGCTGTTCCTGGAAATAGCTCAGCATGTTGTTCTGGAGCTTTTCAAAGCCCGTGGTTTGACACAGAAAACTGAAAGAAAAATTTCCCTTGAAAGCTTGAGTGCTTTCAAAATCAAACTGAGATGAGGGGGAAGACTCCCTCTGTCTTGGAGTGAGAAAGTCCTGGGGGCATAGATCGGGGCACTTACTTGATAGGGCTGGGAAAATTACGTGTTGAGTAAGCAACTGGTTTGTACTTCAAGAAAGGAATGTGGCAGCAACAGCATCAGGAAACTGTCATTATAAAGCCTATTCTTGAGACATTCTTAATGGGGAAGCAGTGGAGATGGAGTCAAGCTGGGCAGAGGGCTGCTCATCAGCAGGTGTTCAGATCTCAGCATTGAATGTGTAATCACAAGATTCGGGCTTGCCAGATAAATGCCAGATGATAGAAAAATTCCTAAGCCCATGTGCAGCGTCAGATTTGGGAATCATACACTGCTTGATGAGAAAATTAGATACTAAATAAGCACAAGACATAGAAAGATGTTTATAAATATAAAGAGGAAACTAAAAATAGGAATGTGAGTGTATTGCTACCGATATCCAGAAGATGTCATGACTAGAAAGCATTTCTGTTTAAGCTAGTGAGCTAGACACATATCCCAGGTGCTCAGTTCTAGTGTGGCACCCGGACCGTGGGAGGTGGCTAAGTACAAAGACAGCTGCCCCTGATGGGTAGAGAGAAAGGCTGCTTTCTCAGGGATGTGGGAAATGGCAGGGGTAGGGCCAGGGACCAGAAGGCTTATTTGAGGGCTGGGCATGCTTTTGCTGCATATTTCTGACTTTTAAATTACTGCAGCTTTCAGTGACAGTTTGAAAGCATTGCCACATCATTTGCAGCATGGGGAAACTACTCTTCCCATGCCCACCACCACAGGAAGAGGGATTTCAGGTGGAAGCTCTCTTATCTCGTCTCTCCCTCCAAGAAGCAAAGATATACCCAGGTGGAGATGAAGCAAGAGGAACCCAGGCTAAAAGTGAGGCACAAATCCATAAGAGTGGGCAAGGAGCTGCTGCAGCAACCTACCTGTGACCGTGCTACAGTGCGTGCAGATGGCCACGAGGCAGCTGCCGTAAAGCCAAGCTGTGTCTGCTCACACCGGGCTGAATTCGGGGAGCTACAACGGGCAGTGGCATCCACCTGCAGGGCACCAGCACTTGCAGGGAGGTTCCCAGGGGCAAGGAGACCCCTGGCCCCCAGGAGCTGGAGCCACGCAGAGGAGCTGCCATTGGGTGCCGGGTGCCTGAGCCACTCCTTTCTGCCCCTCCAGCGCCTGCTCCTTCCCTCCCTCTCGCCAGGGACCAGGGACGGACGCACTCTGCCCGGGCCAGGTCACGGAGGCAGACTCCACCTCGTGCCATGCTCATGCTGCCGCTGCAGGTGCTTCTGGCTGCTGCAGCCCTTTGCTGCTGTAAGTCGTAGGTGCGAGCTGCGGGGTCGGGGAGCCCGCGGGGGTTGCCCCTGCTGTCACCACAGTGCTGTTCCTCTGCTTTCCCTTGCAGATGGAGCCGCGCAAAGCCTCTGGCAGCCAAAACCTTCCGTGCGCAAAGTGGCATACAGCACTGCGCGGATCGACTGCCACTTCTCGGGGTCAGACTTTCCCAATGCCTACATCCACTGGTACCAGCAGAAACCCGGGGAAGCCCCACAGCACCTTCTGTATGTGCAGACAGGGGCAGCTGCGTACTACAACCAATCCTACAGGGAAGCTTTTGGGGCCGAGAAGAAGAAGACGGAGCCCATCTGTACTCTCACAATAAAAAGAGTCACAAAGGAGCAGGAAGCCACCTATTACTGTGCTTACTGGGAGAGCACAGCCGTAGAAAACCCTCAGGCAGCCGGCACACAACCCAGGCTGTGCTCCCCACCACAGGCAGGCGAGGGCTGCAAACCTCACCTGGCTGCAGGCTCCTGCTGGCCTGGCTGGGCACACCTGCAGGAGCTCCCGAGGGTGGAAGACGTGGCAAAGAAAGGCCCCAACATACTTTATGTCCCGCCTGCATCTGGCACAGCCTCATTGCACGTCAACAAGACAAGTGGTTTTTCCTGCTCGGATCCACTTGGCCAGTGCTCGACACTGGCTCCGAGCCTGTCCCCGCATGGAAGCCCTACGGAGGTCAGCGACCATGTGGCTGCTGAGAGCTTTCGTCCTGGCAGCTGCTTTCTCTTGTACGTGCCCTGCTCACCCCACTGCCTGCACATCCCGGGGGAAGCTCTGCTGCTGCTTCAGCCTTGCATTCCCCATTTCCCTCTTGCTTTCCTACAGGCAGCCCTGCACGAGCCTTGCAGCAAAGCCCGGTATCTGTCACCAAGCCCGAAAGCAAAACGGTGCTCATCACCTGCCACGTCTCTGTCCCCGACTTTGACAAAGCTTTCATTCACTGGTACCGCATGAGGCCTGGGGCAGCTCCTGAGCGCGTTGCCTACATGGCATCCACGCTCTTCCTTGCGAACCGGGAAGATGAGGGGAAATTCAGCATCGAGAAGGACGTGGGCAAATCTCTCTGCACCCTGACGGTGACCAAAGTCACCTCGCAAGATGCTGGTACCTACTACTGCGCCAGGTGGGATGCACAGCAGTAGAGAGTCATACGCAGCCTGCACAAAGATGTGCTCCGCTTCCTGGACCAGACCCTGAAACGCCCAAAACCTCAAGGAACATGCCCACCCTGCCTCCCCATCAGCCCCAAGCCCATCGAGCACACTTCTCAGGCAGCGGGGCATCAAAGGCGCTGCAGGGCTGGTGCAGGCTGTCCAGATGCTCTCTGTGGCTGGCACCAGCAGAGAAGTCATTTCACTTCAGCAACAAAAAGGGGATTTCCCCAGGTATGGCAGGAGAGAGAGAGAAAAGGAAGAAGAAAAACCTTACAGCACATGTAGCACTGAGGTATCAGTTGCACCTCGCAGAAGAGGGAAAGCTCAGACACCTGTCACAGCTGTACAAGAACAGAGTGCCCCTATTCAGCTGGGAAAGCCTCTGAGCCCAGGTACTGCGTAGCAGCTTCCAACTCCTCTGAATGCAGCAGTAGGTTGCTCCAGACTACAAACGACCGCTACCATTCAGCAGGGTTTGGCGGCGCTGCTTTCCTGCAGCATTACCTGCCTGCTTCCTGGGGCCCCTCTCCCCAAGGCCCCCAAGTGAGTCACATCCTCTCCTCAGGCTCAGCCCCCTGGCCCTGCTGCAGAGGCAGCATCTTTCTCCCACAGCCGGAGGTGAGCGAGCGCCATCGGGATGCTGCCGCTGCCAGTCCTGGCTCTGGCTGCAGCCTGGTCACACGCGTTCCCCCTCTCAGGAGGGCAGCGTGGGGAGCAGCAGCAAGTGGCTCTCATGCATATGACCATGTGCAGGTGGCTGGCAGTGCTCGTTGTATTACTTTCTCTCCTGTCCGCTGGGCAAGCACAAGTGCTGCTGCAACAGCGTCAGCCATCTCTCACCAAAAGGACGTCTTCGACTGCAGTGATCGATTGCAAAGTCGAGGGCATAGATGACTTCCAGGGTGCTTACATCCACTGGTACCGACACATACCCTCCAGGGCTCCCGAACGGCTTCTGTATGTGACCTCAACAGCACAGATTTCCTACGACAAGGATTCCTACAAGGACAAGTACCACTCTTCTAAAAGAGGCAAAAATACCTGCACCCTGTCAGTCAACGACATACGTGAGGATGATGAAGGTACCTACTACTGTGCCTACTGGCAGTCTCACAGAGCGAGACAATCGTAGGCAGCCTGTGCAGAAAGGCGGCTGCAGCCTGAGTGGCAGGCGTCCTCTCAGA
The DNA here is from genome assembly GCF_964035555.1 of Netta rufina. Classification (NCBI taxonomy): domain Eukaryota; kingdom Metazoa; phylum Chordata; class Aves; order Anseriformes; family Anatidae; genus Netta; species Netta rufina. The sequence goes on from NC_140124.1 coordinate 60,266,133, forward strand.
TGCAGGGAACCAACGTTACCTTCCTGTAGCCACCTCTCAGCTCCTCAAACGTCCCTCCTGGGGCATCCCTTCCACTGAGGAAGGAAGTCTGAAGAGTTGACAAACAGAACAGGCAAGAAACGCAGTGCGCTGAAGCCTCTGCGGGCAATATGCACTGGGGTGGGGCAAAGGAGCACCCCTGTGGGTGATGACACAGAGAGGTCCATTTAGGCAGCACCGCTTACACAGTCTTTGCTGAAGGTGGATGCTTTCCCAACATGGTCTGAGCTAGCAAAAAAAAGAAACAACAACAAAGTAAAGGGCACAGGGAGGGAGCACAGAAGGGGCGTATTTCCACTGAAGGTCTATCTTGGGAGCCCTGGAGCCAGCCAGCTGGAAAGCAGCTTTGCAGAAAAGGACCTGCCTGGATGTCTAGTGAAGGAATGAGAGTAAACATTGTGCCCTTGCTGCCAAGATGGCTGTCAGTACCCTGAGCTGCGTGAGGCAAAGTGCTGCCAGCAGGCTGGGGGAGGTGATCCTTTCCCTTTGCTTGGCATTGCATTGGCTCCACCTGGAGCGCTGAGTCCAGTTCTGGGCTCATGAAGGGACTGATGAAGCCAGGGATAAAAGAATGGGGGCTTGCTTAATCACATTAATGATTTCTAAAAAAAACAATCGTAATTATTAAAGCCAGGAATGAAAGAATGGGGGCTTGCTTAATCGCGTTGAAGTAGATATTTCGGAGTGTCTTTTCTTACTAGCCAAAATAAGGAGTCTTGGGGCCCCTCACAGAAGATGTTTCCTGACAAAATGGGGAACCTGTCTCAAAAACCACCTGAGACCGAGCTTGTGGTTTGGACAAGAGCCAAGGAGCAGCTGAGTCTGTACAAAGGCAGGGGGTCAACCAGCAGTGATGAAGAGGAGTTATCAGCCTTCATCCCCACAACCCCTAACGACCACCACCAGAAGGCACTGCGCAAGCGCAGATGGGAGGAGTTTATGGAAATGACTCCTTGGAGCTAATTTTAATACAAAGCGGGGATAGGTTATGAATATGTATAGGCATATTGGGAAATTTCATGCATATGTATCTTTTTGCTGCATATAACCAAAGCAAGTTGCCGCGTTAAGGTGCGCATGCCTTTGGGAACTATCCCACATGTGCCTGTGTTGCGGTTCCGCTCGAGTGGGCAGCCGAGCTCCACCACAGCCGCTCTCTCACTCCCCCTCCTCAAAGAGGAATGGGGAGAAAATATGTGAAAAGGGGTCAAGGGTTGAGATAAGGACGAGAAAATCACACAATAATTATTGTAACAGGCAAAACAGACTCAGCATAAGGAGATAGTAAGATTTATTGGTCATTACTAACAAGCTAGAGAAGTGAGAAACAAAGGAAAGAAACCAAAAGCACCTTCCCCCCCATCCACCCTCTTCCACCTCCTCCCCCCAAGCGGCGCAGGGGAACGGGGGAATGGGGGTTATGGTCAGTCTACAGCACTTCTTCTCTGCCGCTCCTTCTCGGTCACTCTCGTCCCCTCTGCTATGGGGTCCCACCCATGGGATGCAGTCCTTGATGAACTGATCCGGCGTGGGCTTCCCACAGGCAGCAGCTCTTCCAGAACTGCTCCAGATATGGGTCCGTACCACGGGGCCCATCCCTCAGGAGAAAAGTGCTCCAACCTGGCTCCCCTACGGGCAGCAGCTCCTGCCGGGTCACCTGCTCCTGCGTGGGCTCCTCTCCACGGGCTACAGGTCCGGCCCGGAATCTGCTCCGGCAGGGGTCTTCCACAGGCGGCAGCCTCCGTCGGTGCAGGGCCACCTGCTCCACCGTGGTCTCCTCCACGGGCTGCAGCATGGAACCCTGCACCACCGTGGTACTCCATGGGCTGCAGGGGGACATCCTGCTTCACCATGGTCCTCACCACAGGCCACAGGGGACTTCTGCTCCGGCGCCTGGAGCACCTCTCCCCCTCCTTCTACACTGACCTTGGCGCCTGCAAGACTGTTTCTCACTCCCTTCACTCTCCCGGCTGCTGTGTGGCGCAGCGTTTTTTTCCCTGTCTTAAATATGCTCTCACAGAGGTGCAAAACAACATCGCTTATTGGCTCAGCTCTGGAAAACAATGGGGCCCTTCCCAAACATGGGGCAGCTTCTAGATCTTTCTCACAGAAACCACCCCTATGGCCCCCTGCTACCAAAACCTTGCCACGTAAACCCACTACAGCCCGGCGCTGAAATAAACCACATACCTACTTTATAACTCGTTTGCTTTGAGTTCTTCCATGAATCACTGGGGCACCTGTCTTAAGAGGAGAGGCTGAGAGAGCTGGAACTCTTCAGACCGGAGAGCCCCTCAATGTCTATAAATCCCTGAAGGGGGTGTAAAGGGCCCAGAGCCAGGCTCCTTCACATGGTGCCCTGTGAGGCAATGGGCACCAACAGAAACTCAAATGCAATTAAAATCAATCTGAGCACAAGAAAACCCTTTCTGACCATGAGGGCAGTCCAACACTGGAATGGGTTGTTCCGAGAGGAGGTGGAGCCTCCTTGGGGACCCACTGGAAACAGTCCTGGGCAACCTGCTCTAGGCGACCCTGCTTGAACCAGGGTTGCACTTGGGGGCCTTAAGAGGCCCTTGAAAACCTCAGCAGTTCTGGTATTTTCTGAGCCTGTGGCCCAAGGATCAGCAAATGACCTGCTATTGAATACTGCTGAAATGAACGACCTCCTCTGCAGCGTGGAGATCTGCTCCATGTGGGACCCATGGGCTGCAGGGGGACAGCCTGCTCCACCAGGGGCCTCTCCACAGCCCGCAGGGGAACTGCTGCTGCCTGCCTGGAGCACCTCCTGCCCTCCTGCTGAACTCACCTGGGGTCTGCAGGGCTGGTGCCTCTCTCCTCGCCTCCTCCGCAGCTGCTGTTGTGCAGGAGTTTCTTTTCCCTTTCTTAAATCTGCTCTCACAGAGGCAGAAACAGTGGCAGGTCCCTGTCCTTCTCACTTGTAACCTTTCCTCAGGAGGGTGCCCATTGCTGCACTTATTCCTAAATTCCTGAATTCCAACTAACAAGATTATTCACCTCTTTTCTCCTTATAGATGGATTTGCACTGGAAAATTCCTGTACAGAATTCTATATCCATTAGCAAGTTCAATAAATTTTCATGACTGCCCCGTGAAATCAAAAGCTTACCAACAATATTTATAGTACTGTCTTACACTGGCATAACTTGAAGGAGAATGAAGCTCCAGAGAGGCTACTGCTCTTTGCAGTAGGGAAAACTTCAGTGGAAAGTGGCTTTCAAAGAGACAGGTACAAGCGCTAAAAGGGTTTCCGAGCAGAATCGGTGTGTCCTTATAACCAGGGATGTCACTCCAGATGACACTAGCATGTACCACTGACAAACACTTTGGTGATGAGAACATTGTGCCTGCAATGCCCAAGTATTTCTAAGGAAAAACTCTTCCCTCTTCCCCACTGCACTGCCCTTGCTCCCACACTACCAGATGCTGCCAGAAGGAGCCTGGGGGACACATCCCTGTGGCTCGATGCAGGGGCTCTCCAGCTGCCACCCGAGGGAGGCACCTCCTCCCTCCCACGTGGCACAGCTCAGCCTGACCTGGGGACAGTTTCCTTCTGCGAGTCTCAACTCGGAGAACAGAGAGCTCTGAGACAGCTGAGTGGGACATGCGAACATGCTGCTGCTGGCAGCGCTGGTGGCCACATCCACTTGGTCTTGTAAGTCCCTCCTAGTTTACCTTACTTTTCCTCATTGCTAAGGAAATCTTCCCAAATCCCAGATTGGCATTAATAGCATCATATCTCCTCTCCTCTCCTCTCCTCTCCTCTCCTCTCCTCTCCTCTCCTCTCCTCTCCTCTCCTCTCCTCACCTCTCCTCTCCTCTCCTCTCCTCTCCTCTCCTCTCCTCTCCTCTCCTCTCCTCTCCTCTCCTCTCCTCTCCTCCTCCCTCTCCTCTCCTCTCCTCTCCTCTCCTCTCCTCTCCTCTCCTCTCCTCTTCCTCTCCTCTCCTCTCCTCTCCTCTCCTCTCCTCTCCTCTCCTCTCCTCTCCTCTCCTCTCCTCTCCTCTCCTCTCCTCTCCTCTCCTCTCCTCTCCTCTCCTCTCCTCTCCTCTCCTCTCCTCTCCTCTCCTCTCCTCTCCTCTCCTCTCCTCTCCTCTCCTCTCCTCTCCTCTCCTCTCCTCTCCTCTCCTCTCCTCTCCTCTCCTCTCCTCTCCTCTCCTCTCCTCTCCTCTCCACCCCTTCCATTCTGTTCTCCTGTAGATGGATTTGCACAGGAAATTCCCATACAGACCCCTGTATCCATCACCAAATATCAAGGCAGTACACGTCTGCAATGTCATTTTAAAGGTGTCTCTGCAAATTTTGATAGCACCATCATACACTGGTACAACAGAAGGAGAATAAAGCTCCAGAGTGGATGTTCTACATTTTAACAGGGAAAACATCAGCGGAGGAAAACTTCCAAGGGCGCACGTATACAATTGAAAGGATTTCTAAACAGAAAATTTGTACTCTTACAATAAAAACATAGCTCCAGATGCTGCTGCTACCTACTACTGTGCCTACTGGTACTCTCACTATGACAGAAACCCAGCGATCACCTCGACCAATACTCCCTCAGAGGCTCAACCACAAACAATTTGAAAGATCCCAACTCACTTCCCCTGGCGTGGATGAGCCGCCTGGCCTCAACACGCAGGCTCTGCACAGCCAGGACTGGCTCGGCGCTGAGCCACTCCTTCGAGGGGGCAGTTGCCAAAAGATGGGGATTTCGACGCAGCAAGTGGCACGTGCAAAGGGAACGGCGAAGGGTAAATGCCTAACCCAGCCTCGGCACTTCCTCATCCACTGATTTTGCTCAAGCGTGGCATGGAACTGGTTGTAAGGAATTCTTTACTCAAAAGGGCAATTTTCCATGCTACTATTCCTGGAAATAACTGAGCTTGTTGACCTAGAGCCCATGGCTTGACACAGAAAACCAAAAAAAGCGAGCCTTAAGCAGGAGGACAGTGCTTTTTTCACGTGTTAGTTTTACAAAGCAAAGATTAAGAAAATAAAAAAGGTCTCTTTTTGGGTCAGGGTTGGATATTTTTCAGCCTCCATGTTGTAAGAACTCCTTTGCCAGTTTTTCCTGTGTTTACCATCTCCCTCTAACCAGAGCTGGATGGTGGACCTGACTCTATACAAGAGCTATCTTCCCTTTCCAGATGATGTTTTGCTGGTTGTGCTGGTTTTTCCCAGCAGGGAAGATGAAATCCACCACAACCACTCTCTCACTCCCCCTCCTCAAAGGAAAGCGGGGGGAAAGTATGATGGAAAGGGCTCCAGGCTTGACTTAAGGACAAGGACATCACTCACCAATTATTGTTATGAGTAAAAGAGACTCAATGTAGAGAGACTAATAAAATATAATGCCTATCACTAGTAGTCTAGCACAGTGAGAATTAAAAGTAAACTCAAAACACTTTCCCCCTCTACACCACACCCATGCCCCATCTCCTGTGTTCTCCGCCCAAGAGTCAGTCACGTGGGAATCGGAAATGGGGGCCCAGATTCCCACTTTTCTCACACTTTGTATTAGGAATAGGATTTTGCAGCTGGTGGGAGCAAGAAGCAACCCTTGGACTGGCAGTCACTGTGAGGGCTCAGACCTTTGCAAGGCAGATCATTCAGTCAAAACACAGCTGAAGTAAGAGAAAGAGCCCCGTTCCTTGCTAGGATTTTGCGTAAGTCAGGAGATGGCCTCTCCCACACTTGGTTTGTCTCCTGATGTGGGGGACATTACCATCTTTCCAAGCACCTTGGTGTTGAGGGATTTTTGAGACAGCAAGAATCCCATGGCTTGCTGTAGCTGAGACAAACCAAGCTACCAGGGCAAACTATGAGAAGTTCCCATGACAGTGTTCTCACATCACCCAATTGAGGAATTCAGGAAAATATTGTTACCAGTAGCTGGCCTCAAGGACAAGGTCTATGTGACTGCTAATCACAAGGGGGTTGTTTTCTTGCAGGTGGGGTTGTTTTCTTCTAGTTGTTTGTCTGAGTGCTTTTGACCAATAATCTTGTGTGAAACACTGTCCACCCCTGTTAAGTTCACTATAAAAGATAGGCTATTCGGGCAATAAAATGGAGCATGATCTGACTCTACTGGTGTCTGTCGTGCTTTCGGCCGTGCTTCCTGCAACACCTTGGGTGTTTTCAGGTCCCACAAAAGGATTGCACTGACTCTCCTGAGGTCAGTAGTAGTTTGGGTATGGACCTTTTTACATTTTTGTTGCAACTGTGTAGCCCGCCCCATCCCCCACCCAGCAATGGTAAGGAGCGGAGACACCACCATTGAGTGTGCCAAATGAGTCATTTCCTCCCCAGAGCTTTTTGACTCCTTCTCCACCTGGAGGGCTTTATAACCTTCCTGCCCCTACTTCCGTTCCACACTTCACCCAAGTAGGCAGCATGCTGCTGCTGCCTGTCCTGCTGGCAGCTTCTTCTTGGTCCCGTAAGCCCCGTTCCCTTTCTCCTCTCCTTCCCCTGTGCGGAGAACACAGCCCCTGCTCCAGACTGCAGACGTTTTGAGCCCTCACCAAGTTTTCACCCACTTTCTCTCCATTCCCTTCCAGGTGGAGATGCGCAGGCAGTGCCGGAGCAAACCTCAGTGTCGTGGACTCAGGTAGAGGGCCTCTCAGCCATCATGGAATGCCGGCTGACGAAAGAAGACACCGTGCACTGGTACAAGCAGCTTCCTGGGCAGCCGATCAAGAGAATACTGTACGTGTCGGGACAGACACCTTCGTTTGATGACAGCTCTGACAGACAAAAGTATCAAGTGAGGAAGCGTGCCTCTGCACCTCACTATTTTCTCCAAATAAATAATGTAAACCAGAGGGACGCTGGCACTTACTACTGTGCGTACTGGTATTCATATCAAGGCATCACAGCGTTAGATGGGCCAAGATAAACCATACAAAAAGGCACTTGGCACTCCAAACCGCAAGCTCTGAGCTCTGCCGAAACACAGATACTTCCTCATTCAGCCCTGCTCTGATGATTTTCTGCCACGGGGCAGGAAAAACAAAACATAGCATGACAACTGCTAAGTAGAGGATGTTAATAATCAGGATATTATTTCCAGACTTACACATCTCTGTAACATGCAGAAGCTGCAGGTCCCCGTCAGTCAAGAGTACAAATAGGGAACATTGCTGACTTGAAGACTTGAATATATGGAAAGCACTCACCTGGCTGTGAACACAGCCTGTCTGTGCCTCATGAACAAACAGCTGCTGAAGATTTCTATTCTTTTTATTGAACCCGTGGAGCAAGAACAGCAATGTAGCTCTACATATTTGGTTCTCTCTCTTGAAACTAGGTGTTTGTCTGTAACAAGGAGAGAAGACAAATGATTTGGTAGACCTTCCTTCAACATTTTTCTCCTGTCTTCCTTGGCATTTCAGTCTCTACAAAGTCCTACAACAGACCAGAAATGCCACTTTATCATCACAGTTTCTCCCCGGAGGTGTCCAGAAGAGAAGTGAAGTCCTCAGCCATGGGCTATGCCTCCAACAAACAGAGACAGACAGCAAGGAGTTCATCAGCAGTAGTCAGCATGGATTCACCATGGAGAAGACGTGGTCCCTGGTGGGGTGGGGAAATGCCTTCTGCCACTGCAGGGGACCGCACACACTCAGCGCCCACCAGGGTGGCTTCTGGGCTGGGAGCTTCACGCCCTGATGTACGGCTGCAGCTGCTCTTACTCTCAACCCCTTCTCAGCAGCTCTGCCTCAAGTTTCCACATGCCACGCTCCTTGGACTTACCAGTCTTTCTGTAAAGCTGATGGGATGCCAACGTCCTCAGCAACGTGAGCATTCCCAGGTCTAAGTCTTTTCCCAGGCTGCAGTGGGTTCTCTGCAAACGTAGCCCCACACGGTTGCTCCCTGAAGAGCCATCGCTGGAGACGTCTGCTCCTCCCACTCAACCCTGTCCCCATCTGGGGCCTCCTTCCCTCTCCTCTGAGTCTCAGCTGAGCGGGACCAGCAAACATGCTGCTGCTGGCAGCACTTGTGGCCACCGCAGCTTGGTTTGGTAAGTGCTTTGTACTTTATCTTGCATTCCCTCACAGGCAATCATGGTTGCACTAACAGATATTTTCCCAAATCCTTGATTGCTGGTTAAAAACATTATTTCTCCTCTGCCTTCCTTCCCTTCCCTTCCCTTCCCTTCCCTTCCCTTCCCTTCCCTTCCCTTCCCTTCCCTTCCCTTCCCTTCCCTTCCCTTCCCTTCCCTTCCCTTCCCTTCCCTTCCCTTCCCTTCCCTTCCCTTCCCTTCCCTTCCCTTCCCTTCCCTTCCCTTCCCTTCCCTTCTGAATTCTCTTCAATTCTCTTCTCTTGTAGATGTATTTGCACAGGAAATTCCCATACAGACACCAATATCCATCACCAAATCTGGAGGAACAACACGCCTGCAATGTCATTTTAAAGACATCTCTGCAAATTTTGATAGCATCATCATTCACTGGTACCAAAAGAAGGAGAATGAAGCTCCAGAGTGGATGTTCTACATTTCAACAGGGACAACAGCAGTGGATGAGAGCTTCCAAGGCCGCACGTATACAATTGAAAGGGTTTCTAAACAGAAAATTTGTACTCTCATAATAAGAAGTATAGTTCCAGATGACACAGCTACCTACTACTGTGGCTATTGGTACACTCACTACGGCAGAAACCCAGCGATCACCTCGACCAATACTCCCTCGGAGGCTCAACCACAAACAATTTGAAAGATCCCAACTCACTTCCCCCGGCATGGATGAGCCGCCTGGCCTCAACACGCAGGCTCTGCACAGCCGGGACTGGCTCGGCACTGAGCCACTCCTTGGAGGGGGCAGCTGCCAAAAGCTGGGGATTTCAACGCAGCAAGTGGCACGTGCAAAGGGAACGGTAAATGGTAAATGCCTAACCCAGCCTCGGCACTTCCTCATCCACTGATTTTTCTCAAGTGTGGCATGGAACTGATTGTAAGGATTTCTTTAGTGGAAAGGTGCTTATTTCCATGCTGCTGTTCATGGAAATAACTCAGTATGTAGTCCTGAAGCTTTTGAAAGTAAACCAAACAGTAAACCAAAATACAAAACTTTAACCTGAAGATCACTGTTTTCTGAAGTATTAGTTTTACAAAGAGGAGATTAAGAAAATAAAAATGGTCTCTATTTGGGTAACAGGATTGTTAGAAACTGTATTAGCCTGTTTTCTATTGCATTGAGTCAATAAATTGCTTTCAATTTTCTTTTAGAATCCTGGTAGATACACGGTGCACTTTCAAAAAAATGTTTAAGTTTTACTTGGACTTATTACTCCCAGTGTTTTTAAAGTTAAAATTTTCTTTGCAATGTGTGAGTAGATGCTCCTTAAGGGCTGGCACTGGTGCAGGTTTGAGTGCGTCTCAGACTACCGTGGCTTTTCAGGAAGAGCTTGGGTAAATGTGAAATTTTAACATGCAGTTTGAGATATAAAACCTTTTGTCAGAGTATTAGATTTGTAAAATTTACAAAAGTAGGTGTAAATACCTGTTCCGACTATTTTTGGATTCTTTTATCCCCCTTCAGTGCAACCTCTGCTATCAAAGGAGAAGTGTTTTTTTCACACGGTGAAAATGGAACGCTTGGTTTCTAATTTTAAAATGTGTATAAACTGTAAAAAGCACAGGGCAAGGTAAAATAAAATATTATGCTAAAAAAAAGACGATGCTTGGCTAAGCGTGAGCCAGAAGCGTACAAGGTGGCCAAGAAGGGCAACGGCATCCTGGCCTAAATTAGAAATAGTGTAGCCAGCAGGAGCAGGGAGGTGATCGTCCCCTGTACTCAGCTCTGGTGAGGCCACACCTCGAGTGCTGTGTTCAGTTTGGGGCCCCTCACTACAAGAAGGACATCAAGGCCCTGGCGCATGTCCGGAGAAGGGCAACAAAACTGGTGAGGGATCTGGAACACAAGTCCTGTGAGGAGCGGCTGATGGAGCTGGGGTTGTTTAGTCTGGAGAAGAGGAGGCTCAGGGGAGACCTCATTGCACTCTACAACTTCCTGAAGGGAGGTTGTCATGAGGAGGGTGTCAGAAATGGCCACAAGTTGTACCTGGGGAGATTTAGATTAGATATCAGGAAAGACTTTTTCTCTCAAAGAGTGGTCAGGCACTGGAACGGCCTGCACAGGGAGGTGGTGGAGTCACTTTCCCTCATGGTGTACAAGAAGTGCCTGGAAAAGGTGCTACAAGATAACGATTTAGTAGCTTAGTGAGTAGTACCGGTGATAGGAGGACAGTTGGACTAGAAGATCTTGTAGGCCCTTTCCAAACTTGTGTTTCTGTCATTCCACGATTCTAAATTTTTCAGACTCTGAACTGTAAGAACTCCATTCCCAGGTTCAGCCTGGGTTTGTCTTCTCCTTCCAACCAGACCTGGATGGTGGACCCGAATCTATACGAGAGCAATCTTCCCTTTCCAGCTGATGTTTTGCTGGTTGTGCTGGTTTTTCCCAGCAGGGAAGATGAAATCCACCACAGCCGCTCTCACACCCCCTCCTCAAAGGAGAATGGGGAGAAGGTATGATGGAAAGGGCTCCAGGCTTGACTTAAGGACAAGGACATCACTCACCAATTATTGTTATGAGTAAAGGAGACTCAATGTAGAGAGACTAATAAAATTTATTGCCTATCACTAGTAGTCTAGCACAGTGAGAAATGAAAAGGAAGCTAAAAACACTTCCCTCTCTCACCACCTCCCCCATTCACCATCTTCTGTGTTCTCCACCCAAGAGTCAGGCACACGGGAACAAGGAATGGGGGCCCAGATTCCCACTTTTCTCACACTTCGTTTTAGGAACAGGATTTTGCAGCTGGTGGGAGCAAGAAGCCACCCTTGGACTGGCAGTCACTGTGAGGGCTCAGACCTTTGCAAGGCAGACCATGCAGTCAAAACACAGCTGAAATAAGAGAAAGAGTCCCATGCCTTGCTAGGAATTCTCAAAAGCCAGGATATGGCCTCCCTCACACTTGGTTTCTCTCGTGATGCGGGGGAAATTACCATCTTTCCGGGCACCTTGGGTTTTTTAAGGTCCCACAAAAGGATTGCACTGACTCTGCTGAGGTTGATAGTAGCTTGGGTGTGGACCTTACTGCATTTTTGTTGCAGTGGTGTATTTTCTCTACAAAAAATTAATCAGCAGTAACCCCCTGTTCCCTGCTCTCCCCATCCCCACCCAGCAATGGAAACGAGTTGAGGCACTTTCCTTGGGTGTACCAAACGAGTCGTTTCCTCCTCAGAGCTGATGGACCCTCATAACAGATGACGCTTGCATGTACCACTGACAAACACTTTGGTGATGAGAACATTGTGCCTGCAATGCCCAAGTATTTCTAAGGAAAACTCTTCCTCTTCCCCACTGCACTGCCCTTGCTCCCTCACCACCAGTGCTGCCAGAAGGAGCTTGGGGGACACGTCCCTGTGGCTCGATGCAGGGGCTCTCCAGCAGCCACCCAAGGGAGGCACCTCCTCCTCCCACGTGGCACAGCTCAGCCTGACCTGGGGACAGTTTCCTTCTGCGAGTCTCAATTCGGAGAACAGAGAGCTCTGAGACAGCTGAGTGGGACACGCCAACATGCTGCTGCTGGCAGCGCTGGTGGCTGCAACCACTTGGTCTTGTAAGTCCCTCCTAGTTATCTTACTTTTCCTCGTTGATAAGGAATATCTTCCCAAATCCCCGATTGGCATTAATAACATGATATACACTCTCCTCTCCTCTCCTCTCCTCTCCTCTCCTCTCCTCTCCTCTCCTCTCCTCTCCTCTCCTCTCCTCTCCTCTCCTCTCCTCTCCTCTCCTCTCCTCTCCTCTCCTCTCCTCTCCTCTCCTCTCCTCTCCTCTCCTCTCCTCTCCTCTCCTCTCCTCTCCTCTCCTCTCCTCTCCTCTCCTCTCCTCTCCTCTCCTCTCCTCTCCTCTCCTCTCCCATTCACTTCTCTCGTAGATGGATTTGCACTGGAAATTCCCATACAGACCCCTGTATGCATCACCAAATATCAAGGCAGTACACGTCTGCAATGTCATTTTAAAGACATCTCTGCAAATTTTGATAGCACCGCCATACACTGGTACCAACAGAAGGAGAATAAAACTCCAGAGTGGATGTTCTATATTACAACAGGGAAAACATCAGTTGAGGAAAAGGGCGCACATATACAACTGAAAGGGTTTCAAGAAAGAAAATTTGTACTCTTACAATAAGCAATAGAATTCCACATGACACAGCTACCTACTACTGTGCCTACTGGGACCCCCACTACAGCAGAAACCCAGCAATCACCTCGACCAATACTCCCTTGATGGCTCAACCACAAACGATTTGAAAGATCCCAAATCACTTCCCCCAGAGTGGATGAGCCGCCCAGCCTCAACACGCAGGCTCTGCACAGCCAGGACTGGCTCGGCACTGAGCCACTGGGGCACCTGCCAAAAAGGGGGATTTCAACAGAGCAAGTGGCACATGCAAAGGAAACGGTGAAGGGCAAATGCCTAACTCAAACTCAGCACCTCCTCTTCCCCTGGTTTTACTCAAGTGAGGAAACTGGAATATTCAAGCAGGGAACTGATTGTAAGGATTTCTTTACTGGACAGGGGAAATCTTCCCTGCTGCTGTTCCTGGAAATAGCTCAGCATGTTGTTCTGGAGCTTTTCAAAGCCCGTGGTTTGACACAGAAAACTGAAAGAAAAATTTCCCTTGAAAGCTTGAGTGCTTTCAAAATCAAACTGAGATGAGGGGGAAGACTCCCTCTGTCTTGGAGTGAGAAAGTCCTGGGGGCATAGATCGGGGCACTTACTTGATAGGGCTGGGAAAATTACGTGTTGAGTAAGCAACTGGTTTGTACTTCAAGAAAGGAATGTGGCAGCAACAGCATCAGGAAACTGTCATTATAAAGCCTATTCTTGAGACATTCTTAATGGGGAAGCAGTGGAGATGGAGTCAAGCTGGGCAGAGGGCTGCTCATCAGCAGGTGTTCAGATCTCAGCATTGAATGTGTAATCACAAGATTCGGGCTTGCCAGATAAATGCCAGATGATAGAAAAATTCCTAAGCCCATGTGCAGCGTCAGATTTGGGAATCATACACTGCTTGATGAGAAAATTAGATACTAAATAAGCACAAGACATAGAAAGATGTTTATAAATATAAAGAGGAAACTAAAAATAGGAATGTGAGTGTATTGCTACCGATATCCAGAAGATGTCATGACTAGAAAGCATTTCTGTTTAAGCTAGTGAGCTAGACACATATCCCAGGTGCTCAGTTCTAGTGTGGCACCCGGACCGTGGGAGGTGGCTAAGTACAAAGACAGCTGCCCCTGATGGGTAGAGAGAAAGGCTGCTTTCTCAGGGATGTGGGAAATGGCAGGGGTAGGGCCAGGGACCAGAAGGCTTATTTGAGGGCTGGGCATGCTTTTGCTGCATATTTCTGACTTTTAAATTACTGCAGCTTTCAGTGACAGTTTGAAAGCATTGCCACATCATTTGCAGCATGGGGAAACTACTCTTCCCATGCCCACCACCACAGGAAGAGGGATTTCAGGTGGAAGCTCTCTTATCTCGTCTCTCCCTCCAAGAAGCAAAGATATACCCAGGTGGAGATGAAGCAAGAGGAACCCAGGCTAAAAGTGAGGCACAAATCCATAAGAGTGGGCAAGGAGCTGCTGCAGCAACCTACCTGTGACCGTGCTACAGTGCGTGCAGATGGCCACGAGGCAGCTGCCGTAAAGCCAAGCTGTGTCTGCTCACACCGGGCTGAATTCGGGGAGCTACAACGGGCAGTGGCATCCACCTGCAGGGCACCAGCACTTGCAGGGAGGTTCCCAGGGGCAAGGAGACCCCTGGCCCCCAGGAGCTGGAGCCACGCAGAGGAGCTGCCATTGGGTGCCGGGTGCCTGAGCCACTCCTTTCTGCCCCTCCAGCGCCTGCTCCTTCCCTCCCTCTCGCCAGGGACCAGGGACGGACGCACTCTGCCCGGGCCAGGTCACGGAGGCAGACTCCACCTCGTGCCATGCTCATGCTGCCGCTGCAGGTGCTTCTGGCTGCTGCAGCCCTTTGCTGCTGTAAGTCGTAGGTGCGAGCTGCGGGGTCGGGGAGCCCGCGGGGGTTGCCCCTGCTGTCACCACAGTGCTGTTCCTCTGCTTTCCCTTGCAGATGGAGCCGCGCAAAGCCTCTGGCAGCCAAAACCTTCCGTGCGCAAAGTGGCATACAGCACTGCGCGGATCGACTGCCACTTCTCGGGGTCAGACTTTCCCAATGCCTACATCCACTGGTACCAGCAGAAACCCGGGGAAGCCCCACAGCACCTTCTGTATGTGCAGACAGGGGCAGCTGCGTACTACAACCAATCCTACAGGGAAGCTTTTGGGGCCGAGAAGAAGAAGACGGAGCCCATCTGTACTCTCACAATAAAAAGAGTCACAAAGGAGCAGGAAGCCACCTATTACTGTGCTTACTGGGAGAGCACAGCCGTAGAAAACCCTCAGGCAGCCGGCACACAACCCAGGCTGTGCTCCCCACCACAGGCAGGCGAGGGCTGCAAACCTCACCTGGCTGCAGGCTCCTGCTGGCCTGGCTGGGCACACCTGCAGGAGCTCCCGAGGGTGGAAGACGTGGCAAAGAAAGGCCCCAACATACTTTATGTCCCGCCTGCATCTGGCACAGCCTCATTGCACGTCAACAAGACAAGTGGTTTTTCCTGCTCGGATCCACTTGGCCAGTGCTCGACACTGGCTCCGAGCCTGTCCCCGCATGGAAGCCCTACGGAGGTCAGCGACCATGTGGCTGCTGAGAGCTTTCGTCCTGGCAGCTGCTTTCTCTTGTACGTGCCCTGCTCACCCCACTGCCTGCACATCCCGGGGGAAGCTCTGCTGCTGCTTCAGCCTTGCATTCCCCATTTCCCTCTTGCTTTCCTACAGGCAGCCCTGCACGAGCCTTGCAGCAAAGCCCGGTATCTGTCACCAAGCCCGAAAGCAAAACGGTGCTCATCACCTGCCACGTCTCTGTCCCCGACTTTGACAAAGCTTTCATTCACTGGTACCGCATGAGGCCTGGGGCAGCTCCTGAGCGCGTTGCCTACATGGCATCCACGCTCTTCCTTGCGAACCGGGAAGATGAGGGGAAATTCAGCATCGAGAAGGACGTGGGCAAATCTCTCTGCACCCTGACGGTGACCAAAGTCACCTCGCAAGATGCTGGTACCTACTACTGCGCCAGGTGGGATGCACAGCAGTAGAGAGTCATACGCAGCCTGCACAAAGATGTGCTCCGCTTCCTGGACCAGACCCTGAAACGCCCAAAACCTCAAGGAACATGCCCACCCTGCCTCCCCATCAGCCCCAAGCCCATCGAGCACACTTCTCAGGCAGCGGGGCATCAAAGGCGCTGCAGGGCTGGTGCAGGCTGTCCAGATGCTCTCTGTGGCTGGCACCAGCAGAGAAGTCATTTCACTTCAGCAACAAAAAGGGGATTTCCCCAGGTATGGCAGGAGAGAGAGAGAAAAGGAAGAAGAAAAACCTTACAGCACATGTAGCACTGAGGTATCAGTTGCACCTCGCAGAAGAGGGAAAGCTCAGACACCTGTCACAGCTGTACAAGAACAGAGTGCCCCTATTCAGCTGGGAAAGCCTCTGAGCCCAGGTACTGCGTAGCAGCTTCCAACTCCTCTGAATGCAGCAGTAGGTTGCTCCAGACTACAAACGACCGCTACCATTCAGCAGGGTTTGGCGGCGCTGCTTTCCTGCAGCATTACCTGCCTGCTTCCTGGGGCCCCTCTCCCCAAGGCCCCCAAGTGAGTCACATCCTCTCCTCAGGCTCAGCCCCCTGGCCCTGCTGCAGAGGCAGCATCTTTCTCCCACAGCCGGAGGTGAGCGAGCGCCATCGGGATGCTGCCGCTGCCAGTCCTGGCTCTGGCTGCAGCCTGGTCACACGCGTTCCCCCTCTCAGGAGGGCAGCGTGGGGAGCAGCAGCAAGTGGCTCTCATGCATATGACCATGTGCAGGTGGCTGGCAGTGCTCGTTGTATTACTTTCTCTCCTGTCCGCTGGGCAAGCACAAGTGCTGCTGCAACAGCGTCAGCCATCTCTCACCAAAAGGACGTCTTCGACTGCAGTGATCGATTGCAAAGTCGAGGGCATAGATGACTTCCAGGGTGCTTACATCCACTGGTACCGACACATACCCTCCAGGGCTCCCGAACGGCTTCTGTATGTGACCTCAACAGCACAGATTTCCTACGACAAGGATTCCTACAAGGACAAGTACCACTCTTCTAAAAGAGGCAAAAATACCTGCACCCTGTCAGTCAAAGACATACGTGAGGATGATGAAGGTACCTACTACTGTGCCTACTGGCAGTCTCACAGAGCGAGACAATCGTAGGCAGCCTGTGCAGAAAGGCGGCTGCAGCCTGAGTGGCAGGCGTCCTCTCAGATGCAGGGAACCAACGTTACCTTCCTGTAGCCACCTCTCAGCTCCTCAAACGTCCCTCCTGGGGCATCCCTTCCACTGAGGAAGGAAGTCTGAAGAGTTGACAAACAGAACAGGCAAGAAACGCAGTGCGCTGAAGCCTCTGCGGGCAATATGCACTGGGGTGGGGCAAAGGAGCACCCCTGTGGGTGATGACACAGAGAGGTCCATTTAGGCAGCACCGCTTACACAGTCTTTGCTGAAGGTGGATGCTTTCCCAACATGATCTGAGCTAGCAAAAAAAAGAAACAACAACAAAGTAAAGGGCACAGGGAGGGAGCACAGAAGGGGCGTATTTCCACTGAAGGTCTATCCTGGGAGCCCTGGAGCCAGCCAGCTGGAAAGCAGCTTTGCAGAAAAGGACCTGCCCGGATGTCTAGTGAAGGAATGAGAGTAAACATTGTGCCCTTGCTGCCAAGATGGCTGTCAGTACCCTGAGCTGCGTGAGGCAAAGTGCTGCCAGCAGGCTGGGGGAGGTGATCCTTTCCCTTTGCTTGGCATTGCATTGGCTCCACCTGGAGCACTGAGTCCAGTTCTGGGCTCATGAAGGGACTGATGAAGCCAGGGATAAAAGAATGGGGGCTTGTTTAATCGCATTAATGATTTCTAACAAAAAACAATCGTAATTATTAAAGTCAGGAATGAAAGAATGGGGGCTTGCTTAATCGCATTGAAGTAGATATTTCGGAGTGTCTTTTCTTACTAGCCAAAATAAGGAGTCTTGGGGCCCCTCACAGAAGATGTTTCCTGACAAAATGGGGAACCTGTCTCAAAAACCACCTGAGACCGAGCTTGTGGTTTGGACAAGAGCCAAGGAGCAGCTGAGTCTGTACAAAGGCAGGGGGTCAACCAGCGGTGATGAAGAGGAGTTATCAGCCTTCATCCCCACAACCCCCGACGACCACCACCAGAAGGCACTGCGCAGGCGCAGATGGGAGGAGTTTATGGAAATGACTCCTTGGAGCTAATTCTAATACAAAGCGGGGATAGGTTATGAATATGTATAGGCGTATTGGGAAACTTCATGCATATGTAACTTTTTGCTGCATATAACCAAAGCAAGTTGCCGCGTTAAGGTGCACATGCCTTTGGGAGCTATCCCGCATGTGCCCGGCACCAAAATAAACCACATACCTACTTTATAACTCGTTTGCTTTCAGTTACGGATTTCTTCCACAAGTCATTTTGGCGAGCCAGCCAGGAGGCTGTCTGCCTGCCCACAGGAGTGGCTGCGCTGTGGATGTCCTAGCGCTCACTGGGTACAATTCCCTGGAAGAACTCCGCTCATCGGCTGCTCACTGTGGGGGCAGACCATGACCTGCTGGACTGTGGACAAATGGTATGTGTAACAGTACAGGAAGGGCATGTAAGTTGTACACATGTCTGGGGCAGCTGGTAAATCACACGGAAACATCTGGTGTGCAGCATAGTCCCCGTAAGGGAGGAGGGTACCCTACAGGTTGACCAATAGACTAGTCAATGGGGATTTGCTGGCCGATGGAACAGCCGCTAGTGATCTTGGGAGTAGATTGAGCAAATCCGAGGTTACCGCTGCATCCTGGTTTTGGGAGCCAGGGCAGACCAGCTAATGACTATAAGACGCAGAAGGGTAAGCTGGCCTCTCACAATTGTGACAAGTTTACCTGGGTCATGTTTGCAGCTGCTGGAGGGATATTAATTGGAGTGTTACTAATTGTATGTATTATTTGTAGATGTCTGGGTGTCTCGTGTTGAAAGCATTTGTGTAAGTGTATGTGTTTGAGGCAAAGTATTGTTGTGAAGTGAGTTACTCCATGAGGAACACAGCCAGAGATGATACAAACAAGTTTACTTAAGTGATATATTCTTTTGGTATGACTGAGAAGTGCACGGGGCCTCTCCGTGTGATTGCATGATTGTGCTGAGTGAGTGAGACGCAGCATCGCTGGGAAGCGAGTGTGGAGTTCCGATCTGTGGTTCCATATTCTCCACGAGGGGAGCGTCCGGAGATGAATGAAGAGCGTGACAGACCGAAAAGAAGTGCTGTTTTATCCAAGTGTTGACTGGTGATGCCCAAAATTCGGGCCCAGCAGTGCATCTTGTAATCCTATTTTTTGTATTTAAATGTTTTGAGTGTGACAAGTAGTGGGAGCATTATCTGAGTAAAAGTTTAGAAGTTTTGGTATATTCAAGGTGGTGTTTGGTCAGTGTCCCAGGTATTAAGGGGGGGAGGGGGGGCTGATCATCAAAGCGGTAGAATGGAGAGTCACTTCTTTGGTGGTTCAGGCTTGAGTCCTGGGAATTTGGTAAGAAGGGGGAGAGTAAATTTATTTAGGCCTCAATACCTTTTTAAGCCCCCATACTGATGGATATGTAGGAGTGATTCCTTGGTTGGTGGGGGCTTACTAACAAAGTGCATGAGAAAAATTGGCATTCAGCTTGAAGTTCAGTCCTGCTGAAAGGTAAATTTTGTGAAAAAGGTGGTATTGTTTGTCTGGAAGACAGAGGGCTGAGTACTTCAGGTGTTCTCCCAAATCCCTGTGGATTTATGAGTGGAACGGGGCTCACTAAGAATCTGAAACAGTAAAGTTTGTATGTGGAAGGAAGAGTTTAATTCCAGGCAACTGGGACGTTTGGGAAGAAGATTAGGAAAAGACAGTAAAAACCTGCAATTAAAAAGGTTTGCGTGGAAATTGAAACAAGGGACACCAACTAATAAGGAATAGTAATAAATAAATAAATAAAAGGGAATGGGAAATCAAGGAAATGGGTAATATCCAAAGCAAAGACTTTTTAAAGAAAGCCTCCTTGGGTGCCTATTGGCACACTGGACGGATATTGTTAGAAATGGGGGCACAGAAAGCAAGAGGACTTTCACCAAGTATTGCAATCTATGGTGGCCACTATATAAGCTAAATGGCCACTTTATGGATCAATTGACTGTAACGCTATCTGGCAGTTAATGTTGTTTTAGAGGAGAGAAGGAAAATAGGATGAAATGTTGCATACTGATATGTTGTTTCAACATCTTAGAGGGAATAGGTATGGAATTAGGTTGGCCCCTGACTGAGCCTTCAGTGTTGGTATGAGAGAAGTACAGGCTGGAGAAAGATAAAAGGAGTGTTAAAAGGGTTGTTGAAGGTGTTAAAAGGTGTGGCATGTAGTATTTGACAGAGCTGTTTGAAGTTGAATGAGCAGGGAAAGAGGATGGAGGAGTGTTAGTAGTTCTGCCTCAATCAGAGGCTGAGATCTCAAAATCACGGGTGTGAGCCCTCTGGGGTAGAGGGATCATGGTGGGTCCAAGGAAACAGGAAAAGGCATTTTTATTTGCAATGCTTGAAATTTAAATTGGGAAAAATGATTGGAATTCATCAATTTTTATACTTACCCAATTTGCCAAGGCCCTTCTTAGGAAGGGACTTGCTGGGAAAACTGGATGCAAAAATTTCTTTTGAACAAGGACAGTCAAGTTTGGTTCATGGTACTAGATTGAAAGGATGCATTTTTCTGCCTTCCTGTGGCAACTGAAAGCCAGAAACTCTTTGCTTTTGAATGGGAAAATCCTAACAGAGGACGACAAACTCAGCTTACTTGGACTGTGCTACCACAGGGGTTCAAGAATAGCCCCACCATATTCAGGAAACAACCAGTCTGTGATCTTGAAGCGTGAAAGACCTCTTCAGGAAAAGGGGACACTGTTGCAATATGCAAATGATAGCGACTGAAGAAGAAAATGAATGGGTATAAAGGACTTACTGATGTTTTTCAGCACTTGTTCTGTGAACCCAGCCTCTTCCCTTACTCATGATTGCATGAAGACCATGGACACAATATACTCCAGCTGACCAGACTTAAAGGATACATCCCTAGAAGATGTGGAGGATTTGTATATAGATGGCAGCAGCTTCGTCCTCCAGGGATTTTGCCTCACAGGATATGTGGTAACAAACATCAGCCCCAAAGGTGGAAATCATCACCTTGATAAGAGCTTTTGAGCTGGCAATCATTTGGACAGATTTGAAATATGCCTCTGGCGTGGTCTATGCGCACGGGGAAATTTGGAGGGAGAGAGGACTTTTATCTTCCTCAATTAAACGTGCAGAAGAGGCTGATAGCAGTTATTAGGGAAGAAGGAAAAAGGAGGCCTAGACAGGAACAGCCCTGGCTAGGCAAGGATCAATGTGTCTTATGCAAGACTTTTGGGCATTGGAAAAATGAATGCTTGGAATAGAAAAGAAATGGAAAAGAGAACCAGGGAAGGGAGGTGGTGTTTGCGCATGCAAAAGGTGACTGGAGAAGACCGGGGAAATCTAACCCAGCAGATCCACTGGTTATAAAAATGAAGGGGGGAAAGGAGGTGGAATGAATGGGAGATACAGGGGCAACTGATTCATTTTAAATAAAGCACTAGTACCTGTAGGAAATGATTATGTCATAGTAAATGTTATGTCATAGTAAAAGGAGCAACTGGCCAATCAGAAATGGCATACTTTTGTAAACCTGTAAAGTACAAACTTGGGAAACAGTGGGACAGTCAAATTTTATATATGCCCAACTCTCCGGAATCACTCCTGGGAAGGGACCTACTGGAAAAATTACAAGCAACCATATCATTTTAAAATGGGGAGATTGTTCTGGAGGTAGATGACCAGAGGTATGTGGAGGTATTAAGCCTAATGATATCGACAAACCCTAAAATGAAGGAAGAGGTTAATGAAGACATCTTGAGTCAGGTATTCCTGGGAATATGGGTAACTGAAGTACCAGGGAAGGCAAAAATGCTCCTCCAATACAAATCAAACTTAAGGAGAGGACAGCCACTACCTTTACACTGTCGTGGTGAACCCATATACTTTACTAACATGCTTAACACCAGAGCCAACCTGGTTTATCGTTTTAGATCTGAAGGATGCCTTCTTTTGCCTCCCTCTCCATGAGGCCAGACAGAAAATCTTTGCATTTGAGTGGGAAAGCCCTAAGAGTGGGTGCAAAACACAGCTCACATGGACAAGGTTGCCTCAGGACTTTAAGAACTCATCTACCTTGTTCGCAGAAAAACTTGCAAAGGACTTGGGACCTGAGAAGCCCCACCAGAAGAAGGAAGGCTGTTGCAATACACAGATGACCTCCTAATAGCCACCCAGACAGAAGAAGCATGTGTGGCCTGGATGCTTCTTTCCTCAGAGTAAACCAAAGGGGAGCCAGTACACCACGACTGCCTGGAGACCATTGACCTACTCCAGCCGTTTGTGGAAATCTGGTTCACTGATGGGAGCAGCTACATCACCAGTGGAAAACGACATGCTGGGTATGCAGTTACCACTTGCAAAGAGGTAATAGAATCTGGACCTTTGCCAACAGATACCTCTGCACAAAAGGCTGAGATAATTGCTCTGACCCGTGCCTTAGAAATAGAAAAAGGAAAGAAAATAAACATCTATACGAACTCAAGATATGCACTTGGGGTTGTACATGCACATGGAGCCATCTGGAAAGAAAGAGGACTGTTGAACTCGCAAGAGAAAAACATCAAACATGCAAAAGAAATAATGCAATTACTGGAAGCAGTTCAGCTGCCTGAAATGGTAGCAATAATGCATATTAAGGCACACCAGAAGGTGAGCTCAGAATTGGAGGAAGGAAATGATCTGGCGGACAGAGAGGCAAAAGAAGCAGCAAAAGGCAAGGTAACAACTGAGGGAACCCTGATTCCAGACAGGGAAATTAGCCTAGAAAGTAAGCCAGTATATAAGAAAAAAGGACAGAAAATTAACCAAAAGTCAAAAGGGAGAGTATAACCACGAGGGATGGTCTATTACCGAAGAAGGGAAAGGGAAATTAGTCACCCCCTCTAATTTGCTATGGTCACTAGTAAGGGAAGAACACCGGAAAACTCATTGGGGAATAAATTCCCTATATAACTATCTGATTGGGAAAATTACGTCTAGGAATTTGTATGCTACTGTCACACTAGTAACCCGACAATGTGACCTCTGCCTCCAGACCAATCCCAAAAATACCACCAAACTGAAATTGGGCCAAATTGGGAAAGGCCATGGGCCTGGATAACAGTGGCAGATTGACTTTTCAGAACTTCCAAGAAAAGGGGGGTATCGATATTTGTTGGTATCAATGGATACCTTTTCAGGTTGGCCAGAAGCGGTACCCACTAGAACTGCCAAAGCCCGAGAAATAAGCAAGGTATTGCTACAAGAAATAATACTGCACTTCGGAGTTCCAGTTACCGTATCCTCAGACCGGGGACCACGTTTTATTTCAAATACAGTGCAGCAAATTAGTCGGTATTTGGGCATAGATTGGGAACTGCACACTCCATACCACCCTCAATCAAGTGGTCAAGTGCAGAAAATGAACCATTTGATCAAACAACAAATTGTAAGGTTAGGGCAAGAAGCTAACTTGTCCCAGCCCCAAGCTCTCCCACTAGCATTGCTGCAGATTCAGACTAAGCCCCGAACTAAAGAAAAATTAAGTCCTTTTGAAACACTTTATGGGAAGCCATACAGGGTCCAGAAGGGAATGTCTGCGTAGGCTGGGGAAGAGATGCTGATTACCAGTATGGTAGCTTTGAGTAAACAACTTAGAGAAATAGAAAAACATGTGGCTGGAACTCAGAGTAGAGAGCTGGGTGGACTGGTGCATGACATACAGCCTGGAGATTATGTATATGTCAAGTCTCTTGCAGAGAAAACGTTGAAACCACAGTGGGAAGGGCCATACCAGGTGCTCCTTACTACCTTTACCGCAATTAAGATCATTAGGGAAGGAAGTGAAGGCATTTTCCTGGTTGAAGTCTGAAAGGCTGTTTGGGACAATGCTAACAATTTTGAAAGAAAATTTCAGTCCTGGTGGATGCTGGTAAACTTTACTTATGACCCTATCGCTCATACGGCTACTGCTTTTGTACTTACCATACGTAATGCCACGGTTTATGTTATTCACCCCATTATCGCACCAGGGTTAAATCATGAAGAAATGGTACTTTACTCCTCTGAAAATAGGACATAGGCAAGGATGGTAAGTGGGAAATGGCAGACTGTAGATCTGGAATCATGTGTTACCCGGGAACAACAAGGATTTCTCTGTGAAAGCAACACAATTGATGCTCAGGATGTGTGTCTTGACACTGAACAAGGTGTTTACCACTTTGAAATTCATCCAAATACTAGTCAAAAGACTGTGCTTATATATATTGGTCAAGGCTGTGTGTGTTTAAGGACTGCATGTACCTCTGTAGAAGCAGATAAAGAAAATATAACTCTCCCTAGAAAAAATCATTCTAACTTTTGTATTTGTAACTTTGTTAGAATTGTTGGATGTGACTTTTTATATCTAGCACCAGTAGTATCCCACCAGTTGATTAAATCTAATAACACGCTGTATAGTGCACTTTTACCCGCACCAACTAGAATGAACCTCACCTTCATAAGACAATTAACCAAACACCAAAATTTGGCCAGTATTCTGAGAAGTATCGAGGAAAGTGGCAAAAATACATTAATTACTGTCCATCACGACATCAAGAAAAGAAGCAAGGTTCTACAACAGGTGAAACAAGGTGCTAGTCATCACTGGTGGGATGCACTCTTAGGGTGGTCACTAACAGCAAATGGTATTCTCAATATATTGTGTCACACGATCATATTCATATTGATCTTAGTTGGTATAAGTCTAGTATTGTCTGTAATTGTACTAATCTCGAAATTAAGAATGTTCTACTGGACAGCCACACTGATTTTTTGCTGCATGTCCATGGTATGGCATTAAGTGATCAGTACCAAGTTAGGAATATTTGCCACAAGTAAAAGAATTTGCTAATTTCTAAAAAAAGGGGGGACTGAAGCCAGAGATAAAAGAATGGGGGCTTGTTTAATAGTATTAATGATTTCTAACAAACAAAAAAAAAATCGTAATTATTAAAGTCAGGAATGAAAGAATGGGGGCTGGATTTATCACATTAAAATAGATATTTCGGAGTGTCTTTCCTTACTAGCCAAAATAAGGAGTCTTGGGGCCCCTCACAGAAGATGTTTCCTGACAAAATGGGGAACCTGTCTCAAAAACCACCTGAGACCGAGCTTGTGGTTTGGACAAGAGTCAAGGAGCAGCGTAGTCTGTACAAAGGCAGGGGGTCAACCAGTGGTGATGAAGAGGAGTTATCGGCCTTCATCCCCACAACCCCCGACGACCACCACCAGAAGGCACTGCGCAGGCGCAGATGGGAGGAGTTCATGGAAATGACTCCTTGGAGCTAATTTTAATACAAAGCAGGGATAGGTTATGAATATGTATAGGCGTATTGGGAAACTTCATGCATATGTAACTTTTGTCTGCATATAACCAAAGCAAGTTGCCGCGTTAAGGTGCACATGCCTTTGGGAGTTATCCCACATGTGTCTGGCGCCAAAATAAACCACATACCTACTTTATAACTCGTTTGCTTTGAGTTCTTCCATGAATCACTGGGGCACCTGTCTTAAGAGGAGAGGCTGAGAGAGCTGGAACTCTTCAGACCGGAGAGCCCCTCAATGTCTATAAATCCCTGAAGGATATATCTCTGGGTAAAGGGCCAAGAGCCAGTCTCCATCACATGGTGCCCTGTGAGGCAATGGGCACCAACAGAAACTCAAATGAAATGAAAATCAATCTGAGCATAAGAAAACCCTTTCTGACCATGAGAGCAGTCCAACACTGGAATGGGTTGTCCCGAGAGGAGGTGGAGCCTCCATGGGGACCCACTGGAAACAGTCCTGGGCCACCTGCACTAGGCAACCCTGCTTAAACAAGAGATGCCCTTGGGGGCCTTGAGAGGCCCTTGACAACCTCAGCAGTTCTGATATTTTCTGAGCCTGGGGCCCATGGGTCAGCAAGAGACCTGCTATTGAATACTGCTGAAATGAACGACCTCCTCTGCAGCGTGGAGATCTGCTCCATGTGGGACCCATGGGCTGCAGGGGGACAGCCTGCTCCACCAGGGGCCTCTCCACAGCACGCAGGGGAACTGCTGCTGCCTGCCTGGAGCACCTCCTGCCCTCCTGCTGCACCCACCTGGGGTCTGCAGGGCTGGTGCTCTCTCCTCGCTCTCCCAGCTGCTGTTGTGCAGGAGTTTCTTTTTTCCTTTCTTATGTCTGCTCTCACAGAGGCAGAAACAGTGGTGGGCCAGTGGCATGTCTCTGTCCTTATCACTTTGCAAACTTTCCTCAGAGGGTGGTTTTTCCTTCTAGATGGATTTTCACTGGAAATTCCTGTACAGAATTCTATATCCATTAGCAAGTTCAAGAAATTTTCATGACTGTCCTGTGAAATCAAAAGCTTACCAACAATATTTGATAGTACTGTCTTACACTGGCATAACTTGAAGGAGAATGAAGCTCCAGAGAGGCTACTGCTCTTTGCAGTAGGGAAAACTTCAGTGGAAAGTGGCTTTCAAAGAGACAGGTACAGCGCTAAAAGGGTTTCCGAGCAGAACTCGTTTGTCCTTATGACCAAGGATGTCATTCCAGATGACACTGGCATGTACCACTGACAAACACTTTGGTGATGAGAACATTGTGCCTGCAATGCCCAAGTATTTCTAAGGAAAAACTCTTCCTCTTCCCCACTGCACTGCCCTTGCTCCCTCACTACCAGTGCTGCCAGAAGGAGCCTGGGGGACACATCCCTGTGGCTCGATGCAGGGGCTCTCCAGCTGCCACCCGAGGGAGGCACCTCCTCCTCCCACGTGGCACAGCTCAGCCTGACCTGGGGACAGTTTCCTTCTGCGAGTCTCAACTCGGAGAACAGAGAGCTCTGAGACATCTGCGTGGGACACGTCAACATGCTGCTGCTGGCAGCACTGGTGGCCACAACCACTTGGTCTTGTAAGTCCCTCCTAGTTTATCTTACTTTTCCTCTGTGCTAAGGAAAATGTTCCCAAATCCCAGATTGGCATTAATAGCATCATATGTCCTCTCCTCTCCTCTCCTCTCCTCTCCTCTCCTCTCCTCTCCTCTCCTCTCCTCTCCTCTCCTCTCCTCTCCTCTCCTCTCCTCTCCTCTCCTCTCCTCTCCTCTCCTCTCCTCTCCTCTCCTCTCCTCTCCTCTCCTCTCCTCTCCTCTCCTCTCCTCTCCTCTTCACCCCTTCCATTCTGTTCTCCTGTAGATGGATTTGCACAGGAAATTCCCATACAGACCCCTGTATCCATCACCAAATATCAAGGCAGTACACGTCTGCAATGTCATTTTAAAGGTGTCTCTGCAAATTTTGATAGCACCATCATACACTGGTACCAACAGAAGGAGAATAAAGCTCCAGAGTGGATGTTCTACATTTCAATAGGGACAACGAAAGCAGATAAGAGCCTCCAAGGTCGCACGTATACAATTGAAAGGATTTCTAAACAGAAAATTTGTACTCTTACAATAAAAAACATAGCTCCAGATGCTGCTGCTACCTACTACTGTGCCTACTGGGACTCTCACTATGACAGAAACCCAGCGATCACCTCGACCAATACTCCCTCGGAGGCTCAACCACAAACGATTTGAAAGATCCCAACTCACTTCCCCCGGCGTGGATGAGCCGCCTGGCCTCAACACGCAGGCTCTGCACAGCCGGGACTGGCTCGGCGCTGAGCCACTCCTTGGAGGGGGCAGCTGCCAAAAGCTGGGGATTTCGACGCAGCAAGTGGCACGTGCAAAGGGAACGGCGAAGGGTAAATGCCTAACCCAGCCTCGGCACTTCCTCCTCCACTGATTTTGCTCAAGCGTGGCATGGAACTGGTTGTAAGGAATTCTTTACTCAAAAGGGCAATTTTCCATGCTACTATTCCTGGAAATAACTGAGCTTGTTGACCTAGAGCCCATGGCTTGACACAGAAAACCAAAAAAGCGAGCCTTAAGCAGGAGGACAGTGCTTTTTCACGTGCTAGTTTTACAAAGCAAAGATTAAGAAAATAAAAAAGGTCTCTTTTTGGGTCAGGGTTGGATATTTTTCAGCCTCCATGTTGTAAGAACTCCTTTGCCAAGTTTTTCCTGCGTTTACCATCTCCCTCTAACCAGAGCTGGATGGTGGACCTGAATCTATACAAGAGCTATCTTCCCTTTCCAGATGATGTTTTGCTGGTTGTAGTGGTTTTACCCAGCTGAGAAAATGAACTCCACCACAACCACTCTCTCACTGCCCCTTCTCAAAGGAAAGCGGGGGGAAAGTATGATGGAAAGGGCTCCAGGCTTGACTTAAGGACAAGGACATCACTCACCAATTATTGTTATGAGTAAAGGAGACTCAATGTAGAGAGACTAATAAAATATAATGCCTATCACTAGTAGTCTAGCACAGTGAGAATTAAAAGTAAGCTCAAAACACTTTCCTCCTCTACACCACACCCATGCCCCATCTCCTGTGTTCTCCGCCCAAGAGTCAGTCACGTGGGAATCGGAAATGGGGGCCCAGATTCCCATTTTCTCACACTTTGTATTAGGAACAGGAGTTTGCAGCTGGTGGGAGCAAGAAGCCACCCTTGGAATGGCAGTCACTGTGAGGGCTCAGACCTTTGCAAGGCAGACCATTCGGTCAAAACACAGCTGAAATAAGAGAAAGAGCCCCGTTCCTTGCTAGGATTTTGCGTAAGTCAGGAGATGGCCTCTCCCACACTTGGTTTGTCTCCTGATGTGGGGGACATTACCATCTTTCCAGGCACATTGGGTGTTTTCAGATCACACAAAAGGATTTCACTGACTCTCCTGAGGTCAGTAGTAGCTTGGGTATGGACCTTTTTACATTTTTGTTGCAACGGTGTAGCCTTCCCCATCCGCACCCAGCAATGGTAAGGAGCGGAGACACCACCATTGGGTGTGCCAAATGAGTCATTTCCTCCCCAGAGCTGTTTCACTCCTTCTCCACCTGGAGGGCTTTATAACCTTCCTGCCCCTACTCCAGTTCCACACTTCACCCAAGTTGGCAGCATGCTGCTGCTGCCCATCCTGCTTGCAGCTTCTTCTTGGTCCCGTAAGCCCCGTTCCCTTTCTCCTCTCCTTCCCCTGTGCGGAGAACACAGCCCCTGCTCCAGACTGCAGACGTTTCGAGCCCTCACCAAGTTTTCACCCAATTTCACCCCATTCCCTTCCAGGTGGAGACGCGCAGGCAGTGCCAGTGCAAACCCCGGTGATGCGGACTCAGGCAGAGGGAGGCTTGGCCAGCATGGCATGCCGGCTGACGAAAGAAGACACCGTGCACTGGTACAAGCAGCTTCCTGGGCAGCCGCCCAAGAGGATACTGTACGTATCAGGAAAAAAAACTACGTTTGATGATGAAACTGATGAAAAAAAGTATCAAGTGATGAAACATGCCTCTGAACCTCTCTATAGTCTCACAATATATCATGTAACCCAGAGGGATGCAGGCACCTACTATTGTGCATACTGGTATTTTGAACGCATCACAGCGTTAGATGGGCCAAGATAAACCATACAAAAAGGTACTTGGCACTCCGAACCACAAGCTCTGAGCTCTGCCCCAACACAGACACTTCCTCATTCAGCCCTGCTCTGATGATTTTCTGCCTCAGGGTAGGAAAAACAACTACACATGGCCCCATCAATTGAGGGTACAAATAGATGTACCCTGTCAAGATGGAGACTTGGGAAAAGCACTCACCTGGCAGTGAACACAGCCTGTCTGTGCCTCATGAACAAACATCAGCTGAAGATTTCTATTCTTTTTATTGAACCCGTGCAGCAAGAACAGCAATGTATCTCCATACCTCTGGTGCTCTCTCTTGAAATAAGGTATGCGGGTGTAACAAGAAGATTGCATGGTTTGGTAGACTTTCCTTCCCATTTTCCTGCTGTCTTCCTTGGCATTTCAGTCTCTACAAAGTCCTACAACAGACCAGAAACTCCACTTTTATCATCACAGTTTCTCCCCTGAGGTGTCCAGAAGAGAAGTGAAGTCCTCCGCCATGGGCTATGCCTCCAACAAACAGAGGGAGACGGCAAGGAGTTCATCAGCAGTAGTCAGCATGGATTCACCATGGAGAAGCCATGCTTAACCAATCTGATAGCCTTCTATGATGGGCTGACGAGCTGGTAGATGAGGGGAGAGCAGTGGATGTTGTCTACCTTGACTTCAGCAGAACTTTTGGCACTGTCTCCCATCACATCCTCATAGGCAAGCTCAGGAAGTGTGAGCAAGATGAGTAGGCATTGAGGTGGATTGATAATTGGCTGCGTGGCAGAGCTCAGGGGGTTGTGCTCAGTGATGTAGTCTAGTTGGAGGCCTGTAGCTAGCGGTGTCCCCCAGGGGTCAGTACTGGGTACTGTGTCATTCAACTTCTTCCTCAGTGATCTGGGTGATGGAACGGGGTGCACCCTCAGCAAGTTTGCTGAGGACACAAAGCTGGGAGGAGTGGCTGATACCCCAGAGGGCTGCGCTGCCATTCAGAAGGACCTCAGAAGGCTGGAGGGTTGGGCTGAGGAACCTCATGAACTTCAAGAAGGGCAAGTACGGGGTCCTGCACCTCGGGAGGAATAACCCCAAGCACCACCACAGGCTGGGGACTGACCTGCTGGAGAGCAGCTCTGCAGAGAGGGACCTGGGAGTCCTGGCAGACAGCAGGCTGACCACGACTCAGCAGTGTGCCCTGGTGGCCAAAAAGGCCAATGGTACCCTGGGCTGCATTTGGAAGAGTGTTGCCGGCAGGTCAAGGGAGGTGATCCTCCCTCTCTACTCAGCCCTGGTGAGGCCACACCTGGAGTACTGTGCCCAGTTCTGGGCTCCCCAGTACCAGAGGGACATGGAGCTACTGGAGCGAGTTCAGAGGAGGGCTACGAAGATGATGAGAGGACTGGAGCACCTGTCGTATGAGGACAGGCTGAGAGAGCTGGGCCTGTTTAGACTGGAAAAGAGAAGACTGAGGGGAGACCTCATTAATGTTTTTGTGTTAAGGGATGTAACTGATTAACCATTATGAGTCTGGTTGGGTTCAGGGCACTGAACTATCATGGTCACGGATTCACCAACAATATAGCACACCCTCACTCTGCTCACATTCATTGAGATCTATCACAGTTAG
Source organism: Netta rufina (assembly GCF_964035555.1). Taxonomy (NCBI): domain Eukaryota; kingdom Metazoa; phylum Chordata; class Aves; order Anseriformes; family Anatidae; genus Netta; species Netta rufina. The sequence continues at coordinate 60,296,707 of NC_140124.1, forward strand.
GAACAATGCAATTAAGTGCAATTTATTACACCAACAGGTACACAGGTTCTTTGGATTGCCAGCAATAAATTCACTGTCTGCAAAAGCAAGCTAGCATGCATTAAATACACAGGTACACAGCATGGCTATGAACGCGTTATAAGGCACAAAGACTCTAGAGATTTCTAAGTTTCCACAGAGACACCTGGTATATCCAGGTGTTCAAATCTTACCCCACGGTGTCCCAGTGTGGGAGGAAGAGAGGCTCAGCCTGTTGACTGATCCCAGAAGTCAGAAGGTATCCTTCATGATGGTATCTCCCCGAACGTCCCCTCTCTCTTATGCCAATTTATATCATTTTCTACCTTTTCGGTGGAGCTTGAATGACTCTAGTCAAGCATATCTTGGTTATGATTGGTAAAAAGCTTTCTCACTTTCGTTTACAGGTATAGGCTCCAAGAAATTCAGAGTGCATGCTCAGTGAGGGGTGGTCATACCTTGGAGGCGGGTATCTTTTGGGATGGAGGTGTGTTTTGGTATTATAATGATATTGTAATGGGCAAAATTCACTGGAGTACAGCATTTGAGTTGTTGTCTCAGGGTAACAAATGTGCAGCTTACTGGTCTCGGTGTGCACAAGAACAATCGAGTCCTCCTCTTGTCACAGAGCCCAGCCGTGGTGTCTCCACTCTGCACTACCGTCCGTACTGTTCCTTAGAGTCAGCACACCAGGTTGCCCCAGTGCGATAGCATCTGAGGTGGGAAGCCTAGGGAATGCTTAGGTAGTGCAGCCACGCTCCATGCTGAAAGCTTCTTCAATGCTGGACACTTTCCTTAAAATGTGAATATTAGTTTAATTTTCCTAGTCACTTTAGGCAATTACTCCACAAATGTCTATAAATATCTGAGGGGAGGGTGTCGAGAGGATGGATCCTTTCTCTTTTCAGTTGTGCCCAGCGACAGGACAAGAGGCAACGGGCACAAACTGAAGCACAGGAGGTTCCAGCTCTATATGAGAGGGCAATACTTTACTGTGAGGGTGACAGAGCACTGGCACAGGTTGCCCAGAGAGGTTGTGGAGTCTCCTTCTATGGAGATATGCAAACCTGCCTGGATGCCATCCTGCACACTGTGCTCCAGGTGATTCTGCTTGGTGGGGGGATCGGACTAGATGATCTTCAGAGGTCCCTTCCAAAACTGCCCATTCTATGATTCTCTGGTTCTGTGAAGAGAGGCACAGTTTCCAATCTGCTTCTCTTCCAGCCATTCTTTCCAAGAAGTGCTTGCAGCTCACCTCAGCTTCAAAACCCAAACCCTGCAGCTGTGCATTTCCTCCCCACACAAAACCACAGGTGAGGTGCCTGCTCCTGGGGATGCTGCTGTGGTTGCTGCAGGTTGATCCCCATGAGCTGCTGCAGTGGGGGCAGCACAGGCACAGGGGCATTTCAGCAGGCCACAGCTGGGTTGCCAGGCTGAGGAAGCAAGACATGTTCCCTGACAGGGTGGGGACATGCCTCCTGCCACTGCGGGGGACTGCACACACTCAGTGCCCACCAGGGTGGACTCTTCTCACAGAGGCCACCTCTGCAGCCCCCTAACTAGCAAACCCTTGCCACGTAAGCCCAGTATACTCTCGCACCTCACATGGAGCAAGAGGTAAAGTCAAGAATCTCCAATGTGCATATTTCCAGGAGCAGTAAGGGATAAGTGCAGAGCCAGTGCAGCACCACTCTTGATTTTGTGGTTCTTCGCACCAAGTTCCCATCATATTTTATCCCACTCACATAGCCACAAACATCTTTTCCAAAAGCGACAGGTTTTCAATTCAGACTGCTTGCCATGAAGGCAGGAAACCAACAGCAAGCCATTTAATGATCTAAGACCTACAGATGCCAAGTGCTTCAACAGAAAACGGTTAAAATTCTTGATGATGTGAAAGCAGCCCTTCCATCAGGCACTTTTCTCACACTTTGTATGAGGAACAGGATTTTGCAGCTGGTGGGAGCAAGAGGACACCCTTGGACTGGCAGTCACTGTGAGGGCTCAGACCTTTGCAAGGCAGACCATGCAGTCAAAACACAGCTGAAGTAAGAGAAAGAGCCCCATACCTTGTTGGGATTCCTCATAAGCCAGGAGTCAGTCTCTCCCACACTTGGTTTGTCTCCTGATGTGGGGGAAATGAAAATCTTTCCAGGCACCTTGGGTGTTTTCAGGTCCCACAAAAGGATTGCACTGACTCTGCTGATGTCAGTAGTAGCTTGGGTATGGACACTTTATACATTCTTATTGCTGTGGTGTAGTTTGCCAGAAAATTTAAGCAGCAGCAGCCTCCTGACCATCCACCTCAGCCCTCCCAAACCAATGATAATGAGTGGAGACACCACCATTGGGTGTGCGAAACGAGTCATTTCCTCCCCAGAGCTGTTTGACTCCTTCTCCACCTGGGGAGCTTTATAACCTTCCTGCCCCTACTCCAGTTCCACACTTCACCCAAGTAGGCAGCATGCTGCTGCTGCCTGTCCTGCTGGCAGCTTCTTCTTGGTCCCGTAAGCCCCGTTCCCTTTCTCCTCTCCTTCCCCTGTGCAGAGAACACAGCCCCTGCTCCAGACTGCAGACGTTTTGAGCCCTCACCAAGTTTTCACCCAATTTCTCTCCATTCCCTTCCAGGTGGTGACGCGCAGGCAATGCCAGTGCAAACGCCAGCAATGCGGACTCAGGCAGAGGGCCGCTCAGCCAGCATGGAATGCCGGCTGACGAAAGAAGACACCGTGCACTGGTACAAGCAGCTTCCTGGGCAGCCGATCAAGAGAATACTGTACGTGTCGGGACAGAGTCCTACGTTTGATGACAGCTCTGACAGACAAAAGTATCAAGTGAGGAAGCGTGCCTCTGCACCTCACTATTTTCTCCAAATAAATAATGTAAACCAGAGGGACGCTGGCACTTACTACTGTGCATACTGGTATTCATATCAAGGCATCACAGCGTTAGATGGGCCAAGATAAACCATACAAAAAGGCACTTGGCACTCCAAACCGCAAGCTCTGAGCTCTGCCGAAACACAGATACTTCCTCATTCAGCCCTGCTCTGATGATTTTCTGCCACGGGGCAGGAAAAACAAAACATAGCATGACAACTGCTAAGTAGAGGATGTTAATAATCAGGATATTATTTCCAGATTCACACATCTCTGTAACATGCAGAAGCTGCAGGTCCCCGTCAGTCAAGAGTACAAATAGGGAACATCTCTGTTAAGTTGAAGACTTGGATATATGGAAAGCACTCACCTGGCTGTGAACACAACCTGTCTGTGCCTCATGAACAAACAGCAGCTGAAGATTTCTATTGTTTATTGAATCCGTGGAGCAAGAACAGCAATGTAGCTCTACATATTTGGTGCTCTCTCTTGAAACTAGGTGTTCGTCTGTAACAAGGAGAGAAGACAAATGATTTGGTAGACCTTCCTTCTCATTTTCCTACTGTCTTCCTTGGCATTTCAGTCTCTACAAAGTCCTACAACAGACCAGAAATGCCACTTTATCATCACAGTTTCTCCCCGGAGGTGTCCAGAAGAGAAGTGAAGTCCTCAGCCATGGGCTATGCCTCCAACAAACAGAGACAGACAGCAAGGAGTTCATCAGCAGTAGTCAGCATGGATTCACCATGGAGAAGACGTGGTCCCTGGTGGGGTGGGGAAATGCCTTCTGCCACTGCAGGGGACCGCACACACTCAGCGCCCACCAGGGTGGCTTCTGGGCTGGGAGCTTCACGCCCTGATGTACGGCTGCAGCTGCTCTTACTCTCAACCCCTTCTCAGCAGCTCTGCCTCAAGTTTCCACATGCCACGCTCCTTGGACTTACCAGTCTTTCTGTAAAGCTGATGGGATGCCAACGTCCTCACCAACGTGAGCATTCCCAGGTCTAAGTCCTTTCCCAGGCTGCAGTGGGTTCTCTGCAAATGTAGCCCCACACGGTTGCTCCCTGAAGAGCCATCGCTGGAGACGTCTGCTCCTCCCACTCAACCCTGTCCCCATCTGGGGCCTCCTTCCCTCTCCTCTGAGTCTCAGCTGAGCGGGACCAGCAAACATGATGCTGCTGGCAGCACTTGTGGCCACCACAGCTTGGTTTGGTAAGTGCTTTGTACTTTATCTTGCATTCCCTCACAGGCAAACATGGTTGCACTAACAGACATTTTCCCAAATCCTTGATTGCTGGTTAAAGACATTATTTCTCCTCTGCCTTCCTTTCCCTTCCCTTCCCTTCCCTTCCCTTCCCTTCCCTTCCCTTCCCTTCCCTTCCCTTCCCTTCCCTTCCCTTCCCTTCCCTTCCCTTCCCTTCCCTTCCCTTCCCTTCCCTTCCCTTCCCTTCCCTTCCCTTCCCTTCCCTTCCCTTCCCTTCCCTTCCCTTCCCTTCCCTTCCCTTCCCTTCCCTTCCCTTCCCTTCCCTTCCCTTCCCTTCCGAATTCTCTTCAGTTCTCTTCAATTCTCTTCTCTTGTAGATGTATTTGCACAGGAAATTCCCATACAGACACCAATATCCATCACCAAATCTGGAGGAACAACACGCCTGCAATGTCATTTTAAAGACATCTCTGCAAATTTTGATAGCATCATCATTCACTGGTACCAACAGAAGGAGAATAAAGCTCCAGAGTGGATGTTCTACATTTCAACAGGGAAAACATCAGTGGAGGAAAACTTCCAAGGGCGCACGTATACAATTGAAAGGGTTTCAAGAAAGAAAATTTGTACTCTTACAATAAGCAATATAATTCCAGATGACACAGCTATGTACTACTGTGCCTACTGGGACTCTCACTACAGCAGAAACCCAGCGATCACCTCGACCAATACTCCCTCGGAGGCTCAACCACAAACGATTTGAAAGATCCCAACTCACTTCCCCCGGCGTAGATGAGCCACCCGGCCTCAACACGCAGGCTCTGCACAGCCAGGACTGGCTCGGCGCTGAGCCACTCCTAGGAGGGGGCAGCTGCCAAAAGGTGGGGATTTCGATGCAGCAAGTGGCACGTGCAAAGGGAACGGTGAAGGGCAAATGCCTAACCCAACCTCAGCACCTTCTCTTCCCATTCCGTTGCTCAAGTGTAGCAGGGAATTGGTTGTAAGGAATTCTTTACCAGGAATGTGCCATTTTCCATGCTGCTGTTCCTGGAAATAACTCAGCATGTTTTCCTGGATCTTTTCAAAGCCCGTGGCTTGAGAAAGAAAAGTGAAATAAAGGAATTTAACCTGACAGTCAGTGCTTTATTATGTATTAGATTTATAAAGAAAAGATTAAGGAGAAAAAAAAAGTTCTCTTTTTGGGTCATTGGGTCAGGGGGTTGATATTTTTCAGACTCTGAACTATAAGAACTCCATTCCCAGGTTCAGCCTGGGTTTGTCTTCTCCTTCCAACCAGACCAGGATGGTAGACCTGAATCTATACAAGAACAATCTTCCCTTTCCAGATGATGTTTTGCTGGTTGTGCTGGTTTTTCCCAGCTGGGAAGATGAAATCCACCACAGCCGCTCTCTCACTCCCCCTCTTCAAAGGAAAGCGGGGAGAAAGTATGATGGAAAGGGCTCCAGGCTTGACTTAAGGACAAGGACATCACTCACCAATTATCGTCAAGGGTAAAGGAGACTCAAAGTAGAGAGGTTATTGAAATGTATTGCCTATATTGATCTTGTAGACTAGCACAGTGAGAAATAAAAAGGCAACTAAAAACACTTTCCTCCCCCACTCCCCACCACCATTCACCATCTTCTGTGTTCTCCCCCCAAGAGTCAGGCACACGGGAACGGGGAATGGGGGCCCAAACCCCTGCTCCTGTGTGGGCTCCTCTCCATGGGTGCACCTCCGGCCCAGGGCCTGCTCCTGCGGGGGCTCTCCATGGGCCGCAGCCTCCTCCAGGCCACATCCACCTGCTCCACTGGGGGCTCCTTCACCCATGGGGGGGCTGCAGCGTGGAGATCTGCTCCATGTGGGACCCATGGGCTGCAGGGGGACAGCCTGCTCCACCAGGGGCCTCTCCACAGCCCGCAGGAGAACTGCTGCTGCCTACCTGGAGCACCTCCTGCCCTCCTGCTGCACTCACCTGGGGGGCTGCAGGGCTGGTGCTCTCTCCTCGCTCTCCCAGCTGCTGTTGTGCAGCAGTATTGTTTCTCTTTTAGTTCTCTTTCTTGAATCTGCTCTCATGGAGATGCAGCCACTGGTGGGTCAGCAGTGGGTCCCTTTTGGAGCCTTCTGGAGCTAGCTTTTACCTGACATGGGGCAGCTCCTGGACTCTTCTCACAGAGGCCACCCCTGCAGCCACTCAGCTACCAAATCCACATTTTGCCCCCACTCACGTAGTCACAAACATCTTTTCCAATAGCAACAGGTTTTCACTTCAAACTGCTTTGCCATGAAGGCAGGAAACCAACAGCAAGCCATTTAGTGAACTAAGAGCTACAGATGCCAAGTGTTTCACCAGAAAATGATAAAAATTCTTTCTGATAATAAAGAAGCCCTTCCATTAGGCACTTTTCTCATCAGGCACTGTATTAGGAACAGAATTTTGCAGCTGGTGGGAGCAAGAAGCCACCCTTGGAATGGCAGTCACTGTGAGGGCTCAGACCTTTTGCAAGGCAGACCATTCGGTCAAAACACAGCTGAAATAAGAGAAAGAGCCCCGTTCCTTGCTAGGATTTTGCGTAAGTCAGGAGATGGCCTCTCCCACACTTGGTTTGTCTCCTGATGTGGGGGACATTACCATCTTTCCAGGCACATTGGGTGTTTTCAGATCACACAAAAGGATTGCACTGACTCTCCTGAGGTCAGTAGTAGCTTGGGTATGGACCTTTTTACATTTTTGTTGCAACGGCGTAGCCTTCCCCATCCCCACCCAGCAATGGTAAGGAGCGGAGACACCACCATTGGGTGTGCCAAATGAGTCATTTCCTCCCCAGAGCTGTTTCACTCCTTCTCCACCTGGAGGGCTTTATAACCTTCCTGCCCCTACTCCAGTTCCACACTTCACCCAAGTTGGCAGCATGCTGCTGCTGCCCATCCTGCTTGCAGCTTCTTGTTGGTCCCGTAAGCCCCGTTCCCTTTCTCCTCTCCTTCCCCTGTGCAGAGAACACAGCCCCTGCTCCAGACTGCAGACGTTTTGAGCCCTTACCAAGTTTTCACCCATTTTCTCTCCATTCCCTTCCAGGTGGTGACGCGCAGGCAATGCCAGTGCAAACGCCAGCAATGCGGACTCAGGCAGAGGGCCGCTCGGCCAGCATGGCATGCCGGCTGACGAAAGAAGACACCGTGCACTGGTACAAGCAGCTTCCTGGGCAGCCGATCAAGAGAATACTGTACGTGTCGGGACAGACACCTTCGTTTGATGACAGCTCTGACAGACAAAAGTATCAAGTGAGGAAGCATGCCTCTGAACCTCTCTGTAGTCTCCAAATAAATAATGTAAACCAGAGGGACGCTGGCACATACTACTGTGCGTACTGGTATTAATATCAAGGCATCACAGCGTTAGATGGGCCAAGATAAACCATACAAAAAGGCACTTGGCACTCCAAACCGCAAGCTCTGAGCTCTGCCGAAACACAGATATTTCCTCATTCAGCTCGGCTCTGATGATTTTCTGCCACAGGGTAGGCAAAACAACAACGTAACATGACAGCTGCTAAATAGAGGATATTAGTAATCAGGATATTATTTCCAGACTCACACATCTCTGTAACATGCAGAAGCTGCAGGTCCCTGTCAGTCGAGGGTACAAATAGGGAACATCGCTGTTAAGTTGAAGACTTGGGTGTACAGAAAGCACTCACTTGGCAGTGCACACAGCCTGTCTGTGCCTCATGAACGAACAGCAGCTGAAGATTTCTATTCTTTATTGAATCCATGGAGCAAAAACAGCAATGTATCTCTACATATTTGGTGCTCTCTCTTGAAACAAGGCGTGTGTCTGAAACAAGGATAAAGTCTACATGGTTTGGTAGACCTTCCTTCAACATTTTTCTGCTGTCTTCCATGCCATTTCAGTCCCTACAACATCTTACAACAGACCAGAAACTCCACTTTATCATCACAGTTTCTCCCCTGAGGTGTCCAGAAGAGAAGTGACGTCCTCAGCCATGGGCTATGCCTCCAACCAACAGACAGACGGCAAGGAGATCATCAGCAGTAGTCTGCATGGGTTCACCATGGAGAAATCATTCTTGACCAATCTCATACACTTCTACAATGAAATGCCCAGCCTGCTGGATGAGGGGAGAGCAGTGCAGATAGTCTGGGGACTTGATTAAAGCCCATGACACTGTCACCCCTAAGAGTCTTAGAGAAAGGCTGTTGATGTGAGGGGCTGGAGGAGGAGACAGAAAGATGGGCTGAGCAGCTGGGCCCCAAGGGTGGTGATCAGTGGCACAAAGGCCTCCTGGAGGCCACAAACTAGCAATGTAACCCAGGAGTCAGTTCTGGGTCCAGTCCTTTCTAACATCTTCCCTAATGCTTTGGATGACGGGACAGAGTATTCCCTCAGCAAGTTTGTAGACAACATCGACTTTGGAGGAGTGGGGGTCATGCTAGACTTCTACTGTCATCACCAGAGGGGCATGCTGCCATCCAGAGGCACCTTGTCAGGCTGGAGTAATGGGCTGACAGCAACCTCACCATGTCTGGAAAGGTGCCGTGCAGAGTTCTGCACCTGGAAAGGAACAACTCTGGGCAGCAGAGGGCCAGCCAGATGGCGATCAAATTGTAGAAAAGGCCTTAGGGTCCTGGGGGACACCAAGCTGACCAGGCGCCAGCGATGTGCCCTTGCTGCCAAGACGGCTGTCAGTACTCTGAGCTGCATGAGGCAAAGTGCTGCCAGCAGCTTAGGGAGGTGATCCTTTCCCTTTGCTTGGCACTGGGGAGGCCCCACCTGGAGTGCTGAGTCCACTTCTGGGCCCCACAGCACTGGAGAGACTTGGCACAAGTGCAGAGGAGAGCCATGAGGAGGATCAGAGGGCTGCAGCACCTCTCCTATGGAGAAAGGCCGAGAGAGTTGGGGTTGTTCAGCCTGGAGAAGAAAAGCCTCTGGGGAGACCTGACAACGGCCTTCCAGCACCTGAAGGGGGACTCACAAAAACTCTTTGTTGAGAAGAGTTGTAATGGGATAAGGAGAAATGGATTTAATCTAAAAGAGAGTAGATTTACATTCAGTCCTAGGAAGACTCTTTACTATGAGGGCGTTGAGGTAGTGCACCAAGCTGCCCAGAGAAATTGTGGATGCTCCGTAACTGGAAGGGTTCACGGGCAGGTTCGATAGGGCTTGGGGAAACCTGGTGTGATGGGAGGGGGTCCTACAGGACACCTCCTTATGAGGGAGCATGGCGATACGACAAGGGTAGTGATGGGAAAAGACATAACAGTGTTAAACTAAAAGAGTAGATTTAGACTTTGGGAGGAGTGGGGGAAACATGGGGAGGGTCGTGCTGCCATCCAGAGGCACCTCGTCAGGCTGGAGAAATGGACTGACAGCAGCCTCATGATGTGTAAGGGGGACATACAGGGCCCTGCACATGGCACATGTTTTCTGCTTTTCTTTTCCACTCTTTCTTTCCAGGAAGTGCTTGCTCCTCAGCTTCAAAACCTAAGCCCTGCAGCTGTGCATTTCCTTCCCACACAAAACCACAGGCAAGGCGCCTGCTCCTGGGGATGCTGCTATGGTTGCTGCAGGTTGATCCCCATGAGCTGCTGCAGTGGAGGCAGCACAGGCACAGGGACATTTTGGCAGGCCGCAGGTGGGTGGCCAGGCTGAGGCAGCAAGAGGAGGTCCCTGACAGGGTGGGGACATGCCTTCTGCCACTGCGGGGGACCGCACACACTCAGCGCCCACCAGGGTGGCTTCTGGGCTGGGAGCTTCACGCCCTGATGTACGGCTGCAGCTGCTCTCACTCTCAACCCCTTCTCAGCAGCTCTGCCTCAAGTTTCCACATGCCACGCTCCTTGGACTTACCAGTCTTTCTGAAAAGCTGATGGGATGACAATGTCCTCAGCAACGTGAGCATTCCCAGGTCTAAGTCCTTTCCCAGGCTGCAGTGGGTTCTCTGCAAACGTAGCCCCACACGGTTACGCCCACAAGAGCCATCGCTGGAGACGTCTGCTCCTCCCACTCAACCCTGTCCCCATCTGGGGCCTCCTTCCCTCTCCTCTGAGTCTCAGCTGAGCGGGACCAGCAAACATGATGCTGCTGGCAGCACTTGTGGCCACCGCTGCTTGGTATGGTATGTCCTACTTACTTTGCAATCTTTCCTCAGAGGGTACCCATTGCCGCACATCTTCCCAAGTCCCTGAATTCCAGGTAATAAGATTGTTCCACATTTTTTTTCTAGATGGATTTGCACAGGAAATTCCCATACAGACCCCTATATCCATCACTAAGTTCAAGAAAACTGCACGGATGTATTGTGAAATCAAAAACTTAAAAACAAGTTTTGATAGTACTGTCATACACTGGTATAAGCGGAAGGAGAATGAAGCTCCAGAGAGGCTACTGTTCTTTGCAGAAGGAAGAACTTCCGTGGAAAGTGGCTTTCAAAAAGACAGGTACAGAGCTGAAAGGGTTTCTGACCAGAATCGGTGTGTCCTCATGATAAAGGATGTCATTCCAGACGATGCTGGCATGTACTACTGTGCCTACTGGGACCCTCACAATGGTAGAATCTCATAGACCATCAAGGCACAAAACTCCCCCAATGTCTGAACCACAGGTTTGTAGCTTCCTCACTCCCCCAGTCTTCTCACTCCATCTGGTATCAGCTGCAGAAAGGCCAAACCCTTGTCTGCCTCCCAGAATGAGCAGCTAACACTGCACAACTGTCATTTTCGAAGTTTGAGCCATCATTAACACTGTGGTCTTCAGGCACACACATACCATTTTTAAGGGCAAGGTAACTCATCACTACCATAAGAATTAGCACATCTATACTGGAAACTCACCTGTTCTGTCAGTGTGGTTTGCCCAGCATGGCAGATATCTGGTGTTCCTTGAGGAAAGCAAATGTTTAATATTGATGTTCCACTCCAGCTGCTGTTCTCTGCTAGGAAAGCAAAGGCAGGAAAAGAGGAACAATGTTCCAAAGAAAAGACTTTGGAGACGGGCACATCATGCCTGTCACTCCCAAGTAATTCTAAGGACAAGATCTTCCTGTCCCCCTCTATAGTCTGTCCTCATCTGCATGTAAGTGACTACAAGTCCCTGGGAATATGGTTTACGTTGTTTGAGTACCACAAAATCCCACACAGATAAAACTTAAATCAGAGATTTACACTCTCTTATCTACGACAGATGAAGATGTGCCCTTTGTAAAGTTCCTTCTATGCTTGCTCCCTGACCACTGGTGCTGCCAGAAGAAGCCTGGGGGACACATCCCTGTGGCTCGATGCAGGGGCTCTCCAGCTGCCACCCAAGGGAGGCACCTCCTCCTCCCACGTGGCACAGCTCAGCCTGCCCTGGGGACAGTTTCCTTCTTCAAGTCTCAACTCGGAGAACAGAGAGCTCTGAGACAGCTGAGTGGGACACGCCAAAATGCTGCTGCTGGCAGCACTGGTGGCCACAACCACTTGGTCTTGTAAGTACTTCTTAATATACTTTGTGTTCCCTCATAGGCAAACATGGACACACTAATGAGTATCTTCACCAACCCCTGATTAATAGTTAATGACATAATTTCTCCTCTTTCTTTTTTTTTTTTTTTTTTCCCCAGATGGATTTTCACAGGAAATTCCCATACAGACCCCTGTGTCCATCACCATGTCTCAAGGAACTGCACGTCTGCAATGTCATTTTAAAGATGTCTCTGCAAATTTTGATAATACTGTCATACACTGGTATCAACAGAAGGAGAATAGAGAACCAGTGAGAATGCTCTACATTTCATCAGGGACGACAACAGTAGAAAACAGCTTCCAAAGAAACAGATATATAGTTCAAAATCTTTCTAACCAGAAAATTTGCATTCTTATAATAAAAAATATAGGTCCGGATGATGCAGCTACCTACTACTGTGCCTACTGGGACTCTCACTATGTCAGAAACCCGGCAATCACCTCGACCAATACTCCCTCGGAGGCTCAACCACAAACGATTTGAAAGATCCCAATTCACTTCCCCTGGCGTGGATGAGCTGCCTGGCCTCAACACGCAGGCTCTGCACAGCCGGGACTGGCTCGGCGCTGAGCCACTCCTTGGAGGGGGCAGCTGCCAAAAGCTGTGGATTTTGATGGAGTGAGTGGCACATGCAAAGTGAACAGTGAAGGGCAAATGCCTAATCCAACATTGGCACTTCCTCATCCCCTGATTTTGCTCAAGTGAGGCAGGGAACTGGTTGTAAGAATTTCTTTACTGGAAAAGGGCTTATTTCCATGCTGCTGTTCCAGGAAATAACTCGGGACATTGTCCTGGAGCTTTTCAAAGCCCGAGGTTTGAAATTAAATTTGAAAAATTAGTCTTCTTTTAGTTTAAAAGTTAGCAGCTCTGGAAACAAAATGATATTTGATTTATTCCTCAAGAGATATGGAGATGGGCATTATTGTTCTCCCTTTTTGAGATGTTTTTGTGTCTTTCCCCATCCTTGTTGCTTTCACTGTCTGTCTTTACTGCCTTTCAGCATAGTAGAGATGCATCTGAGTCACTCCACAAAGCTGTAGGCAGTGTTGCCAAAGCTAGTGCCAGAGATAAGAGATTTTTATTTGAAAACAGCTGTCCATATTTATGTCCCTTAAGCAATGCATCCCTCACAGAAACTGCTTCATCACTGATGTTGACCCTCATGCCTGACAAGTTTTTTCTTTGCCATCAAGCCTTTTTTTAGTATTTTCCTTTACTGCAGTGTGCTGAGACTCTCCACATTTAGTTCCTTGAAGTATAGCTCATTAAATATTAGTGTGATGGGATGAAAACATGATACGACAATTTCAAGTAGGTGGTAGTTCTCCAAAATGACTATGGTTCAGTTTTGTCCTACTCTTATTTACAAGCCTGACTCATGCAAGGGAGCTTGACGAACTATCTACAATGAACAGTCTTTTGTTGTCTGTGTTTCTTCTAGTGATACCTCACAGATACTCAGTGTTGTAGACACAGCCCACCCAGGGGATGCACCAGCAGCACCTTTCTCTGCCTGTGTCACTCTTGCCATTGCTTTGTGGTTGCAAATACAAACATAGAATAACAGAATTATTTAGGTTCAAAAAGACCCATAAGATCATCAGTTTCAACCATCCACCTAACACCGCCAAGTCCACCATTAAAACATGTCCCTAAGTACCACATCTATACATCTCTTAAATACCTCTAGGGATGACAACTCCAACACTTCCCCGGGCAGCCTATTCTATGTTCCTGCCCAGGAGAATTTAGCCTAGACAGCTGTTTTGTGCTACATCTGATTAAACCAAGTGACCTTCACCCTCAGTCTAGTTCCTCTCTGTAGGCACAGGCAGTAATTTCTTAATGTTGTTTTGTAGTCAGTATGGCACACAAGACGTACTCAAATTCAGTTTCTTGTAAATGGCAAACGAAACATGTGGGTGGTTTGATTGACAGTACCAGGGCTTTCTCAGATGTTATCTTGGGATGTTTTGTAAGAACCCAATGTGCAAAGGGAAAGCCCCCTTCTCTCTCCAGTTAGTAAATGAAAAGGTATCAGTGAACTGATATTTCAGAGTCTGGAGTGACTCCAGGAGATGGATGGATAACAACCGCATACTGGGAAGAGAAAATGCAAGGTGCAGCACATGGACACCTTCACAGTGGACTGCAGAGTGGTTTATAGAGCTGGCTCTCCCTTATTTCCTTCTGTTAAGTTTTATTAAGACAGATAAAACTGAAATGCATCCTAGTACTACCTGATTGTACTTAATGCCAGATGAGAGGTGGGGTATACCTGTGGGAATGAGTAGGATCATGACCTGAAGATACGTGTTTGGTTTTTTAATACAAACATCACTGTGGGCTTACTCGATCTAAAATTGAAGAGGAAAACTTCACCTAATTCTTAAGCATTAAATGGAAGAGTTGGCTAGCCTACTTGGAACACTTTTAGAAAGAGATTTGCTCTGCAGGTAATTAGATATCAGCAGAAAACTGGGCACAAGTCTGAAATTCCTGACATTCGCCCACCAGCCAATGCCTGGCCATCCTTCAAGCAGTCTCCCAGGTGCAGATTGGGAAAAAAAAAAAAAAAAAGAAAAAAAGGAAAAAAAAAGGAAAAAAAAGTTGTTTTTATTCAGCAATTGCACATCAGGAGAGTACTTTAGCTTATTGCAAAGTCAAAACATAGTGTGGACCACATGGATTAAATACTTCGGTACAGGAACTAAGCTAATTATCTCCGGTAAGTATTAACATTGATCTGATTTTCACAAAGTCACTTGGGTTCTCAGGTTGATAACTAAGAGTGTAAGGGTGTAGGGAAATTAATTTCTGCCTGATAGATCACATTTTTTTATGTGACCGGTGCATGGGGCTCAGGTTGGGTGGGTTGATGGGCAATAAATATATCAACCTAGGGGACAGAGAAATCACCTCCACATCAGTTACTGAACACTTATTAAGGATGGCAGAATGGAATAATGAGGTGAGGGGCTAAAAGTCGAAATATTGGGTTGGGTTCATTCCTCATTCTGTTCTGGGACAGAAAAATGAACTGTGTGAAAGTTTAAGAACTACTCTCAGTACAGCAAGACAGAAATGCAAAAACTTGCTTATTGATAGAGGTGGCTCAGCCTAAATTCATTGGGAAGGAAAGTTGCCTGGAATTTAGTAAATTTCTAGTTCCTGGCTCTACTGAAATTAACTGGCTTCCTTTTGTATTCATACTGCTGTTAATTGTGTTAAAGCTGTACAATCTATTGTATGAATGCCACTAGCAGTATAAAGCAGATAACAGTGCCTACAGTATGCTGCTCAGTTAATACATGAGAATACCAAGGTTAGTATAAATGAGTCAAACTGTAAAAGGCAGAGGAAACTTGCACATTTTACTACAGATTGCAATTAAATTATGCCTGTGTAGAGTCGGGCGTTTTTGCCAAAAGAAAACAGTGTAACTACTTTCAAGAAGCACAGACTTAGTAAAACACATCTTAAGTGTCAGTAAGTTTTGTTTAGAATATGGTTTTAGAATATGGGCATGTAAAATATGGGCTTCAAAGTAAGAATATGATGAAAACTAATCCAAGGTACTTTCACACAGCAAGTAATTTTCAGGATAGAACGCTTCTAGGAAATAAAAAATACCTATCTATCTAAACCAACAAATAACTAGTAATTATTTTTTATTTCCTTTAGGAATGATAATATAATCACATTTCTTCTTAAAGCAGGAAAAAGAGGTTACTTTATAGAAAAGGTAGCAGACTAGAAGCAGCAGATCTTTATTAGAGAAATCCCAGAACTAAAAGGATAGATATAAGTAGTTATAAGCATGACACAGCTTTCTTCTCAGAAAATGGTGTATTTAAAAACCCAGACTTTTTACTCATCACGAAAAAATAATAGCACTTCTAAATATTCCACTCCAGTCCATGTTAAAAATTAAGATATTACACTGGGCAAGATACTACCAACCTCTAAATTTGAAAGACATTTTCTGTAGCATGTGAAAGAAAAAAGAAGTGCAGTAGATATTGCTAAGCAGTATCAGACTGTGGGATGCTGATGTTAAAATATTTGGAAGTGGAACTAAGCTTATTGTTTCAGGTAAGTGTGAAACATAAAATTTACTTTTTCTGAAATGCATTTCAATAGTTAGATATTGTTTGTAAGCTGTGCTCTGGTTTCTTAGCTTCTGCTAGTTTTAACCCTACTGAATGCTTTGCAGAATTTCCCCCATAAAGAGCATTTCCAGATGCAGAACACAACATCATTTTTTTATTTATGTATGAAATTGGGAAAATGAAGCAATTATTGAAGTGTAGATGTATAACTAACCCTCTTATTATTTTCTTCTTAAATATGAATTTAAATATGGTAAATATAGCATTCAGAGAACTAAAAGATATTTTTGTCTTTAATGATGCATACTCAACTTCTGTGATATTTCTAACTCATTCTGAAAGAAAATGTCAATTTGGGGTTATGCAAATTACTTGAAGAGCAAGAAGCTTTCTTTTGGGATTATGTCTGACCATACCAAATGACAGGAGTTATCTCAAGTATGTCCAGAACTGTCTGAAGATATGCCTAATTGAAAGGATACTCTTTCTTACTACTTTTTGCAGAAACCTCTTGCTATCAGTTATGATTATTATTATTAAGAATGCCTACCTGTGGAGACACTTTCCTTCCCTCCCAAAATATTGGCATACTTAATCAAATTATCCTGCATCAAGTAAACTTCGGCCGCTTTGATACTTAGCATCTGAGATGAAAGCAGTTTGCCTAATTTTGTCCATCTGATAATGGTTTCTAGTTAGTGGGAATTTTGATGTTGATTTCAATCCAGTCAGGGTTTTGCTTAATATTTGCACAACAAAAACTTCGATCCGGAATTTTGTGCTGCAAAGATCTCATCATAACGTTCGCTAATTCTAGGACTGATTTTATGGAGCTTTAAAGGAGCATTTTACTTAGCTAATAGAACTAATACATCTTCTGCTGGTGCTGCCTCTCTCCATAGAGCAGATATGGAACCAAGGTGCTTAGTACTGTCCACCTAAACTTTCAGAAAACTAATTTTAGTTGAGATGAAGCCTGCCCATTTAAAAACATACCTGTCCTCAAAATCTCCACACACTTTTTTATTTTCTTTTTGGTAAAGTTTAGGTTGCTGCCCCTTTTCCATGACCTAAAAGTTGATTAAACAGCAAATCTGTTTGTCTTTAAAAAATTGTATTTACCCATGTAGTGCCATGTGTCCTTGCTGCTAAGATGGCTGTCAGTACCTTGAGCTGCATGAGGCAAAGTGCTGCCAGCAGCTGAGGGAGGTGATCCTTTCCCTTTGCTTGGAACTGGGGAGGCCCCACCTGAAGTGCTGTGTCCAGCTCTGGGCTCCACAGCACTAGAGAGACATGGACATACTAGACAGGGTCCAACATAGGGCCATAAAGATGATTAAGGGATTGGAGCATCTCTCATACACACAGCAGCTGAGAGAGCTGGGACTGTTCAGCACAGAGAAGAGGAAGCTCGGGGGATTCAATCATTGTCTAGAAATAACTGAAGGGAAGGTGCAAAGTGGACAGAGCCACGCTCTCTTCAGTGGTGTCCAGTGCCAGGACAAGAGGCAATAGGCACCAACTGAAACACAGGAGGTTCCCTCTAAACATCAGAAAACACTTTTCTGCTGTGAGGGTGAAGGAGCACTGGCACAGGTTGACCAGAGAGTTTGTGGAGTCTCCCTCTTGGAGATCTCCAAAAGCTGCCTGGACATGGTCCTGGAAAACCTGCACGAGGTATCCTTGCACAGGTATCCTACCTGGCCTGACAAGGGAGTCAGGCCAGATGACCTCCAGAGGTCCTTTCAAACTTCAGACATTCTTTGATTCTATTATATAAAGAATAATAGATCTGTAATGTTATTGCAAAGACTTTATGCACTGTGTCTGGTTATTACTACAAAGTGTTTGGCACTGGTACAAAGCTCATCGTGTCAGGTAAGTCACTTTCTTTAACGCTGAATCTGTATGACCACACCAAGCTTCTACATTTTATTTTAGTGTCCCAGAGGACACTCTGCTTGCTTAGAGCCTTGGTCAGTGCCATCCCTGCCTGGGTTTTTAAGCTTTTCATTCTGACCTTGAACCCTGTTGATTTGTAACGCAGTAGTCTAGGATCACAAATATACTGAGGAGCTAGTTTGTGTCACTTATGATCGTATTCCTCCTTAGAAATTTGGTGGAAAATGGCCTGGCGTAGTTTCCAGAGCCCTCATTCTTTCTTTCAGCTACTGAAGAATTAAGCATGGAATCAAGCAGCTGTGAATTAAACATTTAAAAAAAAATAAAAATTAAATCCTCTTCTCAATACAAATTCAAAGAGCAATTTGCAATGGCCATTGCTTTTTTAGTTAGACTAGTAGAAGTGAGATAATATGTGCCTAATTATTTCTGTCACGTACACAGCACTTTGGCAGTAGAAATAAACTTCTTTTTGTTTACTAAAACATACATGAAGAAGTGATCTGTTTTTTGTCTCTCCTGCAGAGACATGTATTTGGATGGTAAATTGAGGATAAAAATCTTCTTTTTCCCATTAAATGGTATTTTAAATGCTGTAACCCTGAGGTAGACTACTACAGAAACAGAAGGCAGAGGAACTATCACTACCAAATATTGTAAGCCTGATTAAATGCAACTTATATTAGCATGCCAAGAAAAGACTGTTTTTGATGATTCCTATCAGAAAGACTAATTGAATCAAAACTACAATTTAATAGAAATGTCCACGTCAGAACAAATGTGTTGTTTTAAGTGAAAGTCCTTACCTTGTTAAGCAGGTAGTGATCATTTATTTAGTATCTATATTTTAAAATAATTTATTTTCAAGCATTTATCTAATCCTGCAGGATTCTATTTCTTCTACAAGGGCCAAAGCTCTTAACTGATTGTTAATCAGAGTAAAAGGGGATGGATTTACGTTGTGCTTATGAACAGGCAATTCATCACAAATCGTCTTTTCAGTGATGAGTACCTAACATTAGCTCAATAATGAAAAGAAATGGAGAAGACCAAGACAGGATCTTCATGCAATTGAATCATCACACTTTGAGCTTGTGCAGAGTCTTTTTCCTTTGAAAGAGCCATATGTATCAAAAGCCAGTCTCAACAACATGTAATTAACTTGATTTTGTTCTTTTTGGTCTCTTATGATTAGCTGTGATCAACACAGAGTTGCTGTAGACTTACGATAATGCAAGTAAAAGAAGGGCTGGGGTTTGAGAGATGGGTTTGATGTTTGCATTTGGAGGAATAGATTAGTTTCTAAAAGCTTCCAACAGAATGTGAATATTAATCCAATGTCAACACTCAATGAAGGATTTTTGTGTAAGTGTCTTTTCAGAGAATTTAGACAAGGGAAGCCAAGACTGAACAGCAGAGTGACCCAAAAACCAAATCAATTTTTCCCTCAAGGACGCAAGTGGAGTAGCTACACTACTCAGCATGGGGATGTTCTCCCTGTCTCTCCTCTTCTGCTACATCTGCAGCTGTGGCTTTCTGGCACCTCACAAGCATACTGCCAACTTTTTCTAAAGTAACATGGAGAATAATCTACTAATATTTCTAGTAAATAAATTCACAGCAGAAATTACAGCAGAAATATTTTATGTTAACCTCTAAATATTACTGAGGTATCTACCTCGATTTCATCAAATGCATTGAAGTTCACTAGTTCAAAAAGCTACAATTATATTTTGCAACCATATATTATAAAATATTTCTTGCTTAGAGGTAGTTTATACTTACACTTATTTATATATAATCTAAGTTGGATCTAATATATCATCTAAGTTGGACTAAAGTGATTTTAACTCAACAAGGTGAAGACTAATGCATGCATTTGTAGGCTTTTATTTTATTTTATTTTATTTTATTTTATTTTATTTTATTTTATTTTATTTTATTTTATCTTATTTTATTTTATGGAGAAAGACATTAAATACTGAACCAAAATCCCTCAGACTTTAAAGTCCAAACCAGTATTATGGGGAAAGGACGGAGTGTTAAATAAATAAGGGAAAATGTCGCCATTCAAAGAAAACTGCAGAGCCAAAGTCTCTTTTCAGGATTACCATTACTACATACATTTGCTAAAGACTTTAGCAAAAATGTCAAGGATTTCGTGGGCAGGAAGACAAATTCACTATCCCTTTCTTTCAAGACAATCTAGAGGAGAGATTATGTGATATGCTATATTGAAAGTATAATAGCAATGACAAAAAAGTGATACGGAATTTGCAATAGCAGATTTCATCTCTTTAGCTCGGGGTAAACAGTAGGACTTCATATAAACCACGAATTTCTGACATTCTAACTTCTTTTGGATACACTGTGCCACATCCCTTGTGTTCCCTTGTGCAAGGCTAGGGAGCCCAGAGTGGAGGGGCTGGGGTAACTCAGAAACACGGCTGAAGATCACCCCTTAGCCTCAGAGCAGGTGGAACAGAAGAGATATATGGAAAAACATTGTGGATGTGAACAGATACCTTAAACTATGTCTGAAGTTCTGCATATCTCAATTTGTTTGAGGATACAGTCTTTCCCCATTAATTTGTTCTTAAAAAGCCTGTTTATTCCAGCAGAGGAGAACTGAGCTCTCTCTGATGCACCTCAGCACAGGTTAACTGCAGGCAGGCAATAAATAAATAAACAAAATATTAGCTTGTGGGGTGAAATCCTGGACCTTCAGAAATGTTGCCTTTGATTTCACCTTAACCAGGATTTCCTGTAAGATGCACGTGGTTTTCCCTGCGGATAAGCCAGTAGGTCCTGGAGACAGACGTGCATGGGAGTAATGCTGAAAAGTTGATGCTTCTCAGCAGCATGCATAGATGTATGTGTGATGTTGTCTTTTTGGCATTGACAACCTGTGGTATCATCAGTACTCTGTAGGCAAGTGTGCCAGGAGCTGAGGATGAACAGTCCCAATCCCACATACACTTAAACAGACTGCAGTGAGCTCAGCATGCAGAGGGTTGGGTCCAAAATGAGTAAGCATCTCTCCAACTAGGCTTGAGAAGAGTGGTGGCTGTTGACTGCCTGGCTCAGATTTTCTGCAGTGTCTTTCATTACTTCAATTAAGCAGTGGTCTAAGGTTTGTTCTTGCACACCATTTTCTGTAATAAGATTCATTTTTTCCTCTAAATTATTTAATAAGCAAGCATAATCCTTCTTAATTACAACAATGCCAGTGATACAAAAGGACTATCTAAACACCCCTTCCAGTTACCTCCATGAATCTTCTGCATGTACAATATTTCATCTTTATATTTGGTAACTCAAAACCATATTTATACTACATAGAAATTAGACATGGATTGCTGAGTAATAGTGTGTGATAAGTTCCTGCTTTTGTGTGTGAACAAATTGAGCTAGAGAAACAAACTGTAAAATTCCATATCATCAAAACAAGGACTGATTTTGCAAAAAGGTGATGAAAATATGCTTGATCAACCTCCAGGTCCTTTGGATCTTTAGAGACCTTTATGTTAGTGCACAGAGAAATATACATAAAATTCATATACATAAAATTCATTAAAAAGGAGAACTTTGGAGAGATTGAAAGAGACAAACAAGGGTCTTAAGGTGAGTGCTTAAGATTGTGCATTCAGTTTCATATCATACAGTCATTTAAATGAACAATTTTTAAATCATGTGGTCAAAAGCACTCACAATCCCAGAAGGAGAATTAATTTTCTTTAGAAAAATATCCAGAGGGTATATGGTATTTCAATCCATGCCACAGAAATGAACTTTTATTTGTTCTGATATTTTTTAAACAAGTGATAGCAAAGATTAGTTTGAAATGGAGTTTAATGTGCATAACAATAAAGGCTATTTGAGAGTAGCAGTATTAGCTGAAAATAAACTCTCATTTTCTAGCTTTGTAGCCAAATATGTAGACTCTTATTATTCAAATGTTGGTTCTTATAATCTAATATTAGTATGGCTAAAATGTCGCAAACGGTTTGTGTAAGGAAATATAGCAATGTGGGCAATCTGGTCTTTGGCACAGGCACTAAACTCATCGTTTCCAGTAAGTACTTTGAAAGACTGTTTTTGTACATTTTGTAATGGCAAAGCTGGGGAGTGAAGCTTGATAGCTATTTCTTTAAAATACCTGGGGAGGCTTGCACTAGGTGATGTTGTTATCAGTGATAATGTCTGCAGCCGCTGGCAGCAGGACCTGAACGCTGTCTGTGTGCTGAGTGCTCTCGGCTCCCCATGACTTGAAGGGGACCCAAGGAACTCTCGGTATCTGACGTGATTACTGCATTTTGTGGGATCATCCATCACTAGGCATCGTTGTTATCAGTGATAATGTCTGCAGCCGCTGGGACTCCAGAAGAGTCTGTATATTGTATAAGCAACTGTGAGTTTAGACTATTTGAAGCAATTCTCGTCTTTTGATGTTGAGTTTGATTTGCTGTACTATACTTATAAAAGCCTTTATTCATTTTAGTTCTCTATGAAATACCACATTTAAAACTAATGTTGAAAGTCACATTTTCTATTCCCAGTTATTCAAACGAGTCTTGTAACTGTTTTTGTTTGTAAATCATTACCTACTGCTTGGGTTCATCGAAATAACACTTGATAGAAAATGTGTTTGAATGCCAAGTACAGTCAGCTCAACCAAAAGCTTATTCTTACTTCAAGGACAGAAACAGCTGTAATTCACCCATCCTCTTACCTAAAATACCTTTTGTACATGAGATGTTTCTATCCCCATCCTACATATTCATAACTAACTTGAGAGCTAAAATTGTTTATTTATTTTACTGCTCTTAAGAAGTTAAGAATTTATATTTTGCAGTTGAGTATCCAGAATTTATTGCCATACACTACTGATATTCCAGCTCTTTATTTTGTTATTTATTTCCCACAAAATCCAAATCCAAACTAAAAAAAATCCTAAACAATTTGTGTAAGGAAATATAGCAATGTGGGCAATCTGGTCTTTGGCACAGGCACTAAACTCATCGTTTCCAGTAAGTACTTTGAAAGACTGTTTTTGTACATTTTGTAATGGCAAAGCTGGGGAGTGAAGCTTGATAGCTATTTCTTTAAAATACCTGGGGAGGCTTGCACTAGGTGATGTTGTTATCAGTGATAATGTCTGCAGCCACTGGCAGCAAGACCTGAACACTCTCTGTGTGCTGAGCACTCTCGGCTCCCCATGACTTGAAGGGGACCCAAGGAGCTCTCAGTATCCGACGTGATTACTGCATTTTGTGGGATCATCCAAGCAAGGAGAATTAAAATCTCAGCTTAAACTTGCTGCTCTAGAACAAGAACAGTCAGATTTTAGCTTAAGACGTATCTGCAAGTTATATATACTTGGTTATATGTTATTTTAAAAGACCTACACCTACTCAAATCTGTCTTAGGGAAGTGTTCAACAAAGTAAACACCAAAAATTTTGTAAAGCATAACTAAAAAAAAGAAAAAAAAAAAAAAGTCGAGTGGAAGGACTTCAATAACTTTACAGATCAGCCTAAGAATACATCAAAATCTAGAGAGTTGTGTGTTTTCATCCTTTTTTCCCCTAAACATACTTACAATTTATGTATGTATATATATTCACACAGAAACATACATATATTCATGAATAGAGGCAAAACATATATTGTTCAGTCCTCCTTTGTCACCCATTTACCTGTGTGTGCATATGAGACTCTCACATGCACACTTTTACAGTTAGTTATTCAAGCAGTGTGTTTCCTCAGTACTGTGATATAATTTCGGTGTTTCATTTAAGCCAGGTGCCTAGGGTCTTTTTATGGTAAATGGAAAGGCAGTGGCTATTCTAGAGGTGGAAAATATTGTGTATTAATACAAGTGTCTAAAACGGTCATAATGAAATAGGAAATGGGAGCATCTCTCTCTGTCTCTCTATTTAGATATACATAAAATTCATATATATAAAATATCAAACTAGCCAATTAAGACCACAAAATTATGCAGGGTACTTTTCTAAGCTTTGAAAATCTAAAAAAATATCTAAGACAGTCATGAAGCTTTGCAGAGCACAATGTCACTGAAACAAGAGCTACATCATGGTCTTCTGAATATATACAACTCTGGAACAAATAAATCGTTTTGAAAAAGAATTTAATCTTGTATTCCTGGAAGGTCTGATGAATAGAGATACAATTAACTCCTAAATCAACAAGTGCCATAAAATTGTTAGAAAGTTTATTTCTGGGTACAACAGAAAACTTGGTCCACATTTTCATTTCAATGACAGCTGTCCAAAATGAGGGAAATCCATAATGTGTTATCATTTTGAGGGCAGGCAGTCTTATGCTTTAGTCATCTTTGTTTTTAAAAACTAAATATGAAATACTCTAAGATTGTTATAGAATAGCTAGATCATTTAAAGAAAAGTAGAAGCATTTTGACAGAGGTAGAAGTTTATATTAATGTGTTTTCTCACAGGGCGTGAAAACTGCACCACTCAGACAGATCACTCTGTAAACTGTGTATCCCACTGTTGAAAGCCAGTACAAAGATATACTCAAGAATCTAGTGGGAGAGAGTGGTTTAAGGAGATGAACAATAAATCTGTTCACTGCCTTTAAAAAAATAAATAGCCATACCTTCAATACAACAAAAGTGAAGTTTGAAAACTGCATCTAGTTTTCACTTGCAGTTAAGCATAGACAAAAATGATCACCCATGAGGTCTGCCTATACGTGTATGGCAGAAGTTTGCATGTGTAACAAAAGCAGTCTTAATTTGCTATCCACTTTGATGATATCAAAAAGACTTCTTTGTATAGACAAAATGGGGCTGATTTGGACTTCTAACAACATAAGTTTTATTCCAGAGAGACAGGTGAAATGGAGATTAGCTACATTTAGTTTGTGGAAATGGCTCGCTTTTCATTTAAGATATATTCAGCTATGTTTGTACTAAACAAGTTTTACAAAGCACATCACCTACGAGAAGCCTGGTACAGGTAGATACGCTATTTGCATATAGAAATCTTATTTGGATATTGCATGTTCTTCTGCTTTTGTTTAGTTTAATTTTGTGTGTTTTTTTCTTCTTTTTCAGTCGTGTTAATTCAAACATTTACACAAACCTAGTATTAGAGGAACAACAACAGCCCCCCTAGATCCAAACCATTTTGTGATTTAATTTTCCTGCTTTTTTTTTTTTTATAAAAATAAAACATAAATGAAACACGTAATGAAACATAAATGAATCACGTAGAACTTCTAAATAAAAGACAAAATTTATTGCCACATGCTACTGACAGAATTTATTGTCACACACTATTGATACTCCTCTGTTTTGTTATTTCTTTCCCTCCAAATACAAATCCAGACAAAGTAAATTCTAAACCAGAGAACTCTGAAATCCTGCAGACGAAGCATAAAGATCAACTTCTGTATGTTTGTCTTATTGAGAATTTCTACCCAGAAGTTATTCGGGTGCAATGGGTTGATGAAGCAAATAAGGAGGTAACAAAAAATGTCATAAAAGGAGACGTCTGGAAATCTACAAATGATAAATACTCAGTCAGCACCTGGTTAACTTTACCAGGGAATACGACGAACAAGAACTATTATTGCAAATATGACCATGAAAGTCAAGAGAATTTTAAACTCCCCATTCAAGGTATATACTACTTTTTTATTATTTATTTTTCATTCTACATATTATTATGTCTTTTTGATTATTTATTTATTTTTATCGTTTGAATACAATTAGAGAAATAATGATGTATGATGTATATCCTTATTGCTGAAAGCTTCTGTGTTCCTAGGCACAACAATACTTAAAACACACCAGTAAAAACTACCAAAGCCCTCCCAGGAAAAGAAACCCAGTCTGTACTGTGAAGGTCCCTTTGTAACAGGAAAAGAGCAGTTCTTTAATGTCACCAGGTGTTAGTTAGAATTGCTCAAAAGGGTCTACACTGAGCCAGGTCAGTTACTTGACAGTACACAGAATTTCTTCAAAACAGCAGGTTCAGACTGCAGCTATCTGCTATCCAGGGCTTGCAGGCATAAATCCCTCTGACATTAATCACAGCTATAATAAATTAAGGAGTTAAAAATAAGGTTGATAGGCTTTTAAAACAATGTTTAAATATATTACTTTTTCATGGTCTGGTGGCAGTAAGGTAATAGCTTAAGAATAACGTAAGAAAAAAAAGACCGCATATAATTGTTAAAAGACTGATTGTGAAAAAGACTGTAAAATTTTAAAGAAAAGAAACAACCTATGATAAATTGTTTAAACCTGTGTTTAAATCAAGATAATAACTTTAGGACAAATGCTTATTCTAGTTAGGTGAATCTTTGCTAAGTACCTACCCTTTTCTAAGTACCTACCTCTGTTCAATTTACTATAAATGAGTACAGCTCCACCCCATGAGAACACAGCCATAAATATTACATTTCAACCTTCCAAATGTATTCTGACAAAAATATGTACTAAGATTATTTTGACAGAGGTATGTGCTTAAGCATATGTCTCAATGAATGTAAGTACCATAACCAAGAACAAACACAAAATTGCTGCTTTAAGCACAATATACATGTATTTTATTTTACAGAACAATCCATGGCCAAAATAGCAAATTCCAAAGAGGAAACATCAAATCATACTCTCTTCAAGACTTTTTTCAGTGTTGAGCAACAAATAAAATAATTGAGGTCTCTTCTGATCTGAATTATTCTGTGCTTCTGCTAATACTAAGTTCTGGGAAGAGACTCCAGCTACTTCAGTGACAATCAGGTGGTCAAACCGGTTTGGAAATAGTAGTTTGGAAATAAAACTGGTGCTGCCAACAGCCTTATGGACACATTCACTAAAGGGCACAGGCAAAGCTCCTAGTTAAGGCAACAAACACTTACTACTACACAAATATTTCCTGCCTTCAGTTCTCTCTGAAAATGAATCCTACTGGTGAACACCTGCTCTTCAGACAGATCTTGAATATCCTACTTTTTTTTTAATACTAACTTCACACTTCACTGTTTACATTAGCTCTTCTTTTCCCCATTTCTCTGTTAATGTTTATTAAACTCAAAGAAAAGCCTAGTTTGGACATTTAAACTCTTTCCATTAGATTCTTCAGAGACTCCTTCTCAGGAAGAGTACTGCAGCACATATTCTGGAAACAGCACCGTTTTTTACAAAGGTAATGAGAATTAATTAAATGGGGAAAGAAATGTGAGAGTTGCATATTGCTGTGTGCGCTCCTGAAAATTATATTTCTAAATAGTCTGCAGGAAATATCCAAAGTTCTGGGGCTTGCAATTTAGAAAGGCTTCTGTGCTACACTGCATTAACACATTGTGGGATATAAAAAGGTGCTCTAGGTCTTTGGGCTTTGTTAGCCCGATGCAGATGTTGTTTGCACTACAGTACTAGATCATTAGCCTGCATTAAGGGCCACTGCTTTAAATACCTGGTGCAGTTAAATGCTGAGTGCTTCACCTGACGCTCCTTCAGACTAGCAACTGCACAGCACTTGGGACAAAGTAATTTTCTTTTAGCTTGAATGGGGATTTAGGAAATATTGTTTAAAAAAAAAAAAACAACAACAACAAAAAAAAAAAAAAAAAAAAAAAAAAAAAAAAAAAAACAGATGTAAAAGAATTTAAGCAAAAGCTGTGCTACCAGTGGTGAAAGAGCTAGAGTCTTTCTTGCTCTGCAGGTTCTTGTACTGCAGGTAACAATAACATGGCAGTATTGTGAGATGGTCTAGTGCTCAGAAACCCTCTCCATCTAGAAGTTACGAGCAGTACAGACCCGCTCAGAGGACAGTCAGACATCGTATTTGTTTACATGCTGTCCACCGCAATCCTTGTAAACACACCACACGGCCTTGTTTTTTCCTGTCTTTTAGGAGGTTGTACGATACTGATGTTCAACAAGATTTTTCTGTCTTATGTTTGTTACAGATTACTTGATGTACAAGGCAGCACATCTAGTATACCTCATCCTTTTTCTGAAAAGCTCCATGTACTATGTCATCGTACTCTTCTTCATATACAGAATGAGGACTCCAGCTAAGCTCCCAGGAAAGAAAACATAAATGTTGGTGTTGGAAAGGTTTACAAAATCATCTTCAATTTGCTTTGCTATTTACTTGTTCACATAGGCTCCCCTGCCCTCAGTGCTAAACACACCCAAAAAAAAAAAAAAAAAAAAAAAAAAAAAGTCCAAAGAGAACTTACTGGCATTAGCGTACAGGGCTTGCTGCGGTTTACCGATAGTGTTTTCCTATCAGCCTGTTTTTTCTCACTTTTTCTGAGTAATGAACTGAGAGGGAGGTGGTCAATCGGAGTAAGGCTACATAGCTTGTGTTTTAATAGAAATTGTGTATTGCAAGATGAAGGTTCTAATACTAAAAGTGGTTTTGGATGCATAAGTTTAGAGCATATAAACATATAAAGCAGAGGTGCATTTTAAGATTGCTTTTAAGGCTTAATTAGGAGCATTTCAGTGCTGTAAACTCATAGATTCATTTTTGCATTCAATGCAAAATAGGTTCATAGGTTCAATGCAAAATAGGTCATAGGTTCATTTTTGCATTCAATGATTTATTGCAACCTGTATGTATCCACCAAATCAGGACCGGAATATTCTGTAATGATACATGCTTTAAGAGAATCAATTAAACGTGATTTTAAAAAGCAAGCATAGTATTTTGTAAGAGTTAGATGAGTAAAAAAGCAATTCGAAGTTGCACATCTACAGAAATTTAAGAAATTCACCAGGCCACAGGGCAGTACTGTAACACAAAATAAGAACCTGCACACCATATTTTTAAAGATGCAAAATGATTGCAATGATCATTTTGTTTAGAGAAACCTTTTCAGATTGAGCAAAACCTTAAATCTGATTCTTCAGTGGAGAAACTGTTTTCACAGTAGAGGAAAAATTCTCAGATGTTGGACTTCAAACTCTTCATCTCCAAGTTGTGCAAATTAGTCTCTTTCACAATCCCGTGGAAAAATTTGAAGTAGAATCGTTGGGGTAAAGTGCTTGTTCATTTTGGGGCTAACCATTTCCACAAGTTCGGAGATGAATGCCTGTACCGAATCTGTAATGATGAGAGCAATAAAAGCTTTTCTTCAGATGTATTCTTGAGACCTATGTTTGTTTTATGGCCTATAGTAAGGTGTTTCGAAAACTTGATTCTCCATCCTCATATGAATTCCTCAGGGAATGAAGGATCCTTAAAACCATCCATTTTTTGCTCTTTCAGATTATTAAATGGGAAAACTGTTTTACACGGAATAATAAAAGCTGACCCATTAAATATTTGCAATTGAACAGCTAAGCTGGGAGGAAACATCATGCTGTTACAACAGGTCCATTTTCTACAGCTCATGCCAGTGCAAGAAGAGGAAAACCTAAAAGAGACAGTTCTCACAATCAGAGAAAGCTATTTTACAAAGAACATATTGAAACCAATGCAGCTACTTAAGACCTTCAGTGTTACAGTCTTCAATTTGAAGAAAGTTTGGAAGTCTAAACTTTAGCCAAACTCTCCTTGAGAACTAGTTGATATCCTATGTTATTATTTGTTAAGGCTTGACTTTAATACAAGGGTGAGACAATAGCTGTAAAAGTATTTTGGTGAATGCAGTTACTGTAGATTTCAGTAGCATTGTTAATATCACTGTCACGGCCTCCCACTCTACTATCCCTGCTAGTCCATCAGGCTAGGCAAACACTTGATTGCTTTAATGAACCAAGATTACTTTTAATAAAATGATCCCCAGATCCCCTTGTCCCACCTCATACGCAAAACTCAAAGATGCTGTCCCTGTTGAACAAGCAAACAGAGAGAAAAACAGATATTTAAGCTCTTTGCACAAGGAATGCTGAACAACGTTGAGCATAGCTCTCACCTCACAGTTTATGGGGCTTCTCAAGTGCATGGATTGAGGTTTTTTATTTGCAACTGCTCCTGAAGTGTAGTTATACATGCATATACTGTTCACACCAAGCCTTTATTCTTATTTATTTAGCCCAAATAAGAGGCTAAGCTGATGTTTTAAGCCTTGGGGTGCTGGAGGGGGTTGTTTGCAGGAAGGTTTGGTTATTTAGTGGAAAAACCCTGTAAACTGAACCAGTCACAACTGGTTCAGAGGAGGTGGGCCACGATGAGAATGGGTGATAAGCTGAGGACAGTTAGACCACAGCCGTCCTGTCTTTTACCACAGTGTACTTCTAAACCATACTGATGGAAATACAGAGTGATAAAAACCACATGCCTAAGTTATATATATAAAAAATAAAGTGAAGCTTACCACTCATTACGCATGTTGGTCTAACTGCATGCTTATGATATGTACATGTAAGAGCTACTGCTGCTGCAAAAACATGGGTGTTGCAGGAAGTCTGCAGGATATGCATTTTTATTTATCATTAGTGAATGCCAGAGTTAGATAAGTTAGTTAGATCTAAGCATAAACTTTTGCTGTCAGGACTTTATTAACACTTGAAAGACATGTCTTCTAAAATACATCTTACCACTACTGATTTTCGGTGATTTCAAGCTTCTACAGGTATGAACTTCGCAGCTGCTCTACCTCTGTGACAGAGCTACAGAATTAATAAACATGCTAGGGAAATGGTTACAGGCAATTTGGTGCTTCTAATGAAAAGACAGAATGGAATCCACTCTTGGCTCTAAACCAAAAAGGATTAATGCACAGATGAATATATTTGTGGAAAGGGATTTTCAAGGTATTCTTTATCTTGCTAGAAACATTCTGTGTCCTACATTATACAATAACTTGCATGTTTGAGAATACTGATTTCTCAGCTATCAAAATGCCCTAGAATAGGTGATATGGAAAGTAACCCACGGATTCCTCTCACATGTAGTTGTAAAGGAGAAAGATCTGCATAAGGATTATAGCAGCCCAACAGATAACTTCTGTTGATGCTTGTTACCAACACTTAGAAATTTTAAAAAGAGATCCCAATAGTAGACTATTGAATTTGAGATTCTGAAACTGCTGGGGCACCAGCACATACTCTGAAGTGCTGAGCAGATCAAAAATCTCAGAGATATTGTTTGAGGATTTGTTCCTTTGCACCTGAAGACATTGAGAGGATAAAAGATCAAATGACAATAACAAATAACTTAGTTTTATAATGATTAGCTTTTACCTACTGCATCCCAACAATCATTAAATATAATTCCAACAGAAAGAAGTTTTACTTCATTATACTACCAATCTCTTAATTAGATGCACATGACAACACTTCCCACTAATTACCTATTCACTTGGAAGATCATTTCAGGTATGCATCATGAACAAATATTTTCATAACAGCTGGGAGGTAAACTAATATGCATATGTCAACAAGATACTTCTCCGTAAGATATTAGAATATATGGGAACCATTCCCTTTACTTTTTAATTAATAATTTCTCTCAGCAGTCCCTTCAGCAGGTCATCTGTAGACTCTGTTGCTGCAGTTTCCAATTCCCAACAACTTCCCCCACAGATTTTCTTTCTGTAACAGATTGAAAAAATCAGGATGAATGACAATGCAAGTCAAGGCAACAGATATTGAATATGGGGAGGCTCAAAGGAAGAAGCCATCTACTGTTCCCAAAGTGAACTAAAAGATTTCAAATCAGAACCTTCATCTTCTTGACAAGATTTAATTCCTCCCATATCTGGAGCTTTGCCACTTGTAAAGTGAACACATGGCAAGATAATCCTGAAAATAAGTCAATACCAAAATGAGGAAATAAATTTTCATATGTAACTGAAGTGTGCTACAAAAATCTTAAGACACACCTGGTAGAATGTTGCCCATTTGTGTTCAACAGAGTGAGAAGGGGAAATACTGGCATAGTTTTGTCCATGCAATGTTCAAGATGAGAGTATTTGTCCTAGACCTAAACTAAAAAGAAAATATCTTCCTAGCACTACTGCACTTCCATCTCCAGAGAAATTTCTTCCACCACTTCCAAAAGAAACACCAATACCCAAACAGTTCAAAGAGTTGATTCTCCCCCTATATTTAGCATTAGTGTAGTCTCACCTTGAATATTGTGTACAGTTCCGGTCTTCACAACATAAAAAGGATATTAAGGTCCTTGAAAACATCCATAGCATAGCCTCTCCTATGGAGGAGAGGCTAGGGGCACTGGGGTTGTCTAGTATGGAGAACAGAAGGCTGAAAAGACACCTCATAATCTCTTCACAACTTCCTGAGAAAAGAAAGTGGAGAGGGAGGTGCCAGTTTCTTCTCCATGATACCAATGACAGGACACATGGGAACAGCACAAAGCTGTGCCACGGGAAGTTCAGACTGGATATAAGGAACAATTACTGTGATGGAAGTCAAACACTGGAATGGACTTCCTAGAGATGGTTGATACCCCATACCTGTCAGTGTTCAAGAGACGTTTTGATGGTGCTTTCAATAATATGCTTAAATAATTGGTTAGTCCTGAAGTCAGTCGGTTGGAATAGATGAATCACCAGAAAACAGCTGTTACACATTAAAAAAAAAAAAAAACAATGAAATTATTAATACACTGTGTTTCATAACACTATGCTATGGGCCCAATAATGCCAGGGGACCCCTTTAGTCTGTACATACGATTCACAGAAAGAGGACGTCAGTGGAAACTATGGTTATGAGTTCCCAACAAAGTCCAACTGTCTCCCATTCAGTGGATCCATTCTGGATCAAAGGAGTGGCAAGATTCCCCAGCACAATGTTCACCTTGGTAACAATCACTTCTTAAAGCCTACACAGCTCATTTAGATACAGAACTTACTACATTAGACACACCTGCAGAAATACAAGACCCATTTCTGATTATTAAAAGAATTAGAGACTCTACTATTCTACAGGGAACTGCCTGTTCCAGCACAGCTCAGGAAATGGGAATGCATATAGCACACCGTGGTTGGGTTAAAGGGAAATTTGGGCTTAAAGTGAAATTAAGAAAGTATAGTTGTCAATGGCAAGGGGTGCTGCACCACTTCTTGACAGGCTGCCCTCACCTATTCATGATGCACCATCATGAGAAATGGCTGGACTTGTTCTAAGTACTATTTCATAAACACAAGGATTGTGTCAGGTCTAGTCATTACAGTAATGCTTGTTCCCTTTACCCAGGAATGGATTAACACTCATGTGGTGAGGTGAGGAGTGCTGGGTGTGGACACCTCCTCCAGCTGTACCAGCCCAGGACTGCTGCTGCCTGCCCAGTGCCCAGGGACCCTGTGTTTCTGCCTAGGCTGAGGGACATTGCTGCTTTCCCCTCCGTGGATTTCAATGGTAGCACTGCTGAGCATGCAGGCGTGCATCAAACACAGAACAGCAAGCCAGCCAAGGGATGTGATTCATCTCCCCTACTCTGCACTGGTGTGGCCTCACCTTGAGTAGTGTGTGCACTATTAAGCACCACTGTAAAAGAACATAAAAAAGAGAGGGACAGCCTTTGTAAAAGTCATGGGGAGAGGACACAGGGGGAGTGGCTGATGTCACATGGTTTAGAGAAGCACAGCTTCCAGAAAGCTCCACCTTCCTCCTTCACAAGGGGGAGGAGGTAGAAACATCTGCCTGTGGAGGTTGCAGGGACAAGATGTCTGCCAGGGCGTGCTGGCCACTGCAGGCGGCCTGACCCCTGTGGGCACACTTTCTGCATGGCATGCACCCAGCGCTGGGCTGCTGCCAGGGCCAACTGGCCACTCTGCCAGAGGCCCATCGTGGCCATCCTGTGCCTCTGCTGCACTCCCTGGGTGATGCCTCCACCCACAGGTCCCAGGGCAGGTTCCAGAAGTTTCCAACATGGAGCCAGGGCTGTGGCCTCGGGGCCAGTAGTGGTGGAGCCCTTCCAACTACCGCTCCCACAGTGTCTCGCCTGGGCACAGCAAGCGCAGCCCCTCCTGGCCCCGCCGGTGTGTCTGCAGCTTCTCATGGCACTGGGAGCAGGATGGGCGCAGATGGCCCCAGTCCCTGCAGGACATCAACCCCAAGGGCACATCATGGCTGTGAAGGGACAAGCAGGAGCCAGGGGCTGGCAACCACGCAGGCCACCAAGCCGGGCCCCACATTTGAGCCGGCAGTGGGGCCTGGCCTGGGGCCAGGCTGGTGGCAGCAGCCACAATTACTGTTTGATTAAATTACTCTTTTCCACTCTGCAAAGCATCTGCCTGCAGTTGTTCATGTGGCATCATGTGGAGGGGGCTGAACGCAGCCCAGCCCTGCTGCCTGAGCCCTCTCCACAAATTGGCTTGGGGATGTCGGCTGCAGATGGGATCAGATGGATGGGTGGGGAATGGCTGCAGGTGGTGGGCACCACTGGGGGTCTCAAGGATGGGAAGTCATTTGTGGGATGGGAAGTCATTCCTGGAGGCCCCCAGGGACAAGATGTGCCCCATCTGCCTGGGCCCACTAGCCTACGCAGCTCGCCTGAACCCCTGCAGACACTCCTGCAGAGCGTGCATCCAGTCGTGGGCCGCTCACAGAGCCACCTGCCCGCACTGCCACCAGCCCATCATTGACATTGTGTGGCTGGTGCTGCACTCCCTGAGGGACGCCTCAGCCCGCCAGCCCAGGGGCAGGTTCCGGCCCAGGGGCAGTTTCCAGCCCAGAGCAGGGCCAGGGCTGAGGCTTCAGGGGCAGCGACAGCGGAGCCCCTCCAGCTACCGGTCCCACAGCATCTCGCCCGGGTTTAGCCCCTCCATACTCCAGCAGCATATCCGCTACCTCTCCTGGTGCTGGGAGCAGGACAGGCGCAGATTGCCCCAATCCCCATGGGACACCAACCCCAAGGCTGTGCAGGAGGAGACGGGTGCTAATGACCATGTGTGCTGCTGGGCCAGGCCCCTCTTCTGAGCATTTTGGGGATGTGCACTGTGGATGGGAGAGGATAGACGGATGAGGAATGGCTGTGGATGGTGGGCACCTGTAGGAGTGAGGGAAGTCATTTGGGGGATGGAAGATTATCATGGGAATGGTAAACTGGGTGATGGGAGCAGCCATGAAGTGACCATGCTTTAATGGGACAAAGGCTGAGAGAAAATGTCTCCTAAAACACTGAGAGAAGAAAATGCCTGCCTGCTTGGGAACTGCCAGCCTGGGAACCATACAAAAGGGTGCAGTCCTTCAGGAATGGACTGCTCCAGCATGGGATGCTCTCCACAGGCTGCAGGGGAACTTCTGCTCCAGTGCTTGGAGCACTTCCTCCCTTCCATCTTCACTGACTGTGGTATCCGCAGGGTTGTTTCTCTCACGTTGCCTCATTCCTGTCTCTCAGATGCTGTTGCACAGCATTTTTCAGCCTTTCTTAAATACGTTATCATAGAAGTGCCACCAGTGTACACAGAAGTGCCAGCCTTGGCCAGTGGAGGAGGGTGGGTCTCTTTTGGAGCCATCTAGAACTGGCTCTTCTCTGACATAGGGCAGCTCCTGGTCTCTTCTTACAGAGGTCACTGCTGCAGTCCCGTGCTACCCAATCCTTGCCACATAAGCATAGTACAGATGCTGTGGGATGAGGTTGGGCCTTGATGCTGGGAAGTGGGCCTGGTGTGTGAGGCTGCGAGATGGGGCTAGGATGTCAGGCTGCAGCGTAAGGCTGAGATGTGAGGATGGGACATGAGGCTGCAAGCTGAATTAATATGTTCAGATGGCAGCAGCAGATGTTTTGTTGCTGGGCAGGGCCAAATGCAGGCACCTGTGGCATGGCCACGACTGCACCATTAAGCAAGTTCAATGGCTTGGGGAATCATTTAAGGCTGGAAAAGACCTCCCAGATTGTCATTGTGGGGCCCCAACACCAACCCCTGGGGGAACACCACTGGTGACCAGTTGCCCGCTGGATTTCACTCCATTCACCACCACTCTCTGGGCCAGACCAGCCACCCAGTTTTCAACCCAGCAGTGTTCCTGTCCAAGCCATGGGCTGCCAGCTTCTCCAGTAGAACACTGGGGGAGACTATGTAAAAGGCCTTGCTGAAGTCTAGTTAGACTATATCAACAGCCTTTCCCTCATCCACCAGGTGGGTCACCTGGTCCTAGGAGGAGATGAGGTTGGTAAGGCAGGACTTTCCTTTCATGAACCCATGCTGGCTGGGCCTGATCCCCCGGTTGTCCTGCATATGCTGTGTGATTGCATTCAAGATGACCTATTCCTTTGCCTTTCCTTGCACTGAAAAAACATGAAGAAAACCCTAATGAAAAGCTACGACCAAACCCCACAAAAATACAATGCAAAATGCAACATTGAATCTGAGGAGAAAAAAAAAAAAACACATAGAAAAACCACCCCAAATCCACTGCAAGATCAAAAAGAAAAAATAAAAAGATCAAACAGAAAAAATAAAAAGAGAAAAACAGAAAAAGAGAAAAACAGAAAAGCCACTACAAAGCCCCCAAAAATCAAATACAAAATCAAACAGAAATCTGAGAGAAAACCCTACCAAAAAAAAAAAAAAAAATCCACTACAAAATCCACTGCAAAATCAAAAAAAAAAAAAGAAAAAAAAAAAGAGAAAAAAATACAGAAAAGTCACCACCAAATACACATACACATACAAAAAAAAAAAAAAAATCAACTGCTAAAACCAACAAAAAATGACAGAAACCCTAATGATAAAAACACCACTAAAGCCCAAAAATCCAAGGGAATAACCTGGGGAAAATAATATAGAAAAGCCACCAACAACCTCCAAACAATATGGAGCAGAGATGCCTTGATCCCCTTCAGTCCCCTGAAAGCTTGCTGGTCTGGCCAAATTTGGCAGATCTGCACCCATCCTGCAGGTTTATCCCAGTGTCAAGAGTGGGTCATGTCCCATGTAAGAGCTTCGTGAGCTGTTCGAGGCAATGATGTGTTCTGCAGCAGTGTGGGTGATCGCACTGATGTTTGATGTCTGAGGGGTTTCTTGCATGGTATGCCCTGATTCCCCCTTGCCCCTGAAGTGTCCCTACACAACAGATAGGATACTCTGGGGCTCAAAAAAGGGAGGGTGTCAATAACAGATGGTCAAGACCCAGGAAATGGCAACCATGGTGGTCCAATGGTGGACCATCAAACCACTTGTGTAAGATCCAGTGCCACAAAAAAAGCACAGAGGGTGTTGGCAATTGGAGATGCCTCTCTGAGAGAGGAAAAAGTATAAATAAATAAATAAATAGTAAAAACAGCTTGATCTCTTCCCTTCAACCCAAGCCTACTAATTTCTTCCATTCTGTATACTCGAAGTTTGTTTCCTTCTCTTGTCTTGTGAAGCCACTTCAGCACAGAATGAGTTTTGGCAAACATCAACAGATGTCAAAGTCATCAAGATAAATTTTAACCACACGCCCAGAGGGCCAAGGCTTCAGTGCATTAGTCAAGTAACTACGAAAGCTGGGAGGTTTCCTTAGAAAGCATCATTTTATCCCACCCATGTCCCTGGGAAATCAGAGCAAACCAAAACAAAACCAAAGAGCAGACTTCAAACTATTTCCTTGGGTAAAGGGTCTCTAGATCTCTCTACATTAGAGCTCTCTATAGAGTTTCCTCAACTGATTTAAAAATTGAAGGGAAGAAAAAGACTCCAAAACCGGAGAGGTCTTCTCTGTCACATTGACTTGAGCTAACTTTTAATCCCGTGTTGAACTGGAGAGACATTTAGAGAGTAACTTGTGAAAGTACAGCAGGCGACTTTTATTTAACACAATTGATAAAATCACTAAGGTGGCCTCCTGTAAAACAGTTTGGGGGTTCATGAGACTAATGTAGGCCAGACTGAAAGCACAGAGCTACCAAAACACAACAGGGAAATGAGGAGGCTATTACATAAAATACAAGGAAAAAACACGTGTACAAAATGTAATGAAATAAAAATTCAGCCTTGTTGTGATTATCACAATTGTGACGTTTCCTTCAAAAAACATACGTGAGCAAGGGAAAAGGAACCTATCCATGTTGAAGGTAGAGCATGACCAGTCAAGCAAAGACCAGGGATTCTTCAGTCCAGAGGACTTCTGATGAAGCTGTGTAAGCATCTTGGCAGTGTGAACACTACACAAGACTATGAAGAAGACAGGAGTCCCACTTTTTTTTTTTTTTTTTTTTTTTTTTTTTTTTTTCGGGGGGGGGACCATTTTCCTGCAATTGACTTTGCCTTTGCAGACCTAAAGCAAACCAAACATTTTGAGCATTGCAACTGCAAGGTCAGTATCCAAGGGTGCTCAAGTTCATAACACTTAGATGGACTTTGTTGAGGGAAAAAAAAAAAAAAAAAGCAGAGTCCAAAGGAACAGTATCTGCAAGAGTGCAAGAGATACAGCTCCATGGCTTGAGCACAGCACCATGCTATCTGCTTTGCTTGCTGAACCTCAACTTTTCTACACAAATGCTAGTAATCACCATAGAAAGAAAGCATTTTATTTTATTTTATTTTATTTTATTTTATTTTATTTTATTTTATTTTATTTTATTTTATTTTATTTTATTTTATTTTTGTCAATTAGCTTCCAAAAGCTGTTACATTTGTAAATTCAGCCCAATAGGAGAACCCTTCTGAAAACAGCTGCAGCAAGCAGAAAAGGTAGCAATTTGTTAAATACATCTGGAAATCCGTTCTACTGTAAAACAGATGACTTAACTGGGCTACTAGCAAAACCTGTCAGCAATCTATCCCCGTCTTGGAAGTCTGGGATTGATAACAAAGATGTTTTGAATTCTGTCATGTCTTTTGAGCTGGAACTGTGGGCAGGACTGGAACTCTGACTCATCCTGGAACTCAGTACCACTCAGGCATGCCATCTGCAGTCCAAAAACACATAGAAAAGGCCTCGATGACCAGCATTATTACACAGGCACACATGAGATTTAAACACTGCAAGTAATCGCTTACTTGCATCATTTACAGAGGAACAAATTTAGCAGTCTTGCCTCACTTCTTCTAAAACTTTCATTACAGACAGCTCATCCTCTCTGTCAGTAAACTAGGAAACGTGTAGCACAGTGACTCAAACCCTGCCTATGAAGAAGCCAGGTTCTAAATTTTTAGCCCTCGCCAATTTGTAGTACCCACTGAAAAAGTTCTTGTTGCAGAAAGGCTGCTCTGTCCTGGCAGAGTTGGGAGGATGTCTCTGGAGAGACAGCAACTGCTTTTGCAACTGGCATTGTCAGCACCTTCCAGCTTTCCCTCCTGACACTGCTCTCTTCTTACCTGACAGCCTTTCACATACAGCTGCAGGCTCAGCATCTGAATT
Organism: Netta rufina; assembly: GCF_964035555.1. Classification (NCBI taxonomy): domain Eukaryota; kingdom Metazoa; phylum Chordata; class Aves; order Anseriformes; family Anatidae; genus Netta; species Netta rufina. The sequence goes on from NC_140124.1 coordinate 60,335,612, forward strand.
CAGCTGAGCAGCTGCAGAATCTATTTGCCTCAATTTAAGCTCCATTTCTCCCACTCTTGTATTTCTTGTTGAGAAACACTGGGATTTGTGTTTTCACAATATTATATTGTTCTAGGCTTTCCCCAAGCCTAACTTCCTGCTCTTTGAAAAGGCTCTTATGGAATGAGGTCTCATTTGCCTGTCTCTGGAAGGGAAAAATTGTACGGGCACACTGCACAAGTCTTCATTTCTAAATAGCTCTGCCTCAGCAACATACTTGTGTGGAACACCCTGCCAGAAAGCACATCCTCTTCGCTTGGAGAAACAGCTCCCAGCTCTGGCACTGTGTTACCAAGATAGAAGACAATTTCTTTTCCACGCAAAGAACAAAGAGTCCCACTGAACTACAGATTAACAGCCCAGAGATTATTTGTTCACTTTGTAAATCTATCAGTCAGACCAACAGCAGAGTTTTCTAAAATGACTCGCAAGTTCCAATCCATGGTCACCAACATAAGCTCAATTGCATGCAGTCTCCAAAAAGCATCTACATAAACACTGAGTTAGAGCCACAAGGGAGTGTATTTCTCTAGTCAGCTGTTCAGTAGGTGGGGTCACTAGGAGGCAGGGATACAAGTCAGACCCTTCAAATTCTTTTCCCATTCTGCCAGGCAATTTCCCTCAAAACAAACATGCAGCCTTTGCTGGTATCAGGATCTGCTCCTCATCACAGCTAGTACAACCACAGCTACAACCATACAGAATTTCTCAGTTCTCATATATTATCTCACTGTTCCTACAAGAAAGTATTCGTGACACAGTTACAGGCACAGTCCTGCTCCTTACTTCAGGACAGAGGATTGTCCAATACATTTCCTCACTGTACTCTGGGGTGTTGATCTGCTGGAGGGTAGGAAGACAGAAGGACCTGGACAGGATGGCTCGATGGGCAGAGGCCAATGGGATGAGGTTCAACATGGCAAAGTGCCAGGTCCTGCACTTTGGCCAAAACAACTCCATGCAGTGCTACAGGCTTGGGGCACACTAGCTGGAAAGCTGTGTAGAGGAAAAGGATCTGGGGGTGCTGATTGATGCTCACCTGAACATGAGCCAGCAGTGTGCCCAGGTGGCCAAGAAGGCCAACGGCATCCTTGCTTGTATCAGGAATAGCATAGCCAGCAGGACCAGGGGGGTGATTGTCCCCCTGTGCTCAGCTCTGGTGAGGCCACACCTCGAGTACTGCATTCAGTTTTGGGCCCCTCTACAACTCTACAACTACCTGAAGGGAAGGTGTGGGGAGCTGGGGGTCGGCCTCTTCTCACAGGTAGCTAGTCATAGCACTAGAGGGAATGGCCTCAAGTTGTGCCAGGGGTGGTTCGGGTTGGAAAAGAGGAGACGTTTCTGCTCAGAAAGAGCAGTCAGGCACTGGGGCGGGTTGCCCAGGGAGGTAATGGAGTCACTGTCCCCAGGGGTGTTCAAGGAAAGGCTGGATGTGGTGCTGAGGGACATGGTTTAGTGGGTGACATTGGTAGTAGGGTGATGGTTAGACAGATGATCTTGGGGGTCTTTTCCAACCCTAATGATTTATGACTTGCTCTGATTGAAGTTGTGTTGGTAAATAAACAACCTGGAGCTTCAGGTAGTGATTCTCTCCCCTTAAGCAGCAAAAGGCATCATAGGCTTTTCTCACTTATTGCTTTTCTTCTTTCTGCAAAGACAGAGCTAGAGCTCTGTTGTTGGCTTGGATGTTCTTCAGTCACATGTAGCTGCTGGCTGCAAGAAAACCACCCACCCTTACACACCAGAAATTAAAAAGAATAAGGACAGGGCAAATTAGGCCCATGCTGGGCCTGCCCAAGCCAGAGGCCCTGCTGCTGCTCGAGGCCTTGTAGCCAGCTCTGGCAGTGGCAGGAGGCAGGGAGCTACCACTGGGAGCAGGGGCAGGCCAAGGGAACAGCAGGTGGTGAACAGCAGGTTCTGACCCATAGCTGCAGCCTGGGCCTTGTTCCTAATGCTGGCCCTGGCCTGTCAGGAAGGAAGGAGCCCAGGCATCCAACACCTGGCACAGCTCTGGCACCTGCAGTGTCCCCAGCCCCATTGCCATCCTGGGGATATGCATTGCCCTGCCTGGGGTGAAGATCTGGTTTTTGCGCATGATATAAGGAACCTGGTGTAAAAAGTTGAGCAAGTAAGGTGCACCAGAGGCTGCTTTTTGCTGTGTGATATCCCACAGATGAGAACAACAACCAAAATAAACAACAGCAAATTTTTAGTTTCTCTTTACCTTTTTGGTGTTGTCATCTTCCAGCATTGTTCTTTGGAGCCCCTACAAAATGCTAACTGAATCTTTCCGCCCAGCCCCAACAACCCCCACCCGACCAAGCAAAGCCCCTCAAGCTTAGGGGGAAGAAGAGAGTCATGCTTGGTGTTAAAAATTACACGCTTAGTAACAATGCTGGTATTATACCACTTCACAATCATCCTTACACCGACTTTCCTCTAAATTTGCACCTTTACACGGAAATAATTAGGCATAATCCCCCATTTAAGAGACACTAGCAACCTTCTTTGCCCCCTTGCAAGTGAGTTTCTCTGAAATTATACAATATAATTAAATTCCACTGGCTTTTTTTTTTCCCAACCAAACCCCAGTCATTCCAACCAAAAATAATAACTTTATCGTTGTGAGTTGTCCATGATTATGGCTAATGCATTTGGCCAACAAGCAATTTGTGGCTTCCTGCAAAGCTGGTAAAGTCTTGTAGCCATTATTCATTTGTCTGTCAGATACACTCATTCTGATTAAATAAAGTCTGGTTACCTAAAAAAAAAAAAAGAAAAACAAACAAAAAAAAACACTTACAATGCTAAAAAAAAAAAAAAGCTAAAATGGCTTAAAAGCTATTGTTATCCAAGTGTCATTCCTGGTTTCTTGTACCTTTTCTTTTTCTTTTTTTTCTTTCTTTTTTTTTTTTTTCTTTTTTCTCTCCTGGATATGCTTGTACTAAAACAAAATAGCCCGTTTGTTTGTTTGTTTTCTCATTACTACTTTTCGTGGTCATCCCAGTGATCTCAGAAACTAGCTGCATCTCCACTGCCATTGGGGTTCATAGTTTTTCAAGCTGTTGCTTCTGATAAGTTCCTATTTCCTTAATCTGCTGTAATGCTGTGCAGCCTGCTGACATCTCCCGTGACACTTAGCAACACCATTCTTCACACCTAGCACCAGCAGCAAAACTAAGACTTTTCTGATCTTTCTGGACTTTGTTAACTTTATTTTAGGGAGATCATAAAAGCACAGAACGGTTTGGGTTGGAAAGGGCCCTAAGCACCATCTATCTAGTTCCAGTGCCCTGCCATGATCACAGGAAGGTGTCCCTGTCCAGTTTGCCCAAAACCCCATACAACCTGGCCTTGAACACTTCCAGGGATGGGGCATCCACCATTTCTCTGGGCAATCTGTGCCAGTGCCTCTCTACCCTTGACCAGATCACACTAGTCTGTCTCTAGTTGGAGGCCTCCCTTTTGGAGGAGGGAGGGTCAGAAAGATAGAGAACTTATCACTGAATTCTGCAGATGTTATCTTAGTGAAGATAAAAACACTCTTCCAATGAGTGGTTATGAGAGGCCAGTCTTTTCCAATGTATTTTTTTCTAGTACCACAGAAAGATTATAATCAAAAGTCACTTGAAATATCAATAATTTGAAGCGTGTTCTTGAATCCAATTGACTTTTAGCCAAAACAATAGATGCTTGATGTGATTAGTATGAAAGTTTTAAATTCCCCTATAAATTAACCTTTTCTAACAAATTATGCCTAGGAAGTAAAGCAGCTCTTTTCTGGAAACTTTGGGACACTTTCTGCTTGTCCTGCATTAAAGTAGAGCACACAAACCAAGTATGCCCTCTGCTGTGTGTGTTTTGCCTAAGCAACAGAAGAGAGCACTTCCTTGTTTCTACACTGCCGAAAGAGACCACACAAGGACACTAGAAATGGAGAAAAGATGACACCAGAAAGAAAGTGACTGCTGCCTGTACTCTTAGGAACTATCAGCACAACCAGCTTATCGACTTTTCAGGAGGAAGTCAGTAAATACCCACGTGCAAGTAAGCAAGCATGTTGATTCTCAAAATTATTATTCCACCAACTAAACGTGATTGCTTGGACTGCTGTGAGAGAAGAAGAAAAAACAAACAACAGACATGAAAGGCAGCACAAATCACCTCACTGCATTACTAAGTCACCTTTTAACAAAAAAAAAAAAAAAAAAAAAGTTTGTTAAATATCAATTGCCAAACTTAGTGCAGTTTCTAAGCAGCGTAAGCTATAGTGGAGGACCATTTTTAAAACTTTAGTGTACCACATTACTAGACAGCCCTTTTATAAATTCTAAGTCATTTGCGAACATTAACTTGCATGATAACTAATAGTACCATAATATCATAGCCTAAAAAAGCTAAGTCAGTTTTAATTTCCAAACAGAAATGTCAGTTACCATAAGGTCATAGCAAGAATTTTGCTGAGATGCATGATTCTGAAATATTTACAAGGAAAATTTAATAATGACACAGGCTCAATAACCATGTTTTGCTCAATAATTGTGTTTTTATTTACTGCTTTTCATTTTTATTTGTATCTGTCCCATATACAAAAGGAGTTCACATGGGACTAGTGAAACAATCTTCCAGGTAAGAACTGTTTTGGAAAAAGGTAGAAAGGTCTACAATTAATTCTTCCCAGAGCAGTTCCCTCAAAGTTCTTTTAATTGCTTTTTAAACTTTGTAATTAAAGAGTCATACTAAGTCACAATCCAGTATTATTCAGTTAGTCTAAACATTGGGAATGTCATGTTTTGCATTCTTTGTCCAAATTTATTTCAGTTCTCTGGTAGCAAGAACTGGGGAAGCACCACAGCTAAAATGGCTACCCTAATAGACCCCTGTAGTAAAAGGCTTTCCAAAAAACTAACAATCTTCATCTTTAAAAAGGATTTACTGATGCTTTGCTTGTGCTCCCAAGTTTCTCAGGATGCTGGTAATTCTGAGCTGATAATTCCTTATCCAACTGTCATAGTTCACTACTGAAGTCACACAGTTGTTTGAGTGCCATGAAATATCCAGCTTCAGAGTGGTTTAGAGGAAGCATACCAAAAGATGTGCTCCCCACCGTATATTAAATAAGGTTTAAGCAGAGGTTTGTTTGTACATGTGAACATCTTCAAAATCCCCAAAATATCGTTTTATCTTCAGAATACACATGGTAAGAACAACTAATCAAGACCAAGATGGTTTCTTCTGATCACATGCACAACATGAAAGCATGAGTTACCAGTACAGACCACTATCTACCTGATCACCAAAATCCAATGGTCTGTTAATGAGCAGGTCTCTGAAGATCTGCTACTTAAAAGGATGTTTCTCAACAGAGAAAGCTTTTCAAAAGCCCAAGAGGCATAACATACCAGCAAAAGGAAAGCAAACTACACTTTTGAAATGCAGAGATGGCTGTTCCTTTGTAAAGGAGCTCTGGTAAAGACAGAACCACTAAAACTCTGGATTACAAATGTCCTGAAATCTGCTTTGCTTTGAAAAATACTCCTGAATGGCAGCAATTTGCAACAGAAAAGGATCTGATATGAGTCCAAAAGAACGATCCTCTTAGGCCAAATGTTTGGCTCATGCTGGCCTCAAGCAAAGGCTAACAGTGGCTAATACCACTTCAAAACTTTTAGATTAAAAAGACAGAAGAATATTTTTATGAAGACCAAAATTTACTACCCTGAAGATTTTATCTTGTTGATATCTCAGTATTTAAAAGAAAACACAAACATCTGGTTTTGGTCAGTAAAGTGTCCATTTAATAAACTCCTTAGCCACATTTCCCATCTCTTCCTCCCACCCTAAAATTTCAATTCACACTTAAGCAGCAGATGACAAATTGATGGTGTACAAACAGAAGTTTAAAATCTGTACTCTTGTACTAAGAGCATCAGGGGCTATTATCTGAGAAAATCACCTAGAACTTGGATGTGCCCATGCAAACAAAGCAGATTTTTATATACAGTCCCTATTTTCTTATAAATTTAAATATTTTACAAAAATGCGTTTTCAAAATGTATAAAGTTTAGTGAACACCCCAAATGTATCTTAAAATAAAACGTTATCTGATTTCAAGGGTTATTTCAACAATGAAGTTTAAATTGCACCAGATAAAAGGCACTTGTGCTGTGTGATGTCTTGAGCAAATGTATGTTAGTTTATAATACAGTGTCTTCTTGGATTCATGCAGTTGTCTCCGAGCATCAAGCATTCATTAAAGCAGCCAAAAGAGATCGTGAGTAAACTTGATTCCACAGTTGTGAGAATATTTTCTATCACTAGGCCGAACATACGGCATTGTGCTCCAGCTCTGACTCTAGAATCAAATGCTACAGAAAAATTGCTGTCATTCACAGGGAAATTCAAACTACATTTCATTCTCTCATAAGTTACAAAAAGATGTATGCCATTTAATTATCAAACTAAAACAACGTTGAACAGCTCGGTGTTCAAGTAGCTTGTGCCAATGAAAGTCTGTATTTAAAAACGAGCTAGGGGCTAGTTATTCAAGGAGCAGTGCATTGTATTTTCCATTTCCACTTCACTGCTGAGATAAAAGCGCAGTCCTATTTGCCTTCATCTTCTCCAGCCTTTTCATTAAGTGGCTATTGGTCATCTCCATCTCTTCTATCTTATCCAGTGCTGTTCTCAACTATAAAACAAAAACAGAAGTTATCATCACTAAGTTTAATTGGACTTACTGCTGTTCATAAGCCTTAACAGAGGAAATCACATCAGGAATCTAATACAACAATTTTTTGTTTTTATTTCTTTTAATTGAAGTACCACATCAGTTAAGGTATGACATTTTAACAGTAGCCATGTCATTACTGCAGCCAGATGAACCAGAATTCAACCGTAAAAAAAAAAAAAACATGAAGCAATTTAAATATTTAACACATTATATATATATATATATATATATATATATATATAAACACATTATATATATACATACATATATATATATATATATATAAACACATTATATATATACATACATATATATATATATATAACACATTCATCCCCCGAACAGTTAGGTGCCTGCAACTTCCCATTGCATGCTATTTAAAGGGTAAGGCCCTCTCTACCACTGGTGGTAGTTGATGGATAGACGTATTCCCATAGGTAGCAGGCATTACACTAGTCATGCAGCAGCTCCTAAGCAAAGAAGATCAACAGTACAGTTCAATACAGCTTCTTCCTAGCTCCCTGTGAGGTGCATGCAGGAAACTTTCCAGGCTAACACTTGACATATGGAGGATTGGCTCCTCAATAATATTTAATGGAAGGATTAGTTTAAAATCATACAAGTTATCATATTGAGAAGAAAATGCAACTTTAGATCATTCCTTTCAAGGAAAAGACTACACTGAATTGTATTTAATACTATTTTTATGTGCTACAGCTGTCTTCTGAATGCAACACACTTGGAGGCCTTCTAAAAACACTTGACAGCAGTAACAGAAGATTTAAAAAGGAGAGCTTGGAGGCAACAACAGAGCAGTTCAAGACTGAAAGTATACAGCCGAAAAGGAAATCAAGTCAATTACCTCTCGCTGAAGCTTCCTCTTTTCAGCTTTGAGTTCATCTTCCACTTTTTCTGCATTTTCTGCTGCATTTTTGTATCTTGCAACCTGTCCCTCAAGTCGCCCAACCTGCAAACCCAAACAAGATAAAAGGAGTGGTTACTCTACCACTCACAGGACTTGCAATACACCCTTCACTGCTTGTGTCCTCCCTTTCAAGGGTTGCAAGAAACAGAGGAGAATAAAATGTAGCACAGGAAATATTTCAGAAGATACGAAAAGTTACAGAACTAAGCAGAGAGTTGATTTGGATAAAGAAAATCAAGAATTGGGGAATACATGGGATTAAAAACAACCCCTGAAAAATGGAAAAGCAGAGACCACATGAAAATGCAAAGGAGAGAGGAGACTGTATCATGACATGATGTGAGAGGTCTTAAGCTGAAGCACAGAGTCCAGTAACAAAGCAGGGACTCAAGACAAATTAACAAATCCTGGTTGGAAATTGCAAGTTTTAAAACCCACTTACTTTTATGTTGTTGTTGATGATTGATATTTTTTTTTCTAGCTCCTTGCTATCCCCCCCAAATCCATAGCACAGCAGCAGGCTACCAAAGACCAGCCATACATCTTCGATTTAAATTCTAGTCCTTTAAATGACTTTTAAGTGGTCTACAGAGAAACTGCTCTATAGTACTGTGTTGCTGATTTGCACTGATTTTCTCACTTTGCTAATGTTATATATGCACATGTACATATATGCATGTATATATATATGTTCTTGAATTTCTAAGAGCAGATCAATATAACCTTCTTACACTTAGGCTTACATATACAGATTTTCTTAAAATGAAGTCCCTCTTTATGTTCTTCAGTCCCTCTTTATGTTCTGCTGTATACATTCATATCTTAGTAACTTAACTCCAGATTTTCTCTTACGGTTAGAATATGCACAACTATTGATTTGCAGGAAATAGGAAAAAAACATATATGTAGTGTTATTCTGTGGAAATCTCAAGAACAAGCAATAAGTTATGAAATACATTTTCATAGTTTTTGTTGGAAAAAATATTGGTAAATGTCTGCAGAGAAAGTGTAATGATATAAACAAATCTAAAGAAGGACTTACATTTTGTTCCAAGGTAGTTATATCTTGTTCAGCTTTTGAAAGTTTAAATTTGTATTCACTAATTTGTCTGTTTGCATCTCCTTAAAAAAAAAAAAAAAAAAAAAAAGGAAAAAAAACATATTACTCAAAGCAACTCTCTGAACTGGCAGCTTTCCTTTTAATTCAAATTCATTAAAAGACCATTTTACTGTGAAGCTTATATTCAGGGTTATAAAGTGGTAAGTATTCTTTCTCAAATCTTTGAGTGTAAGAAAAGGAAACCATTATAACAGTAACCATTATACATACTCTGCATTTCAATTAGTTGCAAGTCAGAACCATTCTCTAAGCCTATTATATCCGGATTCATGCCATCACTTTTTGAATATTTCTGTCGTTCTTCTTCCAATTGCATCTTCAGCTTTCTAACCTGAAACAGAAGTTTCCTTTTGTAAAAAAATCAACTCCCAGAAATTCAGTATACCTAAACATTCAATAGGTCAACAAGTCCAAGTAGTCCTGAAATGCCTGAGATGGTTCTGTAAATGGGAGTAACAGAGCCATGAAGGAGAGGCAGGGAAGCCACTCCCAGGTCTGCGGAAGCAGTTCTTTCCCCATTGCTGGGTGACTGCCATCTGCACATCAGGTTTGCAATGGGAGTAGCAAAAGCTCCCATTCATGATATAAATCTTTTAACTGATTTTCATAATTACGTAGCTGTAGTTATACATGTTTGTATACATAAAAAAAATATTTAATAGTCTTGATTCAATAATAGGATTTACTACCATTTTAAACCAAATAGTCACAGTAAAATTAAAGGGTGTTCTCAGCAAAAATAGGCGTCAACAGCACCATTTTGAATTTGTAGTATGTTCAACTAGAGGCACAAAAATTAGTGTTCTTAACAAATGCCCACTTGATATGTTTTCTTGAATTCTCTATTCTCAATACTGACCTTCATTAAAAACACAGCGACTTGGATCATACTAATCTTTTATTTAAGTAACCGAAGTGATCGAAGAAATAGTACTGCTTGGTAACTTGCAAGAAAGATGCTTGAGCTTATGAGATTGTCATTTTATTGCATTTAGTATTTCTGAATAAGAGAGAAAAATAACCAAGTATGTATACTAAAAAAATTTTGTTGTAACACCAAATTTGTTCTGTAGCACCAGAAATGGCAGTCAGCAGCAAGTTAGTTTCCAGCTAGCTAGTTACTGAACTTAGGGTTCTCCTTAATAACTAAGATCAAAGTCACATGGATAGGGACACTACTGAGAGGAGCTGATAATTCCCAGTAGTCAGCCTGATTAGATGTTGAATATTTAGTTTGGTTAAGTAATTTGATTAAACACCAAAGGTACTTAGTATTTGTTTATTGCTACTATATTCATATTCTGTAAAAGGATATGCAAAGTTACGTTTCTAAAAATAATAGTTTATTTTACCTGGGACAATAGTTCTTCCTTTTCTCCAGCCAGTTTTCGTAGCCGGACATCTAAAACAAAAGAACTCAATTAAAGGAAAAAACAAACAACCCACAACCAGAAATATGTAACTAAGGATGTATTTTTCATAACTTTTAGTTCATTTTCAAAGTAAAACAAGCAAACAAAGCCTCAAAGCTAACAGCACTGTCAGAATAAAACTTCGTTATCTCCCTAACAACATAACACTTCATTAATACTGGAAAAATTAAAAAACTATTAATTCACTGTGTATTTGTATAACAGTTTTAAAAGTAAGGCCTGTGAGTTTAGTAATTCTTCAAAGTAAATTAACAACCAAATGGTCAAGAACAGCCACTTCCAAAACAATTTACTACTGGCTGTATATTCTTTTTCTTGTTTACTCTTCAAGACTGCTATCTCTTCAGGCAAAGCACCGCGCTTGTAAAAAGCATGCATTTCTAGGAAGTTCTATAATTCCTGTTCTCAGTCCACAGAAAAGTACTTGGGAAAGTGTCCACAGGAATGTTTCAATATCTCCAATCATCCAGACAATCAGTTATAGCTACAAAATACATGTACGCCGTCAAACAACACGATGCTAAAATTATAGCAGCTCACATGAAAATTACAACTCTGAGAGTAACAAAGTATAAAGACATTTGTATTTCACCATCATAGAATGACAACAGAAACACCTATCAGATTAATCTGTCTAAACATTTAACTATTATACATAATGTGCAAATATAATGCAAGTGCACAGATAATTTTTTTTTGCTTGTTAACAGTTTTACGTTGAATTGACTTATGCACACAATCCAAAAGCCTATAATTTGGGCAAGTCTTAGTTGTTGTTTTTCTTTTCCAACAGTAATAAAACAAACTGGACCAAAAAAATCTGATTGGTTACAAATGTCCATACATATTGTATTATATTTTTTTTTTTACTCAAAAAACACGTTTGCTTACTCAGGATAAAAAAAAAAAGTTTAAAAGTAGTGTAAGCCTAGAAGGTATCATTTTGTGGTTGCAAATAACAAAACACTGTGAACAAAATGCAAACGACTTAATAAACTCTCTGTATTTCAGGATATTTTTACCTAATGGTCCTTCTCCCGCAGATTCCAAGACTTGAGCAGCTTCCTGTGATACAACTGTTATTGCACCAACCGCTGATTCATGGTTTACATCACCATTTGGTGTGCCATCTGGAATTATAACTAATCCGTGTTTCTGAAAATACAAAAGAAAAACATTTTACTCATTCAAGACCAGTGCTAAAACATAACTGGACAGAAAAGTTTTGAAAAAGCTTTTAAAATTGATTGAAACAATTAAATGAAATGCTCCATTTGTTCCCTAAGGTCAGGTTTTGAGACCAAACAAGAACAGTAACCATTCTTCCTCTTTTTCATTGACCTTGATCTCACGCCCCATTACTGGATTTCTGTTACTGTAAGGTAACTACTACCGACATACCTCTCCTCTCTTCATTGCTTCCTTCAGGTCAGCCAACTCCTCTCTGAGCTCATCTCGCTCATTCTTAATGCAGTCAAAGTAATTTTTCTGTCTTTCTAGGGCCTGGGTTCAGGCAGATACCAAGAAAAAGAATGGCACAAAGGAGAAAGCAGATGACAGATAGCAGAGAGAATTTTTAAAAATAAAGAGCTTAACAAAAGTAAAGAAATTAAAAGGGGCTATTTTATATATAAAATATGCATCTCTGATAACTACCTTTTTACAATTCACATATCTAGCGTGATTGGTAGATGTGTCTCAGCACAATTTTTTTCTCCAAATAGGCCTTAGTAAACTCTACAATAAATATCTATTTAGTACATTTTTTTCATAGGTTTTGATAAACTAAACTGAATACCAAAAGAGTAAGTGATTCTTTTTAACATGGCCAGAAATAATTTTTGCTGGAACTCAATAGACAAAGATCCTAAACCACCATATTCACTGAGATAACCTTTGTAGGGCATAGAAATAGAAGTCTTACCTCATAAAAGACCATTGGACATACAATTCTGACATCCACTTAGAAATGCTAGGTTATAGTTTATTACTCACTTAAGTATACTAACTACTCTTTACTAAAAGCAAAACAATCACTTTTAGAGAAAAGCAAAAGCAAACACTAGCAGTACTACATTAGCACAAGAAAGAATCTCAGCTAAATGTACAATATGGACATCGATGAATTTGCCTACCTATAGTGCAGCTCTGTTACTTGGCAGTTAATCAGACATTTTCACTTGACTGGGCAGAATCCAAGTATTCCATTCAAATTCGGTATTGCATGCATTACAAATCATCCTGACCACTAAGCAGATGCAAGAGCACGCACACGTTTTGCAAAGAAAATTATTTAACTAAACTTTGTGTCATGCATGAATGTTTAGGAAGGAATGATACCATGAAAGAAATGAAGGTGAATACCACTGCATTGATTGCAATTGCTCCACATGGCAATTGCAGTATACTAAACTTTAATAATTATGGAGAATCTGTATATGAGAGCAAGATTTCAATGCATTATTCTATTAATTTCAACAGAAAATTTTTTAAAGTGCAGTTGTAATATTTACTATGTAAATATTAACACTGAATTACCTGTATTTTAAATGTGTGAAAGCATCAGTTGTCACCTGATAGTTTAAGGGTTTACAAGATGTCCTTTTACTTCCTAACACACACTGTATCTCCATAACTACATCATAAACAGGATGAAGAACCTTAATCAGTGCATCATTTTGTGTTCCACTTAAAGATAACGGAAGAGTGGACACAAAGGCCCAAAATCAAGCTCCAGATGTAAATCCTCTACACTTGCCCTATGCTGCTGCTGACCTTCCTAAAACAGCCTCTCTATCCTCCCCCAATAAACAAAAGGGCTGGCAATCAGAAAATGCTGATGGAGAGAGAAATGAAGTTTCTGTAACCATGCATCTCTACCTTCGGAGATATTAATTACTTAAGTTTTTCAACTTTGAATAAAGTTGATAGTTTTTGTATACAGAGAGGTGATAGTGACAGATTTTGTACCTACTCCACTGCTGGAATTCTTCTATAAGGAAGATTAAAAACCAAAAACAGATAAAATCAGGCCAATTAAAGTTCTGTGGGTATCTTTTAATATCAGTGTGACTAAAATATATCCACTCGGCAGAATGCACATTTATCTGAGGTTCTATTTACTAAATATTCCAAAAACCTTCACAAAATCTATACCAAACTCAGATACAGCATGGATAATTTCAACTTGGTCATACATGTACTAAAGAGTAAAATAGCTGTATATTTCAGGAATAATCTAACCTCGATGTTATAATTCAAAAACCTCAAATTGACCACATTTAAAATCAAGTACAATTGTAAATTTCAATCATTTTATAGAACTAGGATAACCTAAGGCGGAAAATGTAAAACTGAAGCTCATGCTATCTTTGTTCTGCTTGCCTCCCTTTCTTCCTCTGAGGTAGCAGTATTGCATACACTTTAACAGTAGGTTATAAATCTAGTCCAAGTACCCCTCTGTGAAGCTGAAATAGAGTAAAATTAGCAAAATAACTTGGGGAGAAAGACACAAAAACTGTAAGCTTTAAAAAAAAATATTAGATAATGTGAGCAAAAAAAGACAACAGCATTATTACATTTTAAGAATTAAGAGATTAAGTTTGAGATAATTAAAAAAATAAAATATATGGGAAAAAAAAAAAAACGAGCACAGACTTTGAGAAAAATTTTAGCTTCCAACTTAGCGAGTGTCCACATACACTAGAAGAAAAAAATCTTTGTCAAACTAGTTGATCGCTCTTTGAACATTATGTAGAGGATAGGCTCTGCACTAACTGTAGTGACATCTTTGGAAGAAAAAAAAAGGATTGCACAAACTGGGACAGTCCAGTACACAAAGACAATGAAGAGTAAACATGGAAGAAATATGGTCACATAATTTAAAATTAAAAAAAAAAAATCTGAAGAATATTCAGGGAAAAAAAAAACATTTAACAGTTGAAATGTCATGTTATGATGAAAGAGAGGATTGCAATATGGATTGAAGGACTAAAACATGAAATAAATACAGACTGAAGATAAGAGAGTATAACTTTTTTTTTTTTTTTTTTTTTTTTTTTTTTTTTTTTTTTAAATCAGGCACCACAAGCTAAAGTGTCTTGAGCTCCAGTGAATACAGCAATATTCAAAGAAATCTGAGTATGTGAAAATCCTGGTATAAAATTTTTTAGTTAAAGAGAGAAACAGCCCTAGAGTTACTAAAGGACACTTCCTTTCTGAAGACTATCCACAGTTAACTCCCTCTTACCAGCAGGTAGGTAATTTATTTGTGGCCCAGAACAGCTAAAAGTTCAGGGCCATATAATTATTGCCGAGAGTCAGCCTGACTCTGAAACAGTTTTACCAGTTTTGGACTGCACAGAAGCAAAACTGACAAACCCTGTCTGAACTAAATTAGCTGTACAGAAAATACCAACTCTGCTCTTCTACCTGTACCACCTTTTGACCTACACAGGAGCCCTACAGACACTCCTCAGAAGGGATGAGGCTGCCAGTGTTTTAGTTTCCAAGTCTTGGAGTTTAGAGTTGGAACCGTCTTAGCACACAACTAATGCACAGTGTCAGCCGGGTTCAGTGTTGCATCCAAACTAAGGCCCTGGAAGGATCAGGAATGTGATACAGAATTGCGCAAGTGTGGCTGCAGAGTCATTTCGTGGCTGGTCGTAGTCTTAGCACCAGGTATGTTAAATGGAAGCATGCTTAACAAGTATTTACTGAGACTTCCCTGCATTTTGACCCTTAATACCTGCAGCTCCCTGCGTTTTCCATTATTTTGGTTCTCTCTCTTATTCAAAATAGTGGAAGGCAAATCATATTAAAATTCACTGTGATTCCTGTGAAAACTGCTAAGACAATTATAAAGGTAGCAGCCAAATCACTAGCAAAGTCTGAAAGTCTTGATTACAGGTTAAAAAAATATACAATTGTATGCATAACAGTCGATGATGTTATAGATTTAGTATTATTCACCATTATACAAGTAAAGATAAAGTGGAGCTTTTTTTTTTTTTTTTCTCTAATAAGAAGACAGACTGAAAAAACATTGTGAATATTCAAACTGGGAATAGCCTTCATTTCTTTGGAGTACACAGCATTCCTTAGCGGGAAGAGGGATATCTGTCTACTTCTAGAATTAAAAAAAATACCTTTCCCCCCCCATATTTGTTTCATACCCCTATTTTTTTATCTTTCCAATTAATTGTCTCCTGGAGATCAAACACCTCTTTGGTTATGCAGTCTATATTCTGCTGCATGCGTTGATTCTCCTGTAATAAATAATATGAGGGAAGAATAAAAGAAGAAAGACAAGTGAAGAAATGGGGAAAAACATTCAAGTAGATAAAGGAAATAAAATAGTAAAAGCAAACCAAGGAGTTTATGAGCATGAGGTTAAAGAAAAAGGGTGTGACTGAGTGTAACATAGTATTTTATTTTCCCTTTAAATTCACGCAAGAAAACTGTGATTTTATTCCATCGTTTCATATTGATTGCAGAATTTAGTACAGCTAGGACTACTTTTCTTTCGTAACAGTTCCCACTGCAGACTGGCGATAACATCCTTTCTTTAGGAGAACAATTAACCTTGGGGTAGTTTTCATATACCTTTAAGTACTGCTTAGGACCAAACATCCTCACCCACCCACCAGCTGCCCCCAGCCCCTTCCCAACACATTCTGTTATTTAGAAAAACAACCTTGTTTATGGAATAAGACGAAAGGGGAACAGCGTACTAATAAAAAGCTTTCTACGTGCATGCTTATAAGTTACTTAAATACATTAGGAAGTTCACTGTCACAGAACAAAACTGTAATTACGTAATAATAATGTTAATGCAAGAAACTTTATTAATGGACTTCTAGCCTGTACTTCCATTCCATAAATTTGTCAGCAGGAAGGTACATAAATATCAAATAAATAAAGCTACCATTTAGCCAATAAGTTTAAAACATTGTATGTTTGCAAGATACTGTCCATTAACAACAAAAAAAAATTAGGAATAAACTGCTGAGAAGCATATTATGTGTATGATGAATTCTTTATCTAGTCTGCCTTCAAAGCACTGCAACTCCAGGCAAAACCAGCAAAAAATATCAGCAGTTTGTCCACAATTTGGAATAGTCAAGTTGCAGCATCTGTTCAAAGAACTTTAGAAATACAGCAAAAGCACAGGACACGTTAACAGAAGAACTAATCCAGGAATTTCATTATCAAATGATATTGATACTGAAATTGATCAATTGATACTGGTATTATCAAGGATAAAAATAAGCCCTTAAACAGTGCAATTATATCTAAGGAACTATTACCATTTTAGAAACTGGGGATGATGTTAAGCCTACGAAAAGGAATCTGGACTAATTAAGCTCATTTTGTATATGACTACTCCTGTTCAAATCTTACACTGTTCTTATTTGCACAGGTTCTATCATTCATTATTGCATATCAACATACCTCTATCAATTCATCTCTCTGTCGAAGGCCCTCTTTAAGTTCATCCAGCTTATGCTGTAGAACACTGCACGTGTGTTTCTGTCTTTCCAATTCCTATATCAAATAAGCAAATAAATCATGAATTTATTTGTGGTTTGTCATACATCTTAAATACAAAGTTAAAAAAAAATACTAATCTCCTTTAACATAACATTACCTAAGAAATTCCTGCAACAGCTTAAGAAATTCCTAGAAATACCTAGTGGCTAAAAATAACAAAGTAAGTTTTAGGTAAGTTTTCCAGATACTTACTATAGAGATTTCATTTAATAAAATTTGGAGGGGAGAGAAAAAATGCCATAAAAGTTTATATAAAAGATCAGTAAGAAAGACTCAGATACTGAATTTATCTCCATATTGTTGGAAAAAAAGCTGCCACATAGATTTTCCCTTTCCAAGAAAGTGTGACAGAACATGCTCTGTTCTGTTCAAATGAATATATTTAACATTAGTGTTTGTTATTAACTAACTTTTTTTTTTTTTAAACTTAAACTCCATAATATGTAAAAGATCTTTGGCCACTAAGATGGACATATTTTTCTGTGAATCCAAAGGTTTTTGACCATTTCTTATTAAAAAGTGCAGGCTTGCTATGATTTATCTTGTTAGTGACCAAAAAGAAAAAAAAAAATCAGTACCTTTGACTTCTCTTCATTTTCCCTGTAGAACTCAGCTATCTGTTCTTCTTTCTCCTCAATGACATCTTTTAGAGTATCCACTTGGTAAACCAAATTGTTTTTCTCATTGTCTAGTTGAGCATTGGAAACCATAGCTTTCTTGTATTTTTCTTCAACTTCAGCTAGTGAATCCTAGAGGCAGTAGAAAGGGTTATATTAGTCTAACTTTAAATATAAAATTATTTTAATTAATTTTTAATTTTATCATTAAAACTGAAGTGTTAGCTATTTCACAATCAAACTTTGCAAACATTTTTGTTTCTGAACAATTATTTGTGTCATGTTTTTAGAGATATGAAGTCACAGTTTGATTTCCATTGTTCAGGTTAAGTTATACCCATCAACCGATAGTTATCGTTACAAAACCATGAAAATTACAAGATAATATTCCACTTGCACTTTCTGCTCTGCCGACTTCATAACTTAACTTACAGGAACAAAGATGTATTATCACAGCTTTACTGCATTTTCAGTGTATGGACAGGAAACCACTTCAGAATTCAGCAACAAATCTGACAAAACTCAAACAGACGACTATAAAAGACTACATAAAAGTCTCTAAGAATATCTTTAACTTAATTTTCATTACTTAAGTAGTGGTGTATACTTCAGATTATATTGAAACTGTTTTATCTTCTGAAAAAAATAGAATAATATTTTCTAGGGAATAGTACGTCACACATTATCATAACATCCATGTTTAGTTATTATGACAGTGGACAGATTATGACATGACATCAGCAGAAGGGCACCAAGCCTGGGTTTTCCAGAAAACCTAACAGTAGAAGTAAGGACTAAGATTTTAGGGGAGAGGCTGGTAACGATCTGATTCCTAAAAATTAAAAATAAAGTTTAAGCACCGAACTCTATTCCATGTCATAATGAATCTTCATTTTGAAAAAGCTGTCTGTAAGGTGCATATTTTCCATTTTATAATTCTATCAATTACATACACTTATACCTCTGTTTAATTCATTGAATTCAGGAATTTTGTGCTGGAGAAATACAGTATTTCAGAAACCCCAGAAAAAATAATTCAGGAGTTGTACAGATCAGAAGAGAAAAGACAACATAAGAAGTAAAAAGATAAGAAAGGTACCATTATTATCTGGGAAATATTAAACTCCAAGTGGCAAAGAAGATTCAGGATAAGATGGAAGAAAATAATGAAAAACTAAAGATCATCTGAAAGTAGATTCAGGTAATTCAAGTTTTAGATTAAAATCACAGAAAACATTTTTTGATAACACAATCATGATAAATCCTGTAATAACTGGTGAAACAAAACATCAGAGACTGCAACCTTCCAATGACTTCCAAACAATAATTTAATATAGAGGTAAAGGAAAATAACATTTAAATGAATGATAGCATCCTTCTATGGGAATATACAGGAATAAAAAAAAACAACAAGAAAAGAGCTAGGAAACAGTGCCTGTCATTGATTGCTTCTGTGAGGGTCATGAGTAGAGTCATATAATGATTTAGGTTGGAAGAGACCTCTGGGTGCCATCTGGCCTAACCTCCTAATTGAAGCAGGGCCTACTGAAGTCAGGCTGCTCAGTGCTTTCTCCAGTTCATTCTGTATGTCTCCAGGGATGTAGACTGCCTTCCCTGTGGAAACTCTTTTTCTTGAAGACCAACTGGAATTTCTCTCCTTACAATGCAACTTTTTTTCTGTTACACCTTGCCCTATCATTGTGTGCCTCTGAAAGGAGCATGCACTCTCTCTTCCCTACCTCCACCCGTCAGGCAGCTGAAACAGCATCTTAATAAAAACCCATTTCTCCCTTACTGTATGCCACGTGCTGCAGGACTCAAGTCATCTACAAGCACTGTAAGAAAGACACCTGTCACTGTCAGTTTGCTTCTAACAGCCTAAAAAAAAATAAAAGAAAAATAAAAAAAGACTTGCTCGAAGCTTAAAAGATCAGATTAAAATGTAAATAATTACATTAATGGGGAAAAATATGCAGTTATGGAAGAAAAATAAGTTAATTTTGAGACAGATGAGTGACGATTGCTTCCAAGAAAAAAAAAAAAAAAAAACACGCTATTCTTAAGTCTCTGATCAATTTAAAAAAAAATGGTACATTGCTACTATTTATTTGGAACCATGCCTTTTTTTTGAGGGATGACTTGTACACATTCCCTATAGTATAAGAGTTACATACAGCTTCAGTAATCTGCCAGTCTTGCAAAAAAATAATACAAATTTAGAAGAATTTTTGAAACGCATGCATGAGGCAGTGGGATGCCTAAGGATGAAGCAGTGGGAATGGACTGGAATGAAAATGGATAATAAGATTCCACATGAAACCTGTATCTATGAAGATACCACTAATAATTCTACCAGCAATGACAAAAGGCTATGCAAATAAGCCTGTTTAGCTAGAATAAGACGATTAAACCTAACAGACATCAAGACAGCTCCATAAAATGCATAAAGAGAAAAATCTCGAGGAAAGAAAGAGTATTAATTTCTAGCTGACAAGGGAATATGGAGAGAGTAAGAAAACAGACATCAAAAAATTTGAAGAACTGACTAAATCAGAACTACACAGACTAGTTTACTGTGCTGATAACCCAGCAGATTTGGAGCCAGGTAGAAAGCACACTGTTAGTACTGCAGGGGTTGGGCAACCACAGTGATATGCTGGTAATGTTACTACAGCTCGCTGTTACTCAACTTCTGGAAAAACAACAACAACAGAACACTTAAAAGAGGTAGAAGCAGGCATCCTACTAGACCTTCAAACACACAAAAGACAAAACAGCTAAAGCAGAGGTTACGGAAAAGGCATTATCTTCTTAATTAGAAAGAAGGGTTCCTGAAAGAATGTCTCTGGATAGCAATATAGCTTAAGAACATATTATTCATTATTATTAATAATAATGTGAAACAATAGCATAAAATGAAATTTGATTTAGTAAGCTAAACATAGGTCAAGATCTCATTGTCTACTGTACTCCTGTGCTCTCTGGCAACTCTGATGGATTACATACAGTAAGTAACAGCACCTAGTGTTATGATTCAGAACTGCAGTCTTAAGACACTGGCAAACATGAGTGTTAGAGAAAGATCCATTCTGAAAATATGATGCAATCTCACATTTTATTCAAAGTTAGTACAATCATGGCTATGTCAAACAATCTTGCCATTCTTCAAATGTGTTAAGGAAAACATTTAGAGCACCAAGAAATTCAAAAAAAAAAAAAAAGGAGCTTTTTAACAACTTTGCTCTTTGAAGTCCTTTTTAATAGTCATATAGCAATATGTTTAAAACAGGATTAGAATGTCTGAGCCTCTCTATCAGTTTGAAAGAGGGTTACTTATCCTCTAAAATTCAAATAATTTTTGCTATGCTGAACAGCTCAAATTACCTATTTTCTCTTCACTATACCATCTAACATGCTTAATATGGAAATTCAAAGAGCAGTTAAATTGCTCTAGTAGCAAGCAGCACTCATTGAATTCTTTCTCTGTATGGATATAAAACAAGTATGTCAAGAGTTCTTTACTTTTATATAGAACCATTCACAATTAGATAACAGGAAAGAGAATAGAATAAATATATTGAAAAACGGTATTATAAGCCACGCAATTTGCTGTATTCAGTTTCCCTTCAGGGCAGAAGGGAGGAAACCAATCATACTTTAGATTAACTGTAAACTGTAAATAAACTGCAAATTTACATAAGAAAAACATACTTGCTTAAACAAGCCAAAATAGAGACAAATTTCATTAACCTAATACTGAAAATACCAACCTATTTGGAGAAAGATAACTGAAATTGCAAACCACAAGCATCAAAAACTTTATTTTTCTATATATAAATATAATTTCTTAATGGCACACTACAAATGATCTGATGAAAAATAACCTTCTTCTCCAAGCAATATGCCTGCACATCTTTCAAGAGTATTACCTCAGTTTTGCTTTATAAAATGTATTACTTACTGAATATTGGAAGACTAATTCTTAAGTTCTTTGTCGTAACTACATCTTTTTTCTATCTTCCACATTCAATATATACCAATTACTTGGAATAGGTATTTATTTACTAACAAAACACTTGAAAAAATAGATTAAACCTCTCATAACCTTGCCACAAAATACCTGCTAAAATATAGAAGTCAATACTATTTTTAACATAAATCAAATAATAATTTTGAACATATATTGAGATAGTATACTTAATATCTTTACCCATATGTCAAACTTAATCTGATGCTCTCTATGCATTAAATGTTAGGTACATGCTTTAAGGAAATTAAAATATCTTGTTAGTAAAGCCATATATAGTTAGTGGAACCAGTGATATCTCACTGGATATCCCATTACCCCAAAACACCCATACAGAATGCATGCTGGGGAAAAGCCCTGATACCTTTAGTTCTTTAAGTCCCTGCATGTATCTCCCTTCTACATCGTGTATCTGGTCCTTAAGATCATAGATATCCTGCAGGACATAGGAATGAACCATTGCATAAGAAGTATGGGGAAATAATTTACAGCTGAAAGAGCATTAAAGGGTTTATATGAATTTCTGTCAAATGCCAAAGCCTGCCATAATTTACAGAAACTATTTAATTCGCAAAATCTAGATGGAAATTAAGATTTTGTTTATGTCATTGAATCCAAGCCACAAGAATTAAAACAGATCTCAAATAGGACACAGTTATTTCAAATTGACATAAACAAATTCCTGTATTTAAAATAAGCTAAACTGTCAGCACCATAAATAATTAGAACATAACAAATGCAATTATCAAGGTAAATAAAAATGTTTTGTTGCGAAAGTTACATTCTCATAACTTTTTCTTACTATTAAGAAACACTTTTGTAACAAAGTGAATTCCTCATAACCCCAAATACAATCTTTAACTAGCTTCAAATTCTCTGAAAATGCTGTTTACCCGTAATTCACTGAGGGAGGCATCAGGATCCAGTAAACTGCTCGTATCTCCACTTCCTCTCCTAGAAGAGTTGCCACTCAGAGGAATCGAATTGCGAGATGATGGCTTAAAGAAGGGAAAACAACGTATCAGGTACAATACTGGGATTTCTGATATACTTGACATTACTCTTTTAAATTCCTTTACAATCATTAATAAATTTTCTCATTTCATCTGTTTCTTAATATTACATTAGAGACAGTATTTTCCTCTGAATATTTTCTAAAACTTATGCTACTTCCTGGTGAAACAAAGGTTTGTTTGCCATCACCTGGTATATGAGCAACTCACACAGAATAGGAACACAGAGATTATCACAGAATTATCTAGGTTGGAAGAGACCTCCAAGATCATCGAGTCCAACCTCAACATGAACAAAGTCATCCACTAAACCATATCACTAAGACATCTAAATGTGAAATGTCTTTTCAAGACCTCCAGGGATGGTGACTCAACCACTTCCCAGAATGTAGCAGCACAGAAAAAAAAACTAGAGGACTTACGAGTTATTTAAATATTTGAACTTAATTTCCAGTTTTCTGTTTGGAAAGTGTTCACAAGGAGGCTGTCAGTGCTGGGAAAACACTGCTAAAATTATTACTGCCAACAGGATTCAGAATGTTTCATAGCCCTAGTATCTTAAAATACTACCTCTCCCTCTGAATATTTCTCCCAGAAAAGGAATTCTGAAATAAACCAATACTTGCTAGAAGTAAGCAAAAGAATAAGAGTATTTTAGATTTTATTTTTAAAATTTTAATTTCAAACTTCTTACCCTTGAAAAAATTTCTGAATGTGATTTTTCACTCTTTTCTTCCAGCTGAAATAGAAAAGGGAAAAAGATTACAATGCACCTTTCACAATGACAGACTACAGAAGCACTATCTTCTTCTGTTCAGAGATATTGTGAAATATTTAAGAACATGAAGTGAAACAATAAAAGAAAAAAATTCCAGAAGTTAACATACATCAAAATATGGTGAAAAATATACAGCCTCAAAACAGTTTTTACCTTTATTGCAAAATAAATGAGTGCTTGTAAAGAAAAAGCCAGAAACTTTTTTTTACAACATCTTCCAGAAAGTCATTATTAAGGTTAAAGTACTGAACATCAGAACAAGTATCACTACTTTAAATTTGAACATAGTAGTGACTACAACACTTGGTGGCATAACAAACATGAAGTTTCATGCAAGTGCACTTCAGACAATCAGTGATACTAGCGTGAATAACCTAGTTATTAGAAAACACATTTCTTACTTCACACTCGTTGGTAAAACGACAAATTACATCAGGGCAACAACAATTCAGGTGAAAGCTCTGAATTATTAAATAATTTCAATTCATATTTTTTGAACTGAAGCCTGAGCAGAAGAATAAATTAAACCGAAATTTACATTTAGGAACCTTTGACAATCCGAATTTGCATTGCATATTTTTAACATTTCTATGAATCAAACTAGGTAAAACTAAATGAAGACCACAACATGTTGATATATTTCCTAGAAGCATGATCTTTCTTAAATCTTGTTTCTCCAAAAACATACGATAGTCCCAGACCCATGGCAACACATGTGGAAGTCTGCTATAATCACAGCAGAAACAAATAGTACTCTGTGAGATCTATTTCTTTCTGTTATGGTTTCTACAGGTCAACAATGCATTTCCATGGCAAATTCATCATCTCCAATGACACCTGCAATTTTTATTTGCAAACACTTGTCACCTGTGTTGGTAAAAATGACACAAAAAATCCAACTGATCTCAAGTATCCATTTGGAAAAACTTAGAACATTATCATATTCTACATTTACATTAAGAGTATGTAAATAACATTGAATATGCAAATTCTAAATTACATTTATGTTATAACAATGATAAAAAACAACTGAGAAGATAGCATAATTGCCAGTGTCTGCCTGCATATTTTCTCTCAGCAGAGTATTAGCTTGAGAGAAGAAGTTTTATTAGGAAGAAAATAAAAGCTCTAATTTAAATTGGAAAAATGGCTGGTCTGTCATACTTGGAGCATATATAGAGATACATTTTGCACATTACTGCAAGTTATCCAGCACTATAAGAATATTAAATCGTCTAAAAGTGGAATTAAGAAATAGTGATTTTAAGGGTACAGTAGCAGTTAACTGGTCCAGCCTCCCATTCAAAGCAGAATGGCTGTGGACATAAATCCAGGTGAGCCATGCTGTTACCTAGCTAGCTTCCGCTAGCTAGGAGTCTAGGAGGATGGAGTCTCCAGCCTTGGTGTCACCCGTGATAGCAGCAGTTACCTCCTTGTAGAGATTCTTCCAGTGTTTAGTGTGAACCTCCCAAGGAACAGCAACCTTGTGCAGCGCTGCTTGGCACAGCTCAGAAGCATTGGGAGCTGCTGTACATCACTACGTAGCCTCCCCTCTGCCCAGCTAAACAAGCCCAGTTCTCCCAGTCTTTCCTCTTACAGCATATGCTGGCCCTGACCACTATTTCGAAGACATGACGAAGAATAGAAATTCCCCTATTTTTTCCACTGTTAAGCACAAAAAATCCGACTACAAGTAACAAAAATTTTTAAAACTATTAGTTAAAATAAAGAAAAGGCAGCTAGGTTTGTCATTAATGATGCTCAGATTAAACAAATGCACGGGAAAATTGCCATCACAATTTTCCTGTGATGAAAAATCCCTCTCCCCCCCCGTGTTTTTTGTTTTTTTTTTTTTTTTTTTTTTTATTGGAGCATTGAGTGCTACATTAAGGAATCTTGACAAAGTTTCATCATGGATGATTGAATACTAAAACACAGTAACAACAGCACACCTCTAAGTATCTATTTTTGTCACCAAACCAAATAATACTATTCCAAAACACCATACGCGTCTAGACATTGTTAACTTTATATAGTGAATTTCCAGAAGAAAAAAAAATAATTCACAGTGAAGAGATGCTTAAGATTATCACACATGAAAAACGTGAAGCGTTAGCACTTGTCACATGCTTCTAGCAACAGGCAAAATCTCCTTAAGATAAAGCAGCATGCAAAGACAAAATACTTTTTAAAAATTCAGACTCCAGACATTTTTATACAAAAGACAGCCACTAGTTTGAAACAAGCCCCAGTCATTCAACAAACCTATGTGCCATTAAATATCTCCAAATTCTTTTACAGCATTTACTCATTTGGAGTACAAAAAGAAAATCCGTGGTTAGTAAGTTTGTTGTGTTCACCACAGTATAACAACAAGCATTGCACTCACACTATTCAAAACTTGGACATCATCTGCATCAGAAACAATGCTTCCCCTGCGGTTGGAACGACTAAAATAATCAGCAGCAGTTTCACTTTGATCAGAAAAATTAGAGGACTTCAAAAGATAAGGAGAAGGTTGAGAGAGAACTGAAGATGATATCACAGAATACAGAATGAACAAAAACATATTTAAAAAGATAGTAAATCAATGTAATTACTGCAATTTATTCCTGCAAAAAATATTTCTAACTGTTAAATATCCATTTCTTCTATATTTTTTTTTATCTAGAATGTTTCCATATGAATAAAGCACATGCCACACATTATGAATACTTTGGTCAGTATATACATAATTTTAAAACACCTGAAATTATCAAATAGTAAACATGAATGGTATGTAGAAGTAAGGCTAACGAGCATTTATTACCAATTCATTTTCCTTGTTTGGAGTCATAAAAAATACAATCAGATATACAAAAAGGTTTTGGATTAATAATGCCAAACAACCTATATAAATTACATTTATTTAAAAAATGAAGTTTGTACATGATAAAAGCAGGTGATATCATAAGAAATCAAGAAATAGAAAAACACTTTCCCAACAAATTATTTTTCTTTAAATCCCTGTCACCACACTACTAACAATCTAATCTGGGATTTCTCTCATTCATAACTTTAAGAGGCTTTACAAAGGGAGATAAACTTCTTCCCCAAAGCTGTATGTCAGGCACCTAAAAAAAGCAAGGAAAAAATTCTAATGCTACACAACACTTGTTGTAAAAAAGGCAAGATATACCTAAACATACTAAAATCATTACAATTGCCATAGGAATTAAAGCAAAATATCATACTAAAAGTATGTTACACGTGTTAAGCACATTACTGTGGACATTAAAGTATACACATGAAAGAAAATCTTTTAATGAACATCTTGAAAATAGTCTTCATCTCATTTCACCATTTAAAAAATAATTTGCAACTTTGTACTTCATATATGTAATTGATGTAGCCTCATCTCATTCTGATTAAAAGAAAGTGAGATGTCTTTTAAGCAAATGGGACCGGTTACATATGAAATAGTTGGTTGATCAACACCTACATCTCAAATTATGCCTACAGTAAATTCAGCAAACAGCTACCTTAAAATAATTAAGGAACTAGAAAAAAATTTGAAAGACAGTATGCAACCCAAATCACTATTCACACTTGCATGCCATGATCAGAGGATTCAGTTTTCTCTATTCCTTCATCTGTACACCACAAGGATTAAGATATATTTATGCATTTTAATAATAATAGCAATATTAAATCCATAATTTATATTATATAAAATAATTAATGTTTTACTAAAACAAGTGCTTGCCTATTTTGCATAAGGAACTTGTATAACATGAATGAAAAATCTGTTCAGTATGGGAAAAAAGTGAAGTTATAATTAAAGCATTAAAAAAAAAAAACAGGATAAAATGAATGACTTATACAAGCTTAAACAAACAGGTACTTCGGCACAATTTTTCTGAACAGAAATGAAGTTTTCTGAGGTTTCAGTTTTTGTTGTTGTTTGTTTTAAGGGGAACAGTTATACCAGAAGGCTGAAGCATCAAATATGGCTTACGTTAAAAAATAATAATGCAAAAAAAAAAAAAAAAAACACAAGACTAAAACCCTAATCAAGGGGCTAATACATTTATTTTCTATCATACAATCTGTAATAGAAGAATATAATGGAACAAAACACACTTAGATTTCTGATAAAATTGAGTGGGCAATGTTCAAATCTTCATGGCAGCCAATGCAAAAGGAAATTTGCAATTTGCTCAGATCCTCCTCAAATATTACCCTAAGAGTTTTGTTTTCGTTACAGATTTAATTCATTACCATTGACTGCCTAAAACATACCTTCAAAAGCCTTAGAGGAAACTACAGAAATTACCACCCCACGGGGTGAAGGTTTCTTTATTGATGTATCCCCTCTCAGAAGGGAGGCCAGTAATGTCAACTAGTAAACTGGTCTAAGAAGCAGGCACACCTCTCTCTTTCTTGACCAGTCTATCAAAACTAATACTCGTTTTAAGATGCAGAGGCACCATGGATTCGTAATTTTCCAACATTGTTTTCTACTCTGATTTCAAGTTATGTCCCATTTTCCTTTTTGATTTACAATGAGTAGTGTGTTGATTTCCAATGCAACACACAAATGAAACCAAAATATTAACAGAAGTACAGAAAATGATACTTACATTATGAATAACATTTTTACTTGGTCTGCTTAATATAGTCCTTTCAGAGTTATTTCATTCAATTGTTAAATAGATATTTTGGACCCTATTAAACCTTCACTAGTGTATCCTGGCATTAACAATATCACAAACGTACTGAGATCTGATAATATAAATTCCTACATATGTATAAAATATGTATTTTAATAAATTTATCTCAATAGGGACTAAGGAGTACTTGTCTTAAGAAATTTATCAGAAACTTAATTGGGACAAATACTATGTTCACAGTTCAAGAGACTTCAGAATTGGATGGTAACACCTCCTACATTTTGGAGCTCCATGAAGAAACGGCAAAATTCCCTTTCTCCCCATGCCTTTAAAAATTCACTCGGAGGTCTGTTGTAGCTGAAAAAACAGTTTCTGACAGATCTCTTTTTAGTCTTTCTCTGTAACATTGTTGAGAATATGTGAAAAATGAAAACAGGACTGAACATTTCAGCTTAACTCATAACTGAACACTTTTTTTTTTTTTTTTTTAAATGTAGCACAACAAATGAGCTGCTGCACTAACAAAACCAATACAGTTGTTCTGGTGCAGAAACATGGTGCAACTATTTACAATCAGTTTGCAGCATGAAAAAAAAGCATCTTTGGAATGACAGTATTAACACAAAACAGATCCAGAACAGTTTTTTCTCATTTTTGAGTACCAATCATCAGAAAAATCAAGCAGGTACTTCTTACATTTGCGAGAGATGATAAGAATGTGTTGTTTTTTTTATTGCTTCTATGCTTTACTATCTTACTGCTAAAAGTTCGTATCTTGCTAAAAATTACATCTGACACATGACATTTTTTGATGCAAAGTGAATATCAAGTCTATGTGTTCATCAATAAAAATGATCCACAGTGTAAATACCCAATCGTTGTGTGTTAGTATCAAGGCATTCAGCAAAACATGCAGAAGTAATGCTCACCACTGGACTACTTCGAATTGAGCTTGCTCTTGAAGAATACCAACTGTATTCAGATGGCTAAAGAGAAGTTATGATGGAAATGTTCATAATTTTCATTGATTTTTGTCTCCAGAAAACAAAGATTTTGAAAGGAAGGAACTAAAAGCCTGTAACACTTACAGTGTGAGAACTATATGAGCTATGCAATCCATCACCACACAAAGACGCCTGAGAAACAGAGGGAATGAAGCACCATTTACAGTCTGTCTGAGAAATAACTGTCACACACTTATGCACTGTAATATATTGAGCAATGAAACTTCATTCTTATTACCTTATCCCATCTACGCATTTTCCAGTTAACATTTTAACTTTTCAAAAGGATGAATAACAGTTTTTAAAATTTCCAGCAGTTTCCTCCCACTAACAGGGATGTCTGTTTCCCAACATAAATCTAAATTTCCCTGAAAAATGGCCAAACAATTTTTAAAGAAAGATATTTTCAGAAGAAAAATATTTAAAGTGAAATATGTTTCTCGTTATTCTGAAGCCTTTAGAAGTTGCCAACCACCCTGGGAATGGAAGTTTTATTGTACAGTCATCAATTTGACTTTGTTAACCCACACATGTTCTCCTGAGGAAAAAAAAAAAAAAGTTTCAAGGTGCAAGGCTGAAATCTGTTTACATAGGATATAATAAATATCCTACGTAAAGGAAAAAGGAAAACGTAAAAAAAAAAGGAAGCTCTGGGCACCAGATTAAATAAAAATTTATAGTCTCATGATGCTTTCTCCCTACCTTTGAAGGGATCTCCAACAGTAAAGAATTATACGCAACAGCAATTATAATGGTCTCATTCTCCCTCTGGATCCTCTAATGTTTTATCAAAAACATGCACAAAATCAAAATGTAAATGATCTCTACTTGCAATCTAAGTGCAAAGTAGGACCTAACTACATAAAAATATTATATAAAAATACTTGACTGTTTTCTTACACAGCTTTAGAATTTCTCTAGATGGCAGTATAAGTTAGATTTGAATTACTGTAGCAGCAAAAGGCATAAAGTTTCAAGCATACACATCAACTTTTCAATAGGGGTTTTATAAAGTTATCTTAGGCATTCTTACAGCATTTCTAGCTGCTGTAGGTTAGGTTTTCATCCTATTACATTTTTGTATGGTTATGAAATTTGAATATGGCATCTTATTTGAAAGTATGTGAAGTGTATTTACCACAAATTTCTGTAATTTCATGACTATGATTTTCCCCATTCAAATGCTAGATATTTTTTATTACACATGCAGTTGTTGTTTAGCATGCTTGGATTAACTTGCTCTAAGGCCAGTGTTCTTGAACACCACTATATTATTCATAAACTTTATGAACATCTGTAAAAAATACCATTAAAACATCAGTTACCAAAATAAAGAGGCAATCTAGCAATGTTAAGAATCTTAAACTTATGCCTCCCAAAAATGAGACACACAAGCTGCATGTATTTAAAAACATGAAATGAATGCACATTTAATATTGTCAAGCCACACAGCCATACAATACAAATTTAAGGCAACCATGCAAATGGCGCTTACGAACCAAACTGATACTTCTTATCAAACCAGTGTTTACAGAAGACACCTATAAAGAAAAGTGTTAATTTAAATTTCTGAGGGCCATTAAAATATCTGAAGAGAAGAAAAATATTCTATCGTGTTGTACTAACCCTGTAATTCCTAGTTGTTGCCACTGGATCACTGTACAGGGAAGATGACTGTAATGTGAAGAATAGAAAAAAAGAAACTTTTTCTCTGTACAGTAAATGTTTTTATCTATTGCTCTGCATTCACCAAAAGTTCTTAAGATTGAAGTATTAAATTTCATAGCTATAACAGAGAAAAGCTTTAAGAAAAGTGTAGAAAAAGATTCCAAGAAAATCCATTATCTTTGAAAGCATGATGTAAAACACTAATAAGAACAGGCTAGAATTTTTATCAAAAGATTTGAAGAAAGTTACATGAAATTCAGTAGCTTTCAAAAGACACATCAATTTCCTTTAGATACTTACTTAAACCTGACCATGAAAGTAGTTGCAGTTGCTGGGAGATGCTACCTATCTCACCAGACTGTTAATTTATCATTTACTGTAATGTAGAATGAAGTAGTACGGTGGTGCTAAATTTTTAATAGGCTTCATATATTTTATGTATTAACAAATGTATATAGGAAGATAAGACAGACCCAAGTATGATACGAAGGAACAGGTTTATTATATCTAAGGCTGCTATAATTTCTTTGATCGTGGTAAAGTCCACTCTGTGGAAGAAAAAATAAAAATAAAAAGAACAGAACAAAGGTCACATCTAAAGATCCTGTGAATTAAAATTCCATCTCAACATTCCCCAAACATTCCCGAGCCCAGAACTTGTACAGAACATTGTCATTTTTTTTTCTGTATGTCAGCATATTCTGTATTGTTAATGTCTTGCCTAAAGTAGTAGTCTTATTACCTCCCTAACAAATAAGAAAGCACTAAAACTTTGTCTACAACGTGCCAAGTACAGCATGAAATAATAATAAAAAAATACAGCTAACTCACTAATAATTAGTACAATTGTTTGCTTGATCTTCTTTCCATTAGATACCATCCTGAACAAGAATGTGGGGGGAAGAAAAATTCCTAAGAATCACATTTCATGATTCTTCAGCATTAGTCCGAATCCTAACACTTTTCTTGATACCAAGCACAAATTCTGAAGCCTAGCAGTCCTGGCTTATTTCTGTTAAACTGGCTTAAAAATTCTGGCTTATTTCTGTTGTTTTCAGACACTCCCCACACAGTCAGTATATATAAGTACATGCAAGGAGAAATTTGATAAAGAGATGTGGTACAACGTGGTGCTTTAAAAGCACTTCAAGAAAGTAGTGCTTTGTATCCCAAGGAGGCAGAAAGATTTATATTATACATTTATTTAAGAACTAAGAGTACAAGAAAAATATTTGTCTGAAATTGCACCTTAAAAGCACACAGAAAAATGCTGTAATACAAGTAACTAAAATGAAATATAAAAATTATTTCAGCCTTGTCTCAACGCAAGCATCCACTGCTGCTCTAACTCCCCTGACACCTGAAGCCAATACCACTTTTATCAGTGTCAATTCCCTCTGAAAAACAGTATCTAAAATATTTCATTTCTTGGCACTACATTAATTTATATTATATACTGTATTTTGTATAATAGCTTTCAGAAGATCACAATATTCCACGTCTTTCTTGTTCAAAACCTCACTGGGACAATGTCAAAGTTTAGGGGAAATACCACCTACTTTAATTCACATCTACATTTAAACTCCCTCTAGGTAGTAGTGGTCAAAGCGTAAACAGAATCACAGAATCACAGAATTTCTAGGTTGGAA
Organism: Netta rufina; assembly: GCF_964035555.1. Taxonomy (NCBI): domain Eukaryota; kingdom Metazoa; phylum Chordata; class Aves; order Anseriformes; family Anatidae; genus Netta; species Netta rufina. Next base: position 60,367,822 of record NC_140124.1, read on the forward strand.
GAGACCTCAAGATCATCGAGTCCAACCTCTGACCTAACACTAACAGTCCCCACTAAACCATATCCCTAAGCTCTACATTTAAATGTCTTTTAAAGACTTCCAGGGATGGTGACTCCACCACTTCCCTGGGCAGCCTGTTCCAATGTCTAACAACCCTTTCGGTAAAAAAACAAACAAAAAACACCTATCTTCATTGTGACTGAATAAACCATAATCCAAAGAGGTACGACTTCTAAATTTGAAAAGACCCTTCTACAGGCCCCTCGTAGAACAGTATTTATATTCAGCTGTAATTCCACTGACATGACCACAGCTTCAAACACTCAACTTCAGGTCAGAATCTGGTCAATACTACAGGTTTCTTTTTTTCCTGAAAAGCCATATGCATGCCAGCAAGCTAATAAAGTCATCCATGCCCTGTATTAGTACGGAACCCCACACAGTTAGTGTGTTGGTAATATTATAGCAGAAAACCAACCAAGAAATCATCACGGGAATAAGCAGATTTCTTCTTCGTACTATGACATTCACTGTAAGCATGACTCTAAGAATAAAATTTAGAGAATTAATACCACTAAATAACATCATCTTCAAACATAAAATCTTATGTTTGACTCTAAGATATTTATCACCTGCAATGAAAACACCGAAGAAAATTCTACCTACTTGACCAGAGTAACACACCTTACTTCTATCGCTGTATGAAAAGATGGTAAGTGAAATTACAACCATCCTTCATCTTTGAAGAAGACAGGCTTTGCTTAAGCCTTTCAGAAAAATGGTTAAGCATTTTTAGTCTATTGGTTTTACATTACAGACTATTTTAAGCATTGTACTGTTTGCTTCTTTGCAGCTAATTCAGATGACAATGCTGTTTAAGCAAATTCAGCTTTTTAAACTGCTTATGCACTCCTTTTAGTGGTACTTGGTGCTTGTCTTTGTTTAGAGATGCACACGAATCTTACTTGGCGTAATACCAACAAGAATGTGATGCACTGTACTACCACCTCCTAATGATAAGGAGTTTGTCTTGTTTTGTTTTAAAGTAAAGGTATACAAACTAGTTTTTCCCTAGACTGAAAAAAAGTTGTATTAAGTTTCTATGTGGAAACACAGGATACAAATATATACATAAACAGACATTTTTAGTTTTGTGTTTAAATTATCCACTGTATGTCACATGTAACTACACTTAATGTTTAACAATGACCAATAAATAACAGTGTTTACTGTAAACTGTTCTGTTTTCTGTGTGTTACTTTAGATTTTCTCTCAGGGAAAGTTTACACATGCACTCTATGGAAAGCATTAAGACAATATTGCTATTCTAGATCTGAAAATGATCGTATTAATCTTTTATATTTTTTTTTTAAATCTACTACTTTTAAAAGTAGTAGTTTGTCATTACACCTTTAAAAAAAACATACAAAAATAAATCACACAGCAGACTTCACTCATACAAAAACATGCAAAATGTTAACATACAGGGACCGAGTATCTTGTAGGTCTATCCTTAGCACTGTCATACTGAGATAAAAGAAAAAGAAATTAAAATACTGACGTTGAAGTACAAAAAAAAGTCAGATTTTGTTTTTTAAAAGACTAAGACTTAGCATTACAAGAAAACACTCTGCTAGCTATGAAAAATATATGCATGCAGGAATGCCATTTAACCAACATAAAGGGCATTTTGAGGCTGGAATACTGTTTAACAAAAATTTTTTAATTTCTTCCCCATAGCATACCAATTTGTGAAAAGTGAGATGATTTTGGACGGCAGTAAGTTGTCTGAAATACTTCATGTGGTTTTGGTAATGGCATTTTAAATAATTAAGCAAAATCTGATACAGTAGATTACATTAAACTGAGGCAGCATTTTTTGGGTGATGAAAGTCTCACATGCAAACAGGCAAAGAAGCCTCTAAGATCATCAGTCAGCCCCACAGTCCAAGTGGGGAACCCATGAGGATTTGGGGGCTCTCTGGAGCACCTCAAAGACCGAGGGAGGTTACAGCCCACAGGGCATGGAAAGCATTATGGGATGCACAGAAATATGACCTGGGGATCGGGTGAGGAAAGGGAAGGGTAAAGGTGTTTTCAGAAGGATCAAGTGTGAAGGAGGAGGATAGTGGGATAAAACAGGGATAAAAGGGTCTGCCTGTGCACAGAACACACTTGTGGCAACTGTCCTTGTCTAGCCATGCCCTCTGCATGATCATCAGGCCCATTTGGTCTGTCTTCTTCCATTTCCAACTCCCTTTCTGGGTGCACGGCTGTGTATGAAGGCCCAGGGCAGTTAGTGGACAGACAGAGTGAGGCCAGCCCACATTGCGTATATTTCTCACTAACAGACTTTCTTTCATCTTGGTCAGCCAGAAAAAGGGGAATGGGATGAGGCCTTTCATGGTCAGGTGAATGCTGAGTTATCCTGTCCTTGCTGATCTGTCATCAGCCTTTTAACAAGCAATGTAAATTAAACAGGCACATGTTGCACACCTGTTCTGTGTGTCTGCCTGTTAGGATTACATCCTCAGCATCACCACTACTAGCTGGATCTGGGAACATGGAACTCAAGGGTATTTCATGAAAACAGCTTTGTAATAATAAATTAGTCAGCGTCCCCATGTCTATTGTCACTCAGCAACATTTTAAAAACACGAAAGTAAAAAAATCCATAAACATTGCAAAGTAAGCTTGTTTTTTCCAGTTCAATCACAATTTCACAGGTATAACTCAGTTATTCTGACTGTAAGTAATGCACGAACCAGAGTATTATTATATATGTAATATTCACATACGTACATAACTTAGTATGACTTATTCATTCATACAATTTACAGCCAGTGGAACCTTCTGGGTTGCTGGAAGTATTACCATACAGGACCACAAGATTCTATATCCATTTTAACCAACTTCTTTTTAAAAAATTTGTAATTACTGCCTATAAATGAGTACCCTTGCTATCAGAGAATGGAGACAGATCATACTAATCTAATCATTATCATCACAACACTTAACTTACACCTTTACTTAACTGTAAAGCACTAACAGCCCAACAGTTTACTAACGAATATTTTAACTTGCATTTGAATATTCATTGATAAATTGCCTAAACTACCACAAAGTATACACAAATATAGATTTCTGAAAAAGTAGAATTTTTGGTCACATTTCAGTCTTAAAGATATAATTAGTATAGCAATATAATTTAGAAAAAAAGGCTTCCTGACAGAAATTTTAGCCACACCTTTATACCTACCAAGGCTGATGTTCAACCTTTGTCATTTCATTTTACTTCCCTTTTGGGAATATCAGAAGACGTTAACTCCCTGAAAATTTCAAGCTGAGGCTTTCTTTAAGCCCTTTCCTCTGCTATCACAGCAAAAGTGCTTGATTACATCAGTCATTGCAGCAGTCCGATAAATGCTGTTTTCCTTGTGAAAGCATGCTTTCACCAAACTATTGCTTTGGTAAGTACACACAGAAAATGTTAGAACATGAACACATCAAAGCATGCTCATTCCAGGCTACACACCACAAGATCTCTCCTTCTGGAGGTACTTGTCCTGCTCCTGTGAGACCCACTGATATCCAATGGACTCTTAAGAACAAAATCAAAATACATCAATACATAAAAAGATTAAAAGAAGCTCTAATGGTAACTGCTAATTACTCTCCATCTTCACATATTTTTAATGTTAACTGAACCAAGATAAGAGCAGATCTGAGTAAACCTGTAACATTTCAAAGTTTGTAAGCACCTTCACATTGTATAGACTATGTTATTTTTCCTGTAAATGAATCACTGCTTGCAAAGCGGTTTACACCAGATATTTTGGAAGATTTATCTGGTGAAAATACCTCTGTGAAAAATTGCAGAAGCACTTACTTAACATCAGGACACAGACGATATTATGAAAAATTTAGTTTATCAAAGAATACATTTAATTACACAAACCTATTAGTAAGTGGCTATTATTTTTCTTTTTGAATCAAACAGAAACAGATTATTCCACCTTCCAAAATACAGAAAACCAGCCTGTTTGTTTTAGTAATTTGTCCCCCTGCTGGGCCTCTATATGAAAATCAATGCCAACCTCATTCTAGGCAGATCAATTGAAAACAGGAAAACTTTTACGAAACCTTAATACAACCATTCTTTAGCACCATATAATGACCTAAAGAGGAAATAGGAAAGCCTATACAATACAATAAATATTTTTATTAGCAGCGATTGGGAATAACGTGCATCATTCAGGTAAGTTTTTGCAACTAACAAATTATAAATTCCCATATTCTCAAAGAAATAAACTCCTGCATCATTCTAAACTCTTCTTTAAACTGTATCTTAAGGTACTCCTTCTCTTTCTCCCACTAATACTATAGAAAAACAGTAATACTTGAAGTACAAATAAAACACTTCTGCTCACAAAACAGTGAGCAGATGGCCACAAGCATCATTTGGAATGAAAGCTGAAGCTACAAACTAGCATTACTCATCTTCAGTAAGTGGCACTAATTCTGCGTGGCACTAATACTGAGTCACCAGTAATAATATTTACTTTATTAAATAAAATTTGCCTGTTTGCAGAACTTCTGAGACAGGGAAAAGAGGAAAGATTTTTTCCTATTAGACCACCGTTATCTAAACTAGACTAGTGCTTTATTGTTAATAGCAGCTTCACATCCAACCATGAGATTTGATGTGTAGTAGTAACCTCAGAGATGATTAACAATTTCTGTAGGAATTTCAGAATTCTACCATGTAAGACAAGACAATCAATTCTTACTAACTGGTAATATATGAAGCCTAAGCGAATACAATTATACAGATTAACACAATGTAAAAAAAAAAAAAAAAAAAAAAAAAAGTAGACTAACACTAAAAGATGACAAAAACTGTCATTAAATATAAGTTATTCCAAATAACTCATTGTTGAGCCATGTGTATTTCTAAGCAGTTTCCAAAGCCTACTCAATTATTTTCAGCCATGAAAATATAATCATAAATAGAAAAACATCCAAGTTATTTATTGTATTAACATAGTTAAAGAATTGAAATGACTGAATAGAATGAATTGAAATTAAGATTCTTTTTAAATGCATGGATTTAAATGCATACAAATATGTAAACTGCCTTGTTGAAATTGATGGAGATAAAATGCCAAATGAAGTTTAACATTACACATAACTTAAAATACTGACCCCTAAAACTATTAATACTTAGAAGACAAAGCATCATCTGCTCCCTGGTAAAATTAACACAAAACCCAAATAAAACAGTTTTTAAAGGGCACAATGGAAAGGGAAAAATACACAGTTTGGACACAAACCAAATATGAATGTCGACTGGACCGGTGAGAATACCTGGCCCTCTCTGAATCTTCCTGAGAAAGAAGAAATGCAGAGTTATTTCATGGAAAAAGAAAAAAAAAGAAATCACCAAAGTAGTAGCAAGCAAAGGTGAGCAACATGCTGTTAGCACTTTTAATGCCATGTATTATTTTGAATAACACACTGTGTCAAGTGAACTCACTCAAGTCAGAGAAGTCAGAAGAACTGTGATTTCACCTAGTTTTGGTAAGTGTACCAACACAGTACATATGTTAGGAGGTGAAAATAAGGGAGGTTAATAAAATCAATTAATATTCAGTAGACAAACTTTCTTCTGAGTACTTTATTAACAAAGAAAAATAGTACAGGACTTTTAAGGAAGTTAAAGTCAAAATAATAATAAAAAACCCTATATATTAAAAGTCTTACATTACATTTGTTAACATTTTACAAAGGTATTTTAGCCCTAATAGAGATGATCCTTGTCAATTTCCTGATACATACTTCAGATATTCCTGATATCTGGGGGGTGGACCCGATGATCTCTTCAGGTCCCTTCCAACACCTACCATTCTGTGATATTCTCCTTTATTATCAGAACAAAGCTTCTTAAGCAAACTGATCAATTTTAAGTTCTGTATGTAGTCTATATACAACAGGGGAAAATGATGAACCAACTTTTAAAATTGGGGGGGTGAGAGGGGAGGACAGCAGCACCATGTACTTAAGGCACCTAAATCTCTCTTATTCTGGTTGAAGATCAGGAAATGTTAATTTTGTCTCAAACAAGGGAATACATGAGAAGTTGAACAAAAATAGAATGAATTTTAAAGTAAGCATTAAAATGCTTCAACTTCCATAAGCTTCTCAAATTTTTAGTTTCAATACATACACATTTTAAAAATAATTTTAAAGCATCACATTTGAAAACCAGAACAGGGCTCCGTAACTACGATCTTTCCTCAAACAACTCATTTTCTATCATTTTCAGTATGTCAACCTATTCTGAAGATTGAAAGTCGTTTATCTTCAGAGACAAAAAAAAATCAGCCCCCAAGCCAGCAATGGTCATCTAAGCCTGTAACTGGCTTTCACGCTACTTATGGTCACATGATTACTTCCTATCTTATTACTGAATATATTATCATGTTTAATGTTATTGTGGAACTACTCAAAAAGCCTAGCTAATTCTTGGCAATAAAAGAATTTTGCATCATTTTATTACTCCATCCTTGCACAAGGGGTGCATAAAGAAGAGGGGCATTTCATAATGATGTTTTAGTCCTCTATAAAGTGCATACTTTGAGGTTTAAAGTGAACATTTTTACTATGTAACTTTTGAATGCATCAGTCAGATCACTGTGAATGAACAAGTATACGTTACTAATTTTTACAGCTTGCAAGCAGACAGCTTGCTTCTTAGGTAAGATTATTCTTAGTTGCCTGTGTAACACTTGTCTTTCCCCCAGTTATATATAACTATATTTTGGTAATGTAAAACTTGAGATTTTGCTACAATTTTCTGTACACAGTTACCTAAGTTAGTGAAAAGTCTTCCTTTTCTGATAGACAATCAGAAAATAGAAAGCCAGTGTTAAGTGTTCAGCATATTGGAGCCAAAGGATAAAGTAGCACAGTATATATTGCAAACAACAGCATTTCTAAGCTAGATTTCTAAGAATTTAAGTTCGAAATATGCACTTCATTTAAGAGAGGCTAGGTCTCCTGATCTAGGAAAAGAATGCACATTTGCTTGGAATCTTCCAGTAGCAGAAGTACCTCCTCCAAGTGCAGGAAGAAGGTGGCATTAATTTTGAATTGAGATTGCTCACGGAGGAAATTTTGCTTTTCAGGGGTGGGGAGAGCATTCAAATGTGCATTCCACCAAGAGATATAAAGAACCACAAAGGTTTCTGTTAAGTGACATGAAAACTAATATATACAAATGTCAGCTATGCAAAGAGGCAATATCAGGTAAGCACAACTTTTGCAATTAAGATTGTAATGGCAGTTCCAGGATTTTTCAACAGAAGTGCCAATTAACTGTCATGGCAGCTTTAACTATTTGAACTTTACTTGTGGGATGTCTTAAATCTTCTTGATTTAAATCATTCACAGTGAGCACCACATTAGAAAACAACTAAATAAACACACAAGCTCCCAGCAAAACTCTTTTTTACAAGGCACATGAAGTCTTTGAAAAGAACTCTCTAAAGAGATATCAGATTAAATTAGTATAAACTGTTTTGTAAGACTGTAACTCAACTATTTATATACTTTCCGACTGAGAGGAAACAAAGGACAATGAGCAAAAGGATGAAAGTGATTAAAGGGGCTTTTTTTCGTTTTAAACAAATTGTTGAAAAACAGATTTTATAAGTCATAGAAGTGACTTATCAGTGAAAAAAACTAGCATTTGCAACGTTACTCAAAGAGAAACAAATAAATGCAAGTCTGCCAAGAAAAAGAAAAAAAGTAAAGAAAAAAAGCCACAAAGCCCCAAAATTATCTGTTTACATAGATTGAAACCGAAGTAATTTCATTTTAAATAAAGTAATTAATAAACTGAAGCCAGCACACGGTGGAAACAAGAAGCATTTCATTTCAAGTAAAACATCTCATTTCAGTTTGCCTTTTGCTTCCATAAAGCACCCTGCAAATCCACACCAATACTTAATTTGTGCATTTTTTTTCAGTAGTAAAAAGCAGTTTGAAATGACACACTGCAAACCATTAGTGAATTACGTCCTCCAAATCCTGTTAGTTCCTTGAGTGGCAAAAACATGCACAAGAGGTGGTTTTAGCCTACCATCCATTTCTGGATATGAGCCCATTTTCTATCATATGAATGCTGAGAAAACTACAGAATATAAAAAAAAAAAAAAAAAAAAAAAAAAGCCATTTACAAAATAGTTTAGTCACCACACGAGATTCCTAAATCAAAAATTCAGAAAAATATACATTAATTTCCATGTAATATTCACTATAGTATCAGATATCTATAGACATTAGAAAACAAGGTATAGAATAACCAAAGCAAAACATTTTATAAGTTGTATTTATTACCACAGGAAAAAAAAAAAAAAACAACAAGCATCATTTACACAATTTGAATAATTAGAATAACTAATAAATTCTGAATCTTCTGCACGCCACATAGAATCTGAATCAACTGCAAACACTGCTGAAAATCTGCTTTTTCAATTTTGTTCCCCCTCAAAAAATGCCTTTTTATTGAAAAACAAAAAACAAAACAAAACAAAAAAAGGAAAAAAATAAAATGTGTGGAGCAAAACAACTGTGTGTAAATATCCCAATTCTACTAAGTTGTTTTAAATGAAGGTCCTAACAAAAGCCGTTTATTGTGAATGTTCTGGGTATAATCAGAGGGAAAAAAATAGAAGGAAAACTGCATATCTAAAGTCACATGTTCAAATTATCCAATTACTAAATGTACCATAAATAACAAGCAACAAGCAAAAATAATTCTTTAACTCTTTTTCATGGTTCTTTACCCTATACGTTATTCAGTGTACATTTCAAGTACAGTCAGGTGTATTCATTATGCGCTACCTGTTACCCACACTTACAATGGATCTTTTGCATAGCAACAGATAAAAACTGCCAAAGCACATTAAGTAAAGGTCCTTATAAAAGCACAAAAATGTCACCGGTTGACTCAGACACAAATGTAGCAATTCAAATCCAGACAATAATAAACTTAACATTAGATATTAAACTTAGGAAAAACTATAGATATTGAGCTAAGAGCTGCCAGATGTTGAAAATCCCAGTACAAAGCTGAATTGTCCTGAAAGACAAAACTCAAGCAAGTAAAAAAAAAAATAAAATTAAAGAATTTTAGAACAGGTTTGTAGTAATTCCTGAGAATTTACACTACCTCTTTTTGCTGTCGCTCCAGCTCTCTCATACGTATATCTCTTGCTTCTGCTCGAGCTGCCCGTTTTGCTGCAAGTCTGGCTTCTGCCTACAGGTAAATTGGAATAATTCAAAGTTTGTAACACATTGTGTGTGTAAGTTTGAGCATTCAGTTTAACAACATCTTCACAAAAATACGTTAACATTGTAAAATCATAATACATTTGTAGTCGACAAAATAGAGTTCTCAGAATGATATTTCAGAAAGCACACATAACTAAATGTTTAAAAATGTAAAGTCTCACATCCATAAAGATGTAGTCAAGAGTTACACAACGGTAGAAGAACTAAGTTCAGAAATATTATCACCACTAAATCTAGAGAATTATGTAGGCCTTGCAGACTTGAAGAGATCTTTGCCTGTGCATCCTATTTAAGCAAGCACATAAGTATATGTAGTATCTGGAGCCACAGAAAGACATTCAAACAAAAAAAGGAAGAATGAAAACAGATTTTAAACAACCATTACTGTTCTTGTCGTATTTAAAAGCTCTACTCTCATGGGAATAATTTCAAAAGGCAAGCAGCAATTGGAGGTGGAATTACTTATAATAGCAATCATAAAACCAAATCATTTATTGGGCAACTTAAGACAGACAAATGCACGTTTACAATTTCTGCAGAACTGACTTAACCATTCACTGAAATGGAACTTCCCTAACTTTCCATTTAGGGGCTTACATTCCCCAACACCTTCCGCAGACAGCTCCACAACTTAAAATCCACAGTAAGCCAATTTAATTACCACAGCAGAAAACAAATGCATACCCACAACATTAGTTTTCAGCTGTGCTAGTGGACTGAATTGGCTTGCAGAAGGATCTTATGAACACCAGACTCCACAAATAGAAGGGCAAGATAAACAGCAGTGAATGCTCCCAATGTTCAGTGAAAAAGAGCTCTTAGATCTGATGAACTGCTTGTGAAACCTGGTTATTGGCAGATACAACAATGGATTTCCCCCCTCTCTATCCAGCCTCAACCAAAAAAACAAAACACATTGGTTTCAGACCCTAAATACTACTTCAAATGTAATTTCTTAATTACAAGATGCAAAAAAGATTTTGACATAAAGCTAGAAGTTGAGGAAAACACAAGCTCAAGTTTCTCAATTTTGAATTTTAGTGATCAAATAATGCATTGATGAAAATTTTCACTTTTTTTGAAACATTAAATCACTGACAACAGGTTTGCCACCAAAAATTTCAGTTGTCTATTTAGTGTTAATTACAAGCTTATGACAAACATCAATATTGAAATTCCTATAATCCAAAGCAATTTTATGCAACAAGATTTTGTATTACAAGCAGTTTTTTCTCCTTTTGCCATAGGTACAGCATAGGTTTATGTAAAACATTAAAAACCTATAATAATTGTGAAAACTGTAAATAACTATCGTGCTTCAGGAAAAAGGAAGAGGTATTTAACTTAGAGTTTAAGCTATACTATAGGGACAAAAAATATTTATTAAATAACAAGAAAGAAGGCAAACGCATTAGAACTTTGACACTTAAAATAGTTTGTCTTAACTTCAAGTGACTCGTCAAGAATGTTTTTCTATATTTTCCATACTCAGATGAAGTGATTCTAAGTCAGTGCTAGCACTATTGACTGCCACTATTTTATCATTTTTCACAGCAGAATAAAGCCGCTTCTCTTCCTGTCTGATCCACACAAGAAAGCAAGGGAATCCCCTGCAACAGGAAGTCTTTTCTCCCTTGCAACCCTACTTTGTGATCGTCTGTAATCATAGCTTATGCGGTACGTAAACTTTCACACAGACACGCATGCAGCACAAAGAGAAAGGACTCAAACAGCTGATACATCTGGTTTTAGTTCTGTCTATAGATCGGCAGACATATGCAGACAGCCTTTAGATCACAGCAGGGCTTTATGGTTAAAGATAGCAAGTTTGTTCATTTACTGACTCGTGCTAAAAAACAAGAGCCATTTCACGGCTCTCTCCTAGTCCTACAGCCTAAGTTCCACAGCCATGTTCTACAGTAGAGGGTAAAGTATTTCTTTTCCATTTTACTAAACCCTTCATATAATTCAGAAAAATTCTACAAGCATATTCATTGTAAAATACATGCCTGAAATGGATGAAAAATTTTTAGAGAATTTTTTTTAGCAAAAGCCAGTTCAGTACTACATTAACAATTAATCTGAGCAGCTAGATTCGTCCAACAAGTACACCATTTCAAGAAGACCAAAATGCAAGGCAAGAGACAAATCACATTGAATTCAAAAGGCCATCAAATAATTCTGTGTTTTCAGCAGATTTGTTAGAGAGCAAACTTCATGTTATTAAGAGCATTAATGCAAATCTTGATAACTATGTAACTGAAATTTAAAATTAACATTAATAAAGAAATAATCATTATTCAAAAGGACATCGCTTTCTTCCTAGGTGCTGCTATCTAGTCTGTTGAGTTATTTATTTAAATTATTTAGCTACATTGAAATAAATCCACTAAGTAGTTGTTAGGGGAAATAACTGTGCCACACCAGATTTGAAAAGATGGTTGAGTAGAAAAGGTGAAGCTGTCAGGACTATAAAAGTGGCACAGAAAGGGAATCAAGACTTTTTTGTTGTTGTTGTTACAGTCCTCGTCTCTGTTTCATCTGTTATTTTATATACAGGCTATAGACCAGACAGCAATACATTTTTTACTTATGAAAAATATATTACAATATCAGTTAATTGAGGATAACTTCTTAAGAAGTTATAATATATACCAAATTCCTATTTTCCTGAAGTAAAAAGTTAAACTCCGGACTGTCCATAACCTAGCAAATTTGACACTATTTTAAAAACTTCTTAAGGGGATTTCCACAGCTGCTACAAAGAAATGTGATAGCTGAGCTTTCTTAGTCACTTCAACTGCAAATGAGAGATGAGACAACCACACCTGTTTGATCCACACCAGCATACCTACATGTGTGGATAGAAAGAAAAAAAGTCCCTTGAATATAAATTATAAAAGGCAAATAGGACAAAAAAAGTAGACAATGATCTTGCATGAAATTTATTCAGAAAAACAACCAAGAAAGGAAGTACCAGAGTACAGATAAGATCTCTGTAAAACAAAGAGATTGGGTAGACAGAAGAGGCCCTCAAGACTTTATTTGAATAGGAGAAAAGGGTTAAAAAGTATTACTTAATAATTAAATCCATAATATTTTGCTTTATACATAAACACACAAACAATATTTCTTATCTTCTACCTTCTATCCTAATCACAAAGGTGCTTTCAAACAAAGTAGTTTATTTTATTGCATATATTATAGTAAAATATGCTGGAAAGAGAATGTTCTCTTTCCATTACAGGTGACATAGTCAGTTTCCTTGTTTTCATTAAAAATAATTGCTAACTACTACTTACAGCTATTTAGAAAATTGTCTCTGCTTACACCATTTTTTCTTTTTTTCTGATTTTTTTGTAATATATTCTCTGCCAAAATCTTTCGAAAAACTTTCAAGCTATTTTATCTTCCAGGGATAACAGCTAATTCTTCAGTTACAGACAAAATATTTTTGGCAAGAAAGGGAAGAAATAGAGAAAAAAAAAACAAACAAGAAAACAAAACAAAACAAAAAAACAGATTTGATTTTGAATGCCTTTGTACCGATACTCTAGAGTCTTTCCTTTCTGAAGTGTTTTTTATTTGTGTCTTCACAGCAATGACCAAGTTCTTCACAAACTGAAAAAGCTTACTATTACACTGAATCGGTATGGCAGAAGCTTTCCTCCCTGCTATGTTAAGCAAGCATAACATCTGCCTCCACAGTGTAGACAGGCATTCTTCCTCCTTCCCCTGGCTTGCAAGAAGACAATCACTAGAAAACAATAGTGTTTTGATTTTAGTTTCCATACCATACAGAAGGGGATTTAATCAGATTCAGGATAAAAGCTTCATACTGATAAAATATAGGCTATGCTAAAATATATTATTCACCTGTGGAAAAATATGAATGCTTTAATCAAAACAATTAAAATTGCTTTGTTATGGGCTACTCATTTTCTATTTTTATCAGGGTATATGCAGTGTTAATCCTGTACTTTCCAATGTTCTTGAGTCTCAGTCAAGGAAGTGATTTTTTTTTTTCTTCCACAAGATGGCAGTTGTGAGGGAACCAGCTACCTGTGCTTATTTACCATATTCAGTTTCTGCCATCAGGGTGTTTGAGAGAATACCCAAGACCATGTCAGCTGAAAATTAGGATGAGCATTTTAGAAACGTTCACCACATTTCTTAACATACTACTACACACTGTTACCTCACCAGCCTCATAAAAGCTTATTTCATCATTTCTTACAAAGTGAGCATGCTTTCTCTCTCCTGTTTCTCATGTCTTCTCCATTCCCATGCTCTTTTACCCTCATCTCCTTACTGTCTCCAGGACTCAAGACAGCATAATCATTCATGTGCCAAATGGATTTCTTATTCCTCCTCAGACACACCTTCTATTTCACACCTATTTCTCATGTGCATGCTGTCTCCAGTTGCCCACAAAGCAAATCATAGAATCACGGAATTGTAGGGGTTGGAAGGGACCTCGAGACATCATCGGGTCCAACCTCCCTGCCAAAGCAGGTTCCTTACAGCAAGTTGCCCAGGTAGGCGCCCAGACAGGGAAAGACTATAAACAGCAAAATCTTAATATTCACATGATTAAAGGTTTGGGATTTTTTTTCTGATATGACTTACTCTTCCATTGACTATACAAAGATTAAAAAAATCTCTAGAATACCTCATCAGTAAAGTATCTTTAACAGAACTACTGTTAAGTCAACACTTTGTTTGTCGCTATTCTTAACACTTAAGCTGAAATAGCCAACTTAAAACTATTTGAATGGTCTCTTATTAAAATAACACATTCAAAATTCATCTAGCTTCTACAAAAACAATCTCTGATTGGGGTGTTTTCTTTAAAAAAAAAAAAAAGTTGAAGTTACATGCAGAGAGAAACTGGTACAGACTGACCTTTGAATAGATTTAATATGATGAAGAATAAGTTAACTTGCTCAATTCATGATATAATCTCAAAACCAAAAATGTGACCAAAACATCTGCTCTTGCATGTAAGGCTAGTCTTGGAAAAAAGGTTTCAATGGTATTAGAAGCCTGTTGACAAGAAGTTACTACTGAATATTTAAAAGGAACGCAACAAATTATAAGAACAAATGAAAGTGATGCAGGTGGACAGACACTGTCCACAAGACAGCTTTATAAGCACAGAATCTACATAAAAACAGAAGAGAGAAGACTAAATTCAGCAGTATCTAATGTACATCCTATAAGATAGCCTTGAGAACCTGAACTTTTTAAAAAATTAGTTAATAAACAAAAAAAGGGATTCACATGGAAGAACCTAATCTGGACAGATGCCTGAAGTCACATTAGACAAGCAGTATCTGTTATTTGGAGAGGCAGAGCTTTGAGAGAAAAAGCTGTCTTCTACACATGCATTTATTCTTACATTCTTTGTCAATCTGAGAAAACCTACACCTCCAGAATCCGTTATGACAACTAGAAAACAAAGCCGAAAGTAGCATTAAAGGAACGCTTCATATTTTCCAGATGTGCATTCTTTTATAAAAGATTAGCTGACTTCAAATTAACTTTGCTATAATCCAAAGACATTTATCAATACTCAACTTTCAATGCAAACAAACTATGTTAAGCTTTTTCTTGCAGGGAACATCTGGACAATATATCTACCACCTGTTCCAACAGCTTTTGAAACAAATACAATAAACAGGTAATCCTCCCCGTTGTACCAAGACTTCCAAGCTTACCAACTGCAACTAATCTCTCCTAAAACACAGAATAATACAGAGAGTGGCAACTTGTCTCTCCTAAGACAGAGTGTGTTGGTTCTAGAAAAGTATGCATAGATCCCCATCTCTGGATAGGTGTATACACCCTTTATTCCCTTTGTTTTCATCTCTTTCCTCAATTTCAATGAGCACAGGGAATTTGATGCCAGGAAGAATCAGATGCACCAGGAGGTAGATCCCAGAGAAAGTGGTCTGATAACTCAGAAGTTCTTAGGATAAGTCAGGGATACACAATCATTTCAATGTTGATGTTTTAGCATATTCATGCCATGATTGGTTCAACAGCACGGAGGAAGAGCTTGTCTCAATGCAAATTCGCTCAGCAAGCAAAAGATACAAAAACTCCATACATAATGTTGCTTAAAGGCTAGTGCTACAAGAAGTGATGTGGAGGAGGCACTACCATAAGAGGAAGAGTTTTCTGATACAAAGAGAGAAAATGAAAAAATCTGACCACATCCCTCAAATCCATCAGTAGTGATCTCATCTGCCATTAAATATTTTCATACAAGACAACGTATCAGGTTCAATCAGTGCAGAAAGAAAGGACTCTACAGAAGTGAGTTTATTGGATCAGTTCCAAAGAATTTGTTACCCCAAATTTCCTGGCACACAAACGCTTGTTGGCACAGTCAGGCAGAAATCACTTTTTTGACACATGCCATAAAATGAAGAAATCTTGTCAGTTCAGAGTGGTGAGAAAGATTGAGATTAGTGTCTTCTTAAAGTCTGAAGTTTTGGAGAAAGAAAGGAGAAAAACCACCCCAAAACTTCATAGACTGCACTGGAAGCCTTTGCTAGTATTACAAACTCTGACAAATCCTAGTGGAATTTTGTGACTGCTCTGAATTCCAAAGCACTTCTATGGAGTTTTTCCAGGCAGGTCATCCTTGAGTGCTAGCCTTTTGTTTCAGCATGCTCTGTTTACTGTTTCTTGCTGCCCTGAACAACTTTGAGGAACGTTTTCCTCACAAGGCATCTGATTTGTAGATTAGAGGACTAAATTCAACTGTTCTGAGTAACATCTGCTAAAAAGGTAATTTCAGAAGAGGAAGTTGAAGAACAGGACACCATTTGACAATAAGAAGATAAACAAAACATGCTGCTGAGATAATGGGCTCAGAACAGTAGAGAACATCTACTTTATATATTCGTGCATGGAGAATTGGAATGCCCCATGTCATCAGCATGGAAAATGGAAACATTTCTGCAGCTCCAAATGAGATGTTATTTAAAGACAGGACTCATATTTACTAACTGACCTCTGCTGTTATATCCTGGGAAGTGAATTCTGTTCCTTTAAAGTAAAATACAATTTTTTGGTTTTTATTTTTTAAGAACAAGTTGGCTAATACTTGAATTATAGCAACCAATTCAATGACAACAGCTGCTGTCTGACATGGGATCTAATAGCTAGTTTGTCCAGACCAAGGGATTAACAACCTGACAGTAGTAAAAATTGTGCTAATAAATATTCATGATATCCAACTTTTCACACTGCTTCAAAATTGGACAGAAAGTAGAACTAAGACTCTCAAAATGAAAACTTGATGTGGCAAAACAAACAAAAAAAAGAGATGGTGCTATACACAGCCTCAAAAACATGCATGTAAAGGCAGCAAAACATTTTATTTTAAAATACGTCAAATTCTCTTCTCCCTAACAAGTCATGAAAGATGACCCTAGAAATACAGAAAAATGCCAGAATATTAGAAAGGAGAAAAATAATTCTAATCGGAAAGAACATTTGAACAATTCAAATAGGTTTTAAGATTTATTAATAGACATAAAACAGTTAAAGATATAATGAAATGCCTAACCACTTAAGTGGCAGGATGATAAGCATAAAAATTTTAGTTATATTCAGTATATTTAGATTAATCATGAATGCTGATTGTTACAAACTTTTTGATTGATTTATTTATTTATTAATAGAAGAGGAAGGAAGACTTCACATATTAATCCCTAGAATAGGCACATTTGACTCAGTTCATCCCTGTGACAGAATACCTCCCTCTGTGGGCCTAATATTAATTTAATTTGGCATTAAGAGGGGGATTTTTTCACTTTTGTTTAAATTAAACTCATGCACAAATTTCAGTTAAGGATAGTAGTGATCTAAGAGAACATAAAGCCCTGCAGTAATTTTAAGAAAGACAATATTCCTTATACCTTTCTACTGAGACCATTTTGACTAGACTAAGTTGCAAGCTGACGTTACTTCAATGGAACCATGCAGAGAACAGGTGAAAAGAACAATTAAAGCCAGATTCCTTCTCCTCCTTTAACTGTTTTGCCCAAAATGTAGGAGATGGACCATACAGGACTCAAAGCCCCTCAGAGAACATATGTGACACACTGTCAACTTCCATCAGATCTGGTATGAACACAGCTTTCAGAAAGTTCATAACTAAACAAAAATGACTTTTTCCCTACAGTCTATGATAACTCTGTTTGAAAACACATACAGTAGCTGTTTTCAGACACCTGTCACCTACATATTTTGTCCTACGATACGATGATTTTCTTTCATAGACACATACAGAACAGTGTACATTACAAGGTTGATTACAGTCCACTCTTTGCACTTATTTATGTCAACTACAGTTAGCACATTTGTAGATAACGTAGCTCAAAGCTTCTGTATCCACTTCAATACAAACAATACTAAGCATTTTGTTTCTAAATCCACAGTGTTTCTTCCCAGAAAAACTTAAGCCCAAACAGCAGACTGTAAAACTCTGAATTCAAGACATCTTACTATACAAAGAAGAATTTTATGCCTCTGGGTATCTGCTACTTCTCAATTGCTTTTTTGGCTGGTTACCTCCAGCTGTCTATTTTTAAGCTGCTGATCCTGTTAGAAAAGACCTGGTATAGTATGTATTAGGCTTATTTTGGCAGAAGAGTGACTTTACATTTGAAACAGAAAGCTTGTCAACTCTTCCAAATACATTAAACAACAACTACTACACCTTTAATACTAACAAACTACATTTACCATCTTGGGAATATTGCACACTGCACTGGGTAAGTGTTCAGCTTTCTAGTTTTTAGATTTAAGATAGCAACTAGATTTCTCATTTATCATAAACTAACAATCATTTAAAGCATATATCTGTAAAAATATTTGCTAAGCTTAAATGTGATCCTATGAAGTTACGTTAACCATACAAATAATAAATCATTATGGGAATATTCCAGTAAATGTTTTTTTATTATTATTATTATTATTTTATTTAAAGTATTTCTTATTTCTATTCATTCTCTTTTTTTTTTTTCTAATTATTGAATAATTAATTTGCTTTCATCCCTATTTCTGAATTTGAAACAATTTTAAGTTAACAAACCTCTCTGGCAATGCTGCTCAGAGCTTCATCTTCTGCAGAAAACCTGTCTTTCACTGGAGTTCTCTTCCGTCCTGATCCAGGAGTCCCCATCTTTATTCTCTGATTCTCTATTCAGAAAAAAACAAACAGGAAAAAGATAAGTTTTCAGATCTGGAATTAAAACAAATAAAGAAAGAATGCACACCCTACAAATGTAATAAATTTACAAATTTTTTTACTGTATAATACTCAAACTCACATGTCATTGATATAAACTTCTTCTGAGGTTGTATTTCTGGGAAGGTGTTACCAAAACCTTTTGGAAGCTCTATAACACCTCTTCACTCTACAAGGTGCACGCAGAAGTATTTCTACTGAACAGAAACCGTCAGTTTACCTACAGCTTCAAAGTCTTTGGTTATACACAACTGCCAACTGCTCCTAAGTCTCCTAGCTCAGTAAAGATACTTACATACCCTGTCATTCTTCACAACTCCTAAAAATAAGAACCCCATTTTAATTCATGGACTTGGGAGAACCCATAGTCAACAGCAGGTTCAAGCATTAGAATTACACAGTCATTGGAACTCTCTCCACAACAGAAAAGATTCAGAGACAGAACCTTTTCAAAGCATCCAAGCATTAGTAGGCGTTTATTTACACTTTAATGCAGCTGTTCTCATTCAGCTGCAACTGAATGAGAACTGCAGTTTATAACAGCAGAAGACATTTCTGGAGAAACAAACAAAAAAAAATATTATGTCGCCTAATTTGGCAAACGAAGAAATGAGAAACATTCTAGCATGATATATATCTGGTATAACACACAAAATATCTTCTTAGTCTTCTTCCGAAAACCTTTGCTATCAACCACAAGAACAAAAACGCCCAACATGCCAAAACACAGCATTTGTTTACATATACTGCATACACAGACAGCAAAACATTACTCAAAAATAAATTAACAATGTAAGTTAGGTTTTTTGGTTTTGTTTTTTCTTTCCAAGTATCTCAAAGAAACGCTACTTCCAGGCATCCAGGTCCTTACAAAGGCCAGATCAGAACTTGTTCTTAGTCCAGCTATTTGATACAAGGAAGATAAGCAATCTTTCCACACAGGGCTTGGGAAAACACCTTATTTAGAAAAAAAATCTCCATGCAAATAGAAAAGGTCTAGGAGGGAACTATTATTGGCTACACTTCTGAAAATGAACTTGTATAAAAACTATAGTTCGTACTCCATCTAACCAGGAAATACACAAAGATTCCTTAATAATTTAATCAAACATGAAAAAGCCAGCCATGACAAGAGCTCTTTTTGTGCATGAACATTTCTTTATTTCTTACTCCGTTATCTTTATACAGCAGTAACAAAGCCAAAACATATGGGCTATTTTCTGGCAAAGATATCAAGTAGCATCACAGCTCTTGTTTTTCCTTCTAATTTTAGCTTCTACACTTCTTGCCCCCACCATAATTTTACGCCGCAAGTCCTCTCTTTGCAGGCAGGCCTTTTTTTCTGCTTCAGATTCTGTGGGTATTTTACTATTCCTTGTGTGCTTGCAGGAGGGAAATACTCCGTTTGCTGAAAAGACAACAAAGACTTCAGACTGCACACCCCCCTTCTTAAAAGCTCATGCATAGGACCGACTACTATTATGCAATATAATCTTACTTGTTGCTGTTCTGAAACCAAACCTAAACATACACGATACTGCAGGTGCACAACGACTCCATTGTGTGAAAACCTTAAAGGAGAGTTTGCTGCCTTTGCGGCTGAATAGTTAGGAATAAAAAAAAACACAGTATTTGAAGGGGCCAGAGAAGATGTAGTTCTATAGTCCAGTAATGAGCACTCTCCTGACAGGGAGGAGGGTGAATAAGCACCCCCTGGATTCCATCTATTCCTCTATAGGCTGCTCTTTGAATCTGTAGTGCAGTGTTTGAATAAAACACAAGCATTTGGACTAAGACACAGGACTCATCAGGGACTGTTTTTACCATCTGCCTGTGGCTCATGGTTCGATTTATCTATTCCTCCCCCAAAACATGATTTTTTTGTTTGCTTTATCTGTGCTGTTAGGTAGCAGTGCACTTGCAAGAAGACATAAAAGGTTCCAGCCTCACTCTTACCAGAGGTTGGGATGGTTCCTAGAAGGATGACAGCTGAGCTGAAACTCAAAGCGAGTGGAGACTGAGCTAACACCTGGGACAAGCACCGCCACTGTCAGGCTACTCAGTACGACTGTCTTTTTAGTCTTAAAAAGAAGCAAGCAAACTCGGATTTTGCACTCAGATGAATTTAGATATTCACATCCAGAGAGCAATTTCAAGACGATGTCTCAGGCAACAATTCAAGCTCTGAACTACTGCCTGCTGACCTCGTTTGGGGGAAAGGTCTCCAAAAATCAACATCAACATTCAGTAATCATTCTAACTGGTTTCAAGTAAAAGATCAATTAGTATGAAGTTTTTAAATTTGCATGTTTAGAGTTGTATTACTTCACCAAATATCTACTGCATAAGTGAAAACTGCTGAATAATTGCACACACGATAGACTTGAACTGCATTTGTGGACATCATTTGAACAACATACCACTTCTAATAGACAACTAACTTGAGTTAGTGAATTCAGTGAGATTCTCTTAGCAGGCACGTTTCGGGAATTAAATATAGCAGGTTGTATAGCTATTTTTAGTATAATATGTTTGGACCAACAGTAAGTATTTAATGTATATATAAAGAGCAATGAATGGACAAAAGGAACTCAGGCTCACAGCAGCATGCAGGTGCAAAAGTCCCTGTGTAGCAGAGTGTGGCGTCCCCTCCAGCTATCTGCCAAACTTGCTCACCAAGGATAAGCACAAAACTCCTGACTGAGCTCAATCCTGGAAAAGAAAGCAGGGACTGGCTACCTAGAAGACATACAAATGTGTTGCCTTTGTATACAACAATGAGTTAGAAAAGGCAAAGTTCAGATGGAATCAAAACTAGCAAAGGCTACTAAAGACAACAAAAAAAGCTACCATAAAGACATAGGTACCAAAAGAAAGATGAAGAAAACAGTAGAGGCAGAGGACACATTGGGGGTGCTCACAAGCCCACCTTTAACAAAATTACCTAAATAATAAAAAATTTCAAGATACGAATTTGTGCACATGGTAATCAAATACAGGAGATTGTCTGAGATCGTATTTGCCCAAAACTGGTCAAAATGAAGAGCAAGAGGACCTTCAAGTTAAACAGTAACTAGAGAATTACAAAGAACCATTTGAAACAAAGAGTCAAACTCAAAAAAAAAAAAAAAAAAAGCATTAAAAAAGTGCAAAAATCTGTAGCAGTGAGAGAGGCCTTAGAGAGGAACCAGCAGCAGTGAAAGCCTGGTTTGATACTGCCTGAAGTCCCCCCGCTGACTCTGCATCATGACCTCTGTCCAGGACAGAGGGTGTCCCTCCTGGAGGCTGTGAGCTCCCCCCAGGAAACAGGTGGACAGCACAGGGTGCAAGAAGAAATCAGGCAAATTTAGAGCATCTCCAACAGGAAGGGTGTGTAAACAGAGGCCCCTGGACTTGAAGAACAGAGGACAGTTAAACATTGGCCTGGAGAGACTGAAACCTGCAGACCTGAAGAGATTTAAAACTTGACTGGACAAAGCCCCGACCAACCTGCTCTGACCAACCATGCTTTGAGCAAGGGGTGTCCTCCAGAGATTCCTTCCGAGATACACGATTTTATGATTGTATAATTATCATCACAGACAGCTTTGAAACTAACCTTCAGTACAAGCTTAAACAAGATGTTTTATAAACCCTTGAGAACCTTATCACAATTTCTTCCATTCCACTTAACTTTTAATCAAACTGATGCATCACAGAGTATTTCATGCCTTGTATGATCTGGTACTAACGAGATCTAGTTCTATTTCTATTAAATGTATCAAGATGTTACTTCTCAGAAAAAATTACGTGCCAAATATTTCACAGATGTGAGCAAAAATATTCCTTAGGCACTTCATTTCTGTGACTTGCAGGTTACAGGAAAAATTATTCTGCTGCACGATACAGAACATTGAAAATATGCTGTAGCAGTAGAATTTTCACCGAAAATAACCAAAGAGGACTCCAAAACAAAGCACAACCACACGAAGAACAGTTTTTTACACTGGCCATCTTGAACTGTAGAAGGGAAACTCCATTATAATTTGCTGCTCTCACAGCTCAGCATTCCCAAGTCATGCCTATTACATGTTTGGTTTCTTCACGTAGGCTGTTACCTGTTATATTACACAACTGATGAAGTGACATCCTGTTGTATTTCATTCCAAAAAAATAAAAATAAAAAATCTGAAGTCCCCAGACAAACCAGATCTGTGAGGAAATCTCTCAAGTTTCCTCTCTCATTTTTCTTCACTTCAGACA
The DNA here is from genome assembly GCF_964035555.1 of Netta rufina. Lineage (NCBI taxonomy): Eukaryota > Metazoa > Chordata > Aves > Anseriformes > Anatidae > Netta > Netta rufina. The sequence continues at coordinate 60,390,689 of NC_140124.1, forward strand.
TATATAAATTTTATCTCTTCACCAAGTTTAACATTTCTTCCTGGTCTTATTATTACCTTCTGACTAAACTAAAGGTAATCTGTTTCTCTTTCACTTCCTAAAAAAAAAAAAGTGACCTGTCTTATGTAAAACAAGCTACTCTACATTTTAAGGCCCTATCACTCACCACCTTCAGTGGCACCACCTGTCCTGATGCCTGGGTCTATGCCAGTGTATTTGGCATCGCATACACGCGAGGCATTCAGATACTACAGTGTGAACAGGCTATAAATAAACACCCTGAAACTCTCCTTTTCTCTTTCAAGTAACACCACAAAACACTTAAAAAAAAAAAAAAAAAAAAAAAAATCACCTGTGTAGAAACAATCTCTGTGTATCTGATCCAACAAGAGAAAAGCCCAGCCCTGCTCTAGAACCACTGGCTGCTCAAAGCAGCCTCGCAGTTTCCTAATGCCTGAGTCGGAGCTAGCAGCTCTTCTAATCTGGGGAAGGAAATGGACCTCTTGTCCATAACACCCAGTTTCTTGCACAAACGTAGTTGTCCACTTGCAAAGTCAGTCTTTTGTTCTACTTTAACTATCTGCAAGTGGACCGTAAAGGCGGTTCTGTGGAATACTGTGAGAGCACTGACTGCTCCTGCTTCCACAAATGGCTAACTGCCCCTGACATGTAACATGACAGAGAAATACTACCAGGAAGCTGTTCATTATAAAATATAAGCCAATTGTTATTTCACAGTATTAGAGTACATACATGTCTATGATACACCATTTTATCTGCCTTTTTTTAAGGAAAAAGACATAGCGCAGAGCATTTTCTCAACAAAATCCATGAATGCTAAATATGCTAAAGGAATAAACTCATGAAATACACTAAAAAGAGCAAAACCTTTTTCAAACACCTAACTAAAAAGAAAGAGCTAAGTAGCAGCACTACAATGCAATGATGGAATTGAAATTGAAGAACTTAAATATACTTCTTAAGTTAATTGAACACTTGCCCTTTACTTTAACAGATGAATGCTGGTTATTTTGTAGGTATGGATGGTATGGAAGCTACCATCCTGCAATTAAAGCAAAGCTTTAAAAGTTTACACACACAGCAGAACACTCCCAACCCAGCTATTTTGAAGAATTGTCTCATGAAACTGCAGCTCTAGCAACACAGCTCAATAAACAAATCTGAGGTATTATTATTGCAAACCAGCAGAAGTAGCATTTACATGAGAGGGAATGGAAAGAATCACACTGGAAATCACAAATCTTACACTCTTAGCCTTCAGTGCTTTGTGAGACCAAGCACAAATGGAGAAACATAAATAAAAAAAAAAACTGAATTTAATTATGCAAGACTAACATAAGAGTCTTCCCTAGAAGGACGCACCTATACAATTCCCCTATGCAAGGGCATGTTCCTTGTAATTAGAATTTCTGTTGATGGCATGGACATCAGGCTGATGACACCGACCAGGTGAGCACATGAGGAAGAAAAGGAGGAGCTGCACTTCCACAGGGTGACCATAACCTAATGAAGGGGTGAGCAGGAAAGGGAAACCAGCAGTTGTTCATGTAACGGATTTAAGGACTTACTCAGAGTTTTCATTCATAACAACCTTAATCAGAAAAAAGATTATCTGAAACTACAATCATAGCAAAAAGAAAAAAGAAAAAAAAAAAGATAAAAATACAAATAAAAGAGCCTAGCATTAAAGGAAAAAGCAAAGACAGAAAATTACCATCTGTCAAAAGATTACAGTGCTCACTGTTATGGCAGAGGTAGTTATTCCTGTTCATGAATAGTGTTCCCATTTAAAAAAAAATAAATAAAAAGACAAGAAAACCTGTTTGTCTCAAATCATGTCCCACCTCTGAATCCGTTGGCACAAAGCTTCTGCTCTGAATGAACAAGCTCATGTCAGCCTCTTCAGGAAATAAAAAAAAAGTTACCCTTTGTGCAGTTGTCAGCCTGCATTGGATTAACTGTCACCTTTCCAATCTACCCCTTTAGTGCAGTATATTCCCAGTTTATTTGCCATTTTAAAAGCTGAGAAATACAACTGTTTTCTCAGTTCACGGTATTTAACAACAGAATAGCAACTCCTTAGAGGGCGCTGAAATCCCGTAGTTCCTGAGTGTTATGAAGTTGTGAATAAACAGAAGGTCAGCAATTCAGACAACCAAAAAAAAAAACAACAACAACAACAAAACATTATGCAGTCAGGAAAAGCGCTGCCTGATGGAGCCATAATCTGTGATTATGCCTGGCTAGTGCTGGTGAACCTAAAGCAACGCAAGACAGTAGCTGCACCCATGCATCCTACAGGCCTGTAGGAGTACCAGGCACCTACAGACCCACCAACATACCTTGGTGACCTTCCTCTGTCTTTGCAGATTACTAAACTTCTGAGACAACATCATGCAGCGATACAACTTCAAGCAGTGACACTTATTTTATGAAGCACAAATTCTTTGCCAGTCAGCTGCTAACAGCTGCACTTATTGATAGCATTACCCCACAAGATAAAAAAAATATTATCATCAGTGACAAGAAGTCCTGGCAAAGCTCTCAGCTAAGTCTGTCTTAGGGCACAGGCACAACCTAAAGCATACGTAGGTTTCAGAGAAGCAGCGTAACACAGTTGGACATTTATAGAATCAGTGCTACCATAGATGCTGCAGGAACAAACTAAGAAAATCATATGTGATTTTAAAATATGAGGAAATGACAGTACTTTAATCAACACCATGAAAAAAATTATGGGAATGCACAATGAAAAACAGTCACATGAACCTCCCATGTTTATTCTAAAATGAAGCAACTGACATTTTTACACTGTCAGCTTTTTCAAAATAGGTACCCTTTCTGTCATTTTGCAGAATGATTCATTACTCACTGGGGAAAAAAAAAAAAAAAAAAAAAAAAAACAACAAAAAAAACCACTGCTACTATATGGAGACTCCATTTTTTAATGAATGAAACAAACAAAGAGCCCCACAGTAACAGCCCACGTTCAGTAACAAGCTGCAACTATTTAAGTTATTTTTCCATTAACAACTTAATATTAGAACACGCCCACGCTCTTGCTACAGTTACAGTGCAAGGAAGGGAAGCCACTGCCACAAGCTTCTCCCACCAGCTGGCATCTCCTGCAGAGGAGCCCCTGGTGGCAGCAGCTGTCAGGCCCTTCGGGAGGTGTCCCTTCACCTCCGCCAGCACAGCAGCTCAAACTCACCGTGCCTAATACAAAGGCACCAACTTGTCCACCCGCACAACCCCACACCACTACTCACTATTCAGAAGGACAAAGAACACACAAGGTTACGTAGAAACACAAACTGTCCGCTACATACATCTCCTTGGTAAGCAATTTCCAGATGCTTGCAATAAGAAATTTGGATTACTTTGTCAGAAAGCATCTCTGACAATTTTTATAATGCTACTGAGCCGTGCTGACCTGTAACTTACCACCATTCCCGTTCACATCAGGATTTTTCAAAGGCAACAACACAGCATCAAATCTGTTATCGGTTTCTCAACCTCTCTTGGCATTATGTACCAGAGGAACTCATTAATATATATATATATATATATATATATTATTTTTTTTTAATCATGATCAAAAGGTATATATACACTACAACTTGCTCACCATGTGAAAGCCTAATTTGTTTCCTATTTAAGCCTCTAGTGTGCCCTACGTAGCCTCCTGTGACCTGGAGTCCAATTTAACCAGCACTTTCTAAAACTTCATGTCATCCTCTGCAGAGTCTGAGTCACAACGCAAACGAGCTCCTCTGGAGTCAGTTCACAAGAAGTACTGACGTTTCGGTCAGCGAGCTGACACCTGACATTTCCCACAACAGTCTGATATGCAGAAGCTCTCTGCTACAGCCTTGAGTCGTGTCCAGGTAAAACTGACTTCACACTGGAAGGCAAACACCTCTAAACCTAGGTAATGTAGGACAATGGGAAAAGCACGTCAAGTATGACATACCGCCTTGTGCTGCCAGAGCACCTTTCACCTGCTCTTACATCGTCACTAAACAATTACATTAACCGAGGAAGGAAGTGTACATAAAGAAGATATCTGCTTCTGGGCCCCAATATATTTAAACACTTTAAAGTCAAGACACAATTAATGTTTATTAAACTCACCAGAGAAGCATTCATCTAATCCTACAGGAAGTTTGCTAAAAAAGAAAAAACAAACAAAAAAAGTTCCAGAGATGTTCAAGGCTACGTTGCCACTTTAAAGCAACGTAACTGATAGCACTTTGTGCTTCACGCTGAAGACAGCTGGAGGTCTCCCCGACACGAGGAGGCTGTGACAGTGCTGGTTTTACGCGATTTATCACCAGTGAGGTGCAAAACGCCGCCCTGCCAAGCAACACGCGAGGGATAAAGCTGGACGCCACTTAACAACACGGGGCGCAGATCACCGCCCAGAGCAGTCCCCAGGCTCCTTCCAAGCCCAGGAAGGTGCCCGTGCCCTTACCATCACTGCATTTGCATTAATAGCGGTAGAAGAGAAAAAAAAAAAAAAAATACAACACGGCGATGGGGAGCGAGCCCGAGGCGCCCCAAGGCCAGGCCGAGGGGGCACGCCCTGCGGAACGGCGCTGCGAAGGGGGACGGCGCCGGGACGCGGCCGGCAGTGATTGCGGGACTCCTTCCTCCTCCTCCTCCTCTTCTTCTTCCTCCTCCCTCCTCCTCCTCCTCCTCCTCCTCCTCCCAGGCACCCAGCGGCCAGGAGGCTCCGTGAGGGGCACCCTGCGCCCTGCCCGCTGCCTCGCGGCCTCCGAGCCGTGCCCAGAGCCGTGCCCGGAGCCGTGCCCGGAGCCCGGAGCCGAGCCTTACCTCGCCCCGCCTCGCCCCGCCGGGAAGGGCCCCGCAGCTCCCCGCGGGCCCTGGGCTGGCCGCACGCCGGCCGGCCGGAGGCTGGAGCCGCCCCAGGGCGGGCAGCGGCCGGCGGCCCGGGCCAGGCAGCCGCGCTCCGGCTCTCACGCTTCGCCTTCCCTCCTCCCCGCTTCTTCCCGGCCACGGGAAGCGCAGGAACCGGAGCTGGGGGCCGGGATGGGCCGCGCTCGGCTGCGGGCCGCCCTCCTCTCCCCGCCCCTGCGAGGCCGGGCGGTGGCGGCCAGCGGGGAGCGGCGCCGGGATTCGAACCGGCGGCAGGGAGGGGAGGGGGGAGAGAGGAGGAGACGGGGCCGGCGCTGAGGCGGAGTGCGCAGGCGCAATGCGATAGGCGAGGGGATGGCGGGGGGGCGGGGGCACGTGCGCAATGGCGACACCGCGCTGAGGGGAGCTGGGGGGTGTGGTTGGGGTTTTTGTCCTTTTTCTTCTCGGTTTGCTTTCTGGTTTCACCTCAGGCGCTGGTGTCGAGCGAAGACCAAACAGCCGGGTTCAGCCTCGCAGGCTCTCCGGGGGATGGTCCTGTTGGTTTTGTTCCCCCGCCAATTTCTGTCCTGCTTCTGCCCTCCCTACCTGACCCGCCGTGTGAGGGGTTGGGAGGTTTGCGTGGATGGTGCCAGGCAGGAGCTGTGAGCAAAAATCCTGTGGGAAGTGCTTAAACCCTGTCCCATGCTGCCCCACACGCTGCTGGGTTTACACACTTGCACATTTTACATACAAGCAAACAACAGAGTTCCTAAGGAAATGAAATAACACAGAAATATAGGACTGTACCCATACATTTTACATATAAGCAAACAACAGAGTTCCTAAGAATATGAAATAACACACGGAAATAAAGAACTGTACCATTACATGTATTTCAGTTCATACACAAGTTGTGTTTCTGCTGTGAAACAGACTTGGGATCAAATCTGTAGGCATTTTCTTTAACACTTCTGTCACCAAGTGTGGGTAACTGAGAACATAATGATGATCAGGGGTCTGCTGGAGATGGTATTTCGCATGTTTGAAACTGCATGAGAATGAAAAAGCGCTGTTCGATGACAAGCCGAGTGGCAAGACTCAAGAATATTCCCGAGAGCCCTTGGCAGAGGTCAAATGTCTTACTAAAATAAGCTCAAGTGGATGAACACGAAGGAGAGAAAACGGGACATGCAAGTGAATTAAATCTACTACAGCAGACATGAAGCTACTTCCTTGAGTTTCTTTAGTATTTTATAACTTTCTATTTGAGAAATGCTACAGTGTTTTAGTCTCCTTCCTCATACAGCATGTCCACACCATGCTTATTTTTAACATCGTATTAATTTGTGTTGTAATAGCTGATGATCTCACTGCAGAGAGATGAAGTAGAAAGGAAGTGCTGTTGCAGAGGGAGAAGTTAATCCTGGAACATCAGTAGGAAAGACATGAAAAAAAAAATACTAGCTTTAAAACTACATAGTTATTTGAGGTCGATTCTTACAGAAGGATTCACGTACCGACTTTCAGGGCTTATGGAGAGACTCTTCATTAGCGTCTCAGGTGGTTTTGTTTGGTCTAGCTAGTGGTAGAAATATTTTGTTCCCTCTTGAGTGGAGACTGTGTGTGGAGCCTTGTGAATTGTGTGATGTCCCAGGACTCCATAGGATGACTCTCTGTCAGTAGATTGCTATATAAAGGGGAAAAATGTTTTCAGTTGTTTGTACATTTTTTTCTGTTGAAGCATGGGGATTTGCATACGTTTGGTCTTTTGATATCATAGGCAGCACATTTTTCTTTAATGATGCAGCAAAAGACATGTCTCCTTGAGAGCAGACATGCATTTTTGTGGCTTGAAAGAGCAATTGTTTACTTTACTGAAAAGCAGTGCGCAGCGCAGTGTATACACAGAGCAGCTACTGCAGACAGTGGTACAAGATGTCACAGTAGCGATTCTGAGTTCAGCATCATTAATGAGTAGTTAAACAGTCAGGTTACCTACATTTTAATTATATTTAATTGTAACCCAGAAAATGAAATTACATTGAACTTTTGCTGTGGAATGGCTGCAGTTACAAAAATAAATAAAATAAAATAAAATAAAATAAAATAAAATAAAATAAAATAAAATAAAATAAAATAAAATAAAATAAAATAAAAGTTACAATTCTACCTTAAACAAAACCTTATTGAAGCTACTGTAAGTGTTGTTCTGTTAATAATGTGTTTCTACTAAAAATAAGTAAATGAAGCCCAGTAGAACTCCCTTTGAATGTATTTTGTCTGCACTACTGTCTTTTTATATGGTAGATTAGTATAGATTACTCCTAATATGTTATTTAACCTGCTGATTTACTCTCTCTCTTTTCCCTGGAAAGCTCTCTCTCAAAGTGTTTTGCTCTTTTGAGCCATTTTGTGGGTAAAATCTTAGCTCTAGTTAGAGTAATGATCACCTAAGAAAGTGTATCTGGGATGAATTTATAAGTCTGTTGTATGTTACCTCAATAATGGCAACTTCCTCCAATAATTTGGGTAAAGTTTTAAAGAGATTTTGTCACTGAAGCAGCTTTGATGGGAGAGAATTTACGGAAAAATGTATTTTCCTGCGTAATGTTTACTATTTATGAAGTTTTGAATGTCTTCTTTTCTGTCCTTCTCTTTAGCATTTCTTATCCTCCTGTGAAATTTTAGTTCTTTAAAATGATTCAGTACCAGTTCCACTGAAGCAGTCATCACTACTCAAAGTAATGTTGATTTTCAGTTACATTCAAAAGAATAGGTAAAGGGGTATATGGGTTTAATGTAAAGGGTGGGAAGTAATCTAAGACTTTTAGAATAATAACTGAAATAATTACAAAGGTAAATACATACAGACTGGATGCTGAACATAACCAGGACATTATTTAATAATCTCATATAGAATTCATTGGAGAAATAAAAGACTTATCAGATTTCTTCTGTAATGCTGTTGTATGCATAAGACATTTACCAAATAGTAGGAAAGACTAGAAGGTTTCAGGTAGTGCCAGTAACTGCAGAATCAGTGAGCTTTAGTCTTTCCACTTAACCTCATTTACTCTTAATAGTGCAAAAAATTGTGGGGCACAGTAAGAATTATACATATATGACGCACAAATCTTTTTGGTGCTCTCCGGCAGGAGAATTGTGTGAGGTCTTCTGGGTCAGATCCTTTGCATCCTCAACAGGGAAAGGGTTAGACTGTTTGTTGAGTAACTGTGGGTAGTGTTAACTGAAAATTTGGTATTCACATGTTTTCCCAGAAAAGTGGATTTCCAACTAAGTACAGTCTTTTGCAGAAAACATCTGTTTTCACTGTAGATTTCTTAACTGGGGGCTGACATGCTGGAGAGCAGCTCTGAAGAGAGGGACCTGGGAGTCCTGGTGGACAGCAGGCTGACCACAAGTCAGCAATGTGCCCTTGTGGCCAAGAATGCCAACGGTGTCCTGTGGTGTGTTTGGGAGAGTGTTGTCAGCAGGTCAAGGGAGGTGATCCTCCCCCTCTACTCAGCCCTGGTGAGGCCACACCTGGAGTACTGTGCCCAGTTCTGGGCTCCCCAGTACCAGAGGGACATGGAGCTACTGGAGCGAGTTCAGAGGAGGGCTGCACAGATGATGAGAGGACTGGAGCACCTGTTGTACAAGGACAGGCTGAGAGAGCTGGGCCTGTTTAACCTGGAAGAGAGAAGACTGAGGGAAGACCTCATTAATGTGTATAAATATCTGACGGGAGGGTGTCGAGAGGATGGATCAGGTCTCTTTTCAGTAGTGCCCAGCAACAGGACAAAAGTCAACGGACACAAACTGAAGCACAGGAGGTTCCAGCTGAATATGAGAGGGCACTTCTGTATTGTGAGGGTGACAGAGCACTGGCAGAGGTTGCCCAGAGACATTGTGAGTCTCCTTCTCTGGAGATATTCAAAACCTGCCTGGATGCCATCCTGCACAATGTGCTCCAGGTTATCCTGCTTGGCAGGGAGTTGGACCAGATTACCTCCAGAGGTCTCTTCCAACCTTGGCCATTCCGTGATTCTGTAATTTACCAAACAATTGAAAACAGAGCTCTCTCTGCTTCCTAGCTTTTATTGTCTTTTTGTCTCTAAATTCTTTGTAAAGTCTTTTAGAAATAAGGTAAGCACAGGAATGCTGTGTTTTATGTTTGGAATGTGTTTGTAGGATCACTATGGAATAGTATCCATTTTATACTTGAAAAATTTTAGCACTGGTTTCCAATGATCGGCTCCTTAAATAAAAAATAAGGAGAAGACAGGCATTACTTTGATGGATCCCATTTAGATAACGGTAAATTTCAAAATATCTTAACCGTGTTTGTGTACTGAGAGTTTGCTAGAAGCTTTTTTTTTTTTTTTTAATAGTGAAGCTATAGTGTGAAAAATAAATTTAGAAATTAAAGTCTTATTTTAAAATTTGCATTTATTTATATTTACATAGCACTACATTTAATTTTCATATAACGCTTTTCATTATTATGGCAGTGTAAAAAGTACTATAGATCTAGGTATTGTCATCCTTGTAGCCTTGGTAGATATACTCCTAAATGTATTCGGTTTGTTGGGTACATGTAGAAATACTAACAATTAACTTATGCCTGGTATCATTGTGGAAGACTCAGTCTGTATTACCAAAAAAAAAAGATTATGTAGTTGATTTTGGTGTTGACACACAAACCACAAAAAGGAAATCACCTCACTCATATAGCCGTAGTTAGCCTGAAAAACTAATGAGTAATGTCTAAATTATGCATAAGCAACTAAACATGTGGGTCTTTTAGTATGTGCTCATCTGTATTTTTAGTTGCTTTTTTGACCATTTGTGTGTTAAGTAGACAAGTCATTAGAACGTAAAGCTTAAACATGACTTCTCTCAATACATTTAGATGTTATAACACCTGGAAATCTAACAGGCATTTATCAAAAGTCCCCTATGCCTGATAGCACCACAAAAGAAATTACCTTGACTAACTACAGAGGTCCCTCTGGCTATGCCAAGCTGAACAAGTTATTAACATAACTAAGAGATACCTACTACGATTTTTCATTTCTATGGAAAATACAAAAAGAATTAAAATACTCTTTTTATCTTTGCTTCCTATGTGAAAGACTGACTCCTTTACAATTCTCTTCTAAATCTCAAGAGCACAGATTCCCCATATAACAAAAATAGCCTTCACTGAGCCTTCACCTCATATTCGCCAGCAGCAAAGCTGACCCTCAGCTTAACACATTTAAAAAGCAACCCAGCGGAGTAATTGAAAGGCAGCTTGAGAGAGGTGCTTCCTTTCCATTAGCATTGAGCCTGTGTGCTGCTTGCTGCTTCAGTGCACTTCTTTGTATGTCTGTCATTAATTTGTATCATGCTTTGAAGGTGAAGGTGGATGCTTCCTTCATACAAATAGTGTTAAATTAGAGAAGGAAGAGGAACCCGGAAACTGAAATTTTAAATTTGTCAGCCTCCCCCCCACCCCATTTTTTTTTTCAAAAGAGATTGTCAAATATATGTATTGCTTCTGGAAGCCAGTCAAAGGTATCTTGATATTTTCCTGTAGGCTTTATCACCATTGCCTTTGGCACATTTTTTTTCAGGTCCTGAGTAGATGCTGCCACTTTAGTCAATGGAAGCTATGAATGTTCAATACTCCTGAGAGGAAAAAGCCCAATCAAATTTAGCAGATTCGGAGATTGGGTTTACTTGCTGAACTGAAAATCAGCACATGTAGAAGGTTTGGAAGAGTGGGAATTAAGTAGTATTTGTGTATAACATATGTGCACCCAAGAACCCGACATCAAAAGCAAAAACAGCTTTGACAAATTATGATTAGAGCAATAACTCCAATGCTTGAAATTTTAGGACTATTAAATTTTTTGATTTATTATTATTATTATTTATTTGTATAGTAAGTTTGTTCTTTAGGTATCTTAAGATATCAGAGAAATACTATGTTAGTGGAATTCAAATACTAGAAAACAATGACAAAGGAAAATGTAAAAAGTTGAAAGAAATTTTCATAGTACTTCATTTAAATTCATAGTAATTAATTTAAATTCAATACAGTCTACACCCTGCCTTACTTGTCTGTAAAGTCTAACCAGTTGATTTGGCTTTCATTTAATCATTTACTCATTTACTTTGCTCAGGTTTATAAAATAAACCTGCCCTCTTTAGTCTTTCTTATGACAATATGTGGATCTTTTATTCAGTTACAGGTTGAAACTACTAGAAGACTATGGGTCTAGCTGAAGCAGTAGAAAACTTCCTGAACTGAAAAGTGGATATAATTTGAAAATGTTTCCATTTCCATTTTACATCAGCTGTTTGAATTTTATGGCAAATTTATCTCTGTGTACTTTGTTGTATTTGTCTGAGGGTTGTAGCCTTGATGACCCAGGAGTAAAAAGTAAATCTTTATGTTTCTGTATGTATTGTACAGTTCTGATCTAAAAAACCTTTGTATTCAGTATTTGTTAAAATAGTAATAATAAAACAAGATTATTTGTATTTTCTAAGTTTTTTTTTTTTTTTTTTTTTTTTTTTTTTTTTTTTTTAAGGAAAATCATGCAACTAACCATGATTGCTAAGGGACATCCTGAACTACACATACACATGATACATACACTACTCTGTGACACTTCTTGAATTATATTAGCAAAAGCGTGAAAGATTTAAACAAAGAAACTGCAGAAGTTTCAAGATTCAGAATCTGTCTTCTATTGTTTCTAGACTGAACAAGTATAAAAGCAGTGTAAAAGCAAGCAGATGTCACTGCAAATGTATATACAGCAATTCTGCTTCCAGGCATGATTTAATTCTGAAGAGTGACATGACAGTCTTGCTCAACATTTCTGTAGCATTAAAAAGGAGATCCAGTAAATTTTGTGATGATTCATATCTTAAATATCTTGTACTTTTATTAACTACTCAGACCAACTCAGCTAAAAAGAGAGAGAGAACATACAAACTGGTTTATATTTTCTTGTGCAGACTTGTTTATTAGCATCCAGCTAGGAGAGCCAGTTGGTTTCTTACACAACTTCAATTCAGTTTGTATAGGCATCACCAAGGGCATCACTTTTTTTTTTTTTTTTTTAAAAAAAAAAAAAAAAAAAGGATTACACAATTATGATGAGGACACTGTTTGGCAGAGAGAACTTCTGTTACAGGAAGTGAGGCATGAAGGAGAAATAGTGCTGGTTGACTACGAGAGCCAAGGTTGGGCATGGCAATTTGGTTAAAAACAAAAAATAACCTCTACATGACTACAGAAAGCACACTTGGTCTCAGAACAAAGACATAGAAACTATAATCTTGTTTATAATCAACATATAATCAATGTTTTAACAGTGATTTTTCAAAGCAAAATCATATTTTATATCATACCTTAAGTTTTTATGCAACAGGTCAGTTTTACTACTTTGTTACAAACACCAAATTCTTTTAAGACTGAAATAAATATTTTGAGGATTTACTAGTAAAAATAAAAAAGTTAATCAACCCATTTAAGAATTTTTCTAATCATCAATAGAAATCATAACTTTTATTTGTATGTATATATGTGCATGTACATGCATGTGATACATGTGTGTATATATACAAAAAACAGAACATCCAGCAAATATCAATACTAGGCTAAATGGAATCTCAAACAGGTTATGATGTCTTATGGCAAGCAGTTACTTAAACAACCATGTCATGTTGTTAGTTTGCTGCTTCACTGACAATGTCACAGCATTTTACTAACTCTCCATGTCTGCTTTACTTCAAAACCTTCGAGAAGAAATTTAAATAGCTACCAGACCAGCACAAGTAAAATGCATGCTGGCTTTTCAAGCTTTGCCTGTTTCCTGCGGGAGATACCACAGTTCTCAATTCCTGGTAAGAAAAACAGCTAGGTTCATTTTTAGAACAACCAGTTCTGCGTCTGCATTTATCTGCTTTTATGTTATGGAGAGGACATTTGGCTGGGTTGCCAGTAAAAAATGGTACCGGACATAACCAGTGGGATGATAACTGCTATTGAAACATAAGTTGTTTGATACAACTAAAATTTAGTTGCTGGAAACTATTTAATGGTTATTTTATCATCAAAGAGTATAGTAATATGTCTGGAATATAACCTAGCACAGAGAAGACAGAAGAGAAATGTGGCTTGCCAACTATATAATATGTTGTTATTGTTAAAATGTATACACCTTTTCCTCACACACACACACACACACACACAAAAAAAAAAAAAGCTCTATGAGAGCATTTCTCATGCTCTATGAGAAAAACTAATAAGAAACTCTTCTTTCAGGTTAGCTATTTGCAGGCTGTATTTGTTCATCCTTGTGAGACTTGGAGGAGTAGCATCCAGAAAGGCATCAAGGGATGTTTCCGAAAAAGTCACCTGAGAAATGCTTGAGATCAAGAAAAGAGTTTTAAAGAAGGTGTTTGATACTAGTGCAGTAATCAATATACTTATCCACTTATACAAACTGAAACTCACCTAGCCTTTTCTTAGATACAATTATTTTACTTGCTGCCTGGGTTTTTGGCAACTTTGTGTAAGATTCATGAACAAAACTGAACTAAACTATTTCACATCTGCCCTCACCATGCTACGTTAAGATATGAAGTGTGAGAGTTTGGCTTTACAAATTCTGTAAAATGCAAAATCCAGATGCTTTTAACTTGAAATTATTTCTTTGATAACAAATGAATTGCAAAAGAACAGTTTAGAGCACAACACACTGCCTGGAGAGTAACGCCAGCAGCTGCCTGAGCTGCTCTGCTGTCAGCCCCTGCTTGGCACTGTGCTAAATCTGCACAAGGTCAGGAGTTGGTGAGAGGCAGTGGGGCCTTCCAGGTGCCCCACAGGGAGCACAAGGGCACAACCTAACCTCATCTGGCTGGCCACCCCAGAAAGCTGCTGCTCTCACCATGCGCCAGGCAGCCGGGCGAAACCCCAGGAGTGAGAAGTCGGTGGTTTACCACAGAGAAGACAAAGGACTGGAGCTGGCAGAGGTTTAGTAAGGGTAAGATGAGAAAGAAGGTGCAAAAGTAGAAGCTGTTATCCCTGGGCAGCTGCTGTGAACTCCTGCTGTTTGCAGCCTCCCGCTGGCAGGGAGTAGACTTGCTGCAGTTTGCTATAACAAAAGCATTTGGAAGGGAATCATAGAATCACAGAATATCCTGACTATGAGAAGGATCATAAAGATGTGAGTGTCACTTCACTAGTGTGCTGAAGACCCAATACTTGTACCCTTAACATTAGGCAGTACCACTACTCTCACTGCTCAATACCATATTATCTCCACAGCAATGCCATTTTCAAATCCTTTTTTCATCTGTTCTGTATTTGCGCTGTGAGATCTGATTTTGAGTCCCATGTTTAGAATTCTGTTAATAGCTTCTGTTAATAGCAGTCAGTAACGTGATGGTAAAAAAGCAAACAATTCTTGGCTTTAATTTTAAAAGTAAGAATATCCTTTGTATTTTGCATTTTTTTTTTTTTGTATTCAAATTGTACAATTTGAATTTTGTGTTTCTAAAAATAGGACTATTTTTTACTGCATTGTATTGTACCCAATATCTTTCTCATTCTTAAAGGAAACATTTCATTTAGTAAGCAAGATATTAAAATACATTCAATATATTCATCTTCTCTGCATACATAGGATGCAAATCTCACTTTTCTGCGCTTTCAGTATTTCTATCTTTGAGTAGCCTTCACCTTTGAGAAGTCTTAGTGCTAGACTCAATTAACAAAACAGCAAATTCTCCCATTGCAGCAAAAAATGATTTTCACCGACCAGAAGTAAAATTACTAGTTGTTGTTAATAAAGTTTATTTCACAGGAGTTATTACTGGTTTGCAGTGTAATCTTCCCAAATACATATACAAGGACTCTTTCCCTGCCTCATTATTTCCTTTGCACCAAGTAACAAAGCTTTTGTCTTGATCCTTTCTACTTTTTTCATCTTAGGGTGTCTCTACACAAATGATACAACTGGATTTATGCATACTGAAATCAGTGGTAAGAAGAGACAAAACTGCATTCAAAAGGTGCAGACCTTTGAACTTGCAATTCAGAAGTTTTAGTCACATTTTGTCCAAGAGTGATTAGAAGGCTGGTCATGTCTCTCTGCTCCAGATTGTGTTTGTAGTCTACCACCTATCTGTTCTCTTTGCTCTGAGGCTTCTGTTGAGCAACCGCTGTGTTTACCTGGATGATGTTTGCTTTTCCAGTTTTGGTTTTAGAGACTAGGTATTATCCTGAAGCAGCAATTTCTCCTCTGATCTCCAGAGAAATATCACTTTGCTTCTGAAGATTGTCAGTCTGCTTAGGTAAGAGAAATCGCTTCCAAAACTGCTTGATACTCTAATGGCTGTTTTGCAAAGTGTAAGGCGATAGCAAATAGAATGTTTTATAAATACGCATTGTGTACTCTAGATTACCAACACCACAGAAGCTAAAGCAGCCTCATTCACAGTGGTTTGTTATTTCATAATATTCCACAGTTATCTCCCTACACTTAACCTTCCACTGTGACTCCTACTTGAGCACATGCTAAATAGACCACACCAGAAGACTCCACGCCCGATGTGGTTTGTGGGCAGTATATATTACCAATGAGACTTTCTGACATTGTAGCTATAAAAAATTAAAAGGTTGCAACAACAGAGGTTAGCAAGAACAATATTTAATCTTACCTGCAGTATGTTATTTGCTTTGTATTGTCCCTAATGGACTAGCAAACATTTGGACCGCTTAACTACACATAATTAAATTAACTTTCTTATTGTGCTTAGTTAAACTCATGAAAAGAAAGCAATTTTTAGTATACAGAGGAAGAGAGGAAAATACTGTATGAAACATTTTCAGCACAAAATTCTATGTGGTTTAGAGTACATGTTGAACAAGAATTATGTAATAGCATGACAGTGGTTAATGCATGACAGCAAGTGAAGTTATCTTTCTTACAGTATCTGAATGAAGCCAAAAGGAAGTTATGTCTTCCGTCTAAGTATTTTTGTTCATATTTACAGTATAATTACAATTTTTTAACAGTTTGTAACACTTTTTCTCTTCTCCCAGTATCTTAACTGCAAAAGTATCTTGGTATCGTAGCAGTTTATACTGAAGAAGGAGTTGAACAGATGTATAGGGAGCTACATGATATATAAATAACACTTCTTGCTATTTATGATATTTAGAGGAATGAACTGAATAAGGGCAAAATAATACAAGAACAATACATGGCACTTAACACTTGGAAATCAAAGACTAACTAACATGTATCTATTGTAGTTATTACTACTGGTATGAGAATTACATCTTGGTGCTTCCATGAGTTCTGTGTATTCTGACCCAAATACCCACAGCAGGTCCCGTTGCCTGACTGCAAGGTCTAGCCTTTATCTCCAGTAAATAAGTTAGTGTAGCCTTTCTGTGGATAAGTAGTATCACGTGTTTAATATAAAAGATTTAAACATTAAAAGTCATACTGCGAACTCTTTAATAAGCAGGGACTTACATCATAACTTAATTTCTTTGGTTGCGTTACTCATGCAAATTACTGGTAAATCGTAATAAGAAGCTCACAGTATGGCTTCTGGTTTCATAAGGAGGACCTGGCAGTGTTGAAAATAAAAATCAAGTTGCTTGAAATTCTTTAAATCTAGCCAGACATGGTTTTCTTGTTTTTTATTTATTTTTTAATATATATATATTTTATGCCAAGCTAGTTTGCTTAATGTTGTAGTCCCAAACAAAGTTGTAAAATTGCTAATAGTTTTCTAGGTCTGAACTTTCAGATTCTGACCTCTGACTGACCCAGTGACATTGAACACAGTTTAAAACTGGTGCGGTCCCTGTCAACTCAGCATCTCTTTTGTCAGGGAAAAATCTGATCTCCCACAAATATTTATTTCAAATAAAGTTTCAGGTGCTGGAGGACAAGTCAAGGCGAGCTTAGTTTTTCTTGCTATAACAATTTGAGTTCATACTGCATTTACTATAAATTGCACCATATAATTGCATAATAATTGATAGCTTTCTGAGGCAGTTTGTAACTCTGCAAATATAGCTTTGCAGTACTTTATTTACAAGCATTAAGTTTATTCCAGGTTGTTGGAAAATTCTGGTATTTTACCATTTAGAAAGTAAGTGGTGCATTTTAATAGATGCACTCATCAATAAAGTACATTTTATATTAATAATTAAGCATAACTGTGCTGTGAGCTGTAACTGGTATTTGTTAAGCCAAACCCTGTCTCTGTCTCTGGCCTTTTTGGAATAAGCAAGAACAAACTTCACCAAAGTGTTGAAATAAGGTGAACGAAGTCTGAGAGAGAACAATAGGATAATGATAATTTGAGTTTAATTTGAAATAGTGTATGTTAACAGATAAAGATGCAAAATCCTGTTACTTGGAACATTCTGAACAGTTTGGTGATAGCTTCTTTTTAAGTAATAGTTTTCTCAAATCAAAGAGATGCTTCATGTCTCAAGACTCTGCATTGGCTGTATTTCTTTGCTAAACAGGGGGGGATAACAAAAGGGGACATGGCAGTGGCTGTCATCCTTACGTGCAGGTGAGCTCCTAGAGACTATAAAATAGCATGAGAATACAGGAAGAGAAGGGACCTCTTTTCATTACGTGTATACACAATTCAGTAAAGATGTCTTCTAGACCACAGGGTTAAAACTGTTTTAAATTATAAATCTGGGAGCAGCATCAGACGGTTCATTCAATCCCGTATCTACTATAGAGTTACTGTAGAATTTGAGTCTTCCAGGACCCACTTTACTCTGCCGTAAAACAGCTTGAGTTTAATATAGGGGCACATCAGCAGACCTTCCTAGCACTTGTTTCTAAAGTGCTTCAAGAAAAGCAGATGTTATGCATTTACATTGAGACTGAATAATAACTCTGCTGTAGTAGTTCAGCAGAGGTGATAAAGTATTCACTGTCTTCACCAGCTAGGAAAGTAACTCTTCTCTATGTAGAAGTGCCCCATGGGCCTGTCATTGAGAATTAGATAAGACATTAAACCAATTTCAGGCCTGGTCTCTTCAGCCAGGTATTTCACCCTGCTCAGTGGGTGGCAAGGCTTGCAGTAAATCCTGGGAGCTAGAAAAAGGGGTAAAGGAGGCTAAGAAACATTTCCCTCTACAAGATTTGAGAACTAAGATTAGTAGGGAATTTAGAGTACGACAATACTCAAGCAACAATATGGCAGTACTAGGATATTAGCTTAATCTTAAATTGGTTGGTTGTATTTAGTTTTTTAGTTCTTTAACAACCTATCAAATTATACAGTACTGTAACTGGGAAAAATGCTTCCCGATGCTCTGAAATAGTTGCTTACCTTGATGGCTGCAAATGTTATTCAGGACACCCCTGTAAGAATCTGTCTTCTTATTACTGAGTGACTTTCCTCAGCAGTGAATTCTGCTTTGTGCGGCATCTCCAGTGATGTGGCTTTACAAGTATGATCACAGAATCAGAAAAACCCTAGCAGGGAAATAGTTGTGTTCTATGAATGTGCATATTGATATTCTTAAAGAGCATCTAAATAAGCAGTCATTCCTTTGACCTTTGTACCAGCTGCTGGGAAAGCAAAGAGGAAAACTAAACCATGTGTTTGCAAGAAATTGGGTAGCATCACTTTCTTGTTTAAAACACCAGCAGAAGCACAGAAATTCAAAATAGCTTGCCTAGGGTCAATGAGCAAGGCAGGGGGAGAGCTGGGAATCAAACTCAGGTCTCCTTGAAACCAGCCCACTGCTTTGCCATAAAGAAACTGCCTTCAGTAGCAAGTTCTTTTCTCTTTTGAGATACAAGGTCCCATATGGATTTTTTATATTGCAATTGCAAAAATAATAATGAAAGTAATCAAGTGAGAATCTGCTGCCCACTAATTTAAAACTGAACTCATGACTAGCATCACTGTTGGCATAAAGAGTCTGGTGTTTTATAGCATCATTGGCTCCCTTTCTATAGCATCAAGAGATTTTAAAAGCAAATAAAGTGAAATGGAAGCTAAGAGAAAAGTTTTGACAACCTAGACGAAGTAGACGGGGAATGCCACTTAACCAAGGTAGAAGTAAAATGATGGATTTTTTTTGGTTTTGTTTGTTTGTTTATTTTAGGAACGTAAGACTTTTGCAGGATCAAATCCTGGCCCCTGCTTTTAAATCTCTCTCTGTTTTCTATTCCTGTTCACAAAAAGATCACTTCTGGTCACTCAGTTGAATAAATCCAGATATTTTTCCTCATCTAGTCCTCACTAGTGAATCAGTTTACTGCAGTGGTTCTTAGCAGGCTTCAGCGCCTGAGCTTGCACTTTGTACTTCTGGAAAGAGAGGTGTGTGGCATGAAATGTGATCTCTGAACAACTTTCCCACTAGAGCAAAGAGCTTCTTTTCCCGCCCCAGGTACAGAGCAGCAATGCCTGTCAGCTTTTCCTCACTTTCAGAATTAGTTTCTTGTCTCATCGGTTTAAACAGCTGCAGCCTTCAGGCTGCCTTTCAGCTTTCTCAGACACAGATCTTTTCATAGCTTTATGTATTTTCAACATGCTCACAAATCTTTTTTCTTAAGTCACTCATTATCTTTAATCAAATGGCTATTGATGAACCTTTTTGCTCAGTTTTCCCTTCACTGAGATCAGACCAATAACAGGGCACCATAGGTGAACATGGAAATACACAGATAGAAAACAGACTGTTTGCTAAGCAGCCATCAAGTCAGCCACATGGTAAAGAAATGTAATATTTGATAGCCAGCAGATTACTTACAGCAGCCCATACTTGTACACATACGGATTATATGGTTGATGTAGAATTATTATTATTTTCAGTTTCCTGTTCTGGACATTTTAAAACTCTCATCCCGCCGTTGATATAATTCTGCATTTATAACACAACGACCCTACAGAGGCAGTCATAGTCTTCTGGAACACTGACATCTGCTGGTAGTTGCAAGTCACAACGTTTAGGTGCAAAAGAAAATGGCAATCAAATCAGGCTAGGCAAGCACTCTGAATTTCAAGTCCAGCTTTCATTTTAAGATTGGTAGGGCTCTAATCACAGTAATATAAGTAAAGGATGTACCTTGCATAACTATTTCTCTCCACTCTGTAGGTTGCCTGTACAATGAGTTGTCACTGTTTTCATTGCACTATCAGACCATGGGCTGTTGTTTGTAACCTTTGTGCTGAAGATCAAAATACTTCCTGACTAAAACTTATTACTTATGCACTGTATGTACTGTACACTGTATGAGTGCTTTAATAGCAACATTAATATTTTAAATTTTATATGTAGGAGTAAAACTGCTCCTATATTTATTGCAAAATGTGGCATTCCATAAGTTCACAGAATCACAGAATCACAGAATTTCTAGGTTGGAAGAGACCTCAAGATCATCGAGTCCAACCTCTGACCTATCTGATTACTGCTTCCTTCTGCTTAGGTTTACTTCATTATCAGTTCATATATATATATATATATATACTTTAAAGTAATGCCCTCAATGTCAAATATGATCCAGTAATAGTTATACTTTGTATCAGACACTATTTTAACAACATGATGCTGATGTAAAGAAAAATTGAAGCACTGCTGGTGGCAAACCTCCTTTCAAAAAATATGAATCAACATAAAAAAAAGTTGTAAGAAATGATGCGTTATGTTGCTTTATGTCTTCCCATATTTGAGATAGATGGCTGGATTGAAAAAAATAGCTTTTAGCAAATTCATACATTTTTCACAATGTAATTGGAACTGTGGGTGTGGAAAAGAGTATTGAAAAGCCACATTCATCATTTATGCCCGAGGCTTTCCTGTGACTTCCAGAAAGCTGCGATAACTTAAAGAGAGCGTTTTAAAAATCAGGTCAGACTGCCTAGAGGCCATATGCATGAATACTCCAACCATCATTAGCAGCCAAGATAGTTACTGACTGAGGTAGTATCAGTTCTTTCAGAAAAAGAGCTGCTTGTAAGCTGACTTTGAAATAGCACTTGGTGGGATGACTTCAGTTTAAGATGAAGCCAATTGCTCAACAAAGACCATACATGGGTTCCTGAGCGATCTGAAATAAGACCTCTGGCAATGCAAACCTAGCTAGCTTCTGGCTGCCTCCGTCTCTCCTGCAGCAGCTTCTGTACGTGGGGGACTCAGTACAGTAAGTCAGCAGAAAATTATTTGCTCTTTTGTCAGTTTAGTTTTCTGCAAGATCGACATGCAGCAGTAATGGAGGGAAAGGTCTGACAAGCACTGGCCTGAGCACAAGGTGAGGAACGGGACTTCAGGGATGTGCAGGCTACTGTCGCTGACAATTAGAGAAGTCTAGACTGCTATGAAAATGCAGAATTTTACTTTAATGCTTTGTTCCCATTCCCACGGAGATACATTTACAACTGCTACTGATTCAATTGGGAACAGACCCTTATTCTTAAATATCAACCATACCAGAAATGTTTGCAGAAATACATTTATCTTTCACAGACAGCTCAATGTCAAAGAACCGTTATTTGGTCTGTGTTAACTGGTGTACTGAAGGAAGATGAAAAAGGAAAGGCAAACCTTCACTTTCAATTATTATTGTTAACTTCACACTAGAAAGATCTATTAAAATCAGATCGCTCTTCTAGAAACAAAGTACTATTCAGTTAAATAAGGGACTTTGTCGCACAAAAGGAACAGGAATTAATGTGGTTTCAGACAGTTCCCGCAGGACTTCTGCTGAGTTCGGAGCAAATTCTTTATGTATTGCAATATGTTTTAATCAAACTTGTCCAGGCACTACAAAATTTGAAGGCTTAAAAAAGTGTCTTAGGAATTGTCATATATACCTTCAAAATTTGAAAGATGTATATTCAGAACATACTGACTTTACATATTCCAAGGAAACAATACAGAGCTTTCTTTTGTGTTGAAGATATTTTATGAAAGAATGAACAAAGCTATAAATGACTAAAAAAAAAATGTAAAGAAGAAACCTGACAAAAGTAAGGGAAAGCAGTGGCAGGAGTAGTAGAAGATGCAGTGGAAGGAACATTGAGAGAAAGGAAGAAATACTTTTCTTGCCCCATTGATATGACTTTTCAGATAATCCACTAGAATAATAATACTCTACAAGACAAAAAGCAGCTACAAGCTTTGCCTTTTTATCTGATAGCTGTAAGAACTAGCTTCCTTTTAACATGCATCTAGCTATGAAGTTCACACGCTGCATTTAGTGACTTGGATTTGAAATTAGAGTTTAATTACAGACGCTGTAGAGAATGTGAGCCAGCACAGAGCACCTAGGTATGAGAGACTCACAGATGTGCTGGGAGGGTCTCTCGCTTGCTAATCTGAGAATTGTCCAGCCATCCTGGACATGTCATATCTACATGGAACAGAGACTGACTGAAGTAGAGCGTTTTTGCTTTTTATAGCAGCAGTAAACTTAATCACCCACGTTATCTTATTTCCTTGTGGAATGCTCTTCAGGTATTTTTGCCCTCCTAGTCCTGGAGACTCTTCCTTATACCGCCCTTGCCAAGTCCACCCATAGAAAAGCATTGCAACCAGTCTCTGTTTATCTACAGCTAAACAGACTGAAAAGTAATTTTTCTTCTTACATGTAGCAAAAAATTATGAAAAAGTTTATTTTTATTTTCTTTTTCTTTCTTTCTTTCTTTCTTTCTTTCTTTCTTTCTTTCTTTCTTTCTTTCTTTCTTTCTTTCTTTCTTTCTTTCTTTCTTTCTTTCTTTCTTTCTTTTCTTTTCCTTTTATCTTTTCTTTTTTCTTTTTTTCCCTTATTTTCCTTTTTCTTCTTTCTTTCTTTTCTTTCTTTCCTTCTTTTCCTTCCTTCTTTTCCTTTCCTTTCCTTTCCTTTCCTTTCCTTTCCTTTCCTTTCCTTTCCTTTCCTTTCCTTTCCTTTCCTTTCCTTTCCTTTCCTTTCCTTTCCTTTCTTCCTTCCTTTCCTCTTACTTATTTTGGGGGATCAATGTACATATATATATATATATATATATATCTCAAATGATTTAAAGATGGCAGCAGTGTATTTCAGTGAAAACATTTCTGTAAGTCCGCGGCTACCAAATGCATTCCTCCCAGTACGTTGCCGTGCAGTACAGAAGCTCGCGGCTCAGCATTTCTCGCGAATACGATCGTGCATTTCCGGCCTCTGTGTGGTATCACGGGGATACACAGCAACCCTCATAATTCTCATAACTCTTATAACTGGGTTGATAATTGGGTTCATACACCAATTAGCAGCGCCGTGCCGACCCAGGCCTGCAGGGCGCAGCACCATGAGCCCCCCCCTCCACGGCGGGGCGGCGCCGTGAGGGCGAAGCCGCGAGGAGGGCGTTTTGTGCCTCGCCTCGCCCCGTAGCGAGCGGGCTGCCGGGGCTCCACGTCGGCCGCGCAGGCGCAGCAGCGCCGCCGCTCACCTGCTGCGGGGAGGGGGCCGGGAGGAGGAGGAGGAGGAGGGGGCGGCGGGGGGAGGAAGGCCGCGCCGCGCCGCCATGTTCAAGAAGCTGAAGCAGAAGATCAGCGAGGAGCAGGCGCCGCCGCGCCGCGCCGCCCCCCTGCAGCCGCAGGGCGCCGCGGAGGGGGTGCGTGGGGCTTTGTTTCCCCTCTGGGGCGCGGGGGGTGGGCGCTGGCAGGTGCCCGGCACCGGGGCTCGCCGTGTGCGACGCTGCCCAGGCCGCTGACGCTGGGGCGGAGCAAGGAAACGAGAGCAGGTTTTTGGCTTTTGGGTGGAATGCGGTGGTTTTCTGTCGCTTGGTGCTGCTTGGTGTCGTCTCGGTTGGTCTCCAGTGCTGTTAGGAGGAAAGTGGATTTGGGCTTACAAGCGAAACAGGGCACGCTGCTCGCTCCCCGTGTCGCGTTTCCAAATAGCTTCTGTAAACGAGGAAGGAGGGAGAGGGTTTTGAGGTCTAAAATGCATCGCTGTCCGCAAAGAGCGTGGAATATACTGAATAGACTTCTGTTCCCGTCCTCGTAGCGGACACGTAAATAAGCTGCGTTCAGTTTATTGGGTGCGCTGTCACCACCTGACCATCAGCTGCTTCCTATCAAAGCATTTTCAGCCCAAGTTTTACAGGCATTCGGCACTTATTAGCTCTGTGAGACTTTTACTTGCGTTCATTTTTGCTCTTTCCTATGCCCCGTCACAGGGGGGCTTTGCTTACCATACCCTCTCTCCGTTATTAATAACCTCTCTCTAGGACACAAAACTTGCCATTTGTACTCTGGCTTGCAGTGTCCGAGGCTAAATTTACCAGCCTAAGAGCGATAAATCCAGGGGTAGCATCTCTCCAAGCGTAACATGAAGGTAACACTCATTCTGAGGAGGCCTCTGTGGACCCCCCCCTTTCCGCATGGGCTGTTGGCGAACTGATGTCCCCTCTCTGACTCTGACAGCCTGCGCTCTCCCCCTGCCTGATGAAGGACAGACACAGCAGTTTGTAACTGCTGATGGGGAGAAAAAGCTGCCCCTGCAGTTCGGGGCGGCTGTGTGGGCTCCCCTGCCCTGCCCGCCTCCAGTTTTGGAACTGTGCTGGTCGTTACCCAGGAGCAATGACTGTGCCCGCTGCCCAGCACGGTGCCTCTGAAATGGCTCTGAAGCCTCTGGAGGCCTGAGTGCAGCGGTTAAGGGCATTAAGGGCAGAGTGAAGAGAGGCCTTCAAGCCCCATCTAGTATTGAAGTGTTGATGGACACTTGGAAACCTTTTTCGTTCTGTATGGTGAGGGCTAGAAGTCCCCCCACTGTAAATGGCTGACCTTAAGTTAGAGGGCGAGCAGAAAAGGAGAGCAGGCTACTGGGGCGAGCAGGGTGTTGTCGTTGTTCAGGCTGTACGGATACTTCTGGAGCAAAACTCTTCAGCAAGATACAGAGCTGGCCTGGTTATCCAGTACTAAGCTGGGTGTCTGACTTAAGAAGAGTCACGTTGTCAGGAAGAAACTTTCTCTCTGTTTGGTCTGGCCTGTAAACTGTCACTGACTTTGGTATAACCATGTATTTCCTATGATACCAGACTTAATTAATTACTATCCAAATCTGGCAAAACATACCTATAGGCTTTAGCTACGTCTTCTGTTCTTTCTCTAGAAGACTGACGTTTTTAGGGGTAATATCTCTTCAGTGGACTAATGCACTGTCATTTATGTTTTAGTCAGCTCAGTCATGGTCTTGAGACTAGTATTTTGTGAGGCAGAATTCACATACACAACCTAAATGATGGTACTGCAACAAAGTGCAGGAGATGTTCTGATTTTTATTTTTTATGGCAACACTTTATTAGTTCTGGTTATGTTGTAGCATATACTTAAGGAGAGGTCTTAATTTCTTTTTATGTAAAACTTGCTGATCTTTTAATGTTCACTACATGTGTACTGAAGTTTTATATGTGGATTTAGAAGCATGAGGCTGGCAAGCTACATTTGGATTGGGTCAGCTTGGCTTGTTGTAGCCTTGCTCAGTATGGGGTTGTGAAATTTCTTTGAATAGATGTTTAGTGTTAACAGGAACAACAAGTTTGTGTTGATGTTTTAAAATGTGTCATGTTCTTCTGCTGCCCTTTTGCTTCGCTTAAATTCTATTTTATTTTGACTATTGTTTTTTAAAATCAATTCCTTAAAGGAATGAGATGGTACTCCTTATTTAAATGATCAACTGCCTGTCAATTTGCAAAACTTTGAAGCCTTAATCTTTAATATTTAAAACAAGTATTAAAATGCTAAGGTATTATGAAGTTTGAGTTTCAAATTTGGACCAGGAGGATGACGGTCACAAGTGATCAAAATAGCTTAATAATATTATAAGATAATAGCATAATTTTGTTGCATGCTCTTGTGGCTGTTTCATGGTATTTTCTGCTCTGGAGACTTTGCATTGAGGTAGAACTCCTCACAGACAGTATGTGAAACTGATTGTGGCTTCTTTAAAAGGAAGATCTACCCCGGGCTTTACTGACAAGTTACAGTTAGTCAATGTTAAAATAAATTATGATATGGAAGAATTAGTTCTGAATATTGTTGGTATGTGATCTCTGTGTAGGCCCCTTCCAAGTCCCCTCCACCGACTGACAAAAGAAGCAGAACATCTTCGTTTACAGATCAGAATGACGAAAGCTCCTTAACACCAGACAAAGAGGTCAGCTGAAAACTCATTTTCTGTATTTTTAAGCTTTAACGCTTCATTAAGAAGAAAAATAATCTGACTTTGCTTCCTTGATTAATGCCTTTTTTTTTTTTTTTTTTTTGTTCCTCATTCTCTCTATTTCCTGTGCATTACACATAAGAATAGTCTAATCAGTCATATCACCAATGATAGGACCTGCAGGAATGGTGTCAAGCTGAGGCAGGAGAGGTTTAGGCTGGGCATCAGGAAGAGGTTCTTCACCGAGAGGGTGGTCATGCACTGGAACAGGCTCCCCAGGGAAGCAGTCACTGTACCAAGCCTGTCTGAATTTAAAAAGCGTTTGGACTGTGCACTTAGTCACATGGTCTCAAATTTGGGTAGACATGTGTGGTGCCAGCAGTTGGGCTCAGTGATCCTTATGGGTCCCTTCCAACTCAGGATATTCTATGATTCTAATTTGTAGGTGAAATCCTGGAGTGTTTCATATTAGTGAAACAGACCTTTAAAGCCCTACATTGACACCTTTTAAATCCTTCTCCAGGTTTAAAAATCTTTCTGCTGAACTAGATTCAGTAAACTACTGGGACAGAAGTTACATTCAGAGAGATTAACTTTGTTTTTCCTGCCTCTTTTGTTTGACAAGTTGGACGAGTCCTATTAGCTGTAGAGGTAAGTTGAGGCAGGCTATATATACATGTATATATAAAGTATTTGTTTTCTTGCAATGGGCCCATCCTTAGATTACTATGAACACTACCAGTGATTACAGCTTGGCAATTTTGATTCCTTCACTGGTGATAGAAACAAAAGGAAAGCTATCTTGTGTTGTGTTTTTTTTTTTTTTTTCTTTAGAAATGCAATATTCAGTTTTCTAATGAATTATTTTTTTTTGTTGTTGTTCATGTAGTGTTGTATAAAATGACTTCTTTTTGTCCCTGGAGAGAGGCTTTCTATTAACTGATGCTCTGTTAATGTTGGCAAGCAGCATCATCTGTGATAAATTAACTGCTTTAGAAAGGAGAGCTTGCATTGTCTTTTTTTTTTCCCCAGAGAAAGCAACTTGCATGTCTTTTCTAAATGCAGAAGTTATGTGCTGCCACATGAGAGCTACGTGAATGTGATAAAGGTTAAAAGAATGATTTAGCCAAGGTGTTCAGACGCTTCTAAGCAGCAGAAGCTTAGTGGAATATGAGATAATGTAGCTCTGAGACAGTGACGTTCGTCTGTGTGACTGGTTCATTGGTTTTAGTCTCATTGGCTTGACACTGCCTACGCCTCAATGAAGAAAATCTTCCTCTCTTCAGTGGGAAATGATTAAAGGAAAAGATTAATAAAAGGGATGAGGAGTATTACAACTTACACAAGTACCAACTGCTTTTCTGCTCAAATACAACTCCCACATTGAGTCAAACTCAGAATAGTTCTGTTTTGTTTTTTTGTTTTGTTTTGTTTTTAAAAAAAAAAGACTTGTATTTAATTTTAAGGATGGTTGCTTTTATTCCAGATTTGAAGATTTGTATCCCCGAAAGCTTACCTTATTTTTTAGTTGATTTAATAAAAAATGCTACCTCTCCTCACCGTTCTGCTAACATAATATTAAAAAAAAATAATTGTTGGGCTCTACTGATGTTACCTATATGTGTCAATGTTTCTGCAGTCGTCTTCATTTCTGTTGATTTTTATCTTTTAGTGCTTCATTAAATTTATACTGCCCCAATCTGTTTTTTCCAGTCTGCTTTTCCAGACAAATAGGAGAAGCAAAGAATTCCCCACAAGACATGCCAAGTAATGTTGGAAGAACATTATCATGCTCTAAATACAGTGGTTACACTTGGAATGATCAGAGAGAGAGAGAGATGGAGAAATAAGATTAAGAATGAAAACAGAGTGCTAAAGTGACCTCAGATTTACAGTTATCCCCTGGCATGGGGAACTGTTAGGAGAATTTTACTTACGAAACACATTCTGTAATTAAAATTCAGAAAGTAGCGAAGATGCGAAGGGAGTGAAAATCTCTGCTTTTTAGTAAGAGCTAGTTTCACGTCAAATGGAAAGTTTTACTAAAATAAAGATAAATTTACATCATCAAGACATGAAAGCTTCTTTCTCCAAATATTCCTCAAGTGTAAAGACTGGTTAAAAGCAAATCATCCTTGAAATGTAGTTGTTGGATTGTATTTCAGTAAAACTCAGTTTGGTGGCAGTATTTATGATACTTATAAAAGATATTATATACTATCTCTGAAAATACATGCCCCAATTATATGAAAGGGGAACACTTTTTAAAACATTGTTTTTGTTTGATCATACATATGTTTTTATGTACAGTTGGCAATGGTGTTACAACGAACTAAAGCTGGACAACGTTTAATGTACTGAGAATGAAGAATAACATATACTGAAATGTTTCTGTAGTACATGAATATTTGCTAACCATTTTGGTGTAGGAAACTTAAACAAATAGAACTGTACGGTATTTCATAATTCTTGTATACATCTTCTCCCTCTGGCTTATTACATTTTAGTGTGACTTTAATAAATCCATACTTTAATATTTTTCATGTTAATATTAAAATGTGCAAAAGCTTTGATTTAAACTCAACACTTTTACAATATTTTTTAGAATAAAAAATTACATTTGTAATAGACAATATTAATCTGATCAAAGAGTTATAATAAAACATGCAGGAAAACCTTTTTGCTTTATATTCTAAAAAATATATATTTTTTAACAGAATGTTTTGGGATTTTGAAAAACTTATGTGCTTCATTCATGAAACACTGGCATAAATTTCTTTTATTCCTGCCTGCTTTCTTCTTCAGCTTCTATTTTAATGAAGCTGTGGATCTCCAGGATCTCCACAGAAGCAGTGCTATGGAGAAGCTCATGTATTTATTTATTTTTTGTGTGTGTATAAGGAAAAAGCAGAATTCTGCCTAGTTCTGTATTCTGTTCTTGCAAGTAGCCTGTAAAATACGGCTTTAGTGTAAAATAAAATCATTGATACTTACATAAAAACTACTTCAAGCAGTTTGTGTATCAGATACCTTCTGAGTTGGCCTTGGTGTCATTTGAAACAGCCCTGGATGATTAAAACTTAATTGTTGTTACTTCTAGCCTTTTCCAGGGAAGAATAGTGTTTGGTTTTCAAATTTCAGTTTATTTCATTGACTCTTGAACAGAATTTGAGGGAAAATGTATCATATTCAGTATCATTCCTAGAAGTTCAAAATTTTCTTCTGGTTTAGTATAGTTATTTTTACAAGTCAGGACCACGTGCAGAAAATAACAAAGCTAGTTCTGAGCCATGAACTGAGAGGGAACAGCTGATATCTTGATGTGGATGACCTGGCACTTATTCAGGTCCAAATATCACTCACATCCTCACAAGTGTTATGGAAGTGTGTCAGAGCACTGTATATGTAGCTTTTCTTAGAGCTAAAGATAAACTAGCAATGTACTTTTTAGTCTTACTTCAATTAAATTTTAAACAGTCAATTTTCAGTACTAAAGTATCTTTCCAGCATTGGCTAATAAATCAGGACAAGCAAAGCTGGAAATAAGTTGTCTTCTACCTTTGTTAATGCTGCATCTTTGATTTATTCATCCACTCTGAGGTACTTCTAAATAGATACTCCCATCCAGGGGGTAGCAGTAATTCAGATGTATCTGATTTTTTATTTTTTTTTTTATTTCTGACATGCAAATTTAAAACTGAATTTTGGAGTCTGTCTAGTTCTTATCTAAAGCTTGACTTTTATAATTCTTGATGCATACACAAGTTTATTTAGGTTGCTTATCAAAATAACAAACCAGGAAAGAATCGTTGGATTTATGTATTAACTCATCCTGAAAATGCAGTTCTGTGCCCTCAGGTTCTGGAACTTTTTTTAATTGCAGAGAAAAGTCTTGAACTTTTGAGTTCTTTTGCCAGTATTTTAATACCATAAATGTAAGAGGGATGAAGCATGAAAAGATTGTTAAAGATTGCATGAACCTTCTATAAAATAGATCAGCAAATTACTGATTTTTTTTTTTTTATTTTACAGCTTTTCTGACGTTCCCCACAATCTGGCAAATTTGGGGGTGGGATGGACTTTTTTTTTTTTTTTTTTAAACTGTGGAGGAATGAGTTATCTTTCTTATTAGGAGATGAAACTAAACCATTAGCCTAATAGCTGACATCCTTAGCTCCTTGAACTAGGTCAATAAATAAATACTGGTTTACCTCTTCAACAAGCTTGTAGTATAATCCATTTCCTTCTGTTTTACTGTGCATGTACACAACATGGAAAAACGGTACACATACAATTAGAGAAGCATTTAAGCATTAACATTAGAAATGAACATGTGCCGTGATGCAAATTCATACAGTTAGTGAAGTACAAGTTTGTGTAATAACAGGATAATCTGAAACATGGAACCACTGGTTCTCTTCCTTTTTCTGAAAGGGAATAATTACTGCCACTGGTAATCAAGCAAGCGTTGTATATATGTAATATGCATTAAATCAACTAGTCCCCCCCCCTTCAGAGCAAGGGTACTTGTTAGCACTATAATCCCTGTTAAATTCTGCATTTATTTCACAGCCTGCTAAGGAAGTCATTTGATCCAGCATTCAGAACTACTTTGGCCTACATATCCCATTCATCAGAGTAAAGGAATATTTGAGCATGGTAATTCTTCAGAGAGGAATAGCAAAAACAGTACAAAAGCGTTTCATTCTGGGGTTCAGGAAGTTCATAAAGAACAAGTTAAGGCAACTTAACTGAGGCCAGACATGAGGGCTCCAGAGACTGTATTTCCAGAATTCTGAACAGAGATTATTTCAAAAGAACTATTGTTCTTTAAGAATACTTAAAGAAATGTATCGTCATCTGATCCCAGGTTTCATTATCTAATTTACCTTTTTGTAACTTTTTCTCAAAGGTGGAAATGTTTGTTGTTGGTGAGTAGGATTGTGTTTGCAAAAACAGAGTAATTCTATATTGCGCCAAAAGACCAGCAACATCACAGCTTTAATTTGGTGCCTGAGGTAAAGGTCAGTATGGGACAGAGTTAATTTACCCTAGAGCATGTCTGAAGCATAAAATTCTGCAAGATTTTAGTAGGATTTCTCTAAAAAGCTTTCAAATGTGATTTGATGGTGTTCAGAGGATTAGAGAAGGCTAGTTATAGCATTAATTACAGGTCTGCACATTCTGCCTGTTTGCAGGATGCTTCAGCCCAACTGGATTCCCAACTTGTCTAGTTACATTAAGCACATCAGCTGGTTCGCAACATTATGTGATTATTAATCATAAGTCATTCAGAGCGATCCCCTGAAGTACAAAAATCCATTGTGGCAATATTTACAAGTGTTTAATTTTGGAAGACTATTTTTTCTTGCCTTTTTTCCAGGCATAGGTGAATAATTTTCAGTGACTTCCACAAAAACAAAACAAAAGAAGAAGTCGACAGCTCATATTAAAGCCATGCTCAAGAGTTAATGAAAAAAAAAGAAAAAAAAGTGCAGATAAAAATGGGATATATATTTTTGGAAAGTACTAGGTGTTGTAATTATAAGACTTATTCAACAGCACTGCCTATAATATAGCTGTAAGAACAAAGCAGACAATGAGCTGCTGGAGTAACAAAAATGCTATGAGCAAGTACTTAAATGCTTTCACTGTTGGGCACCCAATATCTGAGAATGGAGGATGAGTTCTCTAATAAGAAGATACAGCCAGTTCTAAGGAAATAACATTCTTGGACCATGATTAAGTGTATTCTGCCTTTGATAGCTGTTTGAAGTGTGAAACTCAACTCTTGGGTAACTCTTAGCTACTGGTGCCTCGAACACTATTATTGTCTTCTACCTGTGTTTGCAGGGTTGCCTCTTTCCCTTTTATGCTACCGTTGTCTTTTTTGCAGTAGACTGAAACAACAGGGAGGTGAAGCTGAGATGATTTAGTGACATCCTTGCCTCAGGCTTCCGATTAACATTTGTGGAACGCAACAGTAGTGTTAATTGCTTTCTACTGTTTGTGTAAACTATTAGTTGCAATAGAGACCCTAGAGTGGTGTGCTTGCAAGCTCAATCAGTATGGCATAAATTCATATTTATAAGCTTTTTTATTTCTTAAAAACGTAATTATTGTGTGTTGAGGTATCATAGGCTTTACAGAAGCTGATAGCTTGGTTCTGCTGATCTTGCCACGGAGGAGTTGCATATGCTCCCTGTCAATTGTCTTCTGAGTAGTTGGAGTGAATTTAACTCCCTCCATTGCTTAAGCTTCTTTGTTGCCTTGCTGGTAAGGTTAGGGGGTTTTGCTTTTTATTTGGGGCAGGATGGTGTTAGGTGAGGCTTTTGTGTAAGTTTACTAGGTAAGCCTCCTGCTAGAACTTTGTTATGCTTATGTGGTCGTGGACTGGAGGGGATGATGGAAAACAACAATTCACAGAAGCTGAACATACTCACTGTCTGAATTTGTTTTTAATTTCAAATGTAGAATAATTTGTTGGAGATGAATAGGAAATCTTCTTAACGCAAGTTGTTTGGGTAATGCAAGGAGTTTGAATTAAGCAAAATAGTTTTATGATGAAATTTCAGTGCTTAATATTCTGAGAAGCAAACATTAGCCTACCATATGTATGAAGTGGTAATTTGAACTCTCTGTGGTTCCTGAAGTTCTATGCAGTCATGTTTTGAAAGTGACTCATCTAAGCTTAAGATAGGTTACATTTTGAAAATGTTTATAATCCTTTGGTTAATAGCATTTGCTTGGATACATGTAGGAGTGTTTTGGAAATGTTGTTTCATCATATTAACTGGTGTTGTCTAAACGTACAAGATATTCTTTGACTTAAAGATTTCATCATCATTTTATTTGTTCTTGAGAATGTACATACTTGTAATTCATGAGATTATCAGTCTTGCTTATAGCATTGCTGCTGTGTGATTACACATAGTATTCGCCATTTCTTTTTCTGGCATATATCTTTTCAGAAGTGTGTGTACAAAATGAAGCAGCTCTGCCCTCCAGGTCCAGGCATTCCACATTCTAACACATTTTCTAAAAGTTTTTGCTATACAAAAATTGCAAGTCATGTAGCATTCTGGATCTTACACGGGAAAATATATTTCCTCTGAATTTGAGGGCTTGTACTAGAGCACTGGAATTAATATAGCAGTTGAAAAAAAAAATCAAACCCTATCTTTTTAGTAATAGAATTGATTCCTAAAATACTATTAGTAACTTTAAATAAAACAAAATTGTTCTGAAATGATGTGAATGGAAAAAAACATATCATGTTTTGTTTCAGTCAACAAAAAACAAAATTCTGAGATCTCAGCTTGTAAGAAAGTTGAGCAGTAAACTTCTGTATGTATGTAGAATTATGGGAAAGGAATGCTTTTGAAACCTGTTACACCATTAAGTTGCATTACATTAAATGTATATGTCCTATTCCAGTATCTCTTTCTGTTCATGGAATTTAAATGTCTTCTCCTATACTGACATGATACAAATGGTTAAATCAGTTCAAGGTTGGTTTTGTTTTTTTGTAAAGCAGTAGTCTGCTAGTACTACAAATAATTCTGTAAGGAATGTGTTTTGTTTGTTTGTTTGTTTGTTTTTGTATGTGGTTAGGATTCCACTGTATAAGAGCAGTGGTAGAGAAAACAAATCATGAAATTTATATTGCTTGTAACTGAAATACTGATGGAATGAGCTTTTCATGCACAACTTTGTGAGCAAAGAGGACTAAGTGGTATCAGAAGACAAGTCATCCACGGAAGCTTAAAATCATCAGTGCCAGTGTCTGAAACACTCTGTTTTGGGCTTGACTAGGATACTTTTCAAAAATTGTATGTTTCTTATACTTCTAAATGATCAAAACTGTATTTTGGCTGTTCTGAAGTTAGTGATCTAATGCATATTTTCTGTTCATGTCCTGCCTTTACCAGTGTCTGTTGTCTCCTTTTTATGATGTTTTTAAATGTGTGGAAAAATTTAGTAGAATATTGCAACGTTTTTTACCTTGTTACTTGATTTATTTTTGTTTTCCTACTTTTTGCATTGAATGACAGCTGCTAGCCGGGATGATAGCAGAACCTGCTTTTCTCTCTGAGTATACTATCTTTGCTTTGGATCCCACCAAACAACCTAAGCCACAGAGTGACGGTGTGGTGAGTCCTCCCACCCCCCTTAGCGATGCCTTTAGCAGGGGGAGGAGAGTACTGTACTAGAAGGCAAACCTAGTGTTGCTTGTGGCTTGTTCTCACAAAGGCATCTTAACTACCCTGTTGCTAACACTGCACTAAATTTCACAGAGGTAGTTCCCGATAGCTCCTGGCTGGTGTGCTGTATGATGTGAATTTATTGTAACACAACAAATTAACACGTTTTCTGTTACACAGGTAACCCTACTTTACCCAAATTTCAAGTAATTGTTGCACAATTTTGTACACTTGTTGCTTAGAATTCATTAAAGCCATTGAAAGTCTTCCTCTTCATTTTATGTATGTCTGTGTCTATTTCAAGATAAATGGATATGACAAGCACTGAGATTAGTTTCTCTGCTTAAAAATTACGTGTCTTTTGCTGTTTACAGTGAAAGCCTCATGCCACTTACTACTAGTAGGTAGCAGGAAATTATTATCATACATAGGCACTGAAATTTGGCTACTTCTAATTGGTAACCTGTCTGCCCTTATTACAAGACTCGAATGTCTCTTCATTCTTGTTAGATTTCATTTTAAACATATATATTTCATTGTCTGGAAATGTTTGCATAGTCTACATGTGGAGAATCTCAGTGAGAAGAGAACAAGGGGAGTGGGGAAAAAGAAGCAGATATAGGGAGGAAAGCAGCCTTCCCATTTCTAGCATGCACATGCAAAGCTGTGTTATTCTGAGTATTGCCACAGAACTGGGATGGCATCTTTCATGTGCTTCTGAGCCATGGCATTCCTGAGCGCGTAATGATTCAAAACAGTATTTGAATTTTAGAGTCCCAAGTCATCCTCAACTCACGATTACCTTATTTTTTTAAAATTTAGCAAGTGCCTTTTTTGCTGGTCATGCAGAGGCTGAAAATGAAAAGACACTGAAAGCTATAACAGGATAGAAATTTGATAAGGAAATAGGCATAGTGTAACACATCATTCTGGGATTGTGTCTCAGGCTAAGCAAAATTGGGCTGAAACTGCTTAAAAAGGTGATCTGTGGAAAGTCTTCATATGTTGGGCTGTGCTTGCTACCTCCGAGCACAGATTCAGTACTAGTTCAGCCAGTCCTCCTGTTCTTGAGGTTGAGCTTTTTGATGAGGAGCAAAGTGGACATTCAGGCTGTGCTGACATCTGTAGTTTTGAAATAGTAGCTAGATTTATTTATCTTAGTTTAGGTATTTTTTATCATATTCAAGGTCCAGTAATAGTTGCTGTTCTACAGATAAGATGAAGCTTTTTCTGCATGAACAGCAGTAAGCGTTTATAGGCTGTTTTTCATGATAATGCAAAATACCACTATTACAGTCGCATTCTGGAAAAAAACACGTTTCTGTGAATGTTCTTATGTTGCCTTTGTATTCCCTTAGTATATACTTCAGTGACTGGAGTCGCTGTCTCGCATATTTTTATTAAAAAAAACCTGCATAAACTGCAAATAATTCTAATGCGAGAATTATAGTTAATGTGTTACCAGTGTGTATTTAATAATGTTACCTGTAAAACTGATTTTGTTCTCTGAACTTCTTCAAAACTCTAGAGCTGTCCTCTCACAGTAAGATTTGGGGGAGGCAGGAGGAAGAGAATAGTGAGACAGAAGTTTATAAGGAAGACAAGTGCTAATTATATACAAATATTAATAATAATAAACAAACAAAAAAACACAGGAAAGAAAATGTATACTAACCTCTTCCTCCTTCCAGAACTTACTCACAAATTTGCAGTACTTGAAGGAGGAGGGAGGAAGAGCAATAACGTGTTTTTAACTACAGACACTTTAGCTTTTGCTCTTTAGGCACATTAATTTATTTATTTTTTTTTACCTTAGAAAGAAATAAGAAGCTAAATTAGTTTTAATTTCAGCAATAGAGAAGTAAGGAAGCAGGAGTGTTGCTAGAATGCCATAATGTGTTCCTGTTAATTTTGAGCTCTGGTTTATACATTTTAATAACAGAAAGCAACCTTTTTATTAATACTTGTAGAAGTAGCTTCTCTCTGGATATAGATACAGTTGTTGTGTATGGTTAGTGGAGGAAAGACTTCTGTTTGTCTCCAGAAAGCCTGTTACTCTTCTGGTTTTAAGACTTTCAAGATGCCAGTGCTCTTTGCTCCTAGTTTCACTGAAACAACTCTTAGGGCTTATGAAAGGTTAGGGCTTTTAAGCTCCTCAAAGCTTCTTGAATCTATACTTATATATAGCAAGCTGTATTCATGCTTACCTTTCACTTTCTGGACACCAGCGTATGACCCTTTGCCCTAGAGCGCAGTGAGTTAGAATTGCAGGAGGCAGAGAAGTGTGATGGTCCAGGTTTTGTATTATATATAACCCCCATGTCCTTCGTATATTTGCTAATGCAATAAATTGTAATTCTAAATCTAGGCTCTACTTTTGTGTACATAGACTGAAAGCAAAGATGTCGGCACAATGAAGAGGAAAACTTTAAATGTGGTGGCATTAGTTTTAGTTTTGAGATGGCATTTTTTAATTTTTGGGGTTCTTAACAGTTGAAAAAAATAGGATCCATGCTTTATGTATTTATAAATACCTTATTAGATTTAATACATGTAATTAATCTTGTGTTCTAAAATGTCTTAAATATTATTAAATTATCCTTGTGAATTAGATATATAAACCCTAAACAGTTCCCTTTTGTTCTGTTTCTGGTAATCAGAATACATGATTGTTGAAAGATGTGCTTGTAGAAAGTCTGCAGTTCTTGGTCAAGTACATCTTTCTTTGTTAGCACTACTGTAATGCAGCAGGTGCCTTGTTACAAATTGTAAAGCAGAAAATAGTTTTTATTTGGATTACTGTTACAGTTAACTTCCCAGTTAAGAAATGAAAACAAATAATGCAGCCCAGAATAAAAGTGTAGGAGTGCTTTAGATTAAAAACCAGTAAGAGCTCTTAATCCACTAGAACTAAATCCACCACAACAATGTAGTGCAGAATGTAAACAGTATGCACAGTTTGCTCAAGCCAGGTGAAATGAAATTTCCAAATCCAAACAGACTCCTTATATGGTTCATAATTGCTCATTTTACCTAATCTGAGTCTGGATGGGTGACTGCTTGTTTCTCTGGCTTCCTTAACTGTCTGGATTTCTTTCTGTGTTATTTTAATACTTTCTTGAGTTTAGTCCATATCAAGCCTTCGATTTTACACATTGCATATGAATTTCAAGGTACATCTTGATTAAAAATAAAAACGTACATCACTTTTAACTGAATTCCTTAGTCTGTATCTCAGTGCTTTTCTTGGAAAAAAATGCATCCAAGATATTTTCTAGTGTTTTGCTACATCAGTCTGACCTGGCTTAAGCACTAGAAAACTGGATCTGTACAGGTTTGGAAGCACCTGAGCATAGGCAAAGCAGGACAGACAGACTGGGCACAGGAATGTCTGAAATCTATAATAAAAATAAAACTTATTTTCAGTTGACTTTTTTCCCTCCTTATTTGTGAGTGCAGAAAACTGTATGTGTCTAGTCTTGCACAGGATGTGTTTTCTGAAAGCCTAATGTTCTTCCTGTGAATGTTTGGAATCTTAAACAACAGGTTTTTATCTTTTTCATCTAAACCTCTTAAACAGTGTTTTTATCCAGGTAGTGTTTCTCCCCTCCCCCTGTTCTTAAATAGAGGGAGATAATGTGATTCCACTGATCCTCATGTCAGCTGTAAACAACACTGGTCATCAGTTTGTTGTTGGTGTTGTTTTTCCTGCTATCGTTTAGGCTTTTTCTGGTGTTCCTTTGATTTGTGCGTAAATGTTACACAAATAATCATTTTGAATAATTAAGTTGGAGATGTCTGTATTTGCAGATGTCTCATACTAATCCATGCACACATAGCTGCTTTGTAGATCTCTATATTGCAGCAGTCTGTTTTGAATTTAACAAACTAGCTTGTTTGCATGAACACATCATAATAAACTTTTTAAAGAAAGTACTAAAAACACAGGCAAGAAAAAAACACAGATGCTGTTTGTAGGAGTCAGTGACTGATAGTCATTATAGTCTCTTCCTTCTAACTGTTGTTTTTCCTCCTCTAGAATTTACCTAAGCAACCAATTCCCAGATCTGCAGAAAACAATGGAAGTGAACCAGCCTCCCCACAGGTACCTATGGGGTTTTCGTTTTGTATTTCACTGCCATGTTACTAATTTAGCGTAAATGCCCAGTGTGTGCCTTCTTCCTGGAGTAGGGATGGATGACAAGTACTTTGGTATGTTTTAAGATGGTACTAAGATTGAAAAAATAGTAATTTCTAACTGAAGGAAAAGAACTGATAATCTTAAAATAAAGTCATCACTTGTGATAATGGTGGAAGCTATTCTTTCATACGTCTCAGAAATAAGTCCAATTTGCCAGAGTGGGATTAGCAGCATTTCCCAGCACGCGAGTTCCAGCATGGGCTACATCATTGGGTAGTGCTTTAAAATCACTTCCATAGCACCAGCACTGTATGCTACCATAGCATGGGCCCTTCTGTTTTAGTACAGCACAGGGACTTTAGTTGCATAAATCAACAATTGCATTTTATGTAAAAACTGTAAAGCCATTTAAAATAAAAAAGGACTGTTTAAGAATACATGCTAGAACTATTGTACAAGGACTTTTACAATAAATTTATTCTCTCAATCATAGGAAAATATCTTTGTATCTTTGAGATAAATACAATCTTCTGTTTAATACATCAAGAAGTGAGTCACATTTATATCCTTTTTTTTTTTTTTTTAAATTTGGGACAAAAGTAAATACAACTATTTATTTCAGTTACATAGTCATTTTTTAACGGGGTTGCACAGGAGCAGATTCTTCCAGGAGCTTAAATCAGAGCTGTAGTCTGTTGAATTTAGTTGCCATCTGAAACTGCCCACACCTGGCAGCTGCATGTCTGTTTTTTCTGCACAGGGAGATGACTCTCCTAAGGGAGTGGTAGCTCTTTGGTGTCACCTCTGTGGTGCTGTTGGGTAACGGTGGTTCCTTGGCCATGGCCATGTCTCTGTTTCCCCAGCGTTAGTGTACCCGCCGGCCTCGAAGCAGCGCACAAGTAACTCCTTGCTTTGGGTTTTTGCAGCCAAGTGACACTCAGTCTTTCGCCCAGCGCCTTCAGCTCCGTGTGCCCTCCATGGAGTCATTGTTTCGAAGCCCAGTAAAAGAGTCCCTGTTCCGCTCTTCTTCTAAAGAGTCCCTGGTACGAACGCCCTCAAGAGATTCCCTGAATCGGCTGGACGTGGATGCAGCCGGTCCCACCTTCGATCCACCTTCTGACATCGAAAGCGAGACTGAGGAGGCCCCAGGAAATGCAGATAGCCTCAGCAAGGAACAGCTACTGCAGCGACTGCGCCGAATGGAGCGCAGCTTGGGCAACTACAGAGGAAAATATGCAGAGGTGGGTAATGTCACTGGATGGAGAGGGAGGGGAAAAATAAGACTAGTGTACTGCAGTAGTGGATAATCTTGTTTTCCTCTCTGGAACAAATGGGATCCTCTTATAGCTAGCAGGGACATTTAATTATAATTGTAAGTCTAGTTATTTTTGGCTTAGACAAGCCAAAGCTGTGCTGGTAATGCAGCACAGAAATGCTTCGCACAGAATTACAGAACGGTTGTGGTTGGAAGGGAGCTCTGGTGGCCATCTGGTCCAAACCCCTGCTCAAGTAGGAGACTATCTAGAGCAGCTTGCCTAGGACAACATCCAGATGGCTTCTGAAGATCTCCAAGGAGGGAGACTTCACAACCTTTTGGGGCAACCTGCAGCAGTTCTCCATCACCCACACAGCACAGAAGTGCTTCCTGATGTTCAGACAGAACCTCTGGTGCTCCTGTGTGTGCCCACTGCCTCTGGTCCTTGCACTGTGCACCTCTGAAAAGAGCCTGGCTCCAGCTTCTTTACACTCTCCCTTCAGGTGTTTGTAGACATTGATAATACACCCCCTGAGCCTTCTACAGGATGAACAATCCCAGTTTCCTCAGCCTTTCCTCATTGGAGAGGTGCTCCAGTCCCTTGATCATCTTGGTGGTCCTTCCTTGGACTCTTTCCAGTATGTCCACGTCTCAATGTACTGAGGGCCCAGAACTCCAAGGTGCAGCCTCACCAATGCTGAGTAGAGGGGAAGGATTGCCCTCACATGACCTGCTGGCAATGCTTTGCCTAATGCAGGCAAGACTACCCCTAGCCTTCTTAGCATTAAGGGCACATTGCTGACTCACGGGTCTGCTTTCCAGCTGGGTGGCCCCCAGCATGTACTGATGCCGAGGGTTGTTCCTACCTAAGTGCAGGACTTTGCATGTCCTCTTGTGGATTTTCATGAGTTTCTTGTCAGCCCACTTCTCCAGCCTGTCCAAGTCCTTCCTTTTGTTCTCTTGTTTGTAAATAATTCCATGCTGTCAGCAACAGAGATTAGCTGCAGGTTACTTGTGTGAGTGGTGTCCTCGGATATCAGTCCAGGAGGGTTTCTGCTGGAAGTCCTGTACTTGGGGCTGGAGTTTAGGACGGTGCTGAGTGTGACCTGTGCTGACGTGATGGCAAATTTACTTTGCTTCTCAAACTTGAAGTACATCTACACTGTGTATTTCACTGCATGCATGTGTCATAGACAGGTGTTTTGTTTTCAGTAATTCAGTTCTGCTCCCCTTAACTTCCAAGTATTCCTATTTATATTTGTCTACTTAACTTATCTGGAAAAGAAAAGCTTTTGAAGTTTATTGTATTTTATTGTATTTTGTTTT
Source organism: Netta rufina (assembly GCF_964035555.1). Taxonomy (NCBI): domain Eukaryota; kingdom Metazoa; phylum Chordata; class Aves; order Anseriformes; family Anatidae; genus Netta; species Netta rufina. The sequence continues at coordinate 60,431,678 of NC_140124.1, forward strand.
ATTTTGTTTTATTTTGTTTTATTTTATTTTATTATTATTATTTTTTTTTAAGTATTTTGGCTATTGGTGTCAGAATCTATGGAATCTATGGCATGTATAAGTCAATTACATTGTTCAACATGTATTTAAAAAAAAACTCTTCCATTAATTCATTAATTTTTTACTCCCAGTAGTTTTTCACTATCTTCCTACTAGTATAATAAGGTATATTTTTTAAAAGTTTATATAAACTGTGTTGCTTAGTTGAACATTCTCCAGTTTGTAGATTAACTTTCTCCATCAAAAGGACTTTTTTATTTGTGAGTTTTTCCATTTCTTTGGATTCAGTTTAAAAACTTGTTTTGCTAGAGCTTGGAAGAAAGGTGTTTGAACATATAGTGAGAATTGAAGATTTAATTTTTTTCATTAAAAGAAGAATGCAGTTAGCATCTCAAGAATATGGTATAGGAAACCATCCATGGTAGTTTTAGTTTTCTTTTAAGTGTAAAGTAAGTATGATTCTGAAATGAAAAGTAGCCTTGAATTCTGAAAAATCTTAATTTATTTTCAATAACATTTTGAAGATATGTGGTAACTTAGAGATTTCTGGTTTTGGTGTTTTGCATTTGTTTTCCTTTTTTTTTCCCCAGTAATTAGAAAAGGGTGTATTCCAGTTCCAAGTGCCATTGTGCTACTTCAGCTTTGCACAACTTACGCAATTGTGATCAAATTTTTAATTAAACTAAATTGTGCAGTTACTCATGAAGTTCTTCTGTCAGCTTACAATGAGAAATATTGCTCATTCCCAGTCTTTCTTTGTCTACTGAGTATATGCAAAGCACATGGAATGAGAACATTCCATGTTACACAAACCTTTTATTTGCTAGAGTTGTAAATGTATTTTTTAATGTATAATCACTTTAAAATTAAATTTAAAGTCTCTGGGATGTATACCATTTAAAAACGTACATCCCTCTAGGGTAATTCTCTAGGTTGTAACTTTCTGATGTAGTTGTTTTTAGACTGCCTGTACTAAATCATGAGAGTTCTCAGAGGTACTTTCAGTGAAGGTAGAACTGTGCATGAATGCTGTGTTGCCTAATTATTTTGTCATGTTTATTTTATTTAGCACATTGGAGATATTTTATAAATGAAAAACAAAAGCACAAAAAACAATTGCACAAGACAGTTGCTTTCATATGCTTCTGTCGGAAGAGCTTTCTCAAGTGAAGTGAGGAGTTTAAAAAAGCAGATAGTGATACAACTAAGCAAATTTATTTTGACTGCTATAAGCGAATGCATTATCATCATTATATCTGATTTCTGTATTTTAGCTAGTGTCAGCTTATCAAGTTATCCAACGAGAGAAGAAGAAGCTACAGGTAAGCATTCCTATTCATTTTCTATTACCTGAATGCTTTTCTGAATCTTAAAATGTATAGTGCAATTACAGATTTAACTTTCAGTCTATTGTGTATGTACATATGTGTATGTGTGTAGGTATATGCTTATATGTTCTTGTATATTTTTTATCTAAACAAAAATAAACAAAAGACTCTCTCTTAGCTTGGCATCCTTAAAAATCCCAGATAATACTGGTTTGTCCAAACAACTGTGAAGCTATTGTACTCCTGCATTTTTGATTGCATCAGCTGAATTCAGGTGATGGATTGACATTCCACAGTTGGCAGTTTTGCTAATACTTACACATCAAGTTTGACTGTAAAGAGAAATACAAACATATTAATTCTTCTACTGAAACATAATTTTGTGAGTTTATTTACACTTTGTATCTAAAGCTATATTTAACACACATTATATTTATTCCTTTTTAAGGGCATTCTGAGTCAAAGTCAGGATAAAGCACTTCGCAGAATTGGAGAACTGAGAGAGGTAACTTCCTTTATTGGTTGAATGTTTACTTTCATAGCATACATACAGAGGATCTTTCTCTGCCTAGCTTTTGATTTTTAAATTCATTTTGCAAAATATTTTCTATTGCACAGCAGGGGGTTTTACCACTTGTTTCCATTACCTTACATGGGATTGTTTCTCTGGCTTGTTTCCCATTCAGCAGCTTATTGTCACAATCTAAGAGCAGTTCATAGTACCAACTGAACTGCCTTTCTGTTCACTGTGAAATAGATAGAAATGCGCGTGTTTTTTCCAGTGTTGTTGGGCCCAGCAGTTCAGTACTGTTCAGTAGAACAGTAGAACACTGAAGAAGACTGCAACTAGAATGCAACTTCTAGCTTTTCTGGTATTGAGAAATGCTAATGTTAGGCAAATACAAGTAACAAGCACTTTTTATAAGCTTTTGTGTCTGTCAGGTTCACTGGTTTCTTTGCTGGTTTGTTCTATTTCTTTTTTTTTTTTTTCCTTTTTTTTTTTTAGGATAAAAGTAATTTTAAAAATACCCACAGCATTAGTGACTTGTCAATATTTTTTTTCCAGTTTGCTACAAGTCAAATGTAAGAAATGCATTCTGCATTAAGTGTATGACTATATGTTCCACTAGATTTAGCTTTTCAGTGTTTTAGTACTTAGATATAGATCTTCCAAACTTTACTACAACAGAATTAAAGCATTTTTATGAGGAAAAGGGTTGCATGTGTGCGTACTTATCTTTTTACTCCTTTTGTCATAGCCTTTCGGATTAGAGAAAGATGTATTTGATGTAAATCTATATATATAAACAATACTTATAGAAGTTAAAAATATATATATGGTATAGAATTTATTTATTTTCCTTGTAATTCTTGTAGATTAAAAGATTCCTTCAAATTTAAGACTTAAATTCTTTTATATTGATTGAAAATCTTCAAAACCTAGTTCTTTGGTCTTCTGGAAGACCAAATATTACAACACTAAGTAAAACAGACTTAAAATTACAAATAAAGAAAAAAATTACAACTAAAATGGGAAGTTTCCACTGTGGAAGCTACAGTGTTATAAAATTCATTATTCATTGCTGTAACCACTCATTATCAGAGGCTACTGTATAAAAAAAATAGAAGTTTTCTTCATCATGCACTCTGTTCTTCCAATAAATGAGTTGAGTAAGACAAGATTCTTCTAAGAGGGTCGTGTTAGAATAAGTTAAGTTTCAATGTGAATAGTCTTTCGAAATAAATGTTTCTTCTGCTTACATTAGTATTTTCTTATTAAGAATAATTCTTCAGTGGCAGTCCTTGGTGTTTTGCATCTCTGACAGCAGTCAGAAAGGACTGTTGCATGTAAGGAGGACCTTTCCAGTGTTTTTTAGTGGTTTTTTTTGTTTTGTTTTGTTTTTGTTTTTTTCTCTCAGAAAATCTCTTTGGCTGTTGTTGCACTGAACTTCTTTGCTTTGGAAAGAATTGCTTCTAAAGCTCAGAAGCATGAGAAAGAAGTGTGATCATTAGCTATGGAGAACCAGATACAGTGCAGGGTTAAAAAGTGGACATAGTTACTTGAGAAGCAAGAGGAACAGTTTTCCCAGAAGATGCCTTGCAGCTCTGTCCCTCCAACGTGTGGCTGGGCTCTCAACGTGTGGTTAGCTCTCTCAGCTGCGGGACACAAAGCTGGGATTCGCTGCTGGAAGCAAGGCGTAGGGCGTAGGCAGCAGGAGATGATGAAAGTGGTATTCAAAGTTGGATGGAAGCAAAGCAGGAGGCATCCAGTGCCCCATGTTTTGTCTCTTGCTTGCTTTTTCATCCTTTCTTTGTGCTTTCTGTCATCCTTTGTGTTTGCCTGGCTAACAGAACCCATATGTAGAGGTGGCACTTGCCTTTATACAAGCAACCTTTGCAGAATAATCAATATGGAAGTGTTGGCTTTCTGGGGTAAATATTCCTGTGAAAGACACATGGATGAAGTAAATTAAAAAGTACAAATATGGAAAATGATTTACAGTGCATGCATAAAACATATGGTGCTGATTCTCTTACTAAGAAGTTGAATGTGAGTTAATTCAACATTTAAATATCTTTTTTTCTAACAACTAATTATTTAAATAAATAAGTAAACTTTAAAAGCATAGGAAGTAAACAGAAGAAACCCTTTTGATACAGTAATTTATAAAATCATGTAGATATTACCAATGCGTTTAGGTTACATCTATATGTTTCTAAAGGTGTTCAGCCAAATGAATGCAATGAAGTAGCAAGTAAAAAAATTTTTTTGAAGTTGTTTAGCATTCTCTATCTCATTTGAGACACCTTTCAGGAACAAAAAAACAACTTTCTGTTGTTACAAATGGCGTTTGTCACATTTAGAATACTAGCATATTGAATGAGCATAAAGAAAATTTACAGTTCTGCTGTTTATGTTGATTTAATCTGATGATGAAATAAAGAATCTAGTTTACCTAAGTGCAACTATCAATTTCCAATGTTTGTGTGGAAGACAGTTTTCAGAAACAAGCTTGAAGTGATCATGACACAAAGTTATTTTTAAGAAGGAGGAATCTTTGATAATGGATTAGATCTAGTCTCTTACTATTTTAATGCTGGTAATAGAATTAAATTGTTGTATAGTAAAAGAAATGATTATGATTGTGTTCCGGAGACATAATTGCAATGAAGTATTTTTAATATTTTATAATATATAGGTAAGCTTTTTAAATTCACATTTCAATTTTCATCTGAGACACATTTTTTAATGATTCTTAGGAGCTCCAGATGGATCAACAGGCTAAGAAACATCTTCAGGAGGAATTTGATGCTTCCTTGGAAGAAAAAGATCAACTTATTAGTGTCTTGCAAACTCAGGTAAAACACCTTACCGAAGAGATGTTTTTGAAAACTGCTCTTTCCAAATATTTTTTATGAATTACAGTATTTCCCGTATTTTGTGTCCATGCGTTATTATAAATGCTACTATGTTTTAAGGCTTCTTCAGAATTTATGATTTTCTAGAAATTAAGTGCATCTTTATAGTAGAGAATACCATTGTATAATCTTACTCTTACTAAATACAATTTTTTGATCTGCACCTAAATACCTTTTCAATGTCTTTGTTATCAAGAAATAACATGAGCAGATGTTTGAGCTAAAAATGCTTTTACAAAATTGGTTTTGTTTAAATGGTCTTCATTGTTTCTCCGCACATAATTGTGCTTTTTTTTTTTTTTTTTTTTTTTTTTTTAACTTGGAAACATAATTGTGATTTTAAAAAATGCTAAAAACATTCAGACAGATTTTTCCTTTACTTGCTGACAGGAATAGCTCTCGTTAGTGTTGAGGATGGAAGTACAATCTTAGAATCCTTACATTTTTAACAAAGAGTATTTTCTTTAGGTATCGTTGCTGAAACAGAGGTTACTGAATGGTCAGATGGGCACTGAATTACCTGATCCAAATATCCAGTCTGACCCACAAGTTCAAAGCCCAACAAAAGAAATCAGTACAGAAAATATTGCAGAACCAGGAAGCAATGGTAGGTATTGGGGCTGATTTTAAGAGATCTTGAATTCTGGGGAATAAGCCTACTATTATTTGTGATGGATATATATGGATATAATAGTGCTCAAGGCACGACACATTATAGTAATGATATGTTTTCTAGAAGGGGACAGTTTTTCTAGAAACAGAATGGCACCTGGTAGACATGATAACCTTTCAAAGATGATTAATTTCCATAAAAATTAAAATCTGGTCCATCTTGCCTTAATAGCAATAATTCTGTTTTAGGTATTGCTGTTGCCAGTAGAGGTTGTTACTGTCCCCACTTAATATTAAGTTTTTTTGTCTGGTAAGCAAGGAACTATCCCCAGAGTTTAGAGGATAGCAGTTGCCAGTATGTCTCTTTTTATGTGCTTTTTCCAGAGAAGGTAAAAGTAAAGATCAATTTTCATATTCATGCTATTGAATAATCTCTTTTAAGTGTTCCTCTCATAAGGAGGTTATCTGAGCAAGGGGAGTCCCAGTATTGTTTAAATTTGATTACTGAGCCTGGGATATTGTGCTGTTGGGATACAATGAAAGTACTGTTCATTGGTATCCTAAATAAAAGTTGGGGTTCAGACAGAGATATACATACATCTTGAAGTAATTGTTCAGGATCTGCTGTGATTTTTTTGCATTCGGACAATATGTGAGATTGGAGCGTAGATTCTTCTTATCCAATGTTGTGCCTTTTGTAGTGCTTATGAAATAATGTTAACTATCTAGTCTCCAGGAATCAGCATTCGGATGTGCTGGAATCTGCTTCAGGATTATAGTGTGTGAGACATACAGTCTAAAAATGAAAGTCTGTGAATGTGTGATCCTATTTTCAGATCATCAGGGCAGAACACACAGTAAGATACAGGGAAGGGTACAGCATAAAAAGACACTGAACTTGACCTTTTTCCTGCCTAATTCAGTATTGCCAACCTGAGTATATAAAAATTGTCATACCCAACACTGTGAAAAGAGGAGTCTGTTTGCCTCATAACTGGGAGATGTGATCTGTTTTGCTTAGCATTTTTCCCTCCACTTGTGAATATTCACCTAGTGGCAGCGGACAGGTTTATAAATCTTGGTAACTTTTCAGTCTCGTGGAAAACCTTGTTGAGTAATAGTTTGTTTTTTGCTGCTTGTATAATAGCTGGGGCTTTGTGAAATAATTTGGGATTAAAGACTGTATTTGCCATCCTGTGTGTGTGTGTGTGCACGTTTCTGTCTGGACCTGAAATGCAGTTGTAATAGTCACTAGGAAGTTCTGCAGACTTTGCACAACTTTAGAGAGCTGTCAGTCTCACACCGTGTGAATGATGAAAGCGGATCTGCATTTGGAAAAAGTGTGCACATGATAATGTTGGTATGTTGTCTGTAGAGGGTAATGAAGATTCTGTTAAAACACTGGAAACTCTTAATCAGAGGGTGAAGCGCCAAGAGAACTTGCTGCAGCGCTGTAAGGAGATGATTCGGTCACACAAAGAGCGCTGTGCCCAGCTAACCAACGAGAAGGAGGCGCTTCAGGAACAATTAGAAGAGAGACTTCAGGAGCTAGAGAAAATGAAGGTAAAATGCTCTTAACTTTATGGGTAGCTACCAGAACAGTGTAAGAATTCCAGTATTTGCAGAACGTATACGACAAGTCATTAAAGCACAAACCATCACAAGAAACCATAACTTCTTTGGTGCAAAGAAGGTGCAAAACCAGCCTGGAATGAACATGTAGATCAATTTTTCAAAAAGTTGTAGAGAAGAACATGAAATCTTACCATATGAATAACCACTAAAATGGTATCAGGAAAAAAAGTAAATGGGGGAAGGTGAGGGGGAAGGAAAGACTGTCTGGCAGAGAAGACAGGAAGTGAGAAAAGTGAGAGGCATCAGCTGTGTAAATGAATAGAAAACAGAAAGGAAGGATAGTGGAAAACACAATATAGTGAAGGTGAGGTACAAATTAAAGGTAAATGCAGTGCCAAAGCTAAATTAAGACTTTGCTCAGTTTTCCTTTTAAGGCCATTCACGCTGAGTTGTGAAGTAGAAGTAAGGTGGCTGATAGTAATGGAAGTATGAGAAGTACAGCTGTACTCGGCTTTAGTGCAGGAAAACAGTTGCTCTTCTCTTGGTCTATGAGCATTAGTCCAGTTTGAAAGAGCTCAAGTGCTTCAAGCACTTTTCAGAATTTTCAGAACAAGAACAGATAAAATGCTGCATTGCTGAGATTCCTTTGTAAGCCAAGATGGAGGTAGAAAAGCAGATACTTTATGCATGTTCTTGCCCAGTTTACTCTATCAACTCTGTTCACAAGAGAATCTGCGCCTTCAGATACCTGAATTGCAATGCAATCTATGGGGCAATCTAGCACTGGGAGATTTAGAAGTAATTTCAAGCTGCCTACTTTGATTTTGGTGGTCTTCCTCCTCACCTCTACCTCTGAGGCATAGTACAGGGTCTCATTCCTAGCCTGCTTCATGTTTTTAATGTAACAACAGCTTTGTTGGTCATGGACCAATAATCTATGATTCTTTTTTAAAGCAGAGCCTAAACTGCTTGTCAGAAGCTATTTTCTTACTCCTGGTGACATTTTAAACTCTTGTGATTGGTGGTTTGTTGTTTTTTTTTTTTAGGACCTCCACATGGCTGAGAAGACTAAACTGATTACACAGCTGCGTGATGCAAAGAACTTGATTGAGCAGCTAGAACAAGACAAGGTAAACTAGGAAGATTTTTTCTTTAAACTGTAGTTTTGGAAGAAGATTGGTTAAACTCTGAAAAATGTCTGACTTTCTGGTATTAGAAACTGTTCTCAGTTACCTAGTTTGGTTTAGTTTACATCCAGTTTCAACAAGCAAATAATTTAAGCTACTTGAGAATTCTATTATATAGATACTTTAGCATGTTCATCTCTTAGGTTGTACTTAATACTGCAAGAATATGTTATATAGGATGTAATTTGAAAAGGCATAATGATAAGTGGACTAGTGGTTACCTCAATGCAAGATTTTAAAAGTAAAACCTAATGAAGATGAGATAAAATGGAAGGGAATTAAATGCCCAGTTCCAGTTTGTCATTTTTTGTTGCTTACAAGATTTTTTGTCACAGTTGTTACTTAGAGTAACTTCTGGTAGTGTAACAAGCAACACGACTAACTCATCATCTGTGCATGCTCTCTGAGGAGAAGTAGACATGCAACAGTGCTTTCTTTTAGTTTGGGTTTGTTTATAGAATGCATATTTCAAATAAAAGAATCTGTTCCAGGAAAAGAAAATTTTCTGATGGTCCTTGTTCCTTGGAGGAGTTCTTTTCATCACTAGATAAACTTTGCTTATTCATCAAAATAGTCCCTATTCTTACCATCTTTTTATTATCACTTTGTGTTTTCTGACAGAAAAATACCATGATTTCCAACGTAGCAATAGTGGAGTAAAGTGTATTTCTGACAAGGAGTGTGTCCTGGCTTGAAGTTGTTTTTGATATGCATTTTATATGTTTGTTAGCTTTTTATCACAAGGACCTTTTCCACAGGGCATGGTAATTGCAGAGACAAAGCGACAAATGCACGAAACATTGGAAATGAAGGAAGAAGAGGTAGCTCAGTTGCGTGCTCGGATCAAACAAATAACTACAAAAGGCGAGGAATTAAAAGAACAGAAAGAAAAGTCTGAAAAAGCTGGTAAGAAATTCTGGAGATTATTAGCTTTCACATTGAACACGATGATGCTTCAGCATGGTCTTTATGCAGTTTTTCATCAGTTGTTGTTTGGAATGGATATTATAACATGCTTTTTTTCTGAATGTTCTGCCATATCACCCCTACTAACATTATTACTAACTTCATTTCCGACCACCAGTTTGAGTGTTTTGTGTGATACTCTGCTCTAAGTTCAACTGTAGCGAGGAGGGCAACCGCTGAAGAAGCTATACCCTCTTTGTGTAGGAGAAAATATTGATACAGTATTGTATTGGTGTAATTTCAGGAGGAAAACTTTGGAAAGACGATTTTTAAAAATGAATTATCATAATAATGCCATCTGTATTTGATACAAAAAGCAGCGATGAGTGCATAAGAGCTTGGGAAGAGCTAGAGACAGAAGGATGTGTTACAACCATAATAAACATTTTCTTTTGATAAGTGTAGTGGAAGCATTTCTGCCTTTTTTTTTCCTTAGTGAAACAGCAATGATGATACTTTTGTTTCAGGCTTGGAACCTAGTGTTTATACAGCTATTACATAATTAAGTTTGCTTTTGTTGGAAATTTGATAACATAAATGGTATGCTTGTAGTCAGCCCCCCACTTAGTTTTTTAAACATAATGAAAACTGTTCTGCACTGTGTCTATAAGTATTCTTATAGAAGCATTTAATTTGTTCTCATAAGCATTTAGGGTGAGTTCACTGTCTTGGCAGAAGCTAAGATGTGGTTAGTTTGCATAAAACATGCATTATGCTATTTTTTTCTATAAAAAGTATTGAGAAGCTCTAACCATACACTTCATAGCAGTTTATTTTGAATCTGTAAATTAGGCCAGAATGTCCAATTTTAGAGATTAGTTTGTCTGGTGAGTTCATTTTGCTGTAATGCAGAAGAACAAATTTAACTTCCAAAACCAGCAAAGGAAATACACAGTGTGTTCATAGAGAGGACACTTGAACACCCTATGAAAATAACAAACAATATAACAAAACAAATAAAAAAAATAACAAACAAAATAACAAACTCTTTTCCCTTCAGGTTGCATGTGCATTTTTAGCTTTGGAAAATGCATATTTCAGAAATCAGTAATTCTTTTGCTGAAGTTGGATTTTGTTCACTTCTTGGAGACTAGAAAGCTTTTCTTCAAGATATTGTCTTTAAAAATAAATTCTTCAGTATCATTGTAGTGCTTCTGTAGGTACAAAGTTACTGCTGTTGTTGTCTGAACTACAGCAGCTTTTGAAGTGGTAGAAACCTCTAATTAGGAAGTAATATCTACATGCACTTGTTAATAATGTAATTTCCTCTGGTTTACGTAGCTGGAAACTGAAAGTAGGTTAAAGATGATGCTCTGGCTACCTAGAAAACTTAGTTATTGTAGTGACAAGTAATTTCACTAATGAATAATGTATTAAATACTTTGCACTGTACAAAGAGGAGGTTTGTGTGTTAAACATTCTCTCGTTGTTATTTTAAGTGCTTCTGGTAATGTTTATGGTGCATAAGTGTCCACTTTACCTTTAATTCCTTATTTCAGCACTCTGTTAAGCATACATGTGTGGATATTGGAACCCTCGGAAAATTTGTTAATACAACTTCTAAGATAGGCAAAATTGTAAGGTGACCTGTTAGATTGTCTTATGTGTTCTAAAAAAGTTGTGGTACACAACTGAAATAGAACTTAGTACAGCTGAAACAGTTCTTCTGCCATCTGAGAAAACCACCATGAATATTGGGAGAGCTTGGAATTACTTCTGGGTCACAGCCCTTGATTTTCACCAGTCCTAAGAAATGATGGTTTCATGTATTTGAGTTCAGCATATCTCATGTTTCTTGGCTAGTTAATGTAAGTGATTTTTAATTCTAGACTTTTTTTTCTAGATTATGATTCAGTGAAGAATTTACCTTGTGGAATAAAGAGTTTATAGACATGTTAAATTTTACTAATGGCAAAATAAAGATAAGCATAATACCCTTATACTTGGCACTTACTTCATCATAGTGGCATAATTTGGCTAAAAAATTGTATATTTTGTGGCCACTTCATATTTTGAATTAGTGTTACATATCTGGCTTTTTTTTCTGTGTGATGAAGTGACTTTGCTGAAAAGCACCAGTGTTTGAATTATTACAAGTAGGAATTGTGACAGCTCAATGTTTCTGCATTTCTGTGTGCTGAAATAATAAAAAGATATGTATGCTTATTTTGTGCATGATATGTAAACTGTAACTGAGTCTCCCAGGTAATGTTGCAGTTCAGTTTTTTGTAGTTAGAGATGCATTATATTGAAATCTCACAGAGCATCTTGTTTTTGTGCATCCACACATGCCAATAAGTGAATCATGGTGCCTTTCCCAAGCCTTGTATGAACAGGACTGGGGTAAGGGCTCTTTTTTCTTACATCAAACATTGGGTGCTTGGGCTGGGCTCTAAAAAGTAAATTATGTGTTTCTCAGGCAATGGCAGTTCTTTTACTTGCAGCAACTGCAACTGATTTTTAATGCTTTGCAATGTACATAGATTTATATTTTCCTTCAACAAAATTAGTCATAGCATTTGTAAACTTACTGTTAGGATTCTGTTACTCCTGAATACTTGACATGTCTTTTCTGACTTCTCAGAATGCAGGTTATTGACCTATTTATGTTCTGTAAAGTAAAACAAAGTCCTTAGATAGCATACTGCTTTACTTGGCTGTTCTTTGCAGGTGCAATTTCCTTTGCAATCTTAATTAGTTTATGCTTAGCACCTTTAGCTTAGCACCTTTCTAGAAAGAACGAACAAGCCTCGATTATTCATTTATAAATCCTATCTAGATGTGCAAACCAACTATAGGAAATGGATCGAGCCTTTATTTCTCAAGTAGCTTTTTGACAAGATGCTGGCTCTTGGCTTTCAGTATGAAAGTATGCAAAGCCCTCCTTTGCCATTTCTGTTCAGTGCTTTCTTCACAGCTGCCAGCAGTAGATGGCACTAGAGCTGAAGATAATACATGTCTGCAGTACTGGTGAGAATAATCAAGAAGTCTTCGCAGTACAGACTGGGATTACTCTGGGTAGCAGAGGCAAGGTAGGGAGAACTGTGACTAATACCTTGGAGTAGCATATGTAAAACAGTCAACTTTCTAGTGCACATTTTATAAAAGTGAGTTTTGCAAACTTGACACTTTTCAAACTCTGCTCAGGCTCTTTTTAATTATATACACTGCACAGGAAAGCTTCCTGTTCGTTAGGTTTTGTCAGACGAATGAGATCTTGCAAGCCTTGCCCCAGGCCTTGTTGATGTGCTTGTTACTGTTTCTGTTTTGCCAGTGTGCCTTTGTGAGTTTTAACTTCATCCATACCTTAGATGGAAGGAGCTTTTCTCAACAGTAGCTGTGCTGGTTGGGTAATAACAAAGGCATTGTCTGCTTTTTGGGTTCAGAATAGATGTATTTGGATAAAAGTACAGACTTCTTATTCTAGGCTTTCATCCACAGTAGAACTAAAAGCTTCAGTAGATAAGGATGTAGTAATAATAATTTAGACCATGTTCTGTCTCCTTGGTGTTAGCCTTCTACTGGTTTGAAACTTGCTTGTGCCATGCTACACTAGAATTAACTACTTTGATGTCAAATGTTCTGTTTTGCTGAAGTGCTAAAAGGGCCTGAGATGCATATAATTTAACTTTTAGAGAACGAAGTGTGTGTTGCTCCTCTGTGCTTTCATGCTCTCTTGACGTTTTATCCACCAGCTTTTGTCTGGCGTTTGTCTTAGCATCCTGCTTGCAATTACGGCAATGCAGCTGTCATACTGCATGTGGCTCAGCTATCACAATCTCAGTAGTCAATCCTAGCATGATCCTGAATCATCTGTAGTGGATCTGTGGGCTGTGGCAAATGCAATATCCTTCCTTTCTCAGAAGGAATAGGTTTCTCTCAAATAAAATCAAGCTTATGTTGCGTAGAACAAGAATCAGAAAATGCTTATGAGAAAGTGAAGTAACTTAATATCCTTTCATCGCAGTTTTATTTGCAAAGCTATATTTGGTAAAAGTTGGTAGGGTTTTTTAGGCAGATTTAGCTGTCTCTGTGTGCTTTTGCTAGGGCTGAAGGGGAATGAGAGAAGTCCCTGCCAATCTCCAGACATAGTTGTGCAGCCTGCATTGGTAATGGGTTGGGGGGTGAGGGAGAAGGACTGGAACCCACCTGCCCCCAGGTGGTGATTGCCTTGTTGGGGACAGCAAAGAACCATGCTTGGAAACATGGTAGCTACCTCTCATAAGGAGCTATAAGTCTAGTGCATGCTGGCATTGTGCTTTAGACTGTTCTGCTCTTTGAAATAATCTCTAGAGTTCTTAGCTTTTTGTAAAGAGTTCTAGTATTGAAGTAGAATTGGGAATGAAAAAGTAGATACCGTGATGTGCTTCAGTATTGGCAGGGTCCATAGCAGCCCTGTTGCATCCTAAACCATAACTGTTGCTGTGAGTACTCATAGAAAGGCTTCGTCAGAAAACAGCTGGAAAAGGTCAGACTTTGGGTGAATGAAGTCTTACAGACTTAACTTACTTGAAAACATATTTGCCGCAGTGGCTCATAAAACGTAGATTGTAGTTAAAGGCTCCAGTTTCAAAGAAGTTATCTGAAGATTTTTAATTGAAAATTTCTCTTCTCAAATTCCTGCCTGAATGTTGTTAAAGATGGATAACTTTTTATGTTTGTTTCACAAAAAAAGGATTACAGGAATTGCTGTGAATGCCTACTAAGTAACGACGTATCAAAGAAATTAGAGATGTCTGTCTTGGGGTAGAGTGGAAGAAGGACTAGCGTACTAAATAACATCTTAAAAAAAGATTTGATGACTGTTCTCAGACTAATATCCAACCAGTCCAAGTTTTTCTGTGCTTTGATAAATTACAAATGTGATACTGGCACTATGATTTTGAATTTTACAGAGGTTTTTGGCCTAAGTTCTTTTCTGCAAAGAATTAACTGTATACTATGCTGTCTTGAGACTGCATTTTCTTTTGACATGCAGCAGGGGCTTTCCATATTCACACCCTGTTCAGGAAAAGGGACTTCCCTGATAGCAATGACATTCTAGTCTTGTGTAAATCTCTGCAGGTTCTGCCATCAGTTTCAGTGAGGAACTCAAATGCTGATATTGAAAAACAATAAGAAGAAAACAGCTCGTAATGCAGGAATTGATTTGCTTTTTGTCTACATCTAGATGGTCATCTATGGAGTGAATAAAGTATGATAAAATAGTGCTTATCGTAGGAAACAGCTGTGGATTTATTGCTTCTGATGCATAAATTAAAACGATTCAGCAGACTTATGCACTTCATGCAAAAGTAAATAACTTTTATTGCTCCTGCTTTAGAGTTCTTTTGTAACGTCTTATAGATATTCAAGCTTTTTGATAGCAAATGCTAATTATGTTTTCCATAGATCTTTTTGCAAAGATCAGAAGCATAAGACGGTCTTTGTAACACACACACGTTTTTCCAGTGTCCCTTTTAATTGTGTTGATAGTAGTCTATATTAAAAGTAAATAGTGAAATAATGAAACTGACAAAAGCCAATTGGCAAAAGTCATCTTTATAGACTCCACAAAAACACAAAGTTTAAAGAAAAGGTTATCAAGGTTGCACTGGTTGAAGGGAACAATTCTTTGGTAAATAAATTGCTCTGGTATAATACTTCAGTATTCTGTTCAGGAAGAGCTCTTTCATGAAAAGCTGACATTTATTCAGCACACATAGCCAGAGAAGGGGCCATAGTTTTTTTTTGTTGTTTTTTTTTTTTGTTTTTTTTTTTTTTAAATGTGTTTTTTATACGTTATAGTGATTTTAGGGAAAGAAATAGAAGCTATTGAACTCCAGAAACAACTAAGGCATTCGCAGCTATTTGTCGATTCTCTTTCCTTTTTAGATAATAAACCCATGTGAATTCTCGATGGATTCTTAAGCTCCTTCTTCTGTCACTTGTCTAATTTACAGTTACTGGGAAGCTGTTCTTCTGATAAGTGATATAGCTACTTCTTGACTGCCTTTGTTTTGTTTTGTTTTGTTTTGTTTTTATTTTTTCTTTGCAGCTTTTGAAGAGCTTGAGAAGGCTCTGAGTATTGCCCAAAAAACAGAGGAAGCCCGGAAAAAATTGCAGGCAGAAATGGATGAAAAAATCAAAGCAATAGAAAAGGCAAATGAGGAAGAAAGGGTAAATCTTCAACAGGAGTTAACCAGAGTGAAACAAGAGGTGGTTGAGATTATGAAGGTAAAAGCTGAAACTCCCTCTGTGTTGCTGTTTTAATCTAATAATGCAATTGCAAGTAAACTATAGTTGTAAAATGCATTGATATATCAGAACTTTGTTATAAAATTCTTGCTGTTTAATGTATTCTAGAAAAAATAACTTCTGGGATTGATGATTTATTTAAAACATAAGATAAACTAAAAAACTCTCCATATAGATGTTACTCACTAGAAGTTTAAAATCAATATGTTAGTCATTGTAAAATGAACAGTGTTTCTTTTACTAGAAGTATGAAAGACTTAAGAAGGAAGGTGGATAACTTCAATCTTGAAAATAACATCTGACAGGGCTTATTACTATTAAGTGACTCAAGTAATTGTTATTTATTCAAAGGAGGCGAATAGGTTTGGTTTCTTCTCTCTGCACTGCTTTTCTTATTGTGGAATAATGCAAAGTTTGTTATTTAATGTTTCAAAATAATTTTTTTCTGACTTGTAATTTGTAGAAGTCTTCAGAAGATCGTGTTGCTGAACTGGAAAAATTGCATAAAAAAGAAATGGCAACCAAAGATCGGGAGCTAAATGAGAGATTGCGGGTCCAAGAAAAGGAGTTCCATGAGAAGATGAAGGCAGCTCTTGTAAGGATTGCTAAAATGTCTAGAAAAGACATTTCTCTAAGCCTGAGGTGGAACTAGAGGTCTTAATCTGACCTAAGTCCACAGTGGGAGTCCTTGTGCATTCAGATATGGGTGCCCTCCCAAAGTCCAGGAGCTCAGAGACTTAAGAGCATGAAAGGAAAATAGCTGCAGTGATTCAGACTGAATAATGATAACGAATCACTATTGATGTTCACTGACAGCTGTATGTTCTGGGAAAGATTCTGTTTTTTAACACTTTGTTAGACATGTTTGGTTTTTTTTGAATTTCTACCTCTGGATCATTGGAGATTGGCCACAGAAACTAGAGAAAAAGAGGTACAAGGAATGAGGCTGTTAGTTGAAATGTATTAATATCCACTGTGTCTGTCTGTGTTATGTTGACAGAGTTATACATGCATAGTGGTTGATCTCTGGAAAAAAAAATCCTTTAAAGTCAGGCTGGCAGGGATCACTGGTTTCTTTGCTCTTGTCTGTAATCTATAGTCCACTTCAGGTCATTGTGCAATTTCATTTAATAAATGGACGCTCATTTATGCTCCTCTTTTGTGGCTGGAGACTAGGATGGCTGGAGTCTAGGACTGAAAGTGTGAAAATATATTAGCGGTAGAATCGAGTGATGACAGATCTTTCATTCTCTCATATGTTACTCTCCATTTGGCTGGTCTCCACTATTAAATGCTGAAGTCGCATTACATTTGTTAAACAAAGACAAATGGTTGCCAAGAAAAGAAAATTGAAATGATTTTATAACAACTTTCACAGATGAAATATACACTGTGTTTTGTATGTGGAAAAAATATGTATGATTATGTTAACTTGTTTATAAATGTCCTATTGTACTGTTTTTGAAGGTGTGGACCATCATTATAGTTTATTGTTTTGCTCATTTTTATACAGGAGAAAAATCAGAGTGAGTGTTTAAAAACCCTTCAGGAACAAGAGCAACAGGAATCCCTAGCCTTAGAAGAATTAGAGCTGCAGAAGAAAGCAATACAGGCAGAGTGTGACAAGAAACTTCAGGAGATGCATCAAGAAGTAGAGGCTTCTAGAACTGTGAGTAAATATTCCAGAAGAGAAAACACTTTAAAGAATTTATTTTGGTACACACACACACACACACATATATATATATCATATATACATATATATATATATATAACTGTGACAGGTTTACAGATGCTGTGGATTTATTGTCATCGGGTTTGTTTTAATTTCACAATGTAGGATATAAATTCATTCCCATGTACACCCATGTACATAGGTTTTATGTACGTTATACAGGAGATTAAAGCTTTAACCAATTTAATTTCTGGATACTACTACCATACAAACACTTTAAGGATGCTTAAGTAAGGATTTGTGTAATTTTTTAAAGTATCTTTTTCATTATGTCACAAGTAAGATTGTATTATTTGCTAAAACAAGTTTGTACATTATTCAACAAACACTCCAAACATTAAGTTGGAATTTTTGCCTTTAGAGGCGTTTTATCCTTACAGAAGCAATTCACTGAGAGGTGGAATTAAGATAAACTGGTGTGTATCTATACAGCCCAGTAGTCCACATGGACTCAGGATATGTTTAATCCTGTGTGTTTGTTCTTTAACAACAACAACAAAAGAACATTGTTCTCAGAAGTACTGAATGAATTATTTTGTTTGAATTAATTAAATGTTTTTTCAAAGTTTTTATTTTGTCTATTCACTGCAGTGGAATAGAACTTTATTTTTTCAATTAATTAACTTCATGGAAGCAATGGCAAAAACAAACTAAATTAATTAAAGGTTTATGTAAAAAATGATATTTGTTATAAACAATAGAATAAGTGACTTTTAACTATACTTGCAATTTTCCTGTGTATGTGTTTGTTTGTTTTTTTCTAATTTGATCATTTTGTTATATTTGGAATACTCATATTCTTTAAATCTATATTCTCTAACAGAAGATTCTTGAATTGGAGAGCTCTCTTGCAAAGTATTCACAAGATGACAGAGACCGATCAGAGGAATTGAGCACTCTGATGGAGTCTGAAAAAAAGCAACATAATAAGGAAATTAATGATATGGTTGAAAAACACAAGAAAGAATTGGAGAACATGCAACAGCAGCAAGAAAAGCTTTGGACGGAAAAATTTCAAATTCTAAAGCAACAACATGTAGTTGAAATAGAAAAAATGAGAGAAAAGCAAGAACAAGAAATAGATACAATATTGAAAGAGAAAGAAACAGTTTTCCATACACATATAGAAGAGATGAATGAAAAAACTTTAGAAAAACTTGATGTGAAACAAACTGAGTTAGAAGCACTGTCATCTGAGCTATCAGAAGCACTAAAAGTACGTCTTGATTTAGAAAAAGAACTCTCAGAATTGAAAAGTAAAGCAGGTGAAGCAAAGCAAGAATTGGAAGGAAAGTTGGAAGAAGAGAGGAATCAGCACAAAGAAGAGGTTGAAACTATGTTAAAAGAGCATGAGATCTCTATTCAAGGAGTCGAGAAGGTACTCAAAGAAGAACTGAATCAACTTAAGCAATTATTGGAGGAGAAGGACAGACATCTGGAGGAAATAAAAGCACATGAGCAGAAGCTAAAAGAATCTGCAGAAAGATCTGAAGCTGAACTTGTCCAAGTGTCTGCAAAACTAGAGGAGGTTTTGCAGTCTTATCAAAATACTTCTAATGAGCAGGCAAGGACATATGAAGAGGAATTAGCAAAGCTGCAGCACAAACTGACAGATCTGGAAGGAGAAAAATCACAGTTTAGGGAGCAGTTAGAAAGAACTGAATCCCAGCTGAGTGAAATCAAGAATGAATTAGAATCATACATGTCCCAGGTACATGACCTGAAGCAGCATTTGCAAGAGCAAAGCAATGAAAATACACAGAAAGTAACCTCTCTCACACAACAGTATGAATCCCAGCTAAAGGATCTGCAAAGAGAGGCTGATGAGACAAAGCGAAGTCTAACTGAGAAGGAAAAGGAAATTGAACACATGAAGAAGTTACAGAATGAACAAGTTGAAGAGCTTAAACAGAAATTGTTAGCCACAGAGGAAAGAACTAGTGCTCTACAAGGAGAATGTGAAAATAAACTGAAACGTCAGGAAAATAAAATGGAGAAAATGAAGCAGAAATCAAAAGATATGCAGGAAGCCTTTAAAAAGAAACTTGCCGAGCAGGAATCTAAACTAAAAAGAGAGCTTGAAAACAAGCAGTTGGAGTTCAATCAGAAAGAGAGCGAATTCAATGCTAAAATTCTAGAAATGGCACATGCCAGCTCAGCCGGAATCAATGATGCTGTGTCAAAACTGGAATCTAATCAGAAAGAGCAACTGGAGAGTCTCGCTGAGGCTCATAGGAGGGAGTTGGAAGAAGTTACCCAGAGCTGGGAAAAGAAACTCAATCAGCAGGTTGAAGAGCTCCAGGAAAAACATGAAATGGAACTGCAGGAGAAAGAGCAGGAAGTTGGAGACCTGAAACAGAAACTTGCCACCTTCAGTGCTGAGAAGGAGGGCTCCAGAACAGAAATAACCCGACTGAAGGAAGAACAGGTGAAGAGGGATGAGACCCTGAACCAGTTACAAGAACAGCTAAAGCAGTCATTGGCTCATGTGAATGCTTTGTCAAGTAGTGAAAGTGACCTGAAAACACAGCTCCAAAAGTTGGAAGGTGATCTTAGTCTGTCCCTGAAAGAGCAATCGGGGCTTCAGGAACAGCTCAGTAAACAGAAAGCAATTGAAGAAAAGGACAAAGCCAAAATTACTGAGCTGGCTGATATGCTGAAAACACTTGAGGAGAAACTCCAAACTGTGCAGTTTTCTCAAGACAAAGATCATGAAAATTATGAGAAAAAAATGGAGGCATTTCAACAACAAGAAACTGAGTTTAAGAGGTTGTCGGGAGACCTTATAGCACAATTGGATGCTCATTGGAAGAATGCTGGAGATATGTTGCAAACAAAAAGCAGTGAATTAATTGAAAAGTGTAATGAAAAAATTGGTGTAGTAACATGTAAAATTGCAGATTGTGAGCGCCAAACTATAAAAGTTAAAGAAGTGGTATTAGCTAAAATAAAAAAAATTCTTGAGCTAGAAGCTCAACTTAGAGTAGTAACAGAGAATCATTCTGCTGCCAGTAGTTCTTTACAAAAGTCAATGGAGCAGCTGCAAGAAAA
This sequence comes from Netta rufina, assembly GCF_964035555.1. Classification (NCBI taxonomy): domain Eukaryota; kingdom Metazoa; phylum Chordata; class Aves; order Anseriformes; family Anatidae; genus Netta; species Netta rufina. The sequence goes on from NC_140124.1 coordinate 60,451,828, forward strand.
GGACAACTTAATTAGGTCCATGAGAGCTGACATTGAAGGACTTGTAACAGAAAAAGAACAATTGCAAAAAGAAGGAGGGCACCAGCAGCAGGCAGCATCAGAAAAAGAAACTTGCATAACTCAGCTCAGGAAAGAGTTATCTGAAAATATCAACGCTGTCACCTCAATGAGAGAGGAACTCCAGGAAAAAGAATCAGAGATCTCTGCTCTCAACAGAACAATTAATGAGCTTAATGTTAAACTTGAAAGTATGGTAAGTTTAACAGAGAAGGAAGAAGCCATGTCTCTGTTAAGCAAGCAACATGAAAAGGATCGATTGCAGTTGTTAAACCAGGTACAGGAGTTATCGACCACTGTTGAGACGCTGAGTAAGGAAAAAGCATCAGCTCTCGAGCAGGTAGATCATTGCACAGCCAAGCTGTCAGAGTGGAAGATGAAAGCACAAACAAAGTTTACACAAAATCATGAAGCTATTAAAGATTTGCAGAGCAAACTTGAACTAAGCAATACCCAAGCCAATAGAAAAGATGAAGAGCTAAATAAGCTGAAAGAGGAGCTGGCTAAACAAGGCAAAAGTCTGGATAGCTTAAAAAGTGCATTGGAACAAAAGCAAAACAGGATAGAAAAACAAAAAAGTGAGTTAACTGCAGAGTTAAAAATCCAAGCTGTAAGAGTTGCTGAACTAGAAGAACGCATTGCTCAGAAAACTTCAGAAAATGATTCCTTGATGGAGGAACTTAAAAAGCATAATGAACAGAAAGAGACAGAGCAACAAGAGGTAGCTTGGCAACTCCAGCAGGCGGAGAAGGTGGCTTTTGAAAAAGACAATAGGTTTAAAGAGGCTGAAGAAAAGGTGCTTGATCTTGAAAAGAAAATAGATTCACTGAAAGCTGAATTTGAAGCGAAAGAGAGGGAATTTGTTCAAATGAAATCATCAATACTTAAAAGCAAGGAGGAAGAACTGAAAGAATTAGAAGAGAGACTGAATACGGAGAGTAGCACTAAGTTGGCAGATCTGAAAAAGAAGGCGGAGCAAAAAATCGGTTCTATTAAAAAGCAATTGATGACTCAGATGGAAGAAAGGGAGCGGCTAGAGAAATTTCAGCAAGATAGAGAAAATCAGTTAAGAGACTTAGAACAAAAAGTGCAGGAAAGAGAGGCCAAAATTGGATCCTTAGAAGAACAAATCCAGAAGTCAACAAGAGAGTCTACAGAATTAGAGAAAGAAATGCTGCAAAAAGTAGAGAGTGCAAAAGCTGCTGTAGAGCAGGAAAAAAATGAAATGCTTGAGAGTACCCAACGGATGTATGAAGAGAAAATTCATGTGTTACAGAAGGACCTGACAGAAAAAGATGAATTGTTGCAGAAGTATGAAAAGGAACAACGAGAAAGTAAAGACTCTCATCTAGAACTGCAAAACAAACTGGAGGAACTCCTTAAAAAATTAGAATGTGTTGAGAAGAGAAATCATGAGGAGCAGAGCGTGACTGAAAGCCTCAGGAAAGAACTTGAGGAGCAAACTAAAAAATACTCATTGTTAGTGGATGAGCATGCTCGGTGTGGTGGTGATTTAGCAAGCAGTAGGAAAGAACTGAAAGCTAAAGAACAAAAGCATTTGGATATGGAGAACATAATTAGAGATTTCCAGAAAAAGTTGCAGGAAAAAGAGTCAGTCAGTCAATTTTTAGAACAGAAGGTAAGAGAGTTGGAAAATAATCTGGTGAGGGTAAATGAAGTGCACAAGATGGAGATGGATGATGCGAGTTTGAAATACAAAGAAAAACTAGAAAGTTTACAGCAACAACTGGAGGAAAGAAATGACCACTTGAAAGCTTTTGAGGAAAATGTTGAAGAAAAGGCTAAATCTGGTTTGGAGATGCAGAAGTTACTAAGTGATATGCAGAACCAGCAGAAGGATTTGCAGGCTAAACTGGAAGAGACTGAAAGAGAGAAACAAAAACTACGTAAAGATGTAAACAGTCTTCAAAAAGACTTGCGTACTTTGCGAAAAGAGCATCAGCAGGAGCTTGACATAGTTAAGAAAGAGTCCTTAGAAGAAATGGAACAGAAAATCAGGTAAATTCTTTGTTCCTGGTCTGGAACATTTCTTTGCTTTATTTTTAACTAAAACCATAAGACCACTTTTTTATAGTTTGGTTTTTAACAATGACTGTTATTTTTCTGTGATTTTTCTAAATAGATTTAAAGAAACAGCAAGAAAAGAACAACTTGATAGTAGCACTTCATGAACACACAAAACATTGAGTCAACAGTTTAAAAGGTGGTTTGTCTTTTGACAAACTAATACCACTTTTGATCTGTTTCAGTGATGGTTATTTTCAGCATTAACAGAACATAAAGTACACTTTTAGTTCCCTGAGACGGGAAACAAAGTCTATTAAAGCTTAATTCTGAGGGCTTTGTATCCCTACTCTCTGAGGCATCTTAGCAGGCATTGAAAATTCAGATTGTGAACTTGGGAAGAGGAGGAGATGGTAGAAGGCAAATGATATCAAGAATTGTTCATATGTACTGCAGAAACTGTAGTATGCTCTTCAGTGCTCTAATAGTTTCCCAAGTAAAGAATTCCCTCAAAACTCTGCCTGTAAGGAACCCATTCTTTACTTCTGATTCTTCATCTTCCTCGGGGGGGAGGGGAGGGGGGGGGGGAAGGCCCACAAAAAAATCTTCTGGAGGAGGCGTGAGGGAGCCTGGTGGTTCAATTCTTTTCTTTTTAATGAAACACCTGTACCTTCCAGGTGAATTCAATGGGAAGGAGAATCCCACAGAATTCATCTAATTCAAAGCCAGCCCATTCTAAAATAGTTTTGGAGATATTCCCAGATTTCCTACCTTGCTAAGCTATTCTAACAGTCTCTTTAAAATTTTATTTCCTCAGTGTATTTTTTTGACTTCTTTGTACAGGTGGGAACAAGAAGATACTGAATTAAAGCACAACTCCACATTAAAGCAGTTAATGAGAGAGTTCAATACTCAGCTGGCTCAAAAAGAAATGGAATTTGAAACAGCCTTAAAAGAGACGATCAGTAAGTGGAGTACTAATGTAACTGTAATTAAGAGAAGCTAAAAAGTAGCCAGAAAATGGATCTTCAGATGTTTTGGGGAAGACATTTTACCTGGGATTCTGATAAAGACATATATTTTATGACTTAGTGCTGCCTAGAGAAATCAGGGAAAACCTCTCTTAGCAAAGCACATATGAATGTTAATTGTAGCACAATTAGGAAAACACATGTAGTTGTTCTTCCTTTGCCTATAGGCTCTTCAATCTTGCACTGTTTATGTTTTCATCTGTCATGGCAAGAGTTATCTATGGTAGCTATTGAAACTAAATATCTGTCACATGTACCAAAAAAACAGGTTCTTTTAGAGGTGAAAGCACATTGGTAAGTTTTCGTTGTAATACTACTTTGGCTTTAGCAAAACAAACCTGTTACACTCTGTTTTTGACTGAAGGATGCCTTTTAGTGAAATTTACAGAATAATGGAACATCCCGAGTTGGCAGGAATCTATAAGGATCATCAAGTCCAACTCCTGGCTCCACACAGGACCACCCAAAAATCAAACCCTTTGTCTGAGAGCATTGTCCAAACGCTTCTTGAACTCCAACAGACTTGCTGCCTTGACCACTGCCATAGGGAGCCTGTCCCAGTGCCCAACCACCCTCTGGGTGCAGAACCTTTCCCTAGCCCCCAACCTGACCCTCCCTTGTCCCAGCTCCATGGCATTCCCTCGACTCCTGTCGCTGTCCCCAGAGAGCAGAGCTCAGCGCCTGCCCCTCCACTCCCCTCCCCTCGTGAGGGAGCTGCAGGCCACCATGAGGCCTCCCCTCAGTCTGCTCTGCTCAAGGCTGAGCAAACCAAGGGACTTCATCTGCTCTTCATACGTCTTGCACTCTAGACCCTTTACCATCATTGTAACCCTACTTTTGACACTAATACTTTTATGTCCTTATATTGTGGTGCCCAAAACTGCACATGGTACTCAAGGTGAGGCCACACCAGCATAGAATCAGAAGTGTATTTTCTTAGCCGAGTCTTGCAGACTTCATTCACTATTACCAATAACAAGTACCAGATGCGTTTCATGTCTGATTGCTATGCCCATGTGGTTATAACTAGATTGCAGCATGTTTCAGATTTTTTTCTGAAAAAGCTGGAGGTTGAAAGAAGGTATCTCTTGACTCCACAGTTACTGAAAGTGCACCTCTAAGTGAGGTATTTCTGAAAATTCGTAGCTGTTTCAGATCCCTTCTATAGATAGAGTAGGAGATGGAATTACTTGATAAATATTGGTTGTGATGTTAACTTTTAGAGAAGTTCCAGCATCAGGCTGAAAAAACTGATCTGGATGCCAAACTGTAAACAATAAAATTCATACATATTAGAGTCAAGTGACATAATTGTCACTGTTATGGTGAAAAATGAATTCTCCTGGCAAGTATTCTTTATAGATGCCTTTCATGATTGTCTTTAACCTGTTCTGTAATACTGTTGCGACAATGATCTATCAAAATAAGTATGTTTTTTGATGTTGCCTGTTTTGTTGTTGTTGTTGCTGTTGTTGTTGTTTGTTTTTTACAGGTAAAGCCCAGGAAGTAGAATCTGAATTGATAGAAAACCATCACACAGAGACAACACAGTTGCATAAAAAAATCGCAGAAAAAGATGATGATCTAAAAAGAACTGTGGAAAAATATGAAGAAATGCTTGAGGTATGTTTCTGAAAAGTGATACGCCCACATACATTTCAAAAATAATTCTCCTTTTTTTCATTACAAAACTTGTCAGAAAATCAATGCATTCCAGTAAAGTTCTTCTGAATCTCACTGAATTATACTTTACATGTGTGGTGTCCTAGTTTCCAATTAAAATGTTTTATGGACATGTAAAAACACCAGAAACCAGGCCCTGTCTCTGATTCAGTAAAAACTATCTGGTTAGGTCTTTGTCCTCAAGCAGTTTTTTCTGTCCTCCAGATTGAAATGAATGTAAGCAAGTTACATGTAAGTCTTAAGTTCTACTAGATGGTGGTGTTGTTTCTTGTAAGTTTTTAAACAGTGTTTATATGTCATCCTCATGGTCTAGCTCCCTTCTGTGATACTATCTGCACTGGTACCATAGCCCTTAAAGTAAGGTTCTGTTCTGTGCAGGGTGCAGTCTGTTTGTGTAGTTTTCATGCTGGTAAAGCTCTTTTTTAGTTGTAAGTGAACAGTCTGTCTGCATGACATTTGCAGATAAGCAGAGTAACATTTCAACCAGAAGTTAGCAGCCAGGGATGCCTTCTATTTTAGCTGGATTAGGAGTTCACGTAGATCAAAAATGCCTGACTACAAAAGACTGAATGTTTTTTGTTGCTAGACTGTACGTTGTATTGGGATGCAGGATGTAATTTTGGTAACTTTAGTCCTGTTTGCACAAAGAAACATTAAAAAGATTGTTTCTTGAATAGTACTATTGGTAATAATTGTAAGAGAACTTGTGTTTATGTTCAGTTAACCAGTCCAAAGAGCATGTCTGAGTGCTTTATGCTAAAAATCCCTAACTTGTAGGTAGATTTTATATTTTGCTCCGTTTCTGGACATCTGGCAATTTGGGTGGGCGTGGCAGGCTTATTCAAGTCCTAACTTTAAAGGTCCAAATAGGTCTGTGATTGGAATTCATGCAAATATAATTCCTTTCTGTTTTCTCATACATTTAGTCTGTGTCAGAAACATACATGCTGTACATGGCGCATAATCTTGTTGGTGTAGGCTAATTTGACTTTTTTGATTGGAGGACATGAATGATAATGTTAAAACTGCAGTAAGCTGTAGTCCTGATATTTTATTTTTATTTTTTTTTACCTGATGGTGTATTTGTGTGTTTTTCTGTTATTTGGGGAGAGAAAAAAAACACAAAACAAAACAGAGAATTTGCCTTGTTTGCTGAAGTTATTGCAAGAATCTCAAAAGTGGAAAAATACTTATGTTAAATTGAGTGTGTGTCCTATTTGTTGAGATCCCTACTAAAAATAGGAACATATGCATGCACAGCTGTATGGATTTTCTCAATTTAATATGGAGTTACCAGTTACTACTCAAGGGATACCTGACTTGACTCGTGGTAGGGTTGAGAAACTTCGCATCAAGACATTTATGCAGAGAAGTTTCTCTGTCACATATGGTAAGAAGATGAAGCAAAAATAATGCCAGTTGCAAGAACGAAGCTTGCACGTGTAATTGTGGAGCTTTTTGCTGGTTTTTAAATGTGGTTAATGATGCTAAAAATTCGACTAAGTTGATGTGAATATATATTAAAGACTAGAAGGAATAATTCAGTCTGTTAATATGATTTATTTATGAAGTGCTCCCCTGGCACTTCTCTTGCTTTATTTGCTGTTTGCTCCCTAATTAAAGGACTTATAAAATCAGCATAGCCTGTAACTCGAGGGGTATGTCTTTTTTCTATAAGTAAACTAAAGTATATAATTAAATTGAATGTTGTACTCCAGCTAGTTTATCTTAAGTCTATCTTTGAGCTAAATATGCAATAACTAATTTCAGGCATGTATTCTTTCATTTGTCATAATGTCTTCCATGTGAATAGGGATAGGCTCTGTGGCTTATTGAAGTCTTAGTCTATAACTTCAATTAAATCCAAATAGTATGTAGTTCATGTGTTCTCAGAGTATGCCAGATGCTGCATAGAATAATAGGTTATTATTATAAACCCAGATGCTGTAGTATGTAAGAATCCCACATGATCTCTAAATGTTTCAAATTGAAAATCATAATCTCTATTCAGGGGATTATACAAATAACATCTTACAGGTAGGTCCCTTTTACAGAAGTATTATTTGAGTTGAGTTTCTTTTTTGCATTTCAGCTACCTTCTTTGACTAAGAATGGTGTGCATGCAATTTTGATTTATCTGAATGGACAGTAGTCTAGAAAATGTAAGAATTTAGGTTCTTATTTTTAAAAGAAATAGAAACAACTGAATATACTACATTTTGAGAATTTTTAACTAGAACAGTGTAACTATCTATAAAAGAAACTGTAGAAAAGTTTAATTGTTGATCTATTTTTGAGGACACAAGTCACATGAAGAGAAAATAATGGGGGGGGGTCATGATGTTTGAGCCATGTTTTTAAGGTGGATATTCTTAAAACTTCTAGGCTGTAAAACTGCCTCAGGTACCATGACTTCCCATTCACTACTTTTTTTTTTTTTTTTTTAATTTATCTTGTGGTGATGTGTGTTTTCAGCTTAGTCAATGTGGGGAGGATGCTTATTCTTAAGCAGGGTGCAGAGTGGCCTTACAAGGAAATAATTGGTTTTTTTACTTATGGCTTACCCTAAATCTGTTAAAGCTGGACCAGCGTGCTAGTTCTCCAGTTACTTTTCCAGTGAATATTTTGTATCAGTATAGTTTGTACTCCAGAGATTTTGCATGGAATGAAAAATTTTGATCAGCAGTGCTTAGTAACAGTTGATTAATTGCACAAATTTGGTCTGGTGCATATTGGAACAGGCAGCTCACTGCCATGCCTGATTTGTGTGAATGAAGCTGAAGCTTTAATTTAGGTCAGCAATGGAGATCTGCAGTTTGAGTAGGAATTCTATTTCTTAAGCTTCCTAACATGTTATCTCACAAAAAGGCCAGAGGGAACATATTTTTTAAAAAATACTTATTTTTGCAAAGTGCTAAATAGGTGGATTAAATCGCTAGGAATTAGATCATCCTATTTTTTCTCCTATAAATTTACTCTTCTAGCTGTCATAAAACAATACAGGAATGTTTGTTCCTTCTTTACTATTCTTGCCACTGCTTCTTACTTCCATGCTGCCGAGTGCCCCCTCCCCAACCTCCTCAGTGAACAGGAGATTGCTGTTTCTGTAAAACAAGTAAAATAAATAAAATGCTTTAGGAACATCCTTGGGAGAGTTGGTGAGAAAAGGATTCAAATTCTTGTCACTTCTAGAGTATGAGACAATTCTGTATCATTGTGTGTCCCATTTATAAAGGTCATATGAGCAAGCACAATCTCTCCAGCAGTACAGTGGATTACACTTGAACGCTGTTGTAGTGCCAGGGAAAAATTACTCTTTTTTGAAATTTTCAAACAGATATATGTAATCTAATGTTGTAGTCTAATTGTTGAAGGCCCGCAAAATCTTGTTAAGCTCTTGTGGGTTTTCCTTGCTCTTCTGTAGTCCTGTAGTAGTACTATCCCTTAGACTGAATTTCAGACATACTCTGTTCTGTGTATGGCATAACTCTTTGATTGCATTCACTCCGTTGACATTAGGTTTTGAGTGGTTAGCTGATAATTAATTATGTAACCAGTATTTTGTCCTGTATATTGAAGGCTCGTGAAGAAGAAATGACAGCAAAAGTTCATGAGTTGCAGGCACAGTTAGAAGAATTGCAAAAGGAATACAAGCAAAGGATGGCAGAAGAGGAGCATCGAAACCATGAAAACGTGAGCTGACATTAATGTTTACTGTTATATCTGTAGGTGTGAAATGTCTTCTTTTTTTGTGTTGATTTTACTGGACACACTTTTAGAACAAAAGGATATTGCATTATGTCATTTTTAATGAGACTTTTTTGAACTGAAATTCCAAACTGCATTGAAATAGTCCTTTGAGTACATCAGGTGTGAACAGAGAACCCTTTGTTGAAGGAAGAGTTGGGTGCATGGTTTTTTGTCCTTCTGAAAATCGATTTTAGTTTGAGGAATTCTTTGATGGATAAAAATACTTCTTGTTATTGCACTGAGAAGAAGAAAAGTATATGAGGTGTTGTCATTGATCAGAAAATTCATTATTATTAGTTTTAGCCTTATTATTAGTTTTCATTTTGATAACAAGTACAAAAATATTTATATTATTACATCATCGTACTATTGTGTTGTTATATATTTATAACAAGCACAAAAAGTATTTGACACTATTTGACACTACAAACTTACAGTACAGATAACCTCACTGTTCTTAGTTTTGACAGGAGATAATACAACTCCTAATGTTTGTCCCCTGTTGTATACTTACAACACCCTTTATATTACTAAGTATTCCATGACATGAGTGTTCTCATAGCAAAAGAAAATTTTAAAAAATTTAAAATTTAAAATTTAAAAATTTAAAATTTAAAAGCAAAAGAAATTTTAATCAACCATAGTCACCCTGCTGGTGATAATCTAGCATAATCTTGTATGGAGGAAGATTCTTAATGGACCTGTAAACCCTAACCATGATTCTGAGAAATACTTGCGTTTGAATCTTTTGCCTTTAGGACTTCTCCATTAACTGTGTTCCACTACTGACTTTGTTGTGGAAATCTACTATAAATACATGCAGTCATTTAAAATCATACATTAATCATCAGGATTACATATTCACTGATAGGACATGAAACTTACATCAAATCTATGTACCAGTGACGGTATTTGATACGTTTCTTAGTTCTACTCAGAAGTGCATTGAAATCAACAATTGTTGTTCATGTTATATTTCCTTGCCTTTCTTAATTTTTACATGACTTGTCCTTGATATGTTTGTCTGAAACAAATTTTGTCACATAATGAGTATTTACAGCTTTACAGAGCTAGATGAGAAATCTGGAGAGGGATGTGGACATACCTGAGCCTAAGTGATCGCACAAATCCATAGATGGATTTGTGCAATCCACACAGTACATGTGCAAATAATTCACCCCATAAATACTGTTTAACAATTATTTTTATAAATATATAATACAATTATTTTTATAAATATATGTATGATTGGGTAATTTCAGTTTTTATTATCATCAGTTAATCAGTGAGTTGATGTCTTTTATTTTTTTTTAGCCTGTATACAGTGAATGATATATTCTTTTTTTTTTTTTTCTTATATGCATTTTCATCTAATTTTGTTGTTGTTCTAGGTGACAATAGCAGAACTTAAGGTAAGTTGAATTTTATAGATTTTTGCTTTCTAAATAGTGCTGTGTCACAGCAACTTGAAACTAGGAATACTCTTAAGTTTCTGTGTATTAATTAAAAGGTAAAAGTTTATTGAAAAGTTACCTATCATATCTTCAGTAGTTTGTTTGTGTGGCTGTTCTTTCAGGCACAGCTGGCACAGAAGACAACACTAGTCAATGATTCAAAGTTGAAAGAGCAGGAGCTCAAAGAGCAGGTAAAGGTTTGAACGAGGGAAAAGTATTCTTTTTGACTTGTATTTGCAATATTAAATGTTTTGTTCCTTTCAAATGACGATGTATTACATCTCCACACAGGAAGTATAGAACTAGTATGCATGTAAAATAGTTTTGTGTTATACTATCAGAAGATCTTTTTGAAAGTATTCCTCTATCCTGTATCTATGAAAATACCAGATGTTTCTGATGCAAGTTATCAAAAATGTTTGCATGAATAAAAAATGTAACAAAATACTTCATAAAATTGTTTCTTCTCTTTTTATAAAGCAAATATTTTTTGATGTTAGGCAAAAAAAAACACAACCCTCTTATATGTTTATGTGTATAAAATGCATATATCATGTCTATATAGATATAGATGCATATATTCATAAAATTAGCTGTAGATACTCTCGTGTATATAAGTACATAAGTACACACTTTTTCTTAGCTAGTTAGGCACGGTTTTTAATAACACATGTTTTTTAATGCTTGCCTTCATTACAGAGCAAATGCTTTAACAGAATGTCATTATATTTAGCTGAAAATTCTTACGCTGAATTTTAGCTTCTTGAAAGCACCAGTTCTCATCTTGACTGTTCTCTGTTCAGATTCATGTACTGGAAGACCGGCTGAAAAATTATGAGAAGAAAGTTTATGTCACATCAGTTGGAACACCATATAGAGGTAATCTATACAATTTTCGTCGCATAAGTTTTTTCTTTGTTTGTAAAACACCCTTTGGTTTAGAGTACTTTTTAAAATGTTAGTCTTTTTGAAACAATCTTAAGATGTTTTTATGACTTCTTGTCCCTGTTTTCTTTTCTGTTGTAATAGAGTTGGTGTGTGATTTCAAAAGAGCAAATCATGTAGCATTTTGTTTGATGCCTGTTTCTATGTCTTACTGTTACAAGAGCACTTTATCAAAGTTCTTAAGCTTTCTGTATCCCCATCGGGAATGATATAGGCAGTGTCAGTAAAAATGGGATGGAGGGGAACTATTTGTCTTGTTGAATTAATATATATTTATGAGTCTTGAAGCATCTTAACAATACAAATACTAAACTTCACTGATCTTTCTTGTGATTTGTAGGATTTGTCCTGACGTCATGATCACAGTAATATTACCTCTCTTGTTTTAATAAGTGCTCTATTCATATTTCATAGAATCATTAAGTTTGGAAAAGACCTCCAAGATCATCTGGTCCAATCATCACCCAGTATTACCCACTAAACCATGTCCGTCAGCACCATGTCCAACCTTTCCTTAAATACCCCCAGGGATGGTGACGCCACCATTTCTCTGGGCAACCCATCCCAATGCCTGACTGCTCTTTCTGAGAAGAAATGTCTCCTCATTTCCAACCTAACCCTCCCCTGGTGCAACTTGAGGCCATTCCCTCTTGTCCTATCGCTAGTTATCTGCGAGAAGAGGCTGACCCCCAGCTCCCCACACCTTCCTTTCAGGTGGCTGTAGGGATCAATAAGGTCTTCCCTGAGCCTCCTCTTCTCCAGACTAAACAACCCCAGCTCCATCAGCCGCTTCTCATAGTACTTGTGTTCCAGAACACAAGTCGATATTTGTTCCATATTTGTTAAGAACACTCCTGTAAAGAGTCATGGTCATAGGTTGGTGTACTCCTTTTTGTTTCTTCATATGTGTCCTCTATTTCCTGTCTTATGTGTAGTTTGTGAGATAGCTAAAGTTTGTCTCATAGTCTAGTACTACAGGTCTAGTACTACAGTTCTACAGGTTCCTTGATAACCCTATAGCTAACACAGATCAAAAGTATTATACTGGAAAAAATATTAACACTTGAAATTATTTCAATTTTTCTTACATCTGCTTTTCCCCTATTTCTCCACTGCTGTTCTTCCATCCTTTTAAAGTAAGGCATTTTTACAAACAAACAAGAAAATCAGAAATTGAGGCCTGTCAGGACTAAGTAGACTTGTTTGACTATCTTAAATTCAGAATCTCTATTATATCAGTTCATCTTTTCTGCATTTACTCTGAAACCTAAATGCATGTAATGTCTGAATTCAGATGTGTTGACATAACATTGAAATTAACTCATAATCAAGAAAAACAACACAATCTAAGCAAAAACATTTTAAGTGCATCTGTTAGGAGTAAAGAAGTGAAGATCCACAGATTTTCATTTAAGAAACGAAATTTCAGGAGTAGCACATGGTAAAGTCTATTGAAGTAGATGTACTGATCCATTCTATTTTAAGCTTTGGTAAATTGCTCTCAGTAAGTTTTAGGCATTTGGCATAATTATGGTCACTACTATGGTGTTTCTTAGTTGATTACAATTTATTCCAGTCACTTTCTGGCTAAGAGTAACTTAGATTGTTGTCGGTGACTCTCAGTATAAATATACTCTTATTTTTTTGTTGACACAGATGGAAACCTTCACCATACTGACGTTTCTCTCTTTGGAGAGCCTACTGAGTTTGAATACTTGAGGAAAGTGCTCTTTGAGTATATGATGGGTCGTGAGACTAAGGTATGGAAACTTGTATACAGGGACATGTGATTTGGGTTAGAATGAAATTGAGCTCCCTTGCTGTACAGATTTGAAACACCATGTGTTTGTGATTCATCACATGTTGTCTGTTACTGTCACTGGATTCAACAAGCTTTTTTATTCCACCCAAAGAGGGATCGTCCATATCTTCACAAACTTCATCAGCATGCTGAGATGAAGCATAGGGGAAACAAAAGGGGAGAAGACTGGGGAGGGAAAAGGAGGGAGTATCAAATCTCTCACCAAGATAGTTATGGAGACTAATACTCAATAGGTAGGTATGGTTTTACTAGCAAAAGCCCTGTTGTCAGTCAAGCTTAGTGTACTTTGAGTGCTGGTATGCATTATATTAGCAGAAGTATTCTTTTGATGTCATCTTGACACAAACAGGTTAAGTAAGAGTTGCATTAAATAATAGGTTGTTAGTAGCTCTGAAGATAGTGAAATACTTCTTTAATTGTTCCTTAAAGATGTTTTATAAGGCTCCCAAATCTGTATACCTTCTCTAGAGAGTATTAATTTGCTTTTAAAAGCAGTGAAAAGCTGCACAGTAGGCTCTTGCTGGATGCTGACAAGCTTGTGAAATCATTCCTAAGTTGGGATTTTAATAGCTTATAACAATACTGATGCTTAGAGATTGACCAGGTTCAAAAGAGGTATGTCATAACACAAACATTGTTCTTGGATGATAGATGCTATGTGGATGAATATATTGTTTTCTTCCCTGCAGTTTTTCCATTCTTTGTAGTACTGCTTTCAATTTGGACTACTATTAAGCAGAGAGATTTTAGGCAGGTTTCTATGTTAATTAGGTTTGTTCTCATTGTGCTGTGTACAGAATAAAACTTGGTCTATTCAAGACTTCTTGTCCTTATGGGACAAGAAGTCCTTTTTTTGGTCCCTTTTTCTCTTTATTTTTATCCCTTTCCTTACTTTGATATTAACTCCATTTTTATTAAAAATATAAATGCCAGCTCAGAAAAAAAAAAGTATTATTAGTTAGCTTATCTCCACAAGCCTGTGGCTCATAGGATGGCTCTCTTACTTTAATAGCATCTGATTTAAATCATTAAAGAAAAATATGTACGTTGCTGGATGTTATGTTTTTGAATTGTGAATCACAGAATCACAGAATCACAGAATTTCTAGGTTGGAAGAGACCTCAAGATCATCAAGTCCAACCTCTGACCTAACGCTAGCAGTCCCCACTAAACCATATCCCTAAGCTCTACATCTAAACGTCTTTTGAAGACTTTGTGACTCCACCACTTCCCTGGGCAGCCTGTTCCAATGCCTAACAACCCTTTCAGTAAAGAAGTTCTTCCTAACATCTAACCTAAAACTCCCCTGACGCAACTTAAGCCCATTCCCCCTCGTCCTGTCACCAGGCACGTGGGAGAACAGGCCAACCCCTACCTCGCTACAGCCTCCCTTGAGGTACCCATAGAGGGCGATAAGGTCGCCCCTGAGCCTCCTCTTCTCCAGGCTGAACAAGCCCAGCTCCCTCAGCCGCTCCTCGTAGGACTTGTTCTCCAGGCCCCTCACCAGCTTCGTCGCCCTTCTCTGGACCCACTCAAGCACCTTGATGTCCTTCTTGTAGCGAGGGGCCCAAAACTGAACACAGTACTTGAGGTGCGGCCTCACCAGAGCTGAGTACAGGGGGACGATCACCTCCCTAGCCCTGCTGGTCACACTGTTCCTGATACAAGCCAGGATGCCGTTGGCCTTCTTGGCCACCTGAGCACACTGCTGGCTCATATTCAGCCGACTATCCACCATCACTCCCAGGTCCTTCTCTGCCTGGCAGCTCTCCAACCACTCCTCTCCCAGCCTGTAGCTCTGCTTGGGGTTATTGCGCCCCAGGTGGAGGACCCGGCACTTGGCCTTGTTGAACTTCATGCAGTTGACCTCAGCCCATTGGTGCAGCCTATCCAGATCCTCCTGCAGAGCTTTCCTACCCTCAAGCAGATCGACACATGTGCATAGCTTGGTGTCATCTGCGAACTTACTGAGGGTGCACTCGATGCCCTCGTCCAGATCATCGATGAAGATATTAAAGAGGACCGGCCCCAGCACCGAGCCCTGGGGGACGCCACTAGTGACTGGCCTCCAACTGGACTTGGCTCCATTCACCACGACTCTTTGGGCCCGGCTATCCAGCCAGTTTCTAACCCAACGAAGCGTGCGCCAGTCCAAGCCAAGAGCAGCCAGTTTCTTGAGGAGAATGCTGTGGGAGACGGTGTCAAAAGCCTTGCTGAAGTCAAGGTAGACCACATCCACAGCCTTTCCCTCATCCACCCAGCGCGTCACTTTGTCACAGAAGGAGATCAGGTTCGTCAAGCAGGACCTGCCTTTCATAAACCCATGCTGACTGGGCCTGATCGCCTGCTTGCCCTGCAAGTGCTGCATGATGACTCTCAGGAGGATCTGCTCCATGAGCTTCAAAGCTGAAGCTCATGAAGTGAAAGACATAGACAAGAGAGAATGTTTAAAAAGAATTTGTCAGCAATGCTTCAATTTCACCCAACCCTTGAGACATCAGTGGATGACTCTTGCAGATAGCTGATGCAAGTAGCAAAGTTGCATTCAAGGAAACCTATCTGAAACCTCTTCTGTCACTCATTAATGCTGTTTCTTATTGGTCTTCAAAATATTACTGTACATGCCTCAAAGGAAAATAGCACAAATGCCTTTGGAAAATAAAACTGATTTTATTTTCCTTTTCAACAAGGACATACTAAAATTTGCAGCTGACTTGTTCAATAACAGCAACAAACATGCTGAAGTAATTTGATTTTAGGTCTCTTCTGCCATTCTTTCAGTCGCTTAGATGAAAAGATATATCCATCTTATATGTATATCTTTCATATAAGAGTAAATACATAACATAAGCAAATATGAATAAATAAATATATATTTATTTGCCCTGGAGAATACACTGTACTGAACCAGAAGGTGCCATACAACATTTCTACACACAGGCTCCTAAAAGCAGATGAGTCCTGGGAGGGGAAAGAAATTTAGTTCCTGCAATAACTTGAGAAGGCATTGTTTTAGACTTGATATAATCGAATGGGGAGATGCATTTAATTCAAACAAGCAGAAGAACCTACTTTCAAAGCACTACAAATTTTAGCTTTGGGAAATTAGATTCAGATAAGTGATGGAGAATGACAAGCTTATTCAAACTGAATGTGATTGTATTCCTCTCTGTTGCGTGTTCATACTAATATGATTACCTCTTAGCAGTATTTATGTGAAGATAAATGTTCTTATGTATTACAAAAATGGGAAAAAAAATCTTGTATTGTCTAGTCCTGATCAAGACTGTAGTTGTACTGGCATTTGCTAATGGAAATTTTAAATGGAATGAAAGCTAAGATTTTACTAATTCAAATATGAAGGCATTTTGATGGTTTCTTCACTTTTGCCTTAAATGGTACTTACAAGCTGATACCATGTGCTTGTTGTTCAACCATTAGAAATGTGACTGGTAGAAGTGAGCTTAGTGTCTGTTCTCATGAGGATTGTGTTTTATCTTATTTACCGAACTATGTCTTGAAAGCTGTTTGGTTTCTTCCTGCTGTGCTAATTGGAGAACCATGAGCAATGGTGATGTGATTGATTAAATGTTTAAATACATAGTCTAAATGTGTTCATTAAGCATTGATAAGCATTTTTTTTTTTATTCCCAACAGAGTCCTTGAGTTAAAAGATCTCTACTGAGATACACCTCTTTGGTGCAGACATACCCTCCTCCTCGCTTTGGTTTTCCAGGACCAGGCGAGACAGTTTTTTCTAGTTTTCTCTTGTAAGATATGTGGTCTATTCCCCAGATCATTCTAGTGGCTCTCCTTTGTGCAGGGTATCCTTCTGGAGTACAAATAAATACTCCATGTCTCAAAGGTGGTTCAGCGGTGAAATCAGTGATCTCAATGGGCATGATTTGCTCTTCTTTGAGAGAAGTTCAGCAGAAGCTGTGTAACTATACAGGACACTTTGCCATCAGTGTGGCCTGATAAATGATTCTGGAATTGTATCGAGCAGAGCGATGAACGAGTGCATCACTTGTGTTGAAGTGCTGGAGACTAACAATAAGGAATTAGAATCATAATGTATAATCTATATAACCTGCAACCTGTCACAGTCGTCATAAACTGTTGGACCAATGTACACATGTGTCTTTGGGGTTTTTTGTTGTCCTTCCCTGCAGCCCATCTTGTTTGTTTGTTTGTTTCCCTCTTCCTTGGCAGGTCCAATGGAATGAAATAAGATGGCATGCTTAGAAAAAGCTGGCAACTTGTT
Source organism: Netta rufina (assembly GCF_964035555.1). Taxonomy (NCBI): domain Eukaryota; kingdom Metazoa; phylum Chordata; class Aves; order Anseriformes; family Anatidae; genus Netta; species Netta rufina. The sequence continues at coordinate 60,468,859 of NC_140124.1, forward strand.
GAGAATATCTGAATTTGGAGATGCATGGCACAAACCATTGGGTTCAATAAAACTATGTTTTCTACAGCCATGCGAACAGCTGAACTGTCCAGCTGTACTGCACACTTAATATTACGTCTTGCAGAATTCCTAGAGGACTGTTTTGGCAGGTTCTTCTACTTGTAACTTCATTATGCTGTTTGGAGTCTGTTATGAGGTCTCAAAGTCAGTCTGAGTATTGTATGTGTATAATAAATGTGTTTTGATCTGCTTGATACAGGGGAGAATGGAATAGAGTAGAAGTGTGTTCTGTCAGATTTGCTTTGGGCTTTGCTGCTCTCCGGCAGAGATGAAAAATTCATGCAGATCTTTTTTTGGCACCTGGACATGCTTTTGTGCATCGTGAAATAACAAGGGATATTTCTATAGAAGTCAATTTTGATTTTTGAAGAGTCTTCCTTTGACCAGTCCCTCTCAAATTATAGAGAGACTGATGGATATCATTGTAACAGTATTTTTTGTGGAGATCGCCTACCCAAATATATAGACCTCAGAAAAAGAAATGGGGATGCAAGGTAGAATCTCTTACAAGACTGGTTATTGTATTCCTTAAATAGTATTGAATAATTGTTTTAGAATCTCCCTCGTGGCTTCAAGAACTTGGAAAATTTCAAGTCATTGATAGTGGTGAATTACAAAACGCACATCTATAGGAAATAAGGTATTAGATAGCATCTAAAGCATCAGTGCTTTCATGCAGCATTTGCAGTGTTTGTAGATTTTTTCTTAATGTTTGCATGCCGTTGTGTCCTGTAGAAAACTGTTGAGAGGGCTTTCTCGGTAGCTCTGTTGTAAGATGTCGTAAGGAATAGATTCTAAGCTCGGAGCTTTCTTTCAGTCCGAGATAATTGTGATGATTTTTTTTTATAAATGAAGTCAGAAAAGCATGTTGTCAGTTTGTGACGCTGAGCATGTTCCTCTGTGCATCTGGGTACTGCCGTAGAGGCACTTCTAAATTACAGAAAATATTTATATGTCAAAATGAAGGTTTTTAAACTGAAAATGGTCAACAGGACTTTTTTTTTCTTTTCATTTTTATCCCTAGTTAACGATATACAGAAACGGTTGTTGCAAATCAGGGAGTTACCTATTGCTTTTAGCTGTGGTCATTTTTGTCATGCAGCTGCTTTGTTACTGCAGTCTCCCTCTTCACTCCATATGTGGTGCTGGTAATAAACAGTAGGCCTCCAGAGCAGCAATCTTATCTCACCCACATTCTTGAAGAGCAGCAGTTACTGCTTTCGTAGCAGTCACCTTCTGTTTGAGCTGCACTGCGGTTATTGCTTTGACCTTTCTTGCAAAAGTCAGCAGAACCTTGTTTTGTGCCTTTTGGAACTTTTTGTTCCCGCTAATCTGTTTTTAAAAGAGAAATAATCATTGCTTGTTTTGCACAAAGGTTTGACATTTTGACATACTCCATCTGAGGCTATCTAAATGGTTTGCTATTTAAATATGACATTCTGTGTACCCGCTAAAAATATTTAGACAACTGCTGTTCCATGTCTCACGTTTGGATCTGTTTTCTCAGTGTTTCATTTCTTTGTTTCTTTACAAAATATTTGAACTATAGGAATATAGTTGGATTCATAAGGACTCTTTCAGGTGTTGTGTGCCTCAAATGTGCTCCAGGAACACCATATAAAGTTGAAATGTGGTAGAAGCAGGATTTGCAACATTATGATTGTGATTTCTTCATTAATGGAGTTTAAGCAGATACAATGGAACTGACGTCATATTAAAGTAGCTGCAGTTTGTGACAACGTGAAATGAAGACTCTTCGTGGTTTTCATGTAATTCACATAATGTATGATGTCATGCAAATACATGTATGATGTGAATCTCATGGTTATATCTTATTCTTTTCAATATGTTTTCTGTTGACATTACTAAAAATAGCATCCAGTATTCTGAAGCGAAATGCATTTTAAAATACTGCAAAGCGTTTTAGGGCACATGAAATTGATTACAGATGATCTGTTTCGTTTTAGACAATGGCCAAGGTTATAACAACAGTTCTGAAGTTCCCAGCTGATCAAACTCAGAAGATACTAGAACGAGAAGATGCTCGACCATTGGTAAGTTGTGTAAGCAAAGTGAATTTATGCAAAAGAGATGAGGTAGCAAGAAGAAGAAGTTGGAAGCTTTCTTTAGTCTCCCTTTCTCCCTTTGCTTATTCAAGATAACTTATCTCCTCCTCTTTTTCTTGTTCAGTGGAATGTCAAATTCTGGCAGTAGGTTTGAGTTTATAGCAAAAAGGGAGGGAAAGGGGGTAAGACCAAGAATATTTTCTTGGCTAGAATTTCGTATCACTGGTTTAAACGTGTTTGTGAAAGCTGTGGTACAACAGAGCAAAGCAAGTTCAGTTACTGCTACTATTCTGCAGATCAATTTCCATACTGAAAAAGTAGTCTGAGAGAAAATTCATGTTTCTTAAACTCAGAAGTTTCTGTGGATTCATAGCAGTTTTCATGGAAAAAAAAGAGATTTTTTTTTTTTTTTTACGGCCCTAGGATAAAATTTCTGACAAAAGCAAGAGCAATGTTTGCTTGTAGAACAGAAAACTGATTAGCTCGCTCATCTGGGATATGCATGATTAAAGTGAAATATATACATTTAGGTTAGTTTTATGTCAGTATCCTAATAAGTTGTTTGTTGGTTTTTTTTTTTTGTTTTTTTTTTTTTTGTACTTAACATCAAAATATGTCAGGTTCACTCTTGGTAAGGACAGATCAAAATAACAATTTTAGGCACTTTGGTAACAGAGCACAGAAACCCTTTCTCCAATTCTGTCTTGCCATCAGTGCTGAGTAATACTCAGCAGTACTGTAGCAATATTGGATCTTGCACAACTGTGAGGGAAGAAGTAAAATGATGACAATTAATTTGCACAGATTCATGCAAGATACATGCATTAGAGAATAAAATTGGTTGAACACTGAATAGAGAATGATTCCTTTTAATTTACCTCCTCCCTTCCTCCCCCTCCCCCCCCCCCCCCCCACGGATTTTGTGAGGGTTAGAATGCAATGGTGTTTACCACAAAGGTGAATTTGGGATTGAGAAGCAGAGCACAAAGAGAAGAATATATGAGCATAAGCATTTCTTTGGTCTACTCTTACTACTTCATGTAGCGGAGGTATTTTTCATTAAGACAAAACCTGCAGTAATACTCTTTCTACATTGTATCTAAAGTCAACATTGTGATCCTCCTCTTTGTGGGTCACTGAGTAAAACATTTAGGAATTAAAGTGAGAGAATAAAATTCATTTTTTTCTTACAGGCGTTTTGTACATATTTAACACTTCTAGGAACAGAATTGAAAAAAAAAGTGAACATTTTCACTTGTAGTTGCAATTTACATAATGCTACTACTACATGTTGTAGTTGCATTAAAATTTGGATGTAAAAAAATACCATTTCATCTGCTTGAAGTATCAAATGAGTGAAGTGTTTGATACTTCAACATTTTCCTGTATACTTTGTAGCCTTGATTGTCTTCCTATCTTAAGCGTTCAATGTACTTTTGAAATGATGTAAATGCTGTTAATAGTACAGCTCTAGCAAGTCTTGTGCATCCCAAACATGGTCTCAGGAAGCTCTTGTTTAAACCACGTTCATCTCTGCCATGTTATTTGAAATTAACACTATTCTTGCTTCGGAAATAATACAACAAAATATACTTATTGCTTTCTTAAGACACACTTCTCTTTTGGCAAGCTCCAGTAATACTTTTCAGAAGTATTTCTGAGTTGGTTAAAAATGAAGTTAGAGAGATAGACCATATTTTTCAGTCCCTTCAGCTTTTTGGTATTTGAAACCTGGTCTTCCTAAAACAGATACTTGAAAGTTTTATTTAGTGTGAGAAGTTGCAACTTGAATTCATTCAACAAGTTTTGGTCCTTGGGTTTAAATTTTGGCTAGAACATGCTTTGAATTACTTTGCAGACTGCAAATGCTTTGATTGTTAAGGATATCGTAACTGAAAGAATGTAATGTCCTGATCAAAACTTCTTGGGTTTCACAGTCCCTTCTTGGCTCAGATCTAGCCTATCAATTTTTCTCCTTTCCAAGTCCACAAAGATAAAATTAGACATCTAATAGAAACTCAAATATTAGGGCATGTTTTGCATGCAACTGATGAAAGACTTAGTAATTTTTTTTTCAATTTCAATTTCAAAGTTAAGTGTTTACTGAAGGAAAAATTAATATTTGTGGCATGTCTTTTGTAATTCTGTTAAAGACTAAAAAGAGTGGAGCACTTGTCATAAATTATTCCGTTAAGAGATATGTTTGGGGTTGGTTTGCTTGCTGACATTTGCTAACACGATCATAGTGTTTCTCCACACAATACCAGAATGATATTGGTATTTGAAAATACCCAGTGTTTAGTTCTCATAAATGTCTAAGCTTACAACATGAACGTGTGTTTTTAACATAAAGCTTAGTTGGTTTTGTATGTTCATTTATAGCCAAAAGGTTTATAACAAATTTTAATGTGTAAATTGCTAATTATCTATGCTACTGAGAAAGAATAAACATGCATATGTTAGGAAGTTTCTACGAGTACTTACCCTTTTAACGTCTGGGTGGGTCTTTCTTAAACAGTGGGCATATGTTTAAGAGGTTTCTATTGAAAACTTTAACAAATTTCAAGGTAAATAAACATACGTTAGACCAATATATCTTTATCACTAATCTTCTTTTTTTTTTTTTTAACTACATAATATCATAGTCTAACTGCGACAATCTCATTTGTAAGCAGTAGATGTCCACAGAGTTCTTACCTACACTATTAACCACATAGTCCAATAAGCTGTTTTCTTCCTGGCTTTGTAGTTTGCCTCACCTCGCGGTGGTATCTTCTGAATATTCCATCAGTCTGTGCTTAGTTAGCATGTGGGTGAGTGAAGACTAATACATGCTTGTTTTATTTGGAGATGAAACCTGTAGTATGACAGTAGTAATCATTCTTCTCTTTTTTTTTCTTGCACGCTCGTGTTCATTAAAAACATTTTCAAACGTTTTTGTCCTGTAAGTGTATGATAAAATTTGTTCTACTTTTAATCATGTTTTGCTTTACAAAGCCAAGATTGAAAAGGGTGAATGCTGATTCAAAACCAATCTTTTTGAGGTATAAAAATAATATGAAATGTTGATTGAGGTTCAAAACTCTCGATTATAGGGGAAAAATCAGATTTTAAATTATATGTCATATTAAATTTTATTGTACTTGGCTTTGTTTTGTCTTTATTCACTTTCTGATTTCGTTTTTTTTTTTTTTTTTTTTTGAAAATAGGCAAATAGATAAGTCAGATTTTCAAAGAGCCTGTACTGCTTTAAATGACTTTTTACATCTTATGAGTACGAGAATTGATTATTTGAAAAAAGATAAGTGAAATATTCTTTGTAGAGGAATTAGGTATGATTACTTTTAAACATCAGTACCTTTCTGAATCAGAGCTTTGGCTTGGCATCAAGAGCAGATAGAGCAGCGAGATTAGGGAGAAAGATTTGTGGAACTTTATGCTTTCAGTTTATTGTCCTTTTTTTGGAAAGTTTCATTTACCTATTTTCATGATTAAACTGCGAAACTAACTGTAGTGTTACAGAAAAGCAACAGTTGATTTGTGTCTCAAGATAAAGGTTGCATCTGACAAGATTAATAAACAAGCAACATGAACACAGTAGTGGTTAAGAACATGCAAGTAACAGGTAGCGCTTTCTGCGCTGGCCAGGATTACATTTTGAGTTGTTTAGTGGTGCATGATCATAGAATCATTAAGGTTGGAAAAGACCTCCAAGATCATTTGGTCCAACCATCCCCCTATCACCAATGTCACCCACTAAACCATGTCCCTCAGCACCACATCCAACCTTTCTTTCAACACTTCCCTAGGCAATGTGTTCCAATGCCTGACTGCTCTTTCTGAGAAGAAATGTCTCCTGATTTCCAACCTGAACCTCCCCTGGCTCAGCTTGAGGCCATTCCCTCTAGTCCTACCACTACTTATCTGTGAGAAGAGGCTGACCCCTAGCTCCCCACAACATACTTTCAGGTAGCTGTAGAGAGCAATAAGGTCGCCCCTGAGCCTCCTTTTCTCCAGACTGAACAACCCCAGCTCCATCAGCTGCTTCTCATAGGACTTGTTCTCCAGACCCCTCACCAGCTTTGTTGCCCTTTTCTGGACTCGCTCAAGCACCTCCATGTCCTTCTTGTAGCAAGGGGCCCAAAACTGAATGCAGTACTCGAGGTGTGGCTTCACCAGAGCAGATTACAAGGGGACAATCACCTCCCTGGTCCTGCTGGCTATACTTAAGAAACTCTTCAGATGGATTTTGTAGGATGTGGCCAGTATAACTTTCCTTTTCATCCTTTGCGGCTGAAAAGCTTTGCAGAGGTGCCGGGAATTGGTTCAGTGCATCTGCAGAGCTGGCTGGCTGTTGGCTGACCCGCAGCGCTAGGCTCAGCGCATGCTCCTGGCCTGCCACAGGATGGACCAGCCTAGGCCTCCCCACTTCCAGGCATCCAACATTGCCTTTACAAGGCAGCCAACAGCCTTTCTTCCCCTCTTACAGTCATGTAAATAGAGCCTATAACACAAGCTAACCTTTGTTTTGAAGGCAAAAAAATTCTACTCAGCTAACACGGTCTCCACTTTTGTTTTTGTTTTGTGATGTCGTAAACTTTTCACTTTGAAAACAATAATGAGTGCACTTCATTGCACACAAAAAATGCATTTGGACTGTTTGCCTGTTAGCCTTGATCACTTCTTGACAATTTCAGCAACTGTTTTCATAGCCTGTTGAAAATATTTGAATTTTAAGTAATGATAGGACAAAGCTATTTACAGGACTATTGCAGAAAGCATGTCTGAAATTTAAATTCTTGACATGCAGTCTGTAATGCTGTATAAAAAGTTCTCGGCCATTTTTGATAGCTCTCACAGGAAGGCATAATTTTTGACTTACTGTCAGCAATTACCTATTACAGCTTCAAATCTTAAGCCAGTGTTTATGGAAGCCATTCAGCCCCCATTACTGGATTGTAGTTTCTTAGTTTATTTCAAATATTTTTGTGACATGTCAGTAGTTAGCCAGCAAATGGAATAATATTCTTGCATGTATAAAACTATGAAATTAAGGTGATTTTGGCTTCATTGTGAAAGTAATAGATCTTTCCTGGTAGATGAGGCCTTTTCCTAGCCCCAAAATTTTAGTTCATTTTGATTTTGATGACAGGCTTTATGCAGAGAGGACAGCTTTGTCCGAGTTTTTCATTGGATTGAAAAGCAACATTGTGGTAGACTTATCTATTTCCAGTGAGACTCCTTTTTTTTTTTTTTTGTTACGGGTCTTTCTGTTTTTTTTTTTGTTGTTGTTTGTTTGTTTGTTTTGTTTTGTTTTGTTTTGTTTTTTTAATCACACTTTCTCAACTGTTTTGAAAATATTGGAATTACTTGCTCAAAATCAGTTAATAATTTGGTCATCTGACTTACCTGATATTCTTGCATCTCCTATTCCTATCAATAACCAATGATTTCATTATTATTTTAGTGTTAAGCACTTGTAAGTTGCTTTCAGTGATGTAATATTTGTTCATTTCTTTTATCTTTTTATTCTTCTAGTCATGGCTACGACCATCTTGAAGAAATAGTGATGAGAATGTCTCATAACAGTGCTGCTTAGAAATACGTTCGTATCGCCGTTGTTGCCCCTTTTGAAGGGACAAGAAGAGAAGCTATTATTCAAGGTCACAAATGGAACAGCAAGAACCAAAGCTTAGCACCACCTTTGGACCATGGATATAGTTAAAACTGCCTTGACAAGAAACGCTAATCAGGGGTTATCTGGTGATGAGTCTTTTTTCTCTTCTATTGAATACTGTCTTCTATTTTGTGTTAAAGGTTATTTTTTTAAAAGAGAGAAAAGACTATCCTAGGAAGGAATTGCCCACTACTGTATCTCTATACAGATTTCACTGGGGGTTTTTTAAGAGTTGAACTAAATGCTTTGTCTCTTCTATTTATTTTTTTATTTTTTGAATGAATTGTGCAATACATTTTTGGATGGATAGCAGTTAAGGTGATTTTCCTGATGAACTGGGCACTTGTTTGACTACTCCTTTTCCGATTTGATCTTCTGATTGTTTGCTAAAGATCACTTCCTATATGCTTTTGCCTACAATAAATCCAGATTGCAGTACCTCATTTGTTTACTCCTAGCTTTTGTACTTATATTTTCTGGAGAAAAAGTACATTACTGTAAATTGTAAATAGTTAATACATAACTGTATCATATGCTGATCTGACTGTCGACAGCACTAATCTGACAGGAGCTGAGATTAAATAAAGTTTATTTACTGTATAATTTTGGAATTTCTTGTGGTATGATTTTTCTTTTGAAAGGATCCACCAGTTTTGTTCTTGCTCCTTTTCAAGACATCCTTAGCCGAGACATTTCCAGGCTGAAATCAAGACAAGAACCGTGTCTTCCAGCATGTTGCCTGATGCATCAGCAACCTGAACCAGACTTCACATGGGTACATTTGGTTCCAAAAAAATGCATGTTCCTTTCCTGGCTGGCCAAGGATTTGTAGGATTTTGCTATTGCTATCATTACAGCAATTTAAAATATAGATTTTGAGTTTCAGATTTCCATATAAGGTATAGGTTTTCTTAGGCTTTGGGAAATTGAATGCATGGATCTGTTACTCTGGCAGTATCATTATGATCACTTACCATTCTTTTCTTATCCTTACAAGTAAGCTATTTTTCATGTTTTCTCTTTTTGTTCTTTTTCCCTTTACATGAAAGATACTAGTTATGGGCTGTACTTTGTCAAACATGACCTAAGTACAGCAGACCAAACTGAAATAGTCTGTATAACATTCATACAACGTTGGATAGAACTAACCATTTTTTTCCTTAAAAAGTGACCTAAGTAAAGAACACAAAGGAGATAATAGTTATCCTTCATTCTTTTTTTTTTTAAGTCAAAAAAACACTTCCCAAATTTATTTTTTTTAATTTTTTTTCCTTTCTATAAATGACTCATAAACAATCACATCTTTTCCATTATGTTGATGAATAGTTAAGTGCAAGAGTTTTGTCAGACTGAAGTTTTAACTGCTTCTAGATTTATTTTAAGAGAATCTAAGGCATTGCTTTATATATATATATATACATAAAGGGCACAAAGAAAGCACAAAAATGAAACTTTATTTTGAGTAATGTTTTTTGTTTTGTTTTGTTTCTTGAAGTGTCATAAAATACCAATAGGAGTGCTAATGCAACCATAAACTAATATACTCTAGACCACAAATACATCTGATTATAAAATATCCTTGTTTGGACACACGTAGCTAAAAGCCAAAGACTGTATCAAAGTTTTGGCTGCCTTTTTAGCAAAGTTTAGAGGATCCAAGGCTTGTCCAAACTGGAATGTTAGAACATTGTGCTGTGAGAGAATATATTTGGTTGTTTTATGTTGAATTTTCCTTTAGTTTTACATGAAAAGTACGTTACATTTGTAACTTTGGGGACCCGTATACGTGTATAGAAAACCAAAAATGTGTAGCTCTATTTATAAAGATGACTATGTTTACCAAGCATCCTCCAGTGTCTTAAGGATTAATCATTGTTAATTTAAATGAAAAATGTGTTGCTTTCTTAGAATTTCTGTATTATTTCAGTGCCTAGGCTGATGTCTATTGGCAATGTACTATTTCAAATGTATTATAAATTATTATATAAAAATCCTTCCAACTTTTAGTTCTGCCATTTATAGTCCCTCTTTCCATGAGTTATACTAAAATGTTTTCTTTTCTACATAGTGCTTTGTATCTGGTTCTCTCCTCTAATTCCTCTATTCTCTGCATTCATAGCTTTGCTACAAAAACAAAACAAAAGAAAACAAACAAACAAAAAAAAAAACACTTAATAGAGTTTGCTAAATTGAGCAACTTTTTTTTTTTTTTAATTTGCCTTTTCAAGAAGTGATGACTCTTTCACAGTGTCATTACTGATTTGTTATGGATACCAAGATGAACAGAACCTGGCAGCCTCTCCCCTGCATGTTGGACATCCAGACCCAACAGCAGGAATGTATGTGGCTGTTCCTAGACACTGGTCCTCAAAAATGGTGGTAGCTTGGGATTTGCAAATTGTATTTGGTTGTGTACATTCATAGTATTGCAAACTAGAGATGCCAGAACACAAATAAGCATCAAGTTGTATGCTGTTCCATGTCTCTGATCTAGGAATTGTCACCTTTAAGTTTCTCTTCTCTTGTAGGCTGTCGTTTACACTGATTCTAGCCTTCCTCTGTAAACACTTATTTAGTTTCCTTTATGTATTAGATTAATTTTAAAGGCATGTTGACTCAAAATAAGCACATCTCTAGAGATTTACTTCATTGTAGAACAGTGACAACTATTATTTCATACAGTTGCCACTTAATACCATGTGACATTTCAGAGAAGCCATAATTAAGCCCATGGTAATTACGTGTTATCTTACAGCTGTGCTAGCACATCTTGGTACAGTTATGAGTGATGATAGAGGAGTTAATTGTGGTTCAGGCATCTGCTGTGGCACAGGACTTGCTCTTCTCAGCGGCAGCTTCTAAAGCAGCTCAGGTCACACTGCCATCTCATGGCTGTTGGGCAAATTAATAAGGTAGTTGCTTAGTTTATAATTAGACATGTCAACATAACTGAAGCCACTCTGGCTTGGCTGATAGCTCTTCTGAACAGATGCTGTTCCTGGGTCCTGACCAGCCTCGGGGTTCAGAGGCTACCCCTGGGGCTGATGCTGAAGCAGGTCAGGACACATTGGCTGGCTGAGCTGTACCAGCCTCTTTTTGTGGCTGGAGTGCTAGAGTCTCTAGTGCTTTCTGCAGGCATTTAAATTCACTGAAAGGAGAAGGGATGAATAACAGAGTGTATGCTGTAATCTTTGCCACTGTTTATATTTTGGAAACTTTATTGGTCCAAGAACATATTTAGCCTTGTTATTCAGATCAATGGTTCCTACTTGTTTTAGTGCTGATGTCTACAAGAAAAATTGCTGTTGCATTTAGTGGCAGTATGCATCATCCAGTTTTATTGGAGTAAGGGAAGCACTTAAAAGTCTTCTAACTTGGATCCGCTCATATATCTTTTACAAGTGAATCAAGATGATCAAACAAGCAGTATGTAAAATTTAGAAGAGGCATCTCTATACAGCCAACATGACATACCCTCTGTGGCTCCTGAACTGCAAGTTTTCTTCTGCTGCTGAGGCTTGCCTATCTTTTTCACTCAAGCCACAGGCTCTGGAGAAACAGCTGAGATAGTAAACTAAGAAAATGAGGGAGAGAGAAGTAGGTACCAAGTAAAGTTATCTGGGAAATACGATTCATCGTGCCACATGAGAAGTATTAAACATTGCTGGTTTTGTGGAGAAATTTTGAGTCAGCCATATTTGCTGTGTCTCTGACCTGCACCTCAGTTGTTCTAGCAGCTGATCAGCCCTTGGCAGAGGGGGTGAAAGTAATTTACAGCAAGCGGCGCAAGCTGCCCAGAAGTATACCTTTCCACTGCACGTGGGAATTACCGGCACGGCATATCCTGTGTTAATGTATGTGTGGATATTCTGTTTCACTTACACATCTATCTTTAAGAATGCTACCAAATGATTGTCCTTACTGATCTAACAAATTATTATGGAAGTGAACTGTGGGATTGAGTTACTTTATCCCTTAACAAAAAGGGCAGTACTTCCCCTCAGTAAGTACGTACTTCCCCTCAATGCACCCTCAGTAAGTTCGCAGATGACACCAAGTTAGGTGTGTGTGTCAATCTGCTCGAGGGTAGGAAGGCTCTGCAGGAAGATCTGGATAGGCTGGGACCAATGGGCTGAGGTCAACTGCATGAAGTTCAACAAGGCCAAGTGCCAGGTCCTGCACCTGGGGTGCAATAACCCCAAGCAGAGCTACAGGCTGGGAGAGGAATGGTTGGAGAGCTGCCAGGCAGAGAAGGACCTGGGAGTGATGGTGGATAGTCAGCTGAATATGAGCCAGCAGTGTGCTCAGGTGGCCAAGAAGGCCAACAGCATCCTGGCTTGTATCAGAAGCAGTGTGGCCAGCAGGGCTAGGGAAGTGATTGTCCCCCTGTACTCGGCTCTGGTGAGGCCGCACCTCAAGTACTGTGTTCAGTTTTGGGCCCCTCGCTACAAGAAGGACATCAAGGTGCTTGAGCGGGTGCAGAGAAGGGCGACGAAGCTGGTGAGGGGCCTGGAGAACAAGTCCTACGAGGAGCGGCTGAGGGAGCTGGGCTTGTTCGGCCTGGAGAAGAGGAGGCTCAGGGGTGACCTTATCGCTCTCTACAGGTACCTTAAAGGAGGCTGTAGCGAGGTGGGGGTTGGTCTGTTCTCCCACATGCCTGGTGACAGGACGAGGGGGAATGGGCTTAAGTTGCGTCAGGGGAGGTTTTGGTTGGATCTTAGGAAGAACTTCTTTACTGAAAGGGTTGTTAGACATTGGAACAGGCTGCCCAGGGAAGTGGTGGAGTCACCATCCCTGGAAGTCTTTAAAAGACGTTTAGATGTAGAGCTTAGGGATATGGTTTAGTGGGGACTGTTAGTGTTAGGTCAGAGGTTGGACTTGATGATCTTGAGGTCTCTTCCAACCTAGAAATTCTGTGATTTCTGTGTGATTTCCCCTTGCATACAAGTGGGGAAGCCCACAGGTTTGGCATTGGTTTGTAAACAGAAATAACTATATTGCAAACGACACACAAAATAAACAAAACCAAAACAAACCAAAACAGCCAATCCATCAAGTCTTATTAGTGTATGTTATTGCAATGCATATCCAGGACTTAACGCATGTAAGTCTGTATATTTTAAAAAATAATAATGTTATTTTCCCTTCTCATAGCCTAGGCTAGGAACACAGTTATGTGGCCCTTTCAAAACAGTGATAAAATTAGTGGCATATATAAAAGAGGAAGTGTGGGCTGAAAGACTAGGGTCTTCATTTACAGTAATTAAAATAATGAATAGGCTAAGCTATCTTCAGAGAGCTAATGTTTTGCCTTCCCATACTGAACCCTAGATTTGACTTCCCTGAAAAATGCTTCCACTGAAAGTGTTTCCAAATAAACTGTCCTCACCTTGCAATCCTACAGCCCCGGTGGGTGTTATCTGAGTGTTATTTAAAGAACAACAGGCTTTAGCTCAGGATTTTGGTACTTTTTGTCAGCAAATAAAATCTGACCCAACCACAACTTCTGTACAGGAGGTGACTAGCTTAGTTAAAAGTGAGGTGGTCTTCTTTTTCTTCAGCTTCAGGTAGCATGCTCAGGGCATTAGGGCTCTCAGGGTATTGAACTCTTCAAGATGAAATACACCTTTTGTGTATTATATACAGGACCTGCCATGGACCTCATTTAAAGGATGGGCCTGCAGGCTACTGTGCCAGTAAAAATGTTGCTACAAAAGAGGCTGAGCAAGAAAGATCCAAGATGCCCCTATTTTTCCTCAAAACTAGGATATCTCCATGCTACCTTGTACTGTGGAAGTTCTGCTGGTGATAAAGTGCTCACTATATTTGGCCAAGGAAGAAATACGGAAGTGCCATTCCAGTCCCTGGGAATCAGGGTGGGCTTTTTTCTGTGGACATGTCTGACATTTTTCTGTAGTGTTTTTTGTTCTGTTTTGTTTTCCAAGTGACTTGCTTAACCCAGTGATGGAGGAAGAGGGGAGAATGAACTGGTGTCAATGGCCAGTGCGTGTAAGCTTCTACTTGGTGGCTGCATGCAGGTGTGTGTACGGCCTGCTGTGTTTAGGCCTTTGAGTATAGGCAGATATAAATCCCTTAGTTACTAGCAATGGTATGAATAATTAAACAAACAAACAAACAAAAGTTTAGTGATTAGAGAGACAACTTTTCTGCTTGGAGAAAGGCTGGACAGGCACATGTGGAAAGCCCGATAAACCAGCCAGCCTAGCCCAGAGCCCCACAGGCCCAAAGAGCTGCTGATGGCAGCCAGCTTGGCAGTGTAGGGGGGGGTCCTCGCTTCCTCTTTTATGCACCACGTACATACAAATGTTCATTAAATGCTTTCTCTCATTGGCCTTCAACGACCCCTGCCAGGGTTTTTGCACCAGTGTCTCCTTGGAAAAGCGGGCAGCAGGGGAGGGTGACTTCGGCGAGCCACTGCAGAGCAGGGGTCTGCTGGTTGCTGCACATAGCATGGGGAGACTGGGTTCAAGAGACAAATGCATGAAATCACCCACCTATTTTTAGGTTGAGAGTAAGAGCGTGTATTTCTGGGAGGGATGCTGACCATAGAGTAAACCGGAATTAACATTTACTTTAGATAAGCTTCAATATTGACTAAAAATAGAAGTCGGTTTATGTATTGCTATAGACATCCTTCAGCAGGATCCGGATGGCTTTCAGAAAGCTCCCTGTGGCTGCAGTAATGGCATAGTGTAGTTGGGGAATCCAATAAACACAGTGGGCAACAGGAGGTAAAAATAACTTCATGCTATTTTGACAAGGTGACAAACTTTGCTTACACCTCATGTCACTGCTGCTGTCAACTAATTGTGAGCATAGTTTGTTTAATGTATCGCACTGGGATGTCTGGACTAATTTATCATGAGTCGGGGAAGGCAAGGTAATTAAACATCTCACTTGATTTTGTGTGCTGTGTGACAAACCCAGCCAGGCTGCTAACTAACAATTTTGTTAGTGACGTTGCTGAGGAAAGAAGCGGGACTTGCTTTCTTCTGGGACCTGTAGGTCTGTAAGCACTCACAAGGAGGGCATGGAAGCATTGCATACTCTCAGCTTTTCTAAAAGCATCTGCATTTGTGTGAAATCAGAGGTTAGGGTGAGCTTGAACTATTTCTTTCTTATGAAGGAGCCTGTACCAAAAGTCTAACATTGCTAGTTGCAACTGGTCTGTCCTCATTAACCAAGCAAAGTGTTTAGGAGCGTCCAACTTTTATAGAGTAATGATAAAAGTAGCTCAGTAGAAATCAGCAGGCGAAGCTCAGAACTGTGACATCAAGCTCCAAATTTGCCTTATTTTCTTGGACTGCTGGTCTATGGGGTGGCATAGGTCAATACGGCCAAATTCCTCCGAGAACCTCTTACACCAGGGCTACTCGTACACTGAGGTGCACGAGTAACGTCATAAACAAGAGAGCCTGATGTTACCACAACCTCTGTGCTTCTCTCTTCACATTATTCGTAGTGAATATGACTCTAGGGATTGCAAATTCCTTGCCTTAATTCCACTGGTTTAAGCTGAATTATACACACAAGAAGTTTGTCCGGGAGAGGGGCTGGGGGAAATTGCGTTTTTACTTATTTATTTTTAAATCACTGGCAGCAACACAGCATCCCTCATGCTATCCAGATACTCAAATTCAACGTTTTTCACATTACTAAGCCAGATAACTATGCCTCTTCTGGCATAACTCATGCTGATAACAAATCCTATGTAGTTCCATAGTTTACTTCTCTGAACTACTGTGTATGTACAGCACACACCAAATTAAGCTATAGCATAGCAGACAATTTAGAAATAACTGGGTCACAGAAGGGTCCGGCATGTCACAAATTATTTGCTTTGACTGCCCACGCACACAACTGCAAAAAGTGTCATTTCTGGAGAGGGAGAATAGATCTGGATCTCTCAGGGATGACAAATAGGTTATTGTTCATCTGAACTTTTCACACAAGTATTGTATGATAGTTAACATGTGCAATAATAAACATGGAGTGGCCAGCTAATGGGAAGCAGATGTGCCAAGAATTCCAAGTAAAATGTTTGAAAGCTGCAGTGTAAATGGGGCCTTTCGACAAGTGGCCCAAGCTCATGTGACCACCAGGGTCTCGGAGGAATAGATTTAGAAGGGGAGGCTAAATAGGAAAGGAGTACAGCACTTTAATGTATAACTCTGTGAGGTTTAGTATCATGTAGAAAAGTGGTAGACCACAGGATCCACCATGTGACTGGTATTCCATGACTTTATAACATCTAGTACACCTTACCCCTTGTGATTTTTGTTTTGATGGAGAGAAATGGGATAAATGAGATAAAATCCACTCGGACTTAATTCTGAACAGTCCAGCTCCATTAAAATTTCGAGGGGTCTTTGCCTGGGTTTCAGTGGGTTAGGTCTGGGCTATTGGAAAGGACCTCTACATGTAAACTTAAACAGTGAAAATCAAACGAAGACAATCAACAGTCTCAATTATCTACCCAATGTCTTTGTCTTCAGCTGAAATCTTATAGAAAACTATGACAAATAAATTTAATGTGTGTAAAATGACATAATTTTTAAGTCTAGTTAATTCTACTTAGAGTAAGACTTAAAACTCTCTTTCTAAAAGTGTGGCAGGACCTGGTTTATAATCTTCTCTTAGTTTTGTAGGGCTCATCGTCATTGCTAGGCCTTTGAGTGTGGTAGGAAGGGCTAGCTGGCTAGCTACCTGTAAAGCAACAATTCAACAAGCTTCTGTGACAGCACTGCAGAAATACTGGCTGAATTGAGCCTAGGACTACACCATGGCTCTATCTGTCTTCAGGAACAGTAGGGCTTCAGCTGTGCTTCACACTTAACACACCGCACAGGTTGAAATTGGTGGGATTTTTGCACTGGAGGTGATGTTTTCAGATTTTCATTTGCAATTTATATGTTTTGCTGTGGAGCTGTGGCATGTCTGTTTTCTTTATGAAATTGCCCCATTGTCCTGGGGATCCTTTCAGAGAAGGGGGAATAGCTGTCACTGGTTTGCAGAGCAGACAGCCGCTGGGGATATGGCGTTTAAGAAACCTGTGATAAGAATCCATTGTGTCTGTCTCAGATACCCAAATTCTTGGGTATCTGCCTGAGGCTGATGCAAAAACTGTGTGTTTTTGGTTTTTTTTTGTGGCAGGTCTAATCCCCTCCTGGCGCTGGACAAAGAAGGGTAATCAGTAGGGGGGATTTAATTTATTGTTTCTCTTTGAGGTATTGCTCTAGGTAGCCTAGCACTTTGCCCAGAAGTCCCAGGACTAGCAAGTAAAGAGTGAGTCTTCTTGGGAAAAAAAGAAAAATATCTCTTGTGAAAAGTCACAATTTCACCATTCACTTCCTTTATAATCCCCAAGAGGTTATTAAGAAGATCACAGGGAAAAGATATAGGCTGGGGCAATGCTTTTTGAAAGCTAACAGTGCTTTTTCTCTCCAACTGGTTTGATAGATCCAACATCGTCTTCTTGTCTGTGCTGTAAATTCAGCCATGGGTGAGAGCTGGCTGGTTAGCCAACCAGCACTGAGTCAGACCAGACTGGGATGATGCTGGCAAGTGAATTCTATTAAGAGCATATCAACCTTTTTAAGTATAGGGATACTCAGGAAGTATGTTTTAGGGTAGTCATTGCATTTTTGGTTGCAATGCAGTGATTTAGGAGGTACTGACAAAGGCTAGCCTTGTTGCAGTGAGGTTTAGTATTTTTGGAGTTTTTCTGTAGTCATGCATGAGAGAGAATGAAATCTCAGCTTCAGGCACTCTGAATTGCTTTCTGGTGGAGCTTCACTTTTCCTTAACCATGGCTCTTGTACCTTGACAGCCTCTTTCTTTTCTCACTGTGGTCCTGATCTCCTTCATCTCCATCCATCAGTGGAGATGAAGGAAAGACAACTTTGTCATTGTGTCCCCTGCAGGACTGGGGCAGCTCTTTTCGGTAGGGTCTTGAGTTGTGTGGCATGTGCTTTTGGAGCATACTGCCACATGGTTGACTTTTGGATTTAAGAATTTCTGTCTACAGCTCCTCCTATAGCCACTCTAAAATAAATATCAGGAAAAAAAAAAAAAAACAAAACAAAACAACAAACAAACAGCAAGCACAAAGAGAATGTCATTACAGTACATTGGCAATCACGAGCGTGTCTCCTCTCATTATGGTGGTGAAACCTTTTAGACGCATTGATCCCTCAGCTGAGGAAATGAGGTTCAATCAACTGAGTGAGTGAGAACACAGTATCGCTGGTGTCAGTGTGAAATAAAAGCATGCAGTGATGATTCTGCTAGTGAGACCAATGGTAATGAACAAAAAGCAATTCAAAATAAACCTGTATGTGGTTTTACAGCACGTGTGTCTATGCATTTTAAAACATATAATATATGAATACATACAACACAGCTGTAATTCTAACCACATCCAAACAAATATATGACGGCTGTTGGAAAATATGAGAGCTGCAAAACTTGACCGCTACTTGCTGTTAGCAGTGTGTCCGTAAGTTAGTCCCAGTCCCAGTTCAACCCAAGCACATGCTTAGCTTCAGTTCTGCTGTTCGGTTCACCTGAAGTCAATAAAGCATAAGCATGCACTCATATTTAAGCAGGTCCTTAATGAAGCACGTAGCACAGCTGAATAGAGACTCCTGAGTAGAGGTTTATTGCATGAGGAGGAAAATGCAGAAATCTAGATGTATGAAAGAAAGAAAGTAAACTCTATGAAAGGGGAAAAAATTACCTGGTGTATTTTTTTCTTTTACTTGGCTCTGAGGAATTCCTTCCGTTACTGGTATACGGCATATGATAAATGTTTTAGAAATATGTTTTACATTATAAGATGCATTCTCATTTGGGCACGAATTGACCATAAATCATGTTGAAATATACCCCCACTACTGAAAGCCAGGGCAAGTGTTTAAGTCTAATGCTAATGCATAGTTTTCAAGGGGATAAAAGAATGGTGAGTCTGGATCACTAAATAAATGGGTTTGCTGCTGAAATAGTACAGTTTAAGAAAAGAAAATACTTAAATATTTAAAAAGGGAAATTTGATTTCTTGCAAATGGGGCTTTGAAAATTCTGGATTTATACACTATTCTTTTAGTTATTATTATGAGAAGAAGATTTTTGATTGAATCATTAGCTTCTGTATCACCTAAGGTTTGTACTGATTCTGTCTTCAACCCAGATAAAGTTTTCTGTATTCTAAATCTACTTGGAAAACTCTACTCAAGTAGAGAAACAAGAAAACATCTCCTTCACTTAACGGGAACAACATTTGAAGATACAGTTTGTACCATGACAATTGCAGTCTAGATTTGCAGATAAATCTAGATGCTGACAATGATTTACTGCTTGACAGATTAAAGTAGAAAGCTTCTCACAGTATGACTGCTGTTGTGTTGAAAACCCATAGCTCTGTCCCCGTTGATCCAGCAGGTTCCTACCTAATTCATTGGTAGGTAAGTGAATGTGGGGAATTCCCTCTTTATGAAATGTACTTGGTATTTATCATATTTTATGGATATGTGTTAGTGTATTTTTCTGATTTTTCATAATTACTCCATTTATGTATTTATGTTTCAAAGTAGCATCCTCCTCTTTGACTGCTTCAGCACTGACGGGGGCTTGAAAAGAGAAAAGAAGAAAAGTCTTTCCTTTTCTTTTTACGGTGTAACAAAAGGTGGCTGTCCTCTTCTCTCTGGTTCAATGGGAGACACAGCCATGATAAATATTTTTCACAAAGCCACACTGAAAGAGAAATTGAAAAGGGTGCTTCTGACCTGATGCGCGAGAAGAGCTATAAAAATGTCTGAAAAATCTCTCTTTCACAGGAAGACTGAAGAAGTTTGGTCTCCTTAGCTCATCACAGCTGGGTCTGAAGGTGGATTAGATCACACAGCTCTGTGGCTAAAAATAAACTGTAGTATTACCCTTAAGACCTGATTTACAAACACAGTGACCAACCTCCTTGTACTGAGCACTTGCCAGAAAAATACAGAGAATGCCTGTGAAGAACCAGCAAGTCTCACAGCTGTGATGGGAAAGCTTTAGTTTTAACTTCAAGTTCACTTGAAGTCTCCTCACTAAGCACACACTGACATGAATGTATAGGTAATGGCTGGGAGAGGAGGCAGCAGCCCTTATATTAACAAGCTCGTGGGATGCCTGCCCACCGCTGGGGCATTCTTGGTGATGGTGCCAGGGTGGGAGAAGAAGTAGCAGCACAGGCATATGTGCTCCCCTTCTCCTCCTCCCCATGTGGGAGCACATCTGAGTTATACATGTGGACCAGCTTAAAGGAGACAGTAAAACCTCAAGCACAATAATACTGCCAGGACACCGCAGCACTTTTTTGGTGTAAATGCAAGGAAAAGCAAATGATTAGCCTAACAAAAAGCAGTGTCCTAAAGTTAAACAAGGTATTCATCAAAATTATGAAAATGATACTGAGTTCAATATGTTCACTGCAGAAGCAAAATTAGGTATTTTTCAGAAGCTATTAATAATGTGAGAAGTGGCATTTTGGGAGGAGAAGCCTGCAGGAGGGGAACTGCCTCTTAACACGCTGTATTAATGAACCAAGTTTGTACACAGTGATGCTGTAAACAACGCAGACATTTGTTTTCTGTCTCTTTCTGTAGTCAGAACATTACTGTGTGTGTGTGTGTGTGTGTGTGTGTGTGTGTTTCTTAGCTCTGCAATTCAAGTTATTAATTAAAAAGTATTGTCAAGGGTGCTTTTCACTGTAGGTCCCCAATTTACAAATAACTTTTCTAATTTAAAACCTGATCTGGAGACCGACTGCTGCCAAAATAGAAAATGTTAAACTGCGGTTAAGTACTTCATTAATATAGAATGGTGTAAACTACAAATTACCCTTATGATGCAGGTATGGAGCCTCCCCAGACAATACAAACATCAAGATTGAAGCAGAGAGAACACAGGGATATAGAAATGCAGGCACAGCTAATTCCAGTTTGAATAGTTCATTAACAAAAGGTTGGCATATGATTTAGTGCATTATTCCTTGTTCCCAGTCCTTATTGTTAGCATAATATTCATTTAACAGTACATTATTATAATGCTTATAGTTGCAGTTAGATGCTTCCCATTGCTTTCATTTCTTCCAGTGCATGCCAGGATTTTAACAGCTGAAACTGCAAAGACCTAAACATACACTTTCTGTTTCTGCTCTGCTTGCCAAAATTCCCATTGGATTAAATGTTGTGAGATTACGTTAGTATTTGGATGTGCAGTAAAACAAAAAATAAAAATAAATTAAAAAAAGGAGGGGGGAAGGGCATGGGAGTACAGTGTTCCTGGCCTGTCCTTGGATAATCCTCCTTGCCAGGAATAGAGAGCTAAAGTTTTTCATGGACTCACACACCTCCGTATTGTATCGCTGCTAGTTGAAATAAGCCCTCCTGGGAGCGCTCTACAACGTACAACGTGAGAGACAAGTGTTGCATTCACCTCATCTAGCCACTTTGCTTCTCTCATCCCTCTGGAGATGAATGAACCCATCCTTCTCCCCAGTGTGTCAGCTCGCATTTCCTTTAGCTTCATTAGAGAGCTGTCTAGCATCATTCAGTGCCTGGATAATTAATTGAAAAGCCCCATCACTTTCTTGCCTCAAAGTGCAGAGAATTTGGCTTGGTAGTGCTAATGGGATTGAGTGCCATTTGTGGAATTTGCTTAATCACTGCATATTGACTTTCTGGCTAAATCAGATTACTTTTATCCATATTGATTGCACAGTTAGAGAACTCCCGTGAAAATCTTTTCATTACATGTTGTAAATATCCTTGCTAAAACAACGTAAATGCCACGTCGATTTAATTTGGCACTGTAATGAGTAAATTGGTTCTTTCAATTTGATAGTACACCAACAGCTGAAAGTATTGATGAGTGACCTTTCCTTTTTATTTAGTGTTAAGCACTGTGCCACTTAGATTTAATACTGGAGAACATTCACTGTTCACTTCTGCATAACCCTGGCCATACTTATGTGTATGAGCCTGTGTATAGATTATGTGTGGTTAATTAACACACTCTTTAAGCTTACAGAAGGGTAATAAAGGAACAGTGCAATGTTGCTTTGCTCAACCTGTTTTTGAAGCAGATCTGAAGACCTTTGTGGTGGTGGAGCTACAGTAATCTGCAGACAGACAAGGTCCGTGGCAGAAGCACGTCACTTTTACTAGTTCAACCTTTCCTTTCAAGGTAATGTGTTGCTAAGTCCTTGCATCATCATTTGCAATTTTAACCCCCCAAAACTGAAGACTCAAAATGCCCCAGCCTTTCCATGAGCCATCTTGAGCAAGGGCTTTAAATAAGTACTCTGCTAAGCTTTATGGAGCAAGTATCAAACATCTGGATGTCTGGAAGCCTCCCTTCCTCTGTTGATTTTTTTCACCACCTAATTCTGTAATTGCTGCCACTCTACTTAACTCGTCCCCGGAATATTCCTATGCTCACATCCACTTTCTGGCATCACATTCAACATCAAAAAGGGCAGTTTTCAAACAGCAACATGTATGTATACAAGCACAGCCCCAGGGCACTTGCAGATGATGCTCAAGGTCAATGCTAACCTACAGTCCGGAGATGGCTTTTATCTGAGGATGTTCCCCTGCAGGAACAAGCTACGCTTTTGAAAGAGCCAAGTCAATATCATGAAACAGCTTACCACAAAATTACCTTCTTGCTGAACATGCACCCTCAGCACAAGCCCACACTCAGCTCAATCCCTTCACAGGAGATGTTAAACTTTCCCTGTGAGCTTCCTGTACTGAAAGATGACTTTACCTTCAAGAGCATTCCCACAGCAACTCTCCAACAGCCCTGACATCCAGCATCCTGCATTAGGGTTCACTGTTGTCATCTGCAGCAAGTTTCCTGAGAAACCTCAGGTGCCAGTCACACCCGGCTTGTGCCAGTGCAAGAAATGCTGAGCATGTGTCTGTGTGTTTCCAGTTGCTTGCCAGAAGCAGCAGTTCCTGTCTTTTTGGAGCTCCTGGCCCCTCTGCCGTTGCATTTCCTGGGATCTACTGTGCTTCTCCCAGTGACCCTGCTCCTGGATGAGAAGAGTATGTGGAATGAATGGAATGAAGTAGCCAAAACAAGGGCTAACAGCAACAAATAAAGCTGCCACTTATCTCTGTGGTCGCACTTCTCTGAGCTCCTGGTGTTCATCCTAAAGATCAACGTAAAGACACCTTCACAACAACCCCAAGCACAAAAACTGCCTTTTTTTTTTTTTTTTTTTTTTTTTTTTTTCTGAATAATAAACGTGTGGGCTCTAAGGTCTGAGAGTTTTATCCTGTAACTCCCTTCCCCTCCTCATGCAGGAGGACGTGTGACATTTCTCTTGCCCACTGGAGGTGACTGCCTTCTTGCCTTGGCTCTTGCTCACCTTTTATTGCAAGTTTGACCGATTAGTTTTGCTCCCAGACGGTCTACCTTTTAAAATATTAGCACAATTACTTTCAGTCTTTGTTTAGCCGTGAATGTTGCTGCTTGAGGGCTGGATCACCTCTCAAGGGGCTGGATCACCTCTCCTACGAAGGCAGCCTGAGAGAGCTGGGGCTGTCCAGCCTACAGAAGAGAAGGCTCTGGGGTGACCTCACGGCAGGCTTTCAGTACTTAAAGGGGTCTTGTAAAAAGGAGGAGGACTGTTCACTCGGGTAGACGACAGGACAAGGGGAATGGTTTTAAACTAAAAGAGGGCAGATTTAGGTTAGGTGTTAGAAGGAAACCGCCGCCAGGGGGCACCGCGGCGGCGGCGCGGGGCGGTGCGGGGCGGAGCGGGGCGCCCAGTCCCGCCGGGGGTTGGCGGCTCGGGGCGAAGCCGAGCCGGGCACAGACGTGAACCCGGGAGGAGGAAGAAGAAGAGGAGGAGGAGGAGGAGAAAAAGAAAAAGGAGGAGGAGGAGAAGGCGGCGGTGCTGGGGCTCGCAGGATGGCGGCGGGGTGGCGGGTGCTGGCGGCGCTGCTGGCGGCCGCCC
Source organism: Netta rufina (assembly GCF_964035555.1). Classification (NCBI taxonomy): domain Eukaryota; kingdom Metazoa; phylum Chordata; class Aves; order Anseriformes; family Anatidae; genus Netta; species Netta rufina. The sequence goes on from NC_140124.1 coordinate 60,492,692, forward strand.
TGGCTCGCTGCTACAACGTGGACCTGCGGCTCCCGGTGGTCTTCCAGGGCCCCAACGGGTCCTTCTTCGGGTACTCGGTGCTGCAGCACTACCACGACAGCACCCGGTGGTGAGTGGGGGACCCGCCGGACACCCGGCCCCGGGGGGAAAGGCGGTGCGAGCAGCCGTCGTGCCGCCTTAAATGGGGGGAAAAGGGGGGAAAAAATGGGTTTTAGCAGTGTTTTTTGCGGTGACAGTGCCGGTCGTGGAGGGGTAGCGGTGGGAGAGCCGGTGTGTGCCCGCTGCTGTGGCGAGGCACGGGGGAACGGGCACGTAACTTTGATTTTTTGGGTAAGGATAGGAAGTTTGTCCTCTTCCCCTCCAAGTTACCCACACTGGCAAGCTTCTCGTTGGTCCTCTTGGTTGAAAAGAGCCCCGGAGTGTGGTCTCTCTCTCCCTCGTCTGGGTCAGAGGCTCTTTGTTAGAATTAAAAGAGATTTTTTCTCTTAGCTGGACCTAGCTGGTGTCGTCTGGTGGCCTTCCACGGGCAGGAGCCGCCGCTGCCAGTGCGTGCCCACAAAGCTCGCCTTTATCTCTCACGCATAGATACAGCCCAATTGCTCAGCTGTTGGTGTTGGAACTGTAGCGCACTGTGATAGATAAATCAATGTATTCATGCTGGCGGCCACTTTGTCCAAAATGACTCTTTTTCATGCCCTTTAGTTCATAAGTAGTTGTGTGCTTTGCCTCTCTGCGCAGCGGCTTTCTCGGAGTATTCACTGTTAAGGACTCAGGAGGCTTCAGGAGGAAAAGCTCTCGGAAAGAAAAGCTCTCAGTTCACAGCGATGCTTAACTCAGGGCAGGAAGCAACAAAGGATGAAAAGGCTGAAAGTGGCCTGTATTCGACACGGAGCATGGGGGGCTGGCCACAGGGTGAGCAAGATCCGGTGAAAAGAGAACGATGCAGCTTGTTGCCCCTTGTCTTAGTGCCCGTCCTTCTGGATGGTGACATGGATTATCTTCAGGTGGCACCTGCTGGTGTCATTTTGGAAAGCGAGGGTGAGCAGGGAGGAGAATCTCAGTGACATCCAGCTTTGCCTGGAAATGATGCTGGACCAGCGGCCCAGGGCATCCCTCTGAAGGCAGACATCTGTAGTTAGTCTGATGCCCCAAATTATTTCACACCTGTTTTCTGAAAACAGAGCTTTTTCATGGAGCACCCAGAACCATAAAGTGTCTAACATCACAAACTATTCTTAAATAACTAAAAAGAACATTAGCCCTAGCACCTGGAAGGGTGAGTAGCAGCTTTATATGGTCAGCATCTGCACAGGGCTGTCAAAAATCGTGAGGGTAGGATTGTCAACCTGTGAAGGGACAGCAAAGAGTTTTGCTCATAGAAGTATGTGCAGCCTTCTTCAGTTTTGTGGAGATGTCGCCTTGAACTGAATGGGCTTATTCTGAGTGCAAGCATTTTTTATTTATTTATTTTTGTACTGTGATGTAAAATCAATTTTAAGTGTTTAACATGTTTCTTCTGGAGAGCTTAAAATATCTGGCCAATCTTTCTGGGCATTGAGACCATCAAAGGGCTGAACCTTCATCTGAGCCTTTAGCTATATCCTCGTCCCCTGAGTAGGGCACAAAGGCTTGCAGTGTTGTATAGTACTATTTTAAAATCCTAATCATACTGGACAGAACCTTGCTTCTGCCTGCAGATATCACTCCAGAGCATAAAAGCCTCTGACTTCCATTTCAAAGAGATTACATGTTGCAGATTATTCAATCATGAGATACAGTCTCTGTTTTATTGGCTGAGTGCAGAGGGAAATGGTTAGTAGAACTGATAGCATTTTTGGGATTTGTCAGGTTTTTCTGTGTGAAGCCTTTGTGTGCAAAGCTATATAGCTGTTTCCTTAGTTGGCTTGTAGAGTTAGCAGGTGATGTATTTTTTTTTCAAACTGATACGCTGTTGACAGGGTGAAGGCTGTTATATGGAATATGTAGCAAAAATGTTTTTTATTCATGCCATTGTAGCATACAGCTCCTGTTAATAGTCATAGGGTTATTGTTTTTGTGTGTCAGTTTCAGTCTTAGCTTCATAGCTTTTCACAAAGAAACATTATGATTCCAGTTTCTCATGTCCCTTTGGCCTATATGCTGTTGTGGGAAGTTAACCTAAGTTCATTTTGGACTGTGATATTTCAGTCATACATGGCTTGCCTGGTGAGCTGTGCACTATGTGAGTGTGCAGAATTGTGATCGATCCTATCCAAGGCTGTCTCCTGCCTGTCTAAATCTATTTTGTGTGTTAACACGCTCCTAAGCATGGGAGAATGTTGTCCTGATAGCTCAAGGCTTCTTAATCTTTATTGCCCAAGGATCCAGTATTCCCGTAGCATACTTTTGACCACTGAAGTGTATTATTCTCAGCAGTCTGTCCATGTGCTTTTTATATAAATTCATTTTTTTTCATAATAAAATGGTATCTGTATTTGCCAGCTCTTCAAGTTCAGTGTTTCAACCACTTGTTTTCCAACACCACAAGGAGTTTGTCTATGTTATCTGCCATAAACCTGCAGGTTTTCAGTAAACCAACCCAGAGTTTGATAATTTGTGAAGATTTATGTGAGCCAAATATTCTTGCCAGAGGAACTAAAGGAGGAATATTTGGTTTGAAGTGTTGTGTCAAATAAATACAGGTAGTTAGACTGCTACACAGACCTAGACAGAGAAACTATAAGGGGTATTCAGCCTCCACTGCAATAGTGATGAAAGTCAGTGCCTTTGACATGTCTGAAATAGTTAATTGCAATGATGCTTCCTTTTAGGAGTTGTTTTCGCACAGTTTTTGTGTTAAGAAAGGTTTGTCATCACAGATGTGCTGAAGTTATTGTTTTTCTGACAATGTCCCGTTTTCCTTCCTTGAGCGGGTTTTATGACCGTAAATCTTGAAAGACTTACCCGGCTCCCCGTCACTGCCATTTCCAGCAGAGCAAGGATCCAGGTGGTTGCTTGCATTTGGAGCACAGACAGGCTGAAGTGCTTCTGTTCTCTGGAAATAATTTGGAAGCTTGGAGTAAAGACCTGGCAAAGCGACCAAGAATGCAGTTTTCTCTGCTTTTCTCAAGGAGACGGTTCAAGAAGAAACGATGTCGATTTTGCCCCATTAAAAGATGTTAATGACGTGACATCCCTCATCATTCTTCTGTTAATAATGTTATTTTATGTCTCTCCTTTCCCCTCCTTATGTCTTCTCCTTACTGACACCTCCCCTGATCTCTCAGCAAGCCCAGGGTAACAACTTCATCCTTTCAGGCAACATGATCCGGCACTAAAAACTAAGGGAGTCAGTTTAGCTGCATGGGATCCTGCTGTGAGAACTACAGTAAGGAATGAGGCTGGATGTTGTGCTGCCATTTCGCTTCTTTGGCCCTGCACTTCGCCAGATTGCACTGTTGCTGAAGCATGAAGGTGGTTTTGCATCTCAAGCTGGTGGATGGATAGATGTCATTAGTTTATGGTGCACCTGCCTGTGCCCAAAATAAGACATAGGAGCAGACTGACCCAGCAGAGGCTGGCTGTTGTGCTAACGATGCCGTGTTACATCAATGACGCAGAGATGCTGTAGGTGCAGCAAGGGTGTGTGGAGGAAGGTGGGGAATCTGGGCTTGCTGGTGTTGCTCACAAGTTGTTCATCTACTGCCCCAATAACGGTACTGCTTCTTGCTCTGCATGCGTTGGATGAACCTCTGTTATTTTATTTTGAGGGCTAGACAAGTGGCAAAGACCTTTCTGATGGGGAGAAGCTCAGCTGGGATGGGTTTCACCTTCCTCTGGCGCTGCTTTTGAAATCCGCTGCGGTATGCGAGGATATTTAAAGACTTTTTTCCCCTGCCACTTAACATTGCAGCAAGGTGAGGTACCTACTCTCTCCAGTCCTTGAACTGTGATTGCCTAATCACTCCTGGCATGTTCCAGGCTGATGCTTAATGTGCTTGGCATCCCTCCACACCGTCGGGCAGCATGACACTTTCTTTCACTGTTTCCACTAAATGCAGCACTTAGTTTCCAAATCTGTACGTCCTGAGGGTCAATCACCAGCAAAGTGATAGTTACTGTTCAGCAGGAAGTAATTTTAAGAAGGTGTGGATTTCCCTGGGGCCAGAACAGCTCCTTGTCATCCATTAATATTGGCTGATGTGGCCTCTGCAATGCGATGGTTTCTGGCTGCACAGTTGTCTCCATACAGATGAGGGCGTTTGTCCTCAGCTGTGGGAGTACGAATGCAAGAAGAGAAGTGACAGCCTTTCTGCTTACTGCTTCTCATATCAGTTTAGATCCCAATACTTGGTTCACAGAGCCAGCGGGATGTAGCCAATTCTTAGAGATTTCTGTGCCTGTCAAGCAAAAGTGACCCTAAAATGGCCCCAGCCCTTTGGTTGTCTTCACTGGGAAGTGATTCCTTTCCTGTGGTGGGGTTTCCTGATCGAGGTGTTTCCCTGCTGCTGCCCACAACACCCTAGGAGCTTCCTGCGACGCATTATGGTTGTGGTGAGAGCTTATGCTCATGGATAATCACATCATAAGCCTTTGGCAGAAGGCTGGAAGACTGCTGGTGCTTGTTCGCTGATACTCCAAGTAGTCCTACAGTACCGCTGAAGAACTGTACCACAAAATTAGGCTATTTTAACCTAGGGCTTTTTAAAATGGTTGGAAGGTTGCCTGGTAATAGGAAAAAAAAAAAAAAAAAAAAAAAAGAGAGAGAGAAATAAAATAAGGGTTGTGATTCTCTGGGCTGTTCACGTATCTATGTGTTTAGGTCAGGCCAAAATGCACAGTGCTGAGGCATGAGAAGACTGTGTGAGGCTCCGAGGCTTTGTTTTGAAATGCATTTCTATTTTGGTATGGTACCGGAGAAAAACACCTTCTCTGGTTGCAGCATTGTTTCACAGAAGTCTCCAAAGACCTCAGAGGTGTTTTAATGTGTAGGGGAGATGCAAAACAGACATTTGTTTTGCTCAGTGAGCTCCAACACACTAGCAGAAAAGTGAGTTTTCTGTCAAGACCTGCTGGGACTCTTGTGGCAGTTAAATAGGCAATTTTCTTCCAACAGTTTAAGCAGTCACATACAGAATCGGATGAAAGAGTAAAGGAATCTTTTCTTGGCAAAGGTAATATCCCAGCCTCAAGTCTTTGAATAGAACCACAGTAAGTGGTATGTGACAAATGCCAACCTGACCAGCCAAAAAGCATGGCAGCCAGCAGGAAGACCTCCCATCTTCCTGAAGGTGACTTCTTCCTGGGCACAGGCGAGCATGGGTCGCACCAGAGGAAACAGGAATCCTGCAGAGGTTTCAGCCACTGGGGAGGAAGTGTAAGAGCGAATTAAAGAAACAAGACCCTAAGATTACACGGTGTATTAGGTAGGCGAGCTACCAGATTTGGATGTCTGGCCATTCAGGACAATCCAAAATAGATTTGCTTCTGGCACATGTCACCAGTTGGTTTTAGTGGCTCCTTCCTTGTGCACAGTCCACGTGGGGAGATGTGACAAATGTTTTTGAAAGGTATCGCTCAAGACAATCTGAGTCATATAATTCCCCCTCCCCCTCCAGCCTACTCAGATCATTAATTACAGATTTTTCCCATTCAGCTTTTTAAAGAGATCGGAAGAGGTCTCCATCTGGCATTCTGCAGTCTGAGGTATCTTTTGTACTAATTGCCGAATCAAATTTACTTTTGTTGGTTTATAGGAAAGCTTCATTTAAACTGGAGGTCAGCATAGCCCACATTACCTTATTGTTACAATAGGTCATAGAAACATTTCTTGCCATTTGCAATTCGAACCAGTAACTCTTTAAGCTAGTAATATGCCCCCTTGTTTGTTTTTGTTGGACCTCATGAATGTCAATAAGTGAATGACGTGCATTCATTGCCTGTGTAAACGAGATGATTGGCATTGGATTTTCTGCCTGCTGCCTGGCTGGTGGGATTTCCATGTTGGGCTATTATTTCAGGCTCCTTTGCGTTCAGTCCCCAATGTGTGCAGGCTTTGTAGGCTTAAGGAACTTAAGCATTTCAGCCACTAATTCTTCTCACTTGTGCAAACATGATGTGCGTTATCTAGAGCAGCCCCATTGAACTTCTCCAAATGATACTGCTCAGCTCATGAGACTTGGGAGAAAATGTAGGGTTTCTTTTCATTTTGTGAATGTGTTTCCAAGTGCCGTGGGGTGGTTTTGAGATGTGTGGGGAAGCATATGGTATAGAAGAGGCTTCTGATGGCAGCTTATCCAGGTGGCCCAGGTTGGCACTGGACATGTGCGTGCATTGCGCCTTGGGTCTCTCTGTATTGAATGGTGACAATGGGTGGTGGTTGGGAATGGAACTTTAAAGAAGGAAAACCTTTAACACCAGGAAAGCTTCCGTTCTGGGGCTGTCCATCCATGCCATGGGTGGGCTGTGTGCCTGGGCAGACTTTGTACCAGTAGCTCTCTATCCTTTTAGTAGCTAAACCAAGAGTGGTACCTCCTTGGTCAAGCACCCATGGTCAACAGTGGTGCCTCCTCGGTCAACAGGCAGCACATACATGTATGCACACAAACACTGGAGGCCGTCTTTTAGAGATGGTTGCCCTCAGTTCCAGCCCTGGGCTTAACTTCATCATGGATTTTGTTAGATAGAAAAGCTCTGCCCAGCCCCACAGTGCAAGGGTATCTGCAGAACTGATATTGAACTGCTTGGTGCTCCCCACCGTCCTCCCCGGCACTGCCTTCCTCCTGCTTAACCTCCTTCCTCACCCTCAAGTGCCTGCATCCAAGTTCACAGCCAGGTGAGGAGGTTGTCCCTTTGATGAGGAGAAGGCATGAGAAACTACCAGGTTGCTAAACAGTCACTTGTGGGATGATCCACTTAGCTAAAAGTGCTTATTGTCTTTCAAGGCTACATCTAGGAACCCCATGAGCATAGCTGTGTGTTGGAACTTCCCAAGGTACTAGTTCTCACAAATGGGACAACTACTCCAGGTGTAGTTGTCACAGCCTTAATGATAATGAGGGCTGATGGCAAGGCACTGTGGAAGAGAATTGTTCCTGTGTTGTCATCCCCCCACCCCCTTTTAAAAACTGTAATTACATAAAATCTTCTGATAAGGGGGTGCCTCAACTTTCTAAGTAGCCTTATTAAATTTAAGCTGTCCAGAAACAAGCAGGTTCAGGTTTCCTCATCTCATGGGTGTATTTTAGCTCTTGTGGAATTTTTGGGTTGATAGGGATAGAGTTAAAACTGAGGAAAAATAGATGCAGCTGCTGTTGTGTTTCCTAATACTCTCCTAAATGCTATCTGGGGTGAGAAAAGGACTTGCTTCAAAAGTGCTACACTGCTAATGGAAATTTAACTTATTAAAGTATTCATGGCTTCACTGGAGAAAAATGCTTTCACTGTCAGTGTTGTTTTCAGCTTGTGAATCAAAGTCATCGTTTTACAAGGTTGCTGGAAAAAAGTCTTTTTGCTGAGGAACCACTGGCAATGTGAATCTTGCTGTTGTTTGTGTTTTTTTTTTTTTTTTTTTTCTTTTGGCTTGAAATTAATCACTTGTTACTTTGTGTTTGGTTTCCAGGGTCTTGGTTGGAGCTCCCAAGGCAGACTCTAAATACAGCACCTCTGTTCAGTCCCCAGGAGCAGTGTTTAAATGTCGAGTCCACACCAATCCTGACAGAAGATGCACAGAGCTGGATATGGGTCGAGGTGGGTATCAGTGATGCTTTGAGAGGAGGGACCAGAAGACCCCACATGACTTGCAGTCCTCCTGCCAGCTTCAAAGAGGCTCTGGGTCCCTGAGAGGGATTCATATGCCTCTCCTGGTGGAGCTGGGTGTGGGATGACCAGGTGGTGGGGTGATGGGTGTGTGGTGTGCAGAGTTAATAGCATCACAGCAATCTGTGGATTGTCTCATAATGCAGCTAATGATTCCTTGCCTTTGCTTCATGTGTGAAAGGAAATAAATTTATCTGAGAGAGCCATGCTTGTACCCTACTGCACGTGATCATGATTGACTCATTTCTCTGACCTACTGTCTGAATCAGGGGAAGATGGGCTGCCTATTCCCAAAGTAAGGCTCTGATCTAAAACCTGCTGGATTCTGAGGGAGTAAATTGAAGTCTTTAAGTATTTTCTCTTTCTTGGTCATGTGATTCACAGTATTGATTTCTCCGTCTATAATAAAACCTATGTCAGTATTGGTTTATTAATCTTGTCACATTTGAGTGACATAGAATTTCTTTTTATGAAGTGTACGTGGATTAAAACACTATTTTGGCAAGTTTGATTTGTCCAGCTACCATAGTGTAAACCATCTTTCACGGATTGATGAATACTGCCTGAGAGGACTAAAGATTTAGACCCCATTTTTTTTTAAATGCCCCGTATCTCATTTCGCAGGATAACTTTTTTTTAACTGCATTCTGCAAGCAATCCCACATCTCTCCCATTTATTTCAATTGGATGGTTTATTCAAGTAAAGCTGTGGATATACTTTAATAGCTGCTGGCTGTTTGGGACAGTGTCTGTCTTCTACTATGGATGATGCCTTAGTAACGGTGAGCACCACCCTGACTAACACATATAAGAAGTAATATTTAGGTTGAAAGGGAAAAGAAAAGCACTGACAGGCAGATGTTAGATGGACAATCACTTTTCCTATGGGGTGTCTTTGTAGATGTTTAAAACTCACGTCTCCTTGCCTTGCTGCCCTTCTTCTGTAGGCAATTCTCGGGGCATGCTCTGTGGAAAGACCTGTAAAGAAGACAGAGATGATGAATGGATGGGCGTGAGCCTGGCTAGACAGCCTAAGGCTGGTGGAAGTGTGCTGGTAAGTCCACTCTTTTCTTTGATCTCATTAAAATCACTGCTGCTGTCTGACTCTAATGCTAAACATGTCAGGATTAATGTGTTTGGTAGTGACTGACTGAGTCCAGCTTTACAGGCAGCAAATTCTGTAGTCTCTTCCTTCAAGCGGAAGGAAAATGAACCCAAGCCAGAAAGTTTTATTTATAGAGGAACGGCTTCAAAGCAATCACACCTGACTTGTGTCACCTAAGGGCTTCCTCCTAAATGTGAGGGATTAAATCTCTGAACGGAATAAATAGAACTTTGTCTGTGAGGTATCTGTTGGTTTGTTCTTTTTGTAGGTTGTCTGTGTTTATGTATCCATTCATTTTCCACGAGCATATGTATTGCATGTCAGAACTCACCATGAAAAATGTAAGATGAGACTTTGGGGCAATATTTTGTCTTTATGTATATGAATTTTCCATTAATGAGGTGGAAGAATTGAGAGTGGAGATGAATTAGTTGCATGTGGGTGGCCTTGTTGTCTCTGATATGGTTACCATGGAAATAGAAAGGGTCAAGGAGAGCAGATGTGGTCCTTAGGATGTGGAATTTATCTCTGCAAAACAATGCTTCCTGTGCTGGGAAAGAATCATAAAAAGAGCTGGACAAATACATTAATGCATTTTAAAAATATATTATGATCAATAATTGTCTGTGTTTGCATCCGCTGTTGAGCTCTGTCTACCCTGGAAGCCTGCCTGCAGGACTGTTAAACAAAATAAGAAAAATTGCAACTAAATGTTGTGCATAATATGTGGCAGGCAAATTTCAAGCTCATATCAGAGTAACCCTAACAACAATCTATTTCTAAACACTGACATTTGGGAGTTGAAAACTTGCAGTATGACCGCATCTTTCCAGTGAGGTAGGGAATTGCCCTGGTGAGTGGTGCCAACCAGTCACAAATGAGCTACAGGAGATTTCATGTGACACCTTCTGCACCAACCGCTTACTAAGCCAAGTGGAGAAAGCTGCTTGACTTAAAGTCATTTTTCTTAATATGTATTTAGATTCCAAACACTTAAAACCCCAGATTCTTTCACACTGACTTCCCATGGGGGAGTGGGAGCATGAAATTCAGGCATTCCAACCAGAATACTGTAAGCAATTCATATTTTCAAGGGATAACCCAGTACATGTGCTTAGAAGAACCCTGCATGAGTGAAGAGTAACATGCACTGATCCAGAAAACCCAACTTCGTGCTACTATTCCATGTTGGAAGTGTTCAAGGTCATGTTGGACGTGGCTTTGAGCAACCTGATGAAAGATGTCCCTGCCCGTGGCACGGGTATTGGAACTAAATGATTTTTAAATGTCCCTTCCAACCCAAACCATTCTATGATTCTAAGACACATGATCCTCACAATTTTCTAGTCATTGGTCTGAGCTAGACAAGCTCTTCTGTCATTTTCAGAAGCTAGTGCATATACTTTGTTAGGCAACACTGAAACATTTTTGTCAAAATGACAATTATCTTAAGAATAATGATTTCATATATCTCAGTTCAAAGGGGAAGAGGTTGCAGCTGATGTCTAGGGAGATGACACCTAAGCAAAAGCAGCAGAGGAAAGGGAAGTTGGTGAAAAAGCCAGTTAACTGCCAAGGCTAAGTCTGGATGCTCACTGGCAGAGGGAAGGCTGCAGGGGTGAAGGACGTGGGCAGACTGGGAGGGCTTAGCTTGAAGGGGCGATTTCCATGCTCATTGCTGGAAGCAGAAAGACCCAGCTGAAGGCACTGGAGGTTTTAAGGGGATGTCTGCTGAGTAAATCAAAACAGAGTAGTAAGAAATGGTGGAAAGTATCAAAACAGATTTTTTAAAGGGGTTTATTTGCTGCTTCAAGGAAAGATTAGGCTACTTAGCCCAGCGTCTCAGGAGCTGGTAGGAAGGCAGTGTTTTGAGAGTGCTTGCCCAAAGGGCTCGCATCAAGTGAAGTAGTTTTGTGTTCAATTGCCCTGGATTATTTTTCTATATATATTTTCATAAATGTGGGCAGTCACTTTTTAAACCCATGTGAAATCTTTGTGCTCCTGACGTCATGTGTTAGAACAATTACTCCTACAGTTTCACTGTATATTGTATGAAGAAATCTCTGCTTTTGCTTTGAAACTGTGTAGTGGCTTAAATCTGTTTTAGCAGTTTTCCACAAGGCAGATTCCTCTCCTTCAGATGAAAGTACCAGCTTCAGTGTAAGGTTAGGAGTGTGTGGGGGGGCCTAGCTGGTGTTTGGTAATGTGGGTTTTATTTGAGCCCATAATGTGCCAGAACATTACAGAACCAGTGTTTTATGCTTGTGTAAAGAAATGAATAGAAAAAATCTAATAATGAAGATTTAAACAAAAGAAGAAGTAAAATTATCTAAAAAATAAGCTGAGTTTGCAGTTTGGTGGCTTCCTGTCCTCAGGCATGCCATCAGTTATTATTTGCATTAATTTAAGAGCTACAGTAATACTGCTGAGATTGCAGTCTCTTTCCCAACTAAAATGGCAAAATTCCTTCTTTCTCTTTTACTGGGAGAGGAACTGGGGACAGTACATTATGATTTGGAGGTAAGCCACATCCTTTAATCTTGCTCTTCCTAAATACCTGCCACATCTGTCGTTACTGTGCAAGTGTTGCCATTTTTCACTTTAAGTAGCATACTGGCACGCTTAGTGATAAAAGTGTGTGTGGGGGCAAACGCATCACAGTGCTGAAGCCCTCCCTAGGGAAGAGCAAGCCAGAAGTGGTCTGACAGTGGTACATTTAACAAGTCTTTGGTTTGGATTCTGACTTCAGGAGTCAGCCTCTGAAGTGAAGTCTTGGTCTCTCGTGGGCTTTTCCTCTGGTACAAAGCCCATGGCTGGTGCTCAATGTACAAGAAAGCAAAAAGCATCTGCGGTTCTGAAATGGGCTGTTCATGGTCTTCTGGTGATGCAGTGTCTACTATCACCATCCCTGGGGGTGTTTAAGAAAAGGTTGGACCTGGTGCTTAGGGACATGGTTTAATGGGTGATGTTGGTAGTAGGGGGATGGTTGGACTAGATGATATTTTCCAATTCTGTGATTCTATAATTGCTAGAGACCTCTGTGTGCTTGGCCCAGAAAGGTTTTATTTTGCCTCAGGATTTGCATCCTTTCTCCCTTGTTCCACATCAAATTCAAGAAATTCCTCTCCATTCCCAAGATCTCTTCAGTCACATGCTGAAGAAGGAAGGCTGTAGCAAACAGTGGTGGTGCATTGCCTTGACACAGCAATGTTGAATAGTCCAGGGATCATGTATTATAATCCAAGTATGCACTTTTGGGAAGGCAGAAGAACCAAAAGCAGCTGCAGACAAGCTTTGCTGTGGTGGTGGGGAGCCTGGGGAAGCCTCACCTGAGATAACTGAGGTGGAGCTCATCCCTTAGATCTACTCACAGGTTGTCAGCAGATTCAGGCAGCCAGCGGTAAATTGCATTGTGCCTGAGTATGCACCATGCTGAAGGTACAGAAAAGTGATTGTTCTTGAAAACAAAACAAAAAAGTACAAAAATGAATCCCCCTTCCCTCCCCAACATAACACAAAGAAAAATACCCACAAAAGCAATCAAGCAAACAAAAAAATAACAAACAGAATAGGGAAGTGTGCCCAGAATTAATAAGCCGAGCTCCCAGCCTCTTATTGATTTTTTGAGCATACTTTTAATGCAGTTGCATCTCTCTTTCTCTCTCTCTTTCTCTCTCTCTTTCTCTCTCTCTTTCTCTCTCTCTTTCTCTCTCTCTTTCTCTCTCTCTTTCTCTCTCTCTTTCTCTCTCTCTTTCTCTCTCTCTTTCTCTCTCTCTTTCTCTCTCTCTTTCTCTCTCTCTTTCTCTTAAATTTTGCTCTACCTTTTTTGGCCTCTGTACTTCACTCCTTCTTGCTCCTGAGCAGAGCCTCCTGCTTCTGATGAAATGCTGCTGCTCACCCTGACATGCCATTATTTGTGCTCCTTTGGGAGAGATTAGTAGGTAAATTTATGTGAGTCCCTGGCAGTTTCTGAGAGATAAAATATCAGGGAATTTACAATATCATGGTCCTTTATTTGTTTTTACATAATTTTAAAAAATACTCTGGGTCTGTTTCCGTTTGAGTCAATATCCGGAGTTGAGGTTGACTTGACTGTAGCTTTAATGGTATGTGTCTTTATGGTACTGTCTTTAGAAGGGCCAGGCCTTAATCTATTTGTGCTCACAGTATAGATGTGCGAGGAGAGAAGCTCTTTCCTGTTTACTCTGAGAATTAAGATTTCATGGGCTGTTTTCTTTTATCTTTTTTTTTTTTTTTTGATGTTGCTCTTGAATTTTGAATGAGGGGTGCATGGGGATTAAAATCATAAATGAGTTTCCTTAAAGCAAGGAACTGAGTCCCCGAGGCTGCTCTGTACAGGACTGCTCACGTACATTGTTTGTCAAGCCAAGTGCTGTTATAAGCATCCTTTGTGTGACGGGTGGCAGTCTTTATGGATTTCTTTCATTGGAGATGCTTCCAGTGGCAATGTGCTTGGCTGCAAGGTGCTGAGGCAAGAAAGTGGGTAGCCAAGAGGAAGGAGGAGAGAGGATGTCTCATCTGGGGGGATTGGGTAAAATGTGGAGATCATGGCGGGGTCTGTCCCCAGTCCCTCTGAGATAGCAGGGCTGATGTGAAGTTTCCAGGAAAAGTTGAAAGCATGCAGAGGAGGTGATTTGTAGCAGAGAGCCTGCTTTGTGCACATGGGACCAAGCCTTAAACAAAGCAAATTGATACCCCTACACTGACTTTAGTGACTTAGACCAGCTGGAGATGTGGCCCAGCATGTGTTTAAAGCCCTTGCTCTTTCACATCTCACTTCCTTTTATTCTGAGTAACCCTTGTGCACAGGATAACTTGTGATTTGTCTGGCAGGAATGCAGTGTTAATGCTTGGAGCAAATAGGTTCTGGGAAGGTGTGAACCAGGCTCTATATTGCTGGCATGCATGTCTTTGTGTGGCAGTTGTACTGAGTGCTGTGTCCTGGTGAGGCTGGTTTAGCCCTCGTTGATCTTATTGTCCACTAAAAGGGGAAGGCACCCTGATCTCTGCACTTTGTCTGTACCTTGACTGATGTTGCCAGTCTTGTTGCCACAAAATCTCTGGCATCTTCACTTGAACTAATTACTGGTAAGCAAGATCTGGCTCTTCTGTCACCACGAGCAAAGCTGCCTTTCCCAGTAAGACAAGCCTTTGACTCACACAGGCATCCTCTGGTGGGATAATGTTCTAGTATGCTTTTAGTAACCTTCTGAGTCCTAGCATCAATTCTAGTCCCCTGGCCATAAGGGTGTGGTGGTTTCACCACGCTAGGCAGCTAAACACCACAACCGCTCTCTCACTCCCCCTCCTTAGATGAGGAGGGGAAGAAGTAAAGAACAACTCATGAGCTGAGATAAGGATAATTTAATTAAAGGGGAAAAATAATAATAATTATTATTATTATTAAGGAAAGGTTATTATTAACTAAACAATTCAACTAAAGGGGAAAAAAAGGGGAGGGGGAAAGGGAAAAAAGGAAAACAAAAAACAAAAAACAAAAACAAACAAATAAAGGCTATGTGGAAGTGCAGAGGAAAGAAATTACTCTCTGCTTCCCACAAATGAGCAATGCTTGACCACGTCCTTGAAGCAGGGCCTCAACGCACATGTTGAGGTGTTCGGGAGGAGGACCCACATTTTCACAATGAGAGCCCACCCCTCCCCTTTTCTTCCTGTTTCTACCTTTTATTGCTGAGTGTGACACCACATGGTATGGAATAACCCTTTGATTGGTTTAGGTCAGCTGCCCAGGTGATGTTTCTTTTCTCACTCTTTTGCCCTCCCCCTAGGAGGGTTAGAGAGAGTCCTGATGCTGTGCCAGCACTGCTCAGCAGTAGACACAACACTGGTGTGATACCACTGCTGTTCTAGCTACAAGTGCAGGGCACAGCACTGTATGGGCTGCTGCAGGGAAAGTTAACATCCCAGCCAGACCCAGTACAAAGGGTCAATACACAATGAAAGATCTTGAAGTCTCCAGCGTGAGCTATGACTTGTTGTGACACCTGCTGTTTTCCTCATCATGAACATATGAAGGATTTCCTCATTGCAGCTTTTCAGTGCTTAAAGGGGGCATATAAAAAAGATGGAGAGCAACTTTTTGCTCAGTCATATAATGATAGGATAAGGGGGAATGGTTTTGAACTAAAAGAGCGGAGATTTAGGTTAGATGTTAGAAGGAAGTTCTTCACTCAGAGGGTGGTGAGGCCACTGGCACAGGTTGCTCAGAGAAGCTGTGGATCCCGCCCTGGAGGTGTTCAAGGCCAGGCTGGATGGGACCTTGGGCAACCTGGTCTGGTGGGAGGTGTCCCTGCCCATGTCAGAGGGTTGGAACTGGATGGTCTTTAAGGTCCCTTCCAACTCAAGCTGTTCTATAAAGGATGAGATCTGAGTCACCAAGTAAGGCAATGTCCTAAGCTACAGAAGATAATAGTGAGAAGATGCTGTGACTAGAAAGAGTGGAGTGAAAAGGGTGGGTGACGTGGCAGTGGCGGGGAAGGTGATACTGAGAGGTGCTGTTCATGCACTATGCATACTTTGCCTTGGTTGGAGGGCTCTCCTGTGACTGGGTCAGTAATGCATGTGGTATGATCTGTTTAGGCTTGTGCACACCGCTGGAAAAACATCTACTATGAGACAGAGTACATCCTGCCCCATGGCTTCTGCAACATCATTCCCCCCAACCTGCAGCCCAACGGGCGGAAGCTCTTGCCCTGCTATGAAGGTAAGGGGCAGGGGGGTGGGAGTGGGGCTTACTTCCATCTCCCATCTCATGTCTTATGGCTGCTGTTTTCCCTTTTTTGCAAAACCATCCACAATAACCCTTACTGCTGATGTTTTTCTTTCTTCCTTTTTTTTTTTTCCCCCCTCTGTAACATACTGCTGCCTTGAGGCACAGCTGGGATGGAGGTTGGGTTTTGGGTGAAGATGGGAGAACGGCACAATGATTGAACAGATCCTGAGACTTTTTGTACAAGGTCTCATTTAACTACCTGAGAAATAATATCTTTGTGAATTGTGTTTGGAGGCTATGGTTCTCTTTCCTCTGTATAAATAATCAGTAGATACTGGTTTGAGCTTGGACTCTCATGCGTAGCTGTAGAACAGACTAAATAGGAAATACTGTAATTGGGAACCTATTTTCCCATCTCTTGGAAATATTTTCATTTTTGTGTTGTGATTTATTAGAGGATTAGAGAGGAAAAAGTGTTGCTTAACACTTTGCTTATTTCAGAGAACTTCTGCAGCAGCTTAATATAACTGCTGCTGTGTTTTAGATGCTAGAAGATGTCTTGATCCCTGTTTGGATCCTCCAAAGGTCTTCATTTAGGTGGGCATGAAGAAAGAGGGCCCCACCACCCTGAACAATGGGCTACTGTTCCTGTTGTTTTTACTGTAAATCCCAAGTGTCAACATCTTAATTTTCCATTTTTCTGGTGCATTTGAAATCTTTGTATCATGTTTCCTCTCCTAAAGACTTTAGAAGACAGCATCATCTCAGCCAAAAGCAATTAACTAAACCAGTGGCATAAGTATCCTGTTATGAAGAAGACAGGGTGTCTCCTAAGGTTTCTCAGCCCCCAGAGAGGCACTCAGGGAAAACACCTTTTTGGGTTTCTCCTTCTTGTCCCTGGCATTCCCCTCTTGCCTGTAGGAGCCTGAGGAAGCGTGGGAGTTTGGAAGACAAGGTGTAGCATGGTTTGATGTGGGCAAGACTTCTGATTTTATTTATTG
Source organism: Netta rufina (assembly GCF_964035555.1). NCBI lineage: Eukaryota > Metazoa > Chordata > Aves > Anseriformes > Anatidae > Netta > Netta rufina. The sequence goes on from NC_140124.1 coordinate 60,509,349, forward strand.
TTTTCATTGCAAACCCATGCAATTTTTGTCTTAACTGCATGTTTCAGTCTGGAAACAGCACACACTTGTGTATTGCATGTTTAACCAGTCCTGAAATTATTTGTAATTTGAAACGTGAGAGTTTTTGAGTCTCTTGAACCAGCCACCCCAGCTGATCTGTGACAGAATACAAGTGAATCACGTAAGCCTTCCTGTTGTGAGTGCTGTCCCATTGTATTTGTTCTTTTTCTTTCATTCCTGTCAGTAAAACCAGGTTTGGGTTTCACAGTGAGTTAACACAATGCAAATTGTCTGATACAGGCCTTGATGGTCAATGCACATGTATGGAGATGCTGCCAGAGCTTCCTCTGAATCTTTGTCATCACTCCGGCTTTTGCTTTAAAAACTGCTTGTCTGAATCTGTTGCAGGGAGGTGGTTTCTAGAGGAGACAAACTGCTGGTGTTTTTCTGTGCGTCATGTCTTGAGAGTAAAATGGCTGCTAATCTGACAGGATATTTGCCAGGAATTGCTAGAAAATAGAAACGTGTGGGCCTAGCGTATGCAAAACAGCCAGTGGAAAATTGGCAGGGCTGGTTGCAGTACAATGTTGGCTTAGCTTCACTGCATGCTAGAATGAAAATTGGAGTTTTGGGACTGATTTCTCTCCTCCCCCCCCCCCATCTGCCATTGTCAGACATGAAATCACAAAGTGTCGCAAGGGATGGCTGTGTTTGTTTGCTGCTGGAACTTTTAGGTTTTGATAAAGCAAGCCTGATCCTGAACGTGAGTGATAGCCATGATACGGTATGCAGACGGGTGCATTGTTTGAGGTTGGCTGTGATCTGCTCATCTTGCAACAATCCTTTTAAGCTTTTTCCTTCGCTTTCTGGAAGGAGGAGAAGAAATTCTCCTCCACTGACGCTACGGGTTGAGAGAAACAGTCTGAGGGAAAGAAGCTGGAAGTTTGATAGGAATAATAAATGCAGTGAGTAATGCAACCCAAGTGCCTCTAAAGCCAGAGCCTGTAGTTAGTGAACCTAAAGTGATAAGCCTTGTGAGAGGCTAATGTGGCCGTACAGCTCACAAACAGAAGTGGCTTGCCAGCTGGTGAAGCATGTAGGCCAGCTGAGCATACATCAGTCGCTATACGTCTGTGTGCGCACAGCTCAAGACAGATATTAGCTTGTGTAACAAAAGTCTTGTGCCAGAAAGGGAGAGGAATCTGACCTCAGGATGGACGTCCTTAATGCACACAGTATGTTTTCTATCTGCATAAAACAGGCTTAATAATTAAAGACAAAAAAGGAAATCTCAGTTTCCTGACTGAATGGTAGTGGTGCAACAACACAGTGGTCTCAATACATCTTACTCTTATCCAGTTTCCCTGAAACAGCTGACAGAAGTCTGGAAGCTATTGAGAGCTAATGAGAACAGCAGAAAGCCTAATAGTTAAATGCCATCTTTCTGAGTAGGAACTAATCTGGTTTATATGAGCTGGCTGTCCTCTCAGGTATAGCTGGGGTATGGAGCCATGCTCTTCCAGGCGGTGCTTTCACTTGTTTATTTTTTCCTAGCTGCCTGGTCACCCCCCAGTACCTTCAGTTTGCAATGAAGTGTTCGTTTCCAGCATGAGAGGTAGCCCAGCTGTACAGGGAGAGCTGGGATGGTTTCCTAGCCTTCTGTGGTAGGAGCTGGTGATGGAGGCGGGGAAGCTGGTGGACTGTGTGGTTAGGAAATAAGGGGAACAGCACATGCTCACGTGCCTGCCCTCCAAAGGGATGAGCAAGTGCTGGGTCCAGACCACACTTGTTTTTCTGGGAGGCATCAAAATATCCCGGCTTTGTGGTGTAAACCAATGCCACAGTGCTAGGTCAGAAAAATTACTACTGTTTTTTCCCAGTATAGTAGAACACAGGAAGATGGGAAACAGGATGCTCTCAGTGCAAATGGTAGCTTATTGTAACTGTCCATTTCGCTTTCATTTGTGAAAATGGTAAAGGATTTTATTGCACAGTGAAACTCATGCTATTTTATGATATTGAAGTTTGCTTAGAGACTTAGGTTTGATCAGAGAAGAGGTTGTGGAGCATTTGCCTTCAGTGTCATCACACATCATAGCTCATCCTTTTTTGTGTCTTCTTTTAACCAATTACTTCTTCCTCAGCCTTACTTCTCTTATAAACTAAGATTAACAACAAAAAAAAAAACAAAAAAAAAGGGAGGTTTAAGCAATTATTTCTGGCATGTTTTCAAAGTCACAAAAGCAGCCACCTCTTTCATGCTCAGCCTCATCTTATTGTTTTGCTGTCAGCTGTTGCTGCAGCAGTTAATTTAGTGGCTTGTGGTCTGCATAAATGAGGGTGTGCAGTGGTCTGTGGACAGATGAAAGAACAATAAAGAAGTGTAAAAACAAAGGATCCTTTCATGACAGCAGTTATTGCCTGCAGATATGTGGAAACCACCTAATCCACTGCATGTAATATCTAAACCTCATGCAAATGTTGCTGTTCAGGTGTGCAAAAACTGTAAGCTCATGCAGTATCTGCACAGTTTCCTGATGGCTTATGGTTTCAGTGCATTGATGGGTGGATGGATGGATGGTGGTATGAGTGGCAGGTGTCATGGCAATGTACTAGGGTGGAGGGGAAGTAGAAGCAATCTTGGTTTTTATGCCTTTGGGGATCTTCTGCTGCTTGGGCGAGGCAGAACAGCTCTAGGAGGGGACAGAAGTCTGTGGGGCTGGAAAGTGACTATCCAGGATGTGAGGGGCAGTGGCCCTGGTTGTGTGAGCTGGAAGGCGATCTGCCTGGGGTGAGAACCATGTGCAAGTGGGAGTGAGGTGGCCTGAAGAGAGGAGTGGCTTTTGTGCTGAAAGAATAATGCCAGAATCCAGGAGCCGTGTCCAACCAGGCTAGGCTGCTGTCTCCCTGGGCAGGACTGCCTGTGTTGGCATCCCGCCAAAACATGCTGCTGCTTTCTTCTCTGTTTCAGTGGAGTTTTAAATGCTCAGGTAGCCTTAATACCTGTGGTGTTTGTGCCTCTGTGCTTCAGATTCTCTTTGCAGAATGTCATTAAAGCTGTTTTCTCTCTCAAGGGTGGTAGGAAAATAGATGAATCGATACGTGTGATCTGCTTGGGTCGCATAGCGATAGGATAGATGGATACCTGTAGGGTGGGAGGATGGTCACTGCTTTGCATTTTTGCTGTATATCATGCCACGCTACTGTAATGAATCCATTTATACCCCTGTAAGCTCTTTTTTTTTTTTTTTTTTTTTTTCTTTTTTCTGAGAAGTATAATCAGGTATTTATTCAAGCCAAATATTTTCATGTCGTGTCTTCATTTCACAGAGACAATGGTTATATCCAAGCTCAGAATTTATTTGAAATGCTGTAATTCCAACTGACCACTGTTACAACCACAGTGTAACTAGTTATTTAAGTGAAGTCTAGGGCTATTAGTTTGATCAGATAGTACTGGCAACATAAGTGACTTAAAAACACTGAACACCACAGGAAGCCATGAATGATGTCTGTTAAGTATGAGCTTCAGTGGACATACCAATTGAGTTTATTGTACAACCATTTAAACCACCAAATCTCTCCTATTCTTTATGCATTGCAGCCAGTCATTCATCTCATTTAAAGAAAACCCTTTTTTTCATTGCCTGACAACGAAAACAATGATGTGTTTTTCTGTTCCTTTTCTAATATGTATATTGCTGATGAAAATCAGCTTTGTTGTGTCCTGTGATGTAGGGGCTTTTGTTTTCAAGTTACTCCTGGATCTGAATTTGACCTCTTTTTTAAAAAAAGTAGGCAAAATTATACTATAATAAAATAATGCTTTGAATTTGATACACTTTTTGACATGATTGGAGAAATAATTTAATTTTTGTACAAGCATTTCTTTATCAAGAATTTGTACAGGCATTTCTTTATCAGAAGAAAATCCTTTTTATCCCAAGAAATGAAGTTATCTTGTTTGTTGTTGGAACACAACTGCATGAAGCCCTGGACTCATCCACCAGCCTTGAATGGCTGCTTTGTTGCATGGCTGAAGCTGTTACTCTTTCTTCTGTCATCCTCACATGGTTTTACATTCCCTTGGTTTCTATTTGCAGCTACATTCAAGGGGTGGCTTGTGTCAGCTGGGATACTCACATCCACAAGTGTTTGTGGAGGGAGCCTTCCATTGCCTGGAGCAACATGGGGTGATGATTTGGAGAATCAGGACTCTCATACACCAAAACTTCAGTTTCTGGGGCATTCAGTTGTGTTTGAGACTTTCATTTATGCTGCAGAGGGTGAGATGTTCAGCACAAGTGGGTACCCTGGGTGCTGTGTAAACAAAGCTTGGTAAAATAGTTAAGGCAGGATTGTTTGTGGGAAAAAGTGTTGTAAAACCTATTGATAGAAGGAGAAATTTTAAAAACCACAAGTAAGAAGTACATTTTATTTGCCATTCAACCTGTGCTGAAGCATTCCAGGTGATTATTTCATTATTTTTCTGACTTAAATCTTTCACTACATTAGTTAAATGTCCTATGGCAATTTTCCCCTTTTATTTTAAAGCAAATTGAACTGTGTGGATTTTTTTTTTTTTGAAGGAGACACTTAAAGAAACTGTGAGCCGAGCCTAATACCCTTTTTTGTAGGGAAATATACAATTTTAAATCCATCAAATAGTCAGCGAGGCCCAGCTGCAGCAGCTGGTTGTGGCCTTGCACTCTGGGGCTGGAAGGCCTCTTGCCAACCCATGTAAGGGGATGCTCGCTGTGGGGTGATTTTGGATTACCAGAACCTGGGAGATACCACAGGCTGAGTGTGGAATTGGGAAGAGGGAGGATCTGTTTATGCCTTGGTACATTGGGTGTAAGAAAAAAATTGTGGTTGGAGGTGAAAGTGCCTCAGTTGGGCAAATGTGGAATTTGTGGCAGTGCATCCCATGCAAGGCTGGAAACGCAACCACTGGAAAAGTAGGGCCCTTTGGGACACACACAGCATTATTTCTCAGGAAATGCCAGAGGGAGAAACCTCATCTCCTCAGCTTGCTGAATAAAAAGTGCTCATGTCTACAAACAAGGATTTTTTTCCAAGTGAGGAGAGCCTGACTCAGTGAGTCACTATCTGTGAAAACCTAGAGATTCAGAGCCCTGGTGCTGCCTGTAAACAGTCAAGAGAAGGCCTGGTGAATACTGGTTTCACTGCTCTGTGGGTGTGCTGCTGCACATTCCCACTGGGAAGCCGGGTGTGTGGGGGCACGGCTGCTGCTGATAATTCCTTTTGGTCTTCACTATGATAAAATTAAGTTCGTGAGGAGTTTCTTTTGGTTCCAAAGAGGCCACCGATTCCATTACTTTTTCTTTTTTTAATCATTTAGCCATGAGTTAATGATGCTTGCTTTAAAGAAGAAGAAAGAAGAAGAACAACAAAAAAGTTACTGAGCTATTTGGAGACTGTTTTTGGAGCCTGAATTACTCTTTTTCCTGGACTTTTTTTTTATTCTTTGGAATCCTACTGTAACACAGGAAGTGGCAATATGCAGAAGCTGTGTAGTCATTATTCACTCATTATTATGGTAAATATTTGACAGTAATGGTCAGGAAAAAAGCTTCTAAGTGGAATGTGATTTCTCCCCACACCATCCCTTGAATTTAGTGGTTTTTTGTTTGTTTGTTTGTTTTTATAAGGAAAGTGGGTTTTTGTTTTTTGTTTTTTTCCCCTTCTGTTTTCTACTGAAGGCTAAAGTAAAAATTCCTCAGGTTTGACAGGGAAAACAATTGCTTCATAAAACACAGACGAAAGCTCCTTTGCTGGGGACTGGGAGCCCTGTGATCTGGGAGCTGTGAGCATGTGGCTGAGAGCAGTGGAGCTGAGCATCCTCCAGATGAGATGAGCAGACAGTTGATTAAAAGTGGTGCCCTCTCCTTCCTCCACACCTCTTTCCTAGGGATGGTGTCCCAAAGCATCCCTCCACCAGAAATGCTTTCAGGGTCCCCCATCCTACCCTGGCAGCCTCCAGGCTGTGTGTAGGGGGATGCAGACCTCTTGGGTGTGAAATGCCCACTGCGTGGTGATGGTAGGGGTGGTATACTTGTTGCCAGCACAAGCCAGAAGTGACTGTGGTTTGTTTTCTTCCCTTCTCCCACCCAGAGTACAAGAAGAAGTACGGGGAGGAGCACGGTTCATGCCAGGCGGGGATCGCGGGTTTCTTCACCGAGGTGAGCAGAGGTGGTGTGGTGGGGATGGGGTTTGTAAGCAGAGATATCTCTGTGTCTAATGCTATTTTTTTTCTTTCTGCAGTGATCTAAACCATTTTTCCCTGAATGAGTTTGTTTAATTATGTGTATGTGAATATATAAATACATAAATTTGCACAAACACACACACACATATATATACACATATATTCAGAATAAGATAAGAAACACATTTTTTTTCAGTTCTGTTTCAGTTCTTCATTTCAAAAAGGTGGAAAAAATAGCATACAGAGCTGATATGAATACTGGATCATATTCTTTGCTATACAGCAGTTTATCAACCATGTTTTAGTTGAGGCAAAGATGACTTTGTTCCCTGATGTATCTACTGGATTTTTTTAAATTCTTCAAGATCTAAAAAACAAAGCCAAAAAAAGCCCCCAAAAAAACACAACTAGTTCAGTGCAGTGTCAGGCTCATTGCTGTCATGTCCAGTATATGCTTAGTCCTAAATACAGATGTGCTGGGCTGCAGACCTTGTTGTCCAGGCTGATACAGAAGTGATGTGCCCTCTGCACTGTCAGGAGCTGATGTCCAAGTAAACAGGAATGGCAGTCAGGCACTGTTGCCACAGTGGCACTGCCCGATAACTTGATGTATCATCGGCAGCATCTGTTTCCTGGCTTCCCTGCTCTCTCCAGCCTGTTTCTGTTCCCATGCTTTAAATCCTTCTTTGCTCACCTAATTCAAAAGACAGCTTTGAACTTCCATTGCTTCGGGCCCAGTGGCGGCTCCAGCACTACCAGACTGAGCAGGAAACGCAGATAAATAGCTTTTTGGGTCAAACAGGCAAGCCCCTACCATATTTTCAGTGCTGCTGATGGTCGTTGTTCCTGCCGGTAAACGATCCCTTGACCTCAGGGGCACGGCAGCTTCCAAGGAAAAAAGCTGTGGCTGAGCACATCCCATACTTTGTCTGGGTGTGCAGTCCTGTCCCTCTAGGATTATTAGGAAATTTGCTTGTTTAAAGTCCCTGCTACTGCAGCCGCTCACCCCAAGGGGTCTGTAGTATGGGAGTGATTTCCCACAAGGACGGAGTCCACCCAAGGCTTGCGCTGAAATGAGTGGTGAGGCAAAATAACTGTTTTCTGTCTTCCCTGTGGCTGGAGAACTTACCTAGGCTTAATGTTCTCTAGGCTTCACTAAATCCTCTGCTGGGGCTATTTAAACCCACATCTGCTGCTTTCCAAAAGCAAAGGTTTGCTGTGAGGATGCTGGAAGCTTTGAATCATGAACACATTCTGCATCTTCATCTCCTTTATTTTATTTTTTTCCCTAAATAAAATTATTTGGTTGGCAATAATGTCTTTATTTTTTGGAGTGAAGTTGTAATTCACTGAAACAAAAATAGTTGTGTCCTACCCCTATAAGCAACAGGTTTCCCTCTGACCAAAGCATGGTTAAAAAATGCTATGAGCAGTTTCAAATCAGTTCATGTCTTTACTGTGTCACATGCAGGTGTTTTGTGCTAATGCTTGATCCTAGAAAATGAAAAAAAGTGTGCCATTTTGCCAGCAGCAAATGAGCAGGTGATGTTCCATAAACAAAAGCAAATCTGAAAAACACCTATTCAAGTTCTGCTTTAAATCATGACAAAAATAGCAAAGAAAATCCTGGACTTGGGTTCACGTGCATGTTTAGGTCTCCATGTGTGAAAAACAGCAAGAAGTTTTTCTCACCAGTTTGGAACTGGGAAAAGAAAAAGAAAGGGTTTCCCTCTTGTTTATTGTCCTCTTATGAATAACCAGCAAAACACAGACATTTTTACTTGTTACAGCCTGGCACTTGATAATGTGAATTTACATTGTTTTCCAAGTGTTTGAAGAAAAGAAAACTTTTTTTTAAAAAAAACAAACAAAAACAAAACAAAACAAAGACTATTAGTGTTTTACATGGTCTCCTTCAATGGGAAAGAGCTCTGAGGGTTGAATGCAGTTGTAATATGAGAAGTACAGTTGAGGGTAGAACCAAACCTTCTAGAGAACCAGGATATCTCCATGGTAGATATTTGGGAGCAGGTTTTGAGGTACACTCAGGACATAGAAAAAGTCACTTTAGAGAGGATGTTCAACTGGAAGCACTATTTTCGCCCAATTAATTTACTTTAGAGATGGCTGGTTCTTACAGTAGGCTGATAAAAACTCCTGCTTCCTCTTTCCCTGGTCCAGCACAGCCGAAGCATCAAGTGTTGCTCTGAATTTTTTCAGCAATGCTTGGAGTTCAGCCAGTAACTTCAGGATGTAGGATTCAACTTGAAACTCACCCTACTTTCCTCTCCTTACCTTTGCCACCATGGCTACCATTTAAAATCTCTGCAATGTCATTGTTGCACCTCTTCCAGCCTTGCTTGTGACTTTCTTGCATCCCCTACTCATGGGAATAATAGGAATTTTGTTGTACAGGTGTGCCAATGTACATTTGATTTTGATTTGAAAGCATTCTCCATGAGCATCTATATTTGGATGTTGGATCTGGGCGATCTCAGTTGACGTGTTAAAAAAGCATCTTTTTTTTTTTTTATTTCCAGTCTTTCAAAATCCTGATTTGCTCTTTGTGTCTGTGATTAAATATAGCCAGGTTTGCTCTGAAAGAGTGGAGCATTTTTGAAGACAGCAAAGCAAGATGCTCAGTTCTTTAAATGTGCACACTTGGCTTGCTGTCTTTGGGTCTTCTTGAGGCTAGCTGGGAAAGGCAGCAGGTAGAGAAGCATTTTTTGTGTGTTAGCAGGGAAAATTTTATGGCGAGTAAGGTTGAGGAGTGTCTTTTACTGAAGTTGCAGAACAGCTGAGCAAAAGCGGGCCATAGAAAGGGAGATCAAGAATTTCAAGGATATGTATAGTGACCTTTGTGCTTGGGAAGAAAGAGATTCTACATGAACACAGAATGGAGGTTCTTATAGATGGGCTTATAAATGGTGTTTTAAGTTAATATCCTGTCCTTTTCTCATTATTTCATAAGGAATGAATTGTTGTCCAGTTTTGATTATTACTTACTGTTTCCCCATCCTTTCCTCACCCTGCTGTTTTTCCTGTTGTAGGAGCTGGTCATCATGGGGGCACCAGGATCTTATTACTGGACAGGAACAGTCAAAGTGCTGAATCTCACTGACAACATGTATTACAAACTGAATGATGATGCTGTAATAGCCAGGCGTTACACCTACCTTGGTAAGTAGCTCTGTGGTGCTTTCTGTGAGAAAGGTTGAGTTGAACAACATGTTTCAGGGCTTTTATGCTGTAAAGTTGATATTGATTTTTTGATGGTGTAGAGTATGTTTTTGAAAAGTGTGAAGAGTACCTGAATTAAAGGGTTACCTACTTGGAAACAAATGTAAGCAAGGAAACAGCCAGACTAGGCCCCTTTTTGAAAAACTAGCAAATGAACAACAGCAACAAAAAAACAACCAGCCTTTTTTTTGAGTAATTTTTTGAGTAATATGGAAAGTGCATTTGGACTGAGAAGCAGGTTGGTAGTGGGCCTCCTACATTTGTCCTTTTACATTGTGATGGAAAAACTATGCGTATCAGTTAGGCTGTGTTTCTACTGTAAAATGGATACAATACATAATTACAGAAGTTGTATTGCAGAGACTAATTTGTTTGAGCAAAAATATTACCACGTAAGTGACTCATTGGCAGCAGAAGAAGGCTATGAAATAATTGGCTTGAGAAGGATGGTTTGAGTAATCTTTAATGTTAACTCCATTGGTTTTACTTGCTCTAAAACTAGCTAATGTCCCAAGCATAATTAGTTTAAAGGCTTCCACCAAATCCCTAGTGCTCAAGACTTAGAAAGCATTTCAAACAATCAGTGGTTTGATATTGTTTGACTAAAGACTTGCACTGACCTGTCTTCTTCCCTTTAACCTTTAGTCTTTTAAAAAAATACCACTTGGGAGATGCTGCTTGGAGATAGCTAAGTGAGGAGTGCTTTTAAGGACATATTATTAATATTTAAGGACATACATAGATTTTGCCACTGATAGACCTGAAATATAGTGATTACCATGTAGACAAGTGCCTCATAATTTACAACAGAAAAGCTAAGTCAAATGCAAGACAGCCTTAGAAGGAAAGTACTCTGCTCTACGTACTCTTCTCTAGTTATTATATATATATCATTTTAATATAACAAATAAGATCAAATCTTTGATCTCCTTCTGTCAAATACACTCTTTCTTTGATCTATCCTCCCCTCTTTATTCTTGTGTAAACAAAAATCTTTTTAAGCCATTAACTTTTCTGACCCTTTTGTCTACTCTCCTCCATTTCCCTCCCCCCCCACCCCCCCCAAAAAAAAAAAAAGGCATGTAATTTCCCCAGCTTTCCTGGGCAGTGATTTCAGCCAAAGGAGGAGACTTGTGTCCAGCTTATGTGGGACTGTTGCTCTTTGATGTGATACTTCTCTGCCATGATGTGCTCCCCTTGTTCTGTTTGTCTCTGTTTATATGCTGCTGTTTTACCACCTCCCTTTAGGGACTCGGGGTTACCGAACTGTTCCCTGTAACTGTTTTGTGTGCCCCCCTGCATGTTCCCTGCTGACACACACACCTTTTTTCTCTCCACTTTTGGAAGTGTACCAGAGGTTGTACTGCCATTTCCTGAAGCCTCGTGCTCTGGAACTGAGTGAATATTGGTGCATCCTGGACAAAATGGTTGCATAACACTAACAACGCGCAGTCTAAGAGGAGCCATGAAACCCGATGAGCATGCTCCAGATGGCTGACCTGTTTCTCAGGCTCTTTCCTTTTGTCCTTATTTATCTATTTATTTATTTTTCCTCTCTTCTCTCCCACCCCACCTCATCTCCTGCTCAGGATACGCAGTGACAGCAGGTCATTTCTCTCAGCCGACTTCCACGGACGTCGTGGGAGGAGCTCCCCAGGATGGAGGCATCGGAAAGGTGCGGCTTTTTGTCAAACAATAATGTGGTCGGATGCAACTGGGCAAGGAAAGTAGTATTGATGCAGTTCCCACGTGTGTGACAAGCCAAGAGATTTTTGCCTACAGAGTAGTTTTGGAGCACTATGCAGGGGAGAGGTGAGGTAGTTTGATGAAGTCATCAAATTTTCTCCACCTGTCTCTTCTGGTGCTTGACATCCCTCCTCCCTCTCTTTCCTCTCTCTCCCACCCAATCTTTTAAATGGTTATTTTAACAAGACAGTGGCAACATTTCTTTCACACCACTTCTGTTCAGGATTTCTAATGTACAGGCATGGCCTTGTGTAGAAATGTACAGACATACCTTGTGTAGAAATAAGAAAAATCGGAAAAAGAGGGTTAGTCCTCTACTTGTTTTCTTCAGACATTTGACAATGCTTTCCATGTAGACTGTATCCCTACTTGCTTCAGGGTAGCACTTCTAATAGCATGAAATTTAGTAGCCTTATTGATGTCTCTCTTAAAACGTGTTACAATACAATAGCATTTAATAGGTTAACATCTGGATTTCTGACAGCTGTGCTCAGAAATCTTGGTGACAAGCTCTTCAGAAGGCACAAACCCAAAGGTTTTCCTGTAGGTATATGTATGTACAATCCCAAGGGTGTAAGCCTGTGAATGGCTGGATGGAGGTAGCTGATGCATTAGGTGTGCCTGTTGTTTCTCTGTAGGATACCCAGCTGCTGTTGGTAGCAGGGTGATGGTATGCACTGGGACCGCTCTATGCTTCTGAATCAAAAGTGGAGGAGCAGGACTAGGGAGAAGGAGGGAAGGGATGTGAAGTATTTGCTTTTACCACTCTTCCTTTCAAATCATTTTGGGGCCTACTATCACCAGTTGCTCCAGCAGACACATCTGGTCCTTCCACCTTCTTCCCTCTACTGCTCAGTTGTAGCTGAGTCCTAACAATAAGGAGTGAAAGGTCTCCATTAGCAAGAACACTGTCCTTTGTTTTAGACAGATTGTGTCCTTGCAGTTGCTGGGGGCAGCAGAGTAAATGGGGATAATGGAATAAAAGTAGAGGATGAACTTGGTATGTACACCTGGTCTGGCATGACTAGGACATAAGGGATATAGCAGCAGCACAGTTGCTACTGAGAAGACGTGCACAAGATAGTTTCCTTATCCCAGGTGCTCTGCTATGGTTGCTCCAGTGCATTTTCCTTCCAACCCGTTTTCTCAGTGGAACAGATTTAAATTCTCTACAAGGAAGGAGAAAAAAAAATGCAGCTGCTAATGTGAGATCCATGAGGAAGCAGCTGGCTCTGTAGGTTAAAGACTGTTGCTCTGGTTGCAAAAGCTCCTGTTATTCTCACTTGGCATGGAATGTGGGTAGCAGGAGTGCATGGCAATGGGGGCGGTAAGAGGTGTTGAATGCTGGACATAATGCTGAACAGTCCTGTTGTGCTTTCCACACTCTCTAATAAGTTAATCCTTACCACTTCCCCAAGAGAAAGTGATTACTGTTCTCACACCCTTTCCATTGATGAGAAAGCCAAGAAACTTAACAAGACCGAGTCATTTCCCAAATGGCACCAGGAGTGTCCTTAGTAAAGCTGGGTTTGGAGTCATGACACCTGGCAACATGCACTCGCTGCTAAACAGGCTGCTGCAAAAACTGGGGAGTCCTTTATATCTACAGCAACAATCCACGGTGAATACGTGCTGTGTTCTCAGCTGAGAATGGCTTTGAACTCTGTCTCACCACCTAATAATAACTCTCCACATATTCAGCTATGTCAAGTGCTTGGCTCAGCCACACGGCCTTGGAAAATTAGGATCCTTCGTCCCACAAACAGCATGAAGACCTGCTGGGAAGAAGCCTGTCAAATGCTGGAAGAGTCTCAAAAAACGCTGACTGAGCCAGCCCTTCTGCCAAAGGGAGTCCCTTCCTACAAGCAACGTGCTTTAGGTCTTAAATTTTGGTACAAGATCTGTTACTGGACTTCTATCAATGCTTTTATCCCCAGGAGTTCCTGGTTAAGCAGTTTCTCCTATGGAAATGAGCAACAAGTGGACCGAGTTTGAATGGCTATGTATTTACAGATCATTTCAGAAGAAACAGTGCAAATGCCTTGAGTGATCTGACTGGGATTTCTACTCTAAATGCTAAACCATTACGAAGTTTGCAGTGCTGTACGTGCAGGCATGGGTCCCTGAGAAGGGAAGGCTGGGTAGGGGAAGGGAAGCAGCGTTGTGCCTTCTCAGCCCTTTGCCCTGCTCATTTCCTGGCATTCTCCAAATGCCTGTTGTTTGAGAGCTGGAGAGTTCCTTTATGGGTTGCTTTTAAGTACTCAGCACATGCTCACATACAAAAAAGTAGGTGACTAAATACTGTTCAAGCATCTCTTGTGACAGGAGGTCTGTGATTCATCAGGAAAGTGGGGAAGTACATGCTTTGTCTTTTAAAACAAGACTGAGCAATAAACTGTCTTGAAGTTGTATCTTGGCAATAGCCATGGCCACGATCATGATGCAGATACATGGAGAAAGCACCAATGCTGTGCCTTTATGTGCTTCGTAGTTACTATTGGTTAACCTTTTTCTTTTTTCACTTTTCAGGTTTATATTTTCAGAACAGACAGGCGATCAGGGTCTTTGGTGAAGATTTTTCAGGCATCAGGAAAAAAGGTGAGATTTTATGTTTATATGTTTTCATCTGAGGGTGGAGGGAGGGGAAATAAAGGCAGGTTTGTCTTAGAGCATCACTTTCAATTTACTGCTTTGTGAATTTTTGATCAAAGGCTGTTTTTCCTCATCTTTCCTGAAGATGTAAACCTATTGTACAGACCACCTGTATTCCCTTTGTCTTGCAATGGTGGCGACTTCAATCTCTGCTCAATGCCCATGGGACTGAAGTTAAGGGTTTTGCTGAAAATTGTACTACTGGTTCTGCCTAGCCTTACACAAATGTAGCAGGAGCTTCTGCTGTTGCCTTCTGAGATGTGGCAGAGCCCAGACAGAGACATTTCCTCTGACTAGATGTTACTAGTAGCCTGGAGCTTGGTTTATTACACAAAGCCCCTCTCTGTTTTTCTCTACCCTGCTGTGACAAGGCAGGGACATGAGAGTTATGCTGTTTTGTGGAGGAGCAGCTTTTGTGCCTCAGGAGAGGATGATTTTCCTCTTCCAGCCATGAATCAGTCCTGAGTATTTCTGTTATGATTGCTGCCTTAGAACTGAACCCTGCCTCCTGCCCAAAAATGTAGTGAATGCTGGTGAGATACAACTCCCCCATGCAATGTTGTGTTTGAGTGGGGAACGGCTTACATTCTTCGCTGGGAGCTTGCCGGTGATGTGTCACATGAAGAATGAAGTGGACAGTATGTCTAGGTGTAGATAAAAACAAACAAACAAAGGTTTATTTGGGAATAACACCCTGAGGACACAACACTGTTTACCCGGGGTTGCCTGTTTTCTCCTGGGATGAGAGGAAATGCAGAAGAAAAAGGTTACTGGCTCTCAAAAGCATCTGGCTCTAGAGAGATCTGCCATCCTCAGAAGGATCTGAGCATTTGACTGTATTATTAGGTGGGTAGTATATTAGCATGTTCCCCCCCCCCAAAAAAAAAGACGACTGTTGTCATCTTTAAAAACATGCCTGGAATACGTAAAAACTGCAAGGATGTGTGGGTAGATGCCGTGACTTGTGTTCAGGAGTCTCTGCAAAATGTCTTTCTCTGCGCTGTAGCAGAGTTGCCAACATCTTGAAAGGAAAAGCCCTCCCAGTTCATCTGGGGCACCTCCTGTGTTTGATTGTTTCCTGTTCATTTTTTTCCCTGTTGACTTTTAATTGCCCCTAAGGATGTGCTCCTGGAGAAGTATTCCTCAACCTAATAAATAGAGCTATCAGGAAGTTTCCAGGTCCTAGCCAAAAACTTTCATTTTTCAATGTAATCACATTATTCTTATATGAAACTTAACTAATCAAGTATTTACATCCTTCAAGTACTTCTAGGCTGTCATCACCTTCTTTCCCAGTAGTATGCTTTCTACAAATTCTGAGTGAGGATTGTATTTTAAAAGAAACCTATCCTAAATCACAGCTTTTCTGTTTTGTGACTGAAATATAACCAGACATGCTCAGCAATGAGCAATTCTTGGAAATGAGCTCTCAGCAAATGCTGTGTCCTTCCGAGTGGTGTGAAAGGTTCATTGCTCAAACATTCCTGTTAGACAGACATTAGTGGGCAGTTTCTTCCTTCCTTCCCTTTTTTTTTTTTATTCTGTGGAGGCCGAACAAGGAAATCAGATGCAGAGATGAAAAAAGAAAACGTGGTGGCTCATTACAAATGTTAAGTGCACAACTGTCAGGTTCTCACAGCACCATGAACTCACCCACACTGCAGACGTACCACATTGCAGTTAAGTAAATAATAGCCTTCCCCTGAAAACTGCCTGAATACACAGTGAAATGCTTTTCATAACTTTCACTCCTTACCCATGAGAAATTTGTTTTAAAACTTTAGCGGATTAAAAAAATAAACAAATAAAAAATCCACAAGGGAACCTAAACTACAAAATAACTGGAATCAAATGATACTTGAGGTCTGACCTTAAACCCACACAAGCACAAAAATCTGAGTTACAAACTGAAACTCTATCCTTAACTCACCCCACTGTATAGATTTAGCAGCTTTTAAATCTTTTAAGACTCTAAAGAGTGAAGCTGCTGTTGCCCATCTCCTGTTGTGCCCGGTGGTTCTGGCTCACATGTTTGGAGCTATTGGACATGGAAGGCTGTGGTGCAGGGATCCACAAACAGGAATGTGAAAACATGCAAGAAGTGTGAATCATTCTTTTTAACCTAAATAATTACTTGTGTAACCTCAATTTTTCCTGCTATGTAAACAGCTCTCAAGTTCAAATATGAAGAGCTGTCTTTTAATTTTTCTTTTAGAAGTTACTTTTAGTTTTGAGACTATGGTTTTTAACTAGTCTCAAAGAGTATGCCTTGTGGTACCTTAGCAGAAGTGGATGAAATAAGAGCAGAATATCATTCTTGCTTTTGGCTTCTTTTTTGTGTTTAAATGTGTTTTTAAATTCATAATATGGATGCTGGTTGGGAGATTGTTAGTATTTCATATTCACCTGTATAAAAACGATGTAATGAATTTCTTAAATTTAAGCAATTTAGTTTTGTCAAGCAATAATAATCGGAGATGGAAGTGGCTTAGCTTTTTTCTGTGTCAACTGAAAAGTTTTTATTGTATGTGAGAGGAAAGGTTACTAACAAAACTCACAACCAGTGCTGTTAATTAAAAGTGACTGATACAAATAGAATATGTGAAAATATTCCACAAATGAGGGGTAATTTCAAATGCCTCTTTTAATGGATGCTCCTTTCTCTCTCCCCCCCCCCCCCCCCCCCTTTTTGTTTGTTTGTTTGTTTGTTTGTTTTAGGCATTGCCAGAAGATCTCTGGTATATAAGTTCAGGTCTCTTTAGGAATGAATATGGGCATGAATAATCACCAGCAAGGTCTCCGTTTGGGAAACTTATTTCACCCCCTTCCTGGTGTTAAGCATTTGACAACTGAAAGTTAGTCTAGGAAAGCCTAGGTGTCTCACTTAAGCATGTGCCAGGGTATAGATTTTATTCTTCTGATAAGGCATCCAAGCTCATGCACTGTTAGAGTAAAATGTTTAATTCTTGCCTGAATTGTCCCCTAAACTTTTTCTGTAGGAGAACTTGTGAGTGATAAAGCAGCAAGTCATCATTTTAAATAAAAAAAAAAAAACAACAAAAACAACAAAAAAAAGCACGCCTAAATGATTTCCTCCTGTGTGTGGGCAGATACTGAATGCTTTGTTGTGACTCGGCTTGGTTACAGATGGGCTCTTACTTTGGCTCCTCCTTATGTGCAGTTGATCTGAACTCTGACGGGCTGTCAGACCTGCTGGTTGGAGCACCTATGTTTTCTGAGATCAGAGATGAGGGTCAAGTCACAGTCTATATCAACAGAGGAAATGTGAGTATATCCATGAGATGACTTGGTAAGGGATGAGGGTGTGGTTCTGGGCAGGGTAACGCCGATGTCCCCTCCAGCGTTGCATGGTGAAACTTAATGTCTCAAACAGTGGGGCCCTGGATGTCTCCAACAGAGCATGCAGTCACGAAAAGCTCATCTGGTATCATGGTTTCCCAGACACCAACCCACATTCATCACAGAGCTGTGAATCTTTCAAGGAGGTCTGGGAAAGTTTCTGGTTTCATATTGAAACTTCGTGGTATTTGTGGCTTTACATGCCAAAACCAAGTAAAAGTCAGCAGCTTTGACTGAGTTTTCCTTCTGTGTTTTGGGTGGTCATTGGGACCTACGAATCAGAACAAAAATGTGTAGGGATTTAGGAGTCTTTTTGCAGGGAAAGCAGAGACTGCATTCATGTTACCTTTACATTATGGCTCATATATATCCACTGGTGGGAAATTCTTATCAGCTGATACTGTTGGATTTCTCACGATCCAACCACAGTCTTGGAAAAGTCTGACCTTTCTTCCATCACCAAAGCAAGATCATTATTATATCCTATTTATAGGAAAACAATAATTGTTTACTAATTATTGCACATTTAATATTCAGGTCCAAACCCTGCTGTCTCAAAGGGGGAGTTGTTACTGACTAAATTGATTTAATTAATCAGAACTTTGAGAACTTTAATACATGGAGTTTGTTTATGTTAGACATAACACACATTGTGAGTCCTATAGGCAGCATTTGAGAGACTTCAGAATTAGTTTTGTTGTATTTTTATCTTCAGTTATTGCTCCTCCTTTAAATGGACTTTACTTTTTCAGCTTGATCACAGGTTGCCCAACTTCTTATACTGCAGTGTGGCTGCAGTGTCATCAGAATACATCCAGAATTCTAAGCAGATAATACCTAATATTTCATGCTTACAGTGAGAGTATATATGATTTCATATATACCATCATGTATAATCATATACATGATGGTATATATGAAATCATATGTGATCATATATGATTATATATGAATCATATATATCATATACATGATCGTATATATGAAATCATATATATGATTTTTATCTTCTATAAAATGATGACGTTAAATAATTAAACTCCTGCAGCAAGGATTACTTGAAGCAGCAGTGGCTTGCAGGATTGGTGGCTTTCTCTTTGGGGTATGGTCATTTAAAGCTTGCAGTTTCATTCTACAAGCACCAGTGCTCAAGAGGTTATTGCAGTGGATCAGAAAAAACTGCATTATAGTGATGCTAGGTATGATACACTTATATTTTTCTCTTTCTTAAGAGGATTGCAGAGAAATGAGTTGCACATACAGGCCTGCCTGTCTCCTCTCTGTTGTGTTTCAATTTAATTATGTGGGATTTTCTTAAAGTCAGCAACTCCCTGCAGCCAAGAAAAAGATTTTATTACATGTTCCAGAGGGCAGTTTACCCTCATTCACAAAGGATGCAAAACAAAGAAAAACAACCTTTGAGGTGGGTACAAAGTTGGATTGCATAACAATATTTTGTTTTCTTGTGGAAATGTTCCTTTCCCCTCGAGGGAAGACTGCAAGAAACTGAAGCTTATGTATCTGACCAGAAAGTGGGTGGGCAAGAAATACCAAATCCATATAAGGCTTCTCATGGCATATGAGTACAAAGCTACTTTATTCTGAACTTTCCTCTGTCTCTTTATTTCATTAAAGCTCTTTCCTTATTCTTCATTTCAGAAGGCTTTTTGGGTAGTTTGCTTTAATCCTTCTGTCCAATACATAAAAAGTTTTAAAATCCAATTGCCCAAATGTTCGCTTCTTAAAACAGAATTCTCTTTAATTCACTGGGGTTTAGCTGAGTAAGTCTGGACTGAGAATTTCACTTCTCAGATGTAATCTGCCAGCAGAGCAAGCTCTGAGCTGTTACATTTCAGGTGTCTGGAAACCTTCATGAGCTCACCGAGCCCCGTGACTGCATGTAGTTGTATCACTGAGTTATTGTTTAGCTAATTTAGCATCCCCCCCCCCCCCCTTTTTTTGTTTTTAACAACATAAGAAGATTTAAAAATAGAAATTAGTATCATCATTAAACTTGTTCCCACCAGCCCCTACAAGGTGCTATTGTTCAGTTAAAGTTAAAGTGCTCAGCTTTAACTGAACAATAAAGGATCTTTGAAAGAGAAAGGCTGAATTCCTCTTTAAGTGGATTCTTTTACCTTGATGTTGTCATCCTCAGGCAGTGTCTGCTCACCTGTTCAGCCAGAGCTGGGGACCTTTAGGTCCCTGGCTCACCAGGCTAGTGGTACCTAGGTTCTGATGTTGGCAATGCCACCTGTGGCCATGGAGTGTGCCAGGGAGACCTATTGGCTCCTGTTGGAGTCAACTGTGTTGGTTTTATTGTTAACCCTTTCGATTTATGGCACCCAGCTGATCTCTGTTGGTGGGGGGATGCCTCAGTAGTGAGGGTGATGGTCATTCCACTGTTCTACCCTGGTGCTTCCTGCAGCATTGTTCCCCTGAGCCTGGTTTATTTCCTCTTTGCTAGGGAGTGCTGGATGAGCAGCTTGTTCTGGATGGTGATGGTGCCTACAACGCGCACTTTGGGGAGAGCATGGCTGCCCTCGGCGATATCGATGATGATGGGTTCCCAGGTCAGTGCCTTTTCCTTGAAGATGTCAGTGGGGCTGTCAGTGCTGCCTGTCTCCTCCCTGGGCTCATGCTGAGGACAACAGGCCTGCATGAGATTTGTCATCTAAAACTTTTGACAGGTGGTCCTAGGTCCTACATGCTGTGGTTTAGTTGATGTCCGTGCAGCTCGCACCCCAATCTCATTAAGTTCAGTTTGCCTTCCTTGTTTCACTTTTTGTTTGGTTTATAAAAGGTTTCAGATACCCAATCCCCAAACAGCACAGAAACCTGTCTTTTTCTTTTTTTCCCAGTTATGCCTTCAAACCTTTCCAGTTTTATTGGCATAGTGATGCTTCTTATCATGAAATGAAATTAAGAAGCAGCTTCTCACTCCTGATACAGTGAACTCTACTAATGAACTCTCTCCTGCTTTATTTAACCCTTGCACCTTTCATGGGCTGCTCAGTATGAGACCTGATGCTGTGGTAAGAATGGATGAGAGCAAAGTGTTGGTGCTGGTACCTGACGTCTGGCAGGACAGATTAAGGACTTCTGACCAAAGGCTGACTTGCTCTTTGTGTCCCTGGATTTTTTTTCTTCCAGGCTACTCAGGGCATGATAGCACATTCAGCTTAACCTAACTTTACTCCAGGTTGTCATCACAAGTGGTAGGAATAGCCTCCCTCTGCACCTGTCCATGCATTTGCACATTCTTTGCTGCTGCTTGTGAGTCAGCCGTGTTGATGGAGGGGCTGCAGACTGAGTTGGATCAATCTGTGGCTAAGATGCCATGAGGAAGAATTTAATTTTAGCAGCTATGCAATCACTAGATCCAAGCAGCAGAAGCGAGTGAAGGGTAGGATCACTCTGCTGTTAAATTGGATCAAATGTAATTTCCAAGTGCACCCTTGGCAGCACTTTTTTTGTCTCTGCCTATCCTTATAATGCACTCAGTCTCACTTTGGAGGCTTGGGTTTTAAAGCAAACTTAATGTATTGCTACAACAAATGTTTTGCCAGTGCCGTCTTAGTTCATAAAGCTGATGTTCCCCTAGGTTTTGATGGGATATTTTGATATGACAGGATTCTATTTTAACTTTTTGAGCATGACTACTGGTTAGTAAACACATGTTTTTGTAACAAACACGTGTTTCTGATTGGGCACAACACACAGCCACATGCATGTACAAATTCACATACATGTGTGTATTTTTTAAATTTATTTTAATGTGAGCTCTTCATTAAATCAGTCAAGTTTTTCTAGCCAGGCTGACGCAAGCTGCTGATCATCTTCACAGGGAGTTGTTTTCCTGTAGAGATCTGGCTTCTAAAACCAGGAAGAAGCAGGGTTAACAGAATGGATTGTGAAATGTTTATCATCTGTCCTGTTTTACAGATGTTGCCATTGGGGCGCCTAAGGAGGATAACTACATAGGAGCAGTTTATATTTATCATGGAGATGCCAATGGTATTGTACCCAAGTACTCTATGGTACGTGACACTGTCTTTTATGATATCTGTAGGCTCTTTCCTGGGACCTGCAGAAAAAACAAAACATGTTTGGGGATCTCTTTATGGGTAGTCTTATGCAATTCAAGCTCTACATCCCTTTCTTGGTCCTGATTTGAAGATGGCATCTCCCATTTTGCCCTTACTTATGCTGTAAGGTAAAATTGTGTTAATCAGGGGATACTTTCTTTATTTCTATATTTCTTCTATATATCACTTTATTTTACTACAGTCTTTAGCTGTAGCTTCCTTATTGAAGAAAATGAAATCTTGGGATTTGAATGTCAATTTTTAGGGAGAGTAGTACGGCAGAAGACAAACTCTGCAGAGGCTGAGCATATATAGGTCATGGAAAGGCCAGGGAGAATTGGGAGGTTGCTCTCTCTTCCCACCAAAGCAGACTTAGCAAGAAGGAAGAGGAACTTAAGTTTTCTTTTGTTCTCCCCACAGCTTCTTAGCCTTCTACTTCTGATGTGAGAATACATCACAATGATGGTCCACACATATATCACAATGGTTGGGTACCACTCCCTGACCTCTGTTATGAAGTAAAAACTAGGCTGGGGTATGCTACAGAGTCTTGTGCATAGATGAAACTGTGCAATTCAGCTACTGTAGCCAGGCAGGAGAGAAGATAAATTGATGCTGATGCTGCCCAACATGTGTCCCCTAGTCTCTGTCTAGCACATTTATTTTTTGCAGAGCCTGAGTCTTCCCTACCTCCCTCCGTGTGTTTGAAGTTCTGGCTGTTTTGTTTTGTTTCTGGGTGGGATCTTTCACAGTAAACCAGTTTAAGCAGGATTAAAAGAGTTTAGTGGTTATATTGGAGGCTCTTCTAACAAACCATAGAAGTTCAGTCCATCTTCCTTTTAGCATGTATATGCCATGCACTGCTTTTTAAAAAATGAAGTTAAATGACTCTTCATGGATACTTCTAAAATGCACTAATTTGTGGCATTTGGAGGACCCTGCCCATTTTTTTCCAAGAGCCTCTGGCTGGGAGGTTCTTGGGCTGTTCAAAGGTTGGAGCTTTCCAGCTCTTGTTGCAATGGATCAAGGTTTTGTTTTTTTGGGGGGAGGAGTCATTCATGGGGGAATTCAGTATTTTTGAAAGAGCCTAGATCAGCAGAGTGGTAAGTGAAACATCCTGCTTGCTATCTCTTCCTTCCCATCAGATGAGCAAGGGCAGCAAACAGCACATGTCTCTCTGCTTGCCCTAGCAGGACAAAGCCCAGCTCCAGAGCATAGCAGGATACTGTGATACTGTTCCCATCTTTGCCTCCTGTCCCCAGGCAGCTGAGGAGGCGTGTACTGGGTCTGGCTGAAATGTTAACTTTCCCGGCAGCAGCCCATACAGTGCCGTACTCTGTACTTGTAGCTGGAACAGCAGTGTTATCACACCAGTGTTGTGTCTACTGCTGAGCAGCAGTGGCACAGCATTGGGCCTTTCTCTAACCCTCCTAGGGGGTGGGCAAAAAGTGAGGAGAGAAACATCACTAGGGCAGCTGACCTAAACCAACCAAAGGGATATTCCATACCATGTGGTGTCACACTCAGCAATAAAAGGTGGAAACAGGAAGAAGAGGGGAGGGGTGGGTTCTCGTTGAGAAGACATCAGTCCTCCTCTCGAACACCGGCTGCGTGCGTTGAGGCCTTGCTTCAAGGACATGGTCAATCATCGCTCATTTGTGGGAAGTAGAGAGTAATTTCTTTCCTCTGCACTTCCATATAGCTTTCATTTATTTTGTTTGTTTGTTTTCCTCCCTTTTTTCCCCTTTCCCTTTTATTTCCCCTTAGTTAAATTGTTTAGTTCATGGTAGTCTTTATTTAATTATTATAATTATTTCCCTTTAATTAAATTATCCTTATCTCAACCCGTGAGTTGTTCTTTGCTTTACTTCTCCCCCTCCTCATCTAAAGGAGGGGGAGTGAGAGAGCGGTTGTGGGGTTTAGCTGCCCAGCACGGTAAAACCACCACAGGGCGCTACTTTTGTGCCATTTCCCAAGACAGACGCACCACTGATTCATATACCACGTGCAACCCAAAAAAGCTGTGTAACAGCTTCAGCTCATTACCTGGCCTGGGTTTGAACCCAGAGGTGAAAGACTTTTTGTATCTTATTACTATACCCATGAGCCATCTTAATGACCTGGATTTCCTTTTTTAAATAAGCCAAGAAAGGTGTGTGGTGGGGGCTGCAGGGTATACATTTTCACTCTTTTAATTTTGTTAGATTTCCCCTGCTTCATTCAAATTGCTGATCATTGTTGCTGCCTTACACTGCCACAACAGCTTGAGTGGTGGCTCTGAGCAGAAGCAACTTAATTGGCTTCATGGCCTGCTGTTTCCATTCATGGCACTTAAAAGCAGAGCAGCTTTATACCTCTGCCTTCTAGACTGTAATGGCTTGCAGATGTCTGCTGGGCTGCTTGCAGGCAGGATTTACCACCCTAACTGGGACCCACTCTCCAAAAACATGATGTTATGTGGGAAGGAAGTGCTCTCCCGTTGTCTTATCTACACAAACGTAGGAAGAAAGGGATATCTGTATGTGACTGGTATCCCTTTAAACTGGCTGTCAGGATGGCAGGAAGTCTTTCTTCCCCTTGTCTTCTTTTCCATGGGACTCCCCTCTGACCTTTTGCCGAATATTGTGTCCTTTTGTGGGTGGGCCAGGAAGACCTGGTCATATGTCACAAGCTGTGCAGCACCACTACCAGCCTCAAAACTAGTTGGTGGGATAGGTTTCTTCTGTCTACAACTTCTGCAGTCAGAGGCTAGTTAGAGTTCAGGTCTTGCATTGATGGCCCGGCATAATGAATAAGGCCTGGGAGACATCAGCTCACCGTAGAAAAAGAGTTTTGGTACAGTAATTTGTTTCAGGCAAAGACCTTTACAATTCAAGCTGGTTAGAGAAAGTTTTTGTGTTTGTAATTAGAAAAAAGAAGTGGTGCTAGTAGCTGTGTGCTGGGGAGGCAGAAATGAGATACAGCTTCCACACTGACACAAAATACTGCATAACTGCTGATGAAAAACAGGATTTCCAAGTGGGATGAAAATTAATCAGTTTGGGTATGCTGGAAAACTTTGTGAAAAGAAATGGTAATGCAGAATTTTCTGTTTCGTTTAATGATTATTTTTGCGAAGATGCTGTTGAAATCTTTTATTTACATAAATGAAGGTAATGTGGAAAAAAAAATAAAATCTCTGGGGCACAGTTAAATTTACTCCCCGCAAAGAAATCTGTTTGATGTGTTCTTTATCTTGCTTGGGTCTGCATGAGAGTTGTGGAGCAGGTGTGTGTTTTGCTGTAAGTCAGCACTGGCCACCTCCTAGCCCAGAGCAGAAGGGCTTCCTGCAGTCGGCAGCCTTCCTGCCCCGGGCTGCGTGGGTGAAGTGCGAGCCTGCAGATGTGCGGCACTCCCAGCCCATGGAAGAAAGCCCCGTTGACCATGAAAATCAGGCTCAAAGTTTTCTATTTTTTAATCAGGGCTTCTTTGAGTTCCTATGATTTCACTTGATGTGTTTTCCACTGCAGAAGCTGTCTGGGCAAGCGATAAACCCGATGCTGCGGATGTTCGGCCAGTCCATATCGGGGGGAGTCGATATGGATGGCAATGGCTACCCAGGTACGTGTGCTGCTCTGACAGCAACGCTGGAGCAACACGCTGAGAAAACACCAGAGCTGGTCATTTCCGGGTTGCTGGTTCCCACATCTGTGAGAGGACAATGAAGCTGAGTGTGTTCCTCCTTTTCCCCTCTGTTATTCAAGCTTCTGGCTCAATAATTTGAGCTGATTGCTTGATTCAAGGGGTTTGGGCAGTCATGACAGAAGACTGAGGTCTTGAAGCAGAGGAAGTTTAGTATCCTGCCAAGGTTATAAGTTGCTTGGAAGCTGCTCAGTCATGATAATAAACTTACAAAAATATAGACAATAATAATAACAATAAACAAATGATGAAGTAAAGTGAAGCATCCTCGTAGACCTAATCCTCTAATTATAACACTTTTGATATAATGATATTTTAAAGGCTAAGCTATCTGATTTAAGATAGATTTTTTTTTTTTAATGCACGCTCTGTCATTTACCAACTGACTTGAGGGAACTGAATTCTGTGCCTCCCTTTTAACTGTCTAAATGTTACAAAAATTTCAGATATGACTGTTGGAGCCTTCTTGTCAGACAATGTGGTACTCCTAAGGTGAGATCCATGTCTTTTTGCTCTATTGTTGTTTTAATTGTTTCTGTTTATATCTGTCTAGGTCCTCCACCCCACATATTTTCTCCCTAGTTTATTGTAGGCAAAATCAAATTGCATTGCTTTTCAAGCATAACCATAACAGCATAGTGAGGGATGACCTCTCAGTGCTATGAAGAAACCAAAGAGTTAAAGCCAGGTGGAGATGTGATGCATCTCAGTGCCTCTTGAGAAAGGTTGCTCTGAATATGTGAGAAGATTACGTACTTTATGTAAATGTAAGAACAGTAACAAAGTATTATTTAAGGGAACAAAATGGAACAAAAAGCCAGCTGCATACGATGCCAGAATTTAATTCTGTGAGTTATAATGGAACGCAGAATGAAATAAGAGTCTGTAAGGAAATGAAATACAGAGATGTTTTGAATACACATGGCATTTGGGCTACTGTTCAGTTGTGTGCATTAAGTACAATTGCTTGTTTCATCTGATGGAGGGAGGTGTGGCAGCTTGATTCACCAAATTACACAGGTGGAGACAGAGTACAAGCAGGCTTGAGGCACACAGAAGAGAATGGGAAGTTTTAATTTTGCCAGTAGCTCCATTGTTGCACTTGTAAATATTTAACAGAACAATACTGACAGTAACGAGGTGTTGCTACTAGTAGAAGTAGGGATTCCTGCGTCTTAATGGAAGAGAGGGGAGTGTGGTGAGATTGGCAAGACAAATGCTTGAAGTGCTGAAAAGATGTGCCAACCCACATCTAGTTAAACGCAGGGAAAGCATGACTGTTTCCGTTTGAGTCAGTTAAACAACAAAATAAAGGGATAGGAAGAAAGAAACGACAAGTGTGGCAGCTGGTCAAGTCTTCTGAAGGGCTTTCAGTGCCATTGTCACACAAACAGGGGAAGCCAGTTGATGCTCTGTAAAATGGTGTGCTGTGCGCTGAGACGGGACCTCACAACCCCAATGGTATGAAACCACTCAGAGTACAACTGTGTGTGGTTCTCCTGCACTGTTGTTCCTTGCAGGGTGGAAAAAGGCCCTCAGAAAGGTTTGCGGTGATATTTAGAACAACATGCACCACAACAGCCTAGTAACCTCTGGCCAAGCATTCAGTCACTGCCTGTGCCTTTCTGTGGAGATCTGGGCATTGCTGGCTAATGATGTGGGCAGCCTGATTAATTGCTGCTGCTTCCAGTTCAGAGTGTGTCACTCTTGCTGTTTAGATTCAGATTAGGATAAAGAAATCAGCTTTTTTTCCGCACCCCTACAGAAGCGTTTGTGAAGTCCTTTGGCCAAAACCAACAAATGTTTTGCCAAGTGATATTAAAGGCTTTTGTGGAAGCCGTGGTGACTTGGGGCAGATTGTAGTTGCTATATTGCTTGCGCGTGTGTATGGCCATTTGACAGGCATATTTTATTTATTTTTTTTTTCCCCAATGAATAACCAAGTGAGTTAACATTAAAGGAAAATCAGTGCATCATGACTGGAAAAATTTCTCCTTTCGAGAAGAAATATTGTTTTAGATCAATTATAACATTTATTCTTTTACGTATCCCCTAGCACTTGGAGAGGGTTTTTTCCATAGTGGGGTGCTCCTAGGAAGTTCACTCTTTTTCCTCCTTTTTCCTTGCCCTCCTCCCCATTACTGTATGTATTTCTAGGCTTAGCATTTTATCTTCATCCTCCATCTCATAAGGCAAACTTGCACTGTTATTTCAAGCTGCGGTAAAAGACTGTGAGCAGCTGTCTCAGAGATTGATGTGAATCTTGTTCCAGTTGATATGAATTAGGTGTAACCACAATCCCTGCTCTCTTCTCTCCTCTCTCCCACACCTCCAAATTAAGTGGCTTGTGGAGTGAGAGTCCTGAAGTGGTTTGCTTATGTGGTCTGGCCTTACAGGGTGCTGGGACTACCCTACAAGTTAATCTGCTGGTTGTTGCACTTTTTTTTTTTTTTTTTTTTTTTTTTTTTTTTTTAAATACTGGAGTTGTTTTTGGAAGAGCATGATCAAATTGGACATGTACGGAACTGAAACCACGAAGAATAACGCTTGCTGAATACTTGGACTGAAGTCCTGCACTGAGGACAGCTCTGTAGATACTGGATTTCTGAGCTGCTTTTCCCAGGAGAGCTGGTGGCACTTCTGTGTCATCTGAGAGCAGACTCACCTGGGCCCTGGTGGTCCTTAGCTTGCTCTGCGACTCTTACTGAGCTCTTCTTCAGCTGGGACTTACTGTAGCAGTAGCTCAGTGCAGGAGTTGCAAGGGTGGAAAACTTTAATTCACGGTGCACTGGGTCACTCCCAAAGTAGATTTCTACAACATGGAAAGAGTATTCATTTCTTAGCACCTGCTGGGAGAAATTACCCAAATATTTGCTCTTCCAGAAAATGTGAATGTTTTGTCTCTTGTCCCACTTACACCGTAAGAAAAAATATGTATGGATGCATCTCCTACCCCTGTGCTCCCAACTTGACTTTCAGGTTACAGATTTTACCTAGGGCCATTATTTACCTCTCCTGACTATGCAGGCACCTTAGCTAGCAGCCTCACTTGCATGACTCTGTTGTCCTCGCTTGCTAATTTTGTCTTCGGTCATCAGGAAGACTTTATGCAACTTTTACTGGAGATGTTTGTTATATATTATCAGTTACCCCAGATGCCTCCTGCAGTCTGTATCTGAGCACTGAACTTCAAGCTAATACTGTGATTTTCATTCAGAAGCTAGCGGCCTTTGCCAGCTAGGTCAAGAGCTAATTTATTTTAGAGTTCAAATGCATTTTTTTATTTTTAATTTCTGCTTGAAATTGTGCACATTACCAATTTTTCTTTCTTTTGCTTTGGCTGAGAAACTTCTCTTTGAATGACCGTTCAATTCCACTTCTATGTTGATCTCTAGATCCAGACCTGTCATCACCATGGACATCTCCATTTTTCTGCCAGCATCCATCAATATCACAGCTCCTCAGTGCCATGATGGTTTGCAGCCTGTGAACTGCCTCAATGTCACAGCATGTTTTCGCTTCAGTGGCAAGCATGTTCCTGGAGAAATAGGTAAGGTACCTGTGCCAGCCCTGGTCAGGGGCACCCAGACAGGTTGACATGGAGCTGGGGGCTCCCTTTGGAGTCAGTATCAAAGGTTTTCTGTGAAAGAAAATTTTTTGGGGTATGCAGTTATAGAAAGTTGGAGGCTCCCAAGATGCTTCCTTTGGAATTTGTTCCTTTTCTGATGAGGATGAGATAATATTGGAGTAGTTTTCTCTTCAGTGAAAGGACAGGAAAAGGTATCCTTAGCCTTACTGCAAGGATAGAGAACACAGAAGCAAACAGTGTTTTGAAAGTTCATGTTCCCTCTATTTGCCTGTTCATAACACATTTTTTTTATACACATCCTGTATCATAAAGCAGCTGTGATGTGCTCTGGATGAATACTTTTTGAAAATCTACATGGAGCTCTTGAAATAGAGCACCATAAATTTGAACTCTTGGGTGTTATTACCACCAGACACGAGCAAATCCTTTTCAGTGCATCAGTTTACCCATCTGTAAAACAATTATAAATAGCCCAGTATTCTATTGATGGCAAGAATATCTTTTGAGTTACTTAGTCTCTAAACCACATAGGTGGTTTAGAGACCATTCTGTAAACTTACACTTCACTTGGGTGAATGAAATCATGTAAGGTGTGTAATTGTGCCAGTCATTACATCTTGACTGCATTAAATTATTGCCTATGTCTTCTACATCCTGACGTTTACCAGTCTTAGGTATTGCCTGAAGTGGTATGAGATAGATACAGCATTTCTAAATACCATGAAGACTGGATTTATTTAGTTCAACCATGCTGTTTTAACTTGACCATGCTTTAGGAATGGCAGTGGGCTTGTTTTATCTCTCATGTGGAGTACAAACTAGAAGCTGCTCATTGGCATTGCTTTATGCATCTCATCACAGTCACCTGAAAGATCAAAAAAACAGAGTTGTAGTTTAAGATTTCTCTGGATTCTAACATATGGATGCAACTGAGACTTCATTTTCTATTTTTGCCCCTTTTCCTTCCCTGTAAATAATGTCAGACTCCTAGCAGACAAATATGTGCTTTGATACAGCTTTTTTTTTTATATGTCCTGCTACTCTCTCAGTTAGAAAATGCTTGTCCTTGGGTGCTTCAGGGGTGTTGATTTCTTTGTGAAAATCTATGAGTAGATCTACTGAATGCCTAGGTTTTCTTATGTTCCTGGGGATACTGTTTAAAATGTTTTCTTTGCTTTAATTTTGTGTCTCTTGACCTGTGGCTAAGAAATGATCTGCCTGTTTCTCATTTTAAATATATATTCCCCATTTTCATGAAAGAGTTATCTTCTGCTTCATCATGTCTTGTAAGAGCCAGTTGCATTCCTCTGCATTGTCATATAAACAGTGCTCTTGATGATTTATTGTGGTGAAAGCACATGTGCATCTTCTTTGGTGGGTAACATCCGTCTCATTGCAAGGGATTTTTTTACTATTAAGTAGATGATTATAAAACTTCCAACCATTGTCCTTTTATACAATACTTCTAGCAAAGTGATTTGTCTTGAAAACATTGCAGCCAGAACTGACTGTATAAAAACCCTCGGGGATATGATTTGGATACAATATCTCAAATAAGCTTTCAGTTTGTAATCTAACAGGCCATTTTAATTATGTTGTAGCTGAAGAGTATCAATTAACAAAGGGTGGAACAATTCATGGAAATACTGCAACCGTTCCTCTCCTATGTGGCTAAATATGAAAAAAATAAAATATTCCTCCAAGTGCATCAGTGTCCAGTTCAGACTCTGAAAGGCATGCAGAATCGCTGAAATGCTGTGTTAAAGTTTTGGGGCAGAGACTCTGGGATTGCCTCAGCTTCAGATGTCTGGGAGCGGTCTGATAAGTCAGGCAGTGAGAACACAGGGCTCATTGAAAAATGCTGTTCCCTTAAGGCTTGTCAGTATGGACACTCAAAACTGCTGGTTACTGTTGGAAAATCTGGGCTTTGCCCTTGCTTTTGGGCAGCTGAAGTTGGTCACCTACTACATGTTTAGAAAGTCAAGTTGAATGTGCAGGCAGCATTCTTCTCTGGGAAATGTGTGTCTACAAGGCTTATGTGAACATGTTGTTTCACATAAGTGCCATGTGAAGGAAAGCTGTCTTATCTGTCTCACTTGCATACAAAACTTTCCCACCTTTTTTTCGTTTTCATTTTCGTTTTCGTTTTCGTTTTCGTTTTCTTTTTCGTTTTCTTTTTCATTTTCATTTTCTTTTTCTTTTTCCCCAACGGCAGTTGCAGTACTATTGGTCATGTAATAGAGTCTGTGTTTACTGTTGCTTCTTGATGCTGACAATGACTGTATAATTCCCATCCATTTCGTGGATACTGTTTGCTGACTATGGTCTTCAGAAGTATGAATTTATTGCAGAAATGGTTTTGCCTGAACAAAGTGCAATGCCCAAATGAAGTGTGTGCTCTGCTCTGCATGCCAGGCATTGTCTGACCCTTCACTCTGCCTCAGTGCTCTCTGGGGAGATGAGCATCCACCATCAGAGTCAAACTCTGGTATGTTTTGGATGTGTGAGAAATGCAATGCTTTGTCAGCCCCCCAAAGGGTCTCTGTAGAATAGTGCTCAGCACGCTCTCTTCTGCAGCAGCAGCTCTTGCAAGGTGAGAAAGAAAGGAAGCAGCTTTCCTGGATAAGGTAAATATGTATGTATTGCACACTTCAAGAAAAAAAGAAAAACATCCCAATGCATCTTAAACTGACAGAAAATATTCTATTGTCCCCCATTAGCTTCCTCTATACTAGGAAATGGGTTGAGTTTAGGTTTGGTACAGCTACTGGAATGCAGTGTGGCTTTGTAGCAAGTTGGCAGTGAGGGTGCAGGAGAGATGAGCAGTACTGATGAAGACACGGCAACAGGGACTGTGGCATGCACTGCAAATAATGGTCAAAGATTCCTGAGGGTCCTGCGTAGATGCTGCTGCGTAGTTACTGCTATTGCTGTCCTCCCTTAGGGCTAGGCTGAGGGCATTTGTGCTCAGCATTGCCATGGTTGTGTTCTGCAGTGATGCTTCATGCTTTGCCTGACCCCAGCTACATCTCACGATCTCACAATGTGACAGTGTTTGCTTGCAGAACATTAGGCTGAGCTACAACTCAGAAAAAGCAGGGATGAGATGAAATCCTTTCCTAGCCTGGATGACCAGGCTTCAGCCTCTTCAGACCACACACTTCTGGGTGACCAGAACAAGAAGAGAGAGGCTGCTGGCATCTCTGTGCATGAGTTACTGCATTCATCTCCACCAGAGAAGGGAATTAAACTCATGGCTATGATCTGGGTAATCTCCTGTACAAAAATAAAAAAATCTGTGCCAGTGTAAGGGTTAGATGAATTTTAAAGGCTGTGAAAACAAGAGGTTTGGGGCATTTGGCTGGAGTTAGGTGCCTTAGATAGTTCTTCAAACTTGCTCCTTCATTGTTTGCTTCAGCCGTGTATCACTTGTACGTTGATCCATGTCTAGAGTAGTCCTCATGTCCCAGATAGTGTTGTCTAAGAGAGCATTGTGAGATGTAGTGTGGAATAATGAGTTGTTTGTTATTTTTGCTCTGCTTTGGTATTCTACTAGGACTGAAGAACATGACTGATCCAAAACCTGACAAAAGCAGATACTCCTCTTCTTATCAGCATCCTGCTGTAGTTTGATGCGGGAGTCTTATTTCTGTCTGTCTCTTGTTTTTCCAGTCTGCTTGGGTGCAGGTCTGAAGTGGTGCTAACCTCTGAATGCCTCAGCAGCAGTTTTGTTGTAGGTATGTGTTTTCCAATATATGTGGTGTCCACCCCCCAAATCGGTACAAGTTAGCAGCCTATCAAGTCCTTAGGGATGCGCTCCTGCTGAGCATTTTGCCACCGGCCTTTGGTATGCTGTGGCATCCTCTGAGTGAGCTGTGAAGTGTTTTGCTGGGTGCTTGGGGGTGTGCAGGCTCTTCATTAACACAGCCAGCTGTCATTCCTGTCTTAGACCATGTGATACCACTGTCCTCTTTGCCCCTCTCCTCACTCCTGTCCTCTTCAGGGCTACCCTCAGCCCTCTGAAGGGCATGCCTCTTGCATGTCGTGCCACTTAGGAATGCAAATCCACTGTAAAAATGCCATTTTTACTTGGCAGGTATGTTGCTGTGGTGTCCAAGCACCACCTGGAGTGACTCTGCTGGCTGGTAGTCCTCTTGGAGATATGACCCAAAATTTCTCAGGGGGAGCTATTACTGAGGCCTCTTAGGCATTAGACTTTAGTTACAGGAAAGGAATAATCACTAGAAAAATAAAGCCCTTCATCTACTCTCATTGTATCCATGCCAGAGTTTTCTTTTGATAGTGTGAAGTGGATGGGCAGATCCGCAGAAGCGTTGCTAACTACACTTTAAGCTGCTGGAAGAGAATTTCAAGGCATTACCTGCAAGAGTTAAATCTGCTAGCAAGAGCTTACCTCCTGATCTGCTGCTGGAGCCAGCAGGAGGAACTTAAACCACCAGTGGTGATGAGGCTGGCCAGTTATCTTCCCTACCCCGGCTGCTTTTTGGAAGCAGTGAAGACAGAGTGGGAAAAAAAAAAAAAAGCCTTACTCATGATATTTCAGTTTTTCCACTGGTGTGACATCATTGGATATAACATAGAAACAAGTTGTCAAAATAAAGGGGAGGCGGCCACGGGGGGGGGTAGGGGAGGACGAGAGGCCGACTGCACATTTTAATTGAAAACATCCACTGCTGCTGTGGTAGCTGGAAACGTTTTGCCTTGAGGCCTGGTATGGGGCTGGTGTTGGGACGAGACCTCCCTCGGGGCCTCCCCGGGCGGCCCCTTTCCCTCTGGATGCCATCCTTTCCTCATTGAAGGGACGCATGGTCCAGCGGGCCCATGAGGGCCTGGGTCTGCTGGCACGTCGCCTTGTTACGCAGGGGATGGAGGCACAGCCCTAGGCCTGCTTGTGGGGTCTTGAAAGAGGAAGAGGGAAAATCGGGGTTGGGTGTGGTATGTGCACACTTCAAAGAAAAAAATTAAAGAGACTGCTGGGATTTCAAACAGGCCAAACGCTGGGCTTCTGGTCAGAAAGCAGCATACAGCACAAAGTGAGGTGGGTGTGAGTTACAGAAATGCTGCATGCTCACAGAAACCAAGTTGCACAATATCATTAAATGAATTTTTTAAAGCAGTGAGACTTCGGTGAATAAATGATTAGAGGAGAGAACATTGGTGGCAGTATTAATTTTAAGAGATCAGTTCTCATTGATTAAAAAAGACAACACAAAACAGAATGAGAATGCAGCAAACAACAATAAAGATCCCTTGCTGAAATTATGTATAGAAAACCTCAATCCAGCAATATATTACATTTGCACTGAATTTTTATAAAATTCTATGTTAAAAAAAAAAAAGTTTACATTTATGGGGAGCATTTTATCTGGCTTCAATCATTTAGGACTTAAAATATGAATAAAAACCAAAGCAATAATTTGGCAATCACCCTACATATGTAACTAATCAGTACAGGAGCTGTCACTGGCTGTCATATACAAAGATAATCAACTAATTAAGCCATTTATAGTGGGCCAATCTCATGGTACTCCCATCATTGCCTTGATAACAGCTGAAATCAATACAGACCGTGGTCTGTGATGAGTGAAAGGACCTCACAGCCTGCCTTTAAATCATCTGCAAACAGCAGCAGAGCAAGCGTTTGTGCTTCTATTGCAGTTTTGCTGCTGATGGAAAAGGTGCAATCAGTTTGGATTATTCAATTGCTATGCAACTTCTTGACATAGCAAACAACCTTTTTTTTTCTGAAAAAATATCCATCCAATCACAAACCCACCCATTGTGTTAAGCTACCTGCCTTATAGAGCAGCAGGAAAACAGCTGGCTAGTCTCTGGGTATTTCTTCTATAAACTGCCGAGGTTGTGTAACATCTAAAAGGGGATGGATGCTCAGTGCAAGGTGGTGACCTCTAGTTAAGGGCTAAACTCTAAGATGACTGCAAATCAACTGAAGTAATTGTCAGGAAATGCCACATCCTGGTTGATATATGCATAGTTTGTGCTTTTCTAAGAGGAAAACAAAGCTTGAGGCTTTTGTTGTTGTTTGCGTTGTTTTTTGCTTTTTCTTTTAATAGCATAATTTAAGTGTTGTTTTTGTTTTTGTTTTTTTTTTTTTTTAGGTGTGCCTGTTTAGATGTATTTTTACACATAACTTCCTACTGCTTCTTGTCATCCTTCAGGAAGGGCTGGGGAAAGCAGTGGCACAAAACTTGGGAGTATGTCAGTAATTGGATTTGGTTTTGTGCAGCCACAGGAAACTTTGTGATTGATTGAGAGCCTGCAAGGCCTGACCTTTTTTTAAGCACATATGCCTTGGGGACAACAGGATCCATTGATAGGTGGCTAGAAAGTAACTATTGTTCACTGACATCCTTTGTTTTCTTCTTTTTCTGTTCTTTACAACAGGTTTGAATTATAACCTGACTGCTGATGTGGCAAAGAAGGAAAAGAGCCAGCAACCCAGAGTTTACTTTGTGACTTCTGGAGAGACAGTGGGACAGGTCACAGAGAAGTTACAACTGTTGTACATGCAGGAAAAGTGTGAGCATTACCTAGCGTATGTCAAGGTCAGTTCAGCCCTGTCTTTACTTATGTTGGCCTTAATGCAATTCTCCCCCCTTTTTTATTATTCAACCAATTAAAATGATATAGCTTGGCTCCAGATGTGCTTTGTTTTCCTGACAGGTGGATGAAGTTTTTTGAGTGGGAGTTCAGAGTTTCTTGTTTGGCATAATTTGTCAGTGTGAGTGCTATCACCTTTGAGCCTTTGAGGCCTAGTGCCAGGAATATGTATTTTATTTACTTTTTGTCAGGTGCATTTGTGGGAGATTTCTTCCTTTGGCTTGGTTTGTTGTTACCATTGTTATACTCAAAATATGAAGGCAAAATTTTATTTTGTCAGGAGCAGGAAGTTTAATCTATTAGTTTTGTAAGGTATTTTCCTTTGTGCATGGGAATGACAGGGTAATGCAGGATCTGTCCTGAAGCAATTGGACTCTCAGGTTTGAAGAGCACACACTTCATTTGGGCTTAAAAATACTAGTGAGATAACTGCATTTCATCTCTATCATAGACTTAGAGATACAGGGAGTGCTTTCCGGACTCTGTGGGACATACAAAGGCTCAGTTCTTTGTGTACATTTCTTTCAGCGTCTGCTAGGATGCTTTTTACCTTTAATTGACAACTGTTATTGAAGAAATGCCACTCAAGTACAATTCTGTTTCCAAAGCATACAAAATAGTTTCTCTTCTGCTTAGAAATTTATATAATGGATTTGAAAATTATATGGGAAGGAGGTTCATCTCCTAAGCTGCTTACATCTTAAAAGCACACTAATCTGTGCTACCACCCTAGAGAGCAATATGAGGCAGTGTGGTTGCGTGGGTGAGTTGTATATCCTCCTTACTGAAGAACATACTCCCATAGATGATAATGACCTAACTTCAGTGGATATCACTTGGTAACATCTTGTTTTTGAGAATCCAGCAGATCCAGACATCCCTAAATGTATAAACTTTTCCAGGAAACTTCTATGTACCTAAAAAAAACATGAGAACGAGAGAGAAGATTCAACCTTTGACTTTATCAACATTTTGTGCATGGTTGTTGAGTGAAAATAAAATAAATAAAGGGACCACCATGGAGGAAATGACGTCATATTAAGTTTACAGATCTCTGAGAAACAGCTAGATGTCTTCTACTTTTTTTTTCTCTTCATTTTTTTTGTTTCTGCGGCAACCTTTGTTTTTTGCATTGGGAAAGCTCATTAAAAAAAATTTAGATGTACAAAACTACCACTATTTAGAAAACATGATGTGAGTCTTCTAATTCTGGTCTTCTTCGAATGAACACATGTCAATAGGCATTCATGGGTTGAGCTCAGATGAAAAGGAGCATGTCTCTATCTTAACCCAGTAACTACTTTTATGCTAGCCCTATTTTAAATTCTTGGGTACTACACAGAATTCACTAAAAGTCAATGTATGCCCAAGAAACTATTTTATTTACTGGGAATGAAAAGGTAAGAACTATCTTTTTCTGGAAAATTCCTGGAAAAAATGACTCTTATAGGCAAGAAAAACATTTCAAAATATTTAGATACAATAACAACTTATAGCAAAACAGCTGGTTAACAAACGAGGCTATTGGTGCTCTGCTTGATGTAAGTAGCTATTTTTCACAGTTGGAAGAATAGCAGGAAGTGTCATTTGTCCATGCAAGGGAGAATGCAAAGTAGTAGAGAAAGATAATCCCTGTGCTTTCACGGGAGAGGTGATATCCGTGAGCCTACGTGACATTAGGAACATCAAAGGGAGACCCACAGACTGTGGAGGAGTGGAAATGGGGTCATGATCTTTTGCTGTTATCCTTAAGGAACACCTAGTTTAAAAATAACAACAACAAAAAAGAAATACCCAAAAAACTCCAAATCTGAACTTTACCTGGAATTCTCCTTAGTCACATAGTTTTGTGGTGGATGGATGGATGATACAAGATTGGGGCTTAAAATATTTTTTATTAAGTACTTCACTTAGGCTTTCCTCTGTACTCTTGTTTAATGTATGCCTGACTAATTTGCCTCCATGGCTAATTGAGTTGTTTGCAGTTGCACCCTTAAGCTGTTCACTTCATTACTTTTCTTTTGAATCCCCGGTGATAAATAAGTTTATAAGTTTACCCGAGGATTTCAGTTCTGGAGTGGCTGTGTTCAAGGATGGAGAAGCTGTTTGGGCTTGTGCATGAACTCATGTGCTGGCTTGACAAACCCTACTAGCATCCAGTCCAAACATCATGCAGCAGAGCTCTCTAGGTTCCCTTAGTTAAATGAAAGCCTGTACCAAGGCTTGCTGGATGGCATTGTCTTACCAACAAGTAGTTATAGCATGCTGGAGACATAAAACAGGACTGAGGAAAGTAATAATAGAACCAGGCATATACAAGCTTGCTGTGATCTCTTTTGACAGATAGGATCTCAAGAGACCTCAAAGAAACTGAGCACTAAATAGTTGCAGGTTGCAAAGAAATCAACAGGATTAATTGTTAAATCATTTTGCAATTGATAATTCTCAATGTTTTGGACGTGTCTTCTCCTATTTGTGCTCTCTTCTCAGGACAGGAGCTACTGTCCTTATTTCTCCTTCTGAGTATTAAAGTCTGTCTTTCCTCATGATTGTGTCGGTGAGATAAATGGATGTCAAAGCTTGTAGGATACGTATAGCTCAGAAATCTTGTACAAGGCAAGCTACTGAATTACAGCTCAAATTAATAGAATTGTTCATGAGCAAATGTGGAGTGTTTTTTTTCTGGCTGTGAACAGAGAAGAAAATGAAGTATGTTTGGATTTGAAAATGCTTTGAGTTTGCTGCTCTAATGGTTATGGGGAAGCAGAGAAGAGATGCAGTTTCCTCCCTTGTTCCACCCTTGGAACTTGTTTGATTTTCAGTTACAAAACTTTGATTGTTCTAGTATCCATCAACAGTAATTTTCAATACATCACTTCAGGTGTCATCTGCAAAAGCAGCATTTAATTTTCAACAATCTTTGGGGTTTTGACTGATGTTTTCAGTAGAAAATCAACAGCTGGTTCAAGTAGCCATTAATTAGCCATTAATACTCCAGGAGTATTGCTCTTTTTTTGGTGCATCTCTGCATAGCTGATGCCTGTTGACTCACAGGAGGGGCTTTGTTACTGGATGATGCCTCCTCTGGCTGTGCTGCCAGTACAGACCCTCTCCTTCAACAAGGGTAAACCCAGAAAAAGACATTACTATTTAACCTCTCATCATTTTTTAAGGTATTCATTTTTCTGTAGAAGGAACAGGAAACATAAACATTAGAAAATGGAACTTGGTACTAAGTATCACAGAATCACAGAATTTCTAGGTTGGAAGAGACCTCAAGATCATCGAGTCCAACCTCTACCCAACGCTAACAATCCCCACTAAAACATATCCCTAAGCTCTCCGTCTAAACGTCTTTTAAAGACTTCCAGGGATGGTGACTCCACCACTTCCCTGGGCAGCCTGTTCCAGTGTCCAACAACCCTTTCGGTAAAGAAGTTCTTCCTAACATCTAACCTAAAACTCCCCTGGTGCAACTTTAGCCCATTCCCCCTCGTCCTGTCACCAGGCACGTGGGAGAATAGACCAACCCCCACCTCGCTACAGCCTCCTTTAAGGTATCTGTAAAGAGCAATAAGGTCACCCCTGAGCCTCCTTTTCTCCAGGCTGAACAAGCCCAGCTCCCTCAGCCGCTCCTCGTAGGACTTGTTCTCCAGGACCCTCACCAGCTTTACAGCCCTTCTCTGGACCCGCTCAAGCACCTCGATGTCCTTCTTGTAGCGAGGGGCCCAAAACTGAACACAGTACTCGAGGTGCGGCCTCACCAGAGCTGAGTACAGGGGGATGATCACCTCCCTCGCCCTGCTGGTCACGCTGTTCCTGATACAAGCCAGGATGCCGTTGGCCTTCTTGGCCACCTGAGCACACTGCTGGCTCATATTCAGCCGACTATCCACCATCACTCCCAGGTCCTTCTCTGCCTGGCAGCTCTCCAACCATTCCTCTCCCAGCCTGTAGCTCTGCTTGGGGTTATTGCACCCCAGGTGCAGGACCCAGCACTTGGCCTTGTTGAACTTCATGCAGTTGACCTCAGCCCATCGGTGCAGCCTATCCAGATCCTCCTGCAGAGCTTTCCTACCCTCGAGCAGATCGACACACGCGCATAGCTTGGTGTCATCTGTGAACTTACTGAGGGTGCACTCAATGCCCTCATCCAGATCATCGATGAAGATATTAAAGAGGACCGGCCCCAGCACCGAGCCCTGGGGGACGCCACTAGTGACTGGCCTCCAACTGGACTTGGCTCCATTCACCACGACTTTTTGGGCCCGGCTATCCAGCCAGTTTCTAACCCAACAAAGCATAACTCAACGAAGTAGAGGAGAATGAGCAGAGTTCTGGAAGGGGTAGAAAAAAGATGGAAAAATAAATGGGTTTGGATGCTTTAAAGGTGTCTCCTTAATATTGGTGTCTGGGTTTGCAGATGAAATACAGAACTTCCTCTTGAGAGCTGAATTTGATATCACTGAAAAGACTTAAGCTGCGTGCTTAACACTTGCTCCAGCTGGAGCATCATCTGCATCATCTCTGAGGAAACTTTTTCCCATTTTGCATTAACTGCCTTGGTCGTTACCTGTTTTTTTTTTTTTTTTTTTTTTAATGGGTTCCCTTAATATTTAGGAGAGATTTGCCTGTGAAAAGGAGAAGAGAACTTGATTCAGACATCAAAGCATATTGTGTGTGCAGATGTATATGGGGCCAAATCTCATCCTTGATTTCTCACAAAGGTATGATGGTGAAAGCCCTTTGTATGATTTATTTAAGATGTTATACATTTATTAAAAAAGCACTACTTGGTTTCTTACCCACTATAGGCCAGCCAGCTGGGCTGCCTGTTCTGTGTGCAAAGTGAAGGTTGTAATAGCTTCATACACCATCAGCAGTCCTGGCACGGGATTAACCCAGACACAGAATTTGTATTTTCTACTGAACTTTATCTCAGTTGACTGTCTGGTTGTTTTAAGCAGTCTCACGTTGCTTATTGTATTAACTCTTATCAGATCCTGTTGTAGCCTGTGGGGAGGATGGGGCTGAAAAGTGGCAAGGGGGCTTTTCATGACTTGTCTATAGGTGAGGAGCTTGTAAGTTTTGTACAGCTAGGGTTGGAATAAAATGTCTCTTTTTGAATAGAAATGGCACAGTTATGTGTTTCGTTAACTGCTGAATTCTGTAGCCAAAAATTTGCATTTTTGTAAGTGTTTCTGGCCTCTGTCTGCTGTGCATTGCTGTTACCTCAGGTCTCTGAAGATACTCCAGGCTGCTGATCTCACACAACTTTGTCTCTAGTGTTCGCCAACTTGAGTCACTGTCTGTGGTTGTGATCGTTTCTCCTTCTGTAGCTGTTTGATCTCCTCTGAGGGGGATGTATGTATTAAAGTCTTTTGTTCTTAATCCACCATACTCTGCTCTTTCCTAGTCTGGGTGGCAAAGCATTCAGTCTTACCGTCATGTGTGGTGTAGAGATGGTATCACCTTGATCATTTGCCAGACAGGCTTTTTTCTGAAAGTTGTCTGCTAGTGAATTAACATTTACATGTTAAGGTCTGACTGGTGTTGTTACAGGATGCAGGGAGATGCCAGAGACTCTGCAGTTTATTTTGAGGTATCTATTTTTAATGGGATTGGTGTCTCCTTCATAGTTAATGTAACTTTTGGGAGTTTTTTTTTTTAATTGGCAGAGCTTGCTGCTGAAGCACTTATATTCGGTTTGGTGGCTCCAGGCTGAGCCTGGTTGCTCATGTGTGCTAAGTCCTTTTCTAAGATGCTGGTGCTTCAAGTGATGGATCGATTATGTGCTGGATGTGGACAATAACAACTGCTTTGCCGAGAAGGAGGTGAAAACCAGTCCCTTGTGAAGTACAGCTTCCCTTGGTAGTGACCCAGCTGTGCTGCTTGCCTCTCTGTGGGAGAGAAGAGAAATTGAAGCAAGCCAGGGGATAATGCTTGAAGCAGAGACCAGTTTCATAGCAGCAGCTATGAAAACTTATTCATAATTGTCTAGAATTTCAGAGGATTTGGACCACTGGGCAGACAAGGGGAGCAGTGACCTATTCCAGCCTTCAGCAGGAAGTTTATAGCCACTAGAAGAAAGACGAAAGCTGCTGTGTAGGATTGCCAGGAATGATGACTACAGCAAGGCTGAGCACTAAGACCAATAGTGGAGTGTATCTTTGGTGTTTGTTTTTTTTTTTTTTTTTTTTTTTAAACTTTTCTCCCCTTTTGCTGAGCCAGCTGGAAAAATTGTCAGGCTGAGCCAGATGCACTCATAGCCTATGCCTGGTCTTAAAGAACTGGAGGATAGGTGGGGTGATCACAAAACACAGAGGCTTGTTTACAGAAGCACACTTTCTAGGACAAGTCTTTTTTCCAAAACCGTGCAAAGTGTGCT
Source organism: Netta rufina (assembly GCF_964035555.1). NCBI lineage: Eukaryota > Metazoa > Chordata > Aves > Anseriformes > Anatidae > Netta > Netta rufina. The sequence goes on from NC_140124.1 coordinate 60,550,964, forward strand.
TTTGTAATCTGTTAATGCAGCCTGCCTTCCCTCTAGCAAAGCAAAACATACTCTCTTGGCAAGATAAATACGGTGTGATTTTTTTTTTTCACCTCGTTCTAATGTGATCAACCCTCTCCTTTTGGGGACCAGGTAGAGAAGAAGTTTCACATTTTTCCAGAGAGGCTCCCATGGGCAAGGGAAGAACTGCATGACTCTGGGTTCTTATTCCTTGCCTATTAAATACAGGGATTTAGATAAACAGTAAAAAATGTTAGGAATTGGTGGGAAGACTGACATCTTTGAGATGAATGTTAGCAACATTAAAACTTAAATACCATCATTGATAATGGAGTTGGCTTTTCCAGAAGCTTTTGGCAGTGTTTAGCAAGTTAAGACTCAAATTCAGAACTGTCCTGTACAACATGGCCAAACTGAAGCAGCCAGATTTGTCTGGCACTAGCAGAGGGGACCCAAGCTTCAAGTGGCTAAGTGATATCTGCTGGGGCTGGCAGTGCTATTATGTGGGAGAGCAAATTGTGGCAGGCATTAAGCTATAAGCTGTTCTGGGGCTCTGGTCTAGTGGGCAGTGTGGTTAGTAAGGCTGTTTAGTATCACAAAAAGTCTTGTGTCCTGAGGCCACTGGGAGGCTTTCATCTCTGAGCTGAAGACAGAGGTTTTGTCCACATGCACTCCAATGCCAGTCTTCCTAGATTTTTGAAGAAATCACTTTTTAATTTTAATTTTTATTTTTTAAAAAACTTCATGCTGATCAGTGACATAATTAGGTGGCAAATCACTCTTGCCTGGTTGGAGAATGTCTTTGTACACAGCATGGCTGTTACAAAATCAGCCAACCAAAAAAAAAACACCAAACTTTCAAATTTTAGCGAAGTAACTAATTTCTGTTTAGTTCACTGGTGCTTTTCAGCTTTAGTCAGCATGTATGAAAACCTAATATATTGTTTATGGCCCAGGTGGAACCTTGGTTGCTCTGGTGGAGCTGCTGTCAGATAAAGTGCCTAGGTAATCACATTCATAAATCCAAGTAAAGAGATTCTATGCTCTTGAAATAAAATAAATATCATCTTGCATGAGGCTCAGTCAGTAGACTTAAAGCACAGCAGCTGTTGAAATTCTGCTTTGCCTGCCTTGTATTTCTTCTTACCTGTCTTTTTTCAGCTGCCACGTTTCCTGCTAACCCATAAAAGGATCTGAATCTTCAGTCTTGAGCCCTTTGATATGCTTGTTCCTCCAGTATATCCTGCAATGGGAAAGAATTATGTATTTTTGATTAACTCAACCTGAAAAAAAGTTATATTTCTCAAATTTTAATAGAGTTGAAAATTATTTCTAATGTCTACATGAAGTGGTGATGCTGTTATTGGTCTTAAAACATTCAGTAATAGGCTTATCAGTGGGCAAAGAGTAGAGACAGGTATGTCTTTTAGTTTGATGTAGTAGTTCCTCAGAAGAGACTTTACTTGCAGATTAAACCTTTTTGGAGGCCCAGGAGGGGCAGATTTAGGCCTGGGTGGAGGATGGCTCTCTCAGGAGAGGTTGTCCATGGGGCTCCTCTCTGAGAGGATTCATTGTGTTTCCCCAGTGATGGCGCTTCTAGGAAGTGAATGGCCAAACAGATATAGGAGGTGCTACACGTTGTGCTAGGAAAAGTCATTTCAAAAAGCAGGTAATGATGGAAAAGATTTTTTTTTTTCTTTCTCTGGCACTCCTGGTTAACCGAAGAGCTTGTTTTGTCAGGTAACACTACTGTTTTAGAAACTTTCTAAGCTTGTTTTTCATGGAGAGTGCTACAAACCAAACACATGATGGCAAATTGTACCGTAAAGGTGTATTAGTACTTCTTTGGGACAAATTTACACTTTAGGGGGGATATGTTTAATCCCAAACACTAGAGTCTTGCTCCAGAAAATTACAATAGGGAACAGCTTGTTTGTCTTAGTGGTTTTCCTGTTTATAACTCATGGAGGTATATCAGTCTGTGCCGTGATCTCGGACACATACAAGTACATGATCAGCTTATCCTTTCCAAAGTGGGGAGTGCCTAAAATTATCACCCTTTCATTTCGCTACACTTAGGAAGGAATGAGCAAGGCACTTCATTAGGAAACACTGGAGGCAACTTCCAACAGAAAACTCCTCTCAAAGTTAGAAAGAAAACAATTAATTTTGACGGCTGTGGTTTCTGGGTTTGTTCCAAAGCTATAATGTCCTGATAGGCAGAATAGACTTGGGTCTCCAGGGAGACTCCTACAGATGCTGTGTTTGGTTTGGATGGCAACAAGTAATGCTAATTCAGTGGCCTAATTCATACTGAAAGTACCTGACAATGTGCTTGAAGATATGTGGGAGTAATATGTTGCAGGCGTGGAGCTCTTTTCTGGCAGAAAATGCCTCTTGCCACTTCCCCCCCTACCCGCTTCGTACCTCCTGTTGTGGAACTGAATTCACCTCGAATGCCTGAGGTGCAGAAACAGCTGAGGGAAGGTCCGTGCCCTGTGCCATCAAACCCATGCTTCCACCCGCGTTTCCGTAAGTAATGAGGTAATTACAGCCAGCATGGCTGTGCTGGCAATCAAAAGTTATATCCTCCTGGTTATGCTTCCAGTTTGTTGCAAAGTTTTCATTACTGATTTCCCATGTAGAACTCTGTGACCTCTCCTGGAGTCCCAGTTATTTGAGAGAATGTTTAGTATTCTGCACCTGGAACCTGCAAGTTGTCCTACACTACCTTTGCTCCTCTGGAGATCTGAAATTGGTAGTTATCTGAGAGTTAGAACTATTTTCTGCTTGCCCACAATGTCTTTTTTTGATGACATATTCTTCAGCTTATTTCCAAACTTTGTATTCTACATGTTCTTGTGGATTGGATACATTCAGCAAATTGTCTTGCACTTCTCTGCTTTGGTGTGGCATGATTTTAGAATGACCTTTCCTCCCATTATGATTATGGCCACTGTGCATGCTTTTAGTGATCCTTTTGGAAAAAGGATCATTGTTGAAAGTACACATTGCTGAAAGCTATCATCAAAGCATTGAAGTAGTCAAAATTTTAGGAATATGAACGATCTAATATTGAGGGTTTGTTTCTTCCTTTGCCATCCTCCATTGTAATGTGCCATTTATCTTCATCTTGTGTCAAAATCTGTATTGCTGCATGCAAATCACAAAGCTTTAGAATAGAAGTTTTCAGAAGTGGATATTGTAAAGGTTGCATCTAACATAGAGAACTGATGGATTCTTAACTGAAAACTCAGTGTTACTACATCAGAGAGGTTTGTCTGATCATTTTCCACTAAGAACATATACAGTAACTTCAGTGTTTCACAGAAAGTTTAACTAGAGGATCTTCAAGTCTGCCTTCATTGTCAAGTTATTGACCACTTTTTCTGAAGTTATGCCTACTAGTGTATATATTTTTTTCATCTATAGAGCAAGAGCAGTTTTGTGGAAATAACTTAGAACTTTCCTCTTTGAAATTACTTGTTGAAACTTCATATCTGTGAAAGCCCCAAAAATACTTGATTATGTTTCCATGTTCTCTATGTGGGTATCAAGTTGGATTCTTTTATTGCCATCTTATTTTCTAGCTATTTTAATCTCTGTTTATTTCTAGGTTTTAAGCTTTACCCTGTAATATGTGAGTGTACCCTGTAATACGTGAGTGAACCTAATCCTGTAAAGCTAGGACTGGGTGATACCCATACTGTAATAACAAATAACATACTGTAATAACAAATAATAATGAAGAGAATTCAGTAACAGCTTATACTGCATTTGTTTTGTCCTGGGAGAAGACCCAGGTCTGGTGTTAAATTTTAGACTGAAATATAAACAGCTAGCTGTAAATCTAAGGGAATCTAATCCCTAGAGCACTACTTCCTTCTTTTGGCATACACACTGCATCACTTAAGACTTCCTTAGATGTCAAAATAAATTAAAAATATAACTGATTAAATTATTGTGACTTGGTAAGTTTCATCATATTAGCAGGCACCTTAAGGCAGCATCTCATTCAGCAAGAATAGATGTAGGGGAACCAACATAAAAAAAAAAGGGGGGGGGTGGAATCAACATAAAAAAAAAAAAAAATTCCTCAAGAAGAAGAGGGTGTAAAAATAGAAGTAACTAACAAAAAATGCAAGTTTAGATAAGGTGTGTCTTATGCAAAAGAAATTATAAATTTATATGTTTTTGCCCTGTGTGATGGTTTAACCCGGCCGGCAGCTACACACCACGCAGCCGTTCGCTCACCCTCCCCCCTTCCTCTCTGGGACGGGGGAGAGAAATGGAAAGTGAAGCCCATGAGTTGAGATAAAGACAGTTTAATAAGACAGGAAAAAAATAATAACAAAAATAATAATAACAACAATAATAATAATACAATGGTGATAATGGGAAAGTAATAATAATATGTACAAACAAGTGATGCACAATGCAATTGCTCACCACCCGCTGACCCATGCCCAGCCTAGCCCCAAGCAGTCCGGCCCCCTCCCCCCGGCTAGCCACCCCTATATATTGTTTAGCATGACGTCAGATGGTATGGAATACCTCTTTGGCTAGTTTGGGTCACCTGTCCTGGCTCTGTCCCCTCCCAGCTCTTACTGCACCCCCAGCCTGCCTGTTGGCAGGACAGAGCAAAAGTCTGAGATGTCCTTGGCTTGGTATAAGCACTGCTCTGCAACAATTAAAACATCGGGGTGTTATCAGCACTCTTCTCATCCTAAGCCAAAACACAGCATTCCACCAGCTACTAGGAAGAAAATTAATTCTATTCTAACTGAAACCAGGACACCCTGCTAGGGTATGGAAAGCATTAGCCATGAAAAAGGGGTTTCAGTGAAGCCCAAGTGTACCGGGACAGTGGTCTGACGGAAAGTCTTTTAAAATCCATTGCATGCAAGAGGCTAAGCCCTGTCACTATGTACAGATCTGGCTTTTGCTCTGGGAGCTAAAAAGGACAGGAAAATTGAAAAGCCAGGAAGTTCATCTTACTCCAGCAGGTGAAAGATGTTGAAATACATACAAGATTTTTACCCCCTTGCATCTCATCTTTCACTGAAGACTAGGTAGCTGAGGTTGTCTCTAAGATGTCTTGAATGTATTTAGGTGATGTTGAGGCTTTCAGTCCTTAAATAATAAATGTAGTGGCAAATATTCCTGCAAGTGCAGAAGAAGCAACAACACTGAAGTAGCACACCCTGGAAACTGATTTTTTTTTGTTCTTCAAGCTGCATTCTTTCTTTCAGGTACTACCTCTTCGAGACTAGTGTGAAGAGTTCTAAAGTGGAACATTTTTGTTGTTGTTTTCTAAAAGGGGATTTATTTATTCAGAGAAAACTGGTGGTTTCATGCAATTGTAATATCTATAAATTCCTCCTTTTAAATCATTGAGCAGGTCACCAAGTACTTCTGAATCACATTTTTTTGGTTGTGTGCCATTGGAGGAAAATATTGCTTCATGCCTTGGTAAAGTACAGAAGCCTGACATTCATATGGTAACAAATCCAATTTTGTATGAGAAATACTAGTCTTGTGGAAGTGAGTCCGGTTCCCATCTGTGGTGGGTGACCCCATACCCCTGCAGAGTTGGGAAGATGCCTGTGTGTTGCACCCCCCCCCCCCCCCCCCCCCCCCCCCTTGTACAGCCAGCTGTGCTGTTCATGGTGAAGAGGGGACTGGAGCCCTGTAGCTGTCATTGATAAGCCATAAGTAACGTCCCTGTGACTTGGAGGTGTCTGTAAGGACCTTGGCATGTTGGAGCACTCGACCTATCCACTGCTCATCTGCAGGAAGGGAGCTGGAGGAGGAAGTTTCCATCTTCTTGTGTTAGCCATGGGATTGTTTCCGTAACAGTTGCCCTGGTCTGCTCGTGGGTAGCAGCAGCAAAAATCATGAGCTTGCTTTGAGAGGCCAAGCCCTGGAGCACAGCCAGGTTTGGGAGCCCTGTCCGTAGTCTGTGCCAAGACAGCACAAGCACAGTACAGTGGAACACAGGCATTAGAAATCCATGGCAAAAACCATCCCTGGCTTCTGCAAGGGGTGAAGATCTTTCCTGGAGACCGGAACAGACCTTTCTCACAGAAAGTAGTGTTATCAAAGCCTTTCCTGAACCTACTAAATATTTCTGGCATGGGGGAACAGGCTGTTGTTGAAGATGGCCGGGACAGAGCTTCCGCCTCCAGTATTTCTCCTCCTGCTGAATGTACTGGAGCAGCGTGTGCTGCATGTGTCTGCTTGACCTATACATGCTTGGTCAGCTGTGGCAAAGTGCATTCCTGGCATGGAGATACTGCATGAAATTGTGCACTGATGCCGTGGCCACTGCAAGCAAGAAATATTATTCCAAGAGCTGTTTTTTAGTTGTCCCTTTCAAGAACTTGAGCAAATGCCATAATTTATTTTTAAACTTTATATAAACAACTTAAATATTTGTGATGGCTCACTTTTCTTTCCTTGCTATTTTGGGAACAGACTTTAGTCTGCCCTACGTTGTCTTTGTTCATTTTTGACTTTGGTTTTCTCTCTCTCCCCTTCTGTAACATAGTGATCTGATATCCTGGGTTGACTGAAGGCTGATGGGTTCAATACAAAGTCGTTTGCTCCAGGGAATGAGCAGAATGGATTTGCAGAGCTTGGGCTGTGCCTCACTTCTGCCTACTGTGAGAGCTACCTAAAAATGTAATGTTGCTGATTTCATAACCTGTTCAGATCCTGTTAGTGGTGTTAACTTTATCTTTTTTGTCTTAAAGACAATGCTTCTGAATGTGGCTCAGGAGAGCTGCATGGTGGGCAGACATCAGTGCATGTTAAGCTGTGTTATTACTACTAATCTCTTACTCTTGCAAGCATTTACCTTATGTCTTATTATTTACTGTGCTGGTTCTTACACAGAACCAGCCTTGAAAACATTGCAAAAGCAAAAAGGGTGAAATACCACTCAATAAGGTTCTGTAGATCTCTTCTGATTGCTTTTCTGATTGCCAGTCTAGTTTGGGACCCATTGCTCCAACCTATGCCAGAGGCACAGAAGCTGTCATGATTGCCCATTGTCTTTGCACCACAAAGTCAATGGAATTATTAAGATTCAGCAACCCATCTGCCCATAACGATGGTGTTTCTTAAGACATCGTTGTCTCACTTGTTGCATCAGGACAGGGTTTTGGATTGAGAGCTGTTGGGTTGGGGGACTGCCTTTACAGATCTCTGCGTAAACAGCAGCAGTGCTTGTGGCTAAAACTCAGAGACGATCACCATGTTGGATAGGACCTTGTAAGGTCTGAATGTTTCAAGAGTGGTTTTCTTAAAATAGGCACCCCAAAATAATCCAAAAGAATATGTAAACTGTCCAGTTCTTTTGAGAAAGCAAAGTTTACTCTGGAAGTCCCATGAGAGGAGGTTTTCCTCCTGTTGCTTTCTTGTTCTGGCTTGTCTGTGTTGTAGGGATGTTTCTGGAGATGTATGTGCTCTCATCCTCCTAGTTCCAGTCAACAGCAGAAAAGAAAGGTCAGAAATAATCAGTGGATGTATTAAGGATAAAAAATCTAAAGCTTGAAGAGGACCAGTCCTGGGTTCATGTAAAGCTTTGTCTCTATATTTTTTGATTTGGCTGCAGTCTTTGCTGTCTGAACAGTGCAGTATTCTGCTGGCAGTTGAGAAGCAGCAAGTGAAACTAGGTATAAAGAAAAAATGAAGAGTATCAGTGACGCATATATTGGTATATTTCTCAATATGCAAGGGTTATTGAAATGAGCTTAGGATATGATAATACATTTCTAGTGGTCATACGTTTCCAATCTGCTTCTACCACTTAATTTTTTCCCCTCCCCAAATCCTGTATATATGTAGGGTTGGAGAACTTCTTAGAGACCTATGTTACGTGTGAGGTAAAAGGTAATCTAATCAGCCAGATAAATGCTTGTGCTTTTATATGTGTTTTGCAAAGGACTTGTTTCAAAATGTAACAGATCCACATTTGGGTATTTCTTAAATACATATATATTTGGGTATTTTCTTAAAAACAAAAAAAAAAATCTTGGAAAAAAAAATCTTAAAAACAAAACTGATGTTGCAGGTTTTTCTACTACTACATCTCTTCTCATTCAGCTGATGCATTTCGCCCAGTGCCAGGCTGGATGGTAGGTGCAGGCTACTAGACAAGCATTGTGTAGCAGTTTTCTCTTGCCAACAGCTCAGTGTTATTCAAAAAAAGCTTGATTTATGATCCCTGGAGAGCATGACACGTAGGTTGGCTTAGATTGCCAAGGAGCATACTGCCAAGCTTACACTCTACCCAGGAACTCATTGGTCTGTGCTGAAGGCTTTGGCAGAGGGATTAAGTGTACCTCCATTGCAAACTGCTTTAAAAAAAAAAAAAAAAAAAAATCTCTTTGTCAGCTGATAACTGTCAAACATGAGCATCTGTAGCTACATGTTGCAGAGTTTCAGATGTGCGCTAGCTTCCTTAACGGATACTCACTTAGTAATAACTGAATAGTGTTAAGGAGAGGTATGATCAATTTTCACTCATTTGCATATACATTTTGAACACATCAAATATTCTGATTCAGCTTTGTCCTCACCATTTGATCTGTGCTCTATCTTCAGAAAAAAAAAGTATTTTGAGATATTGCAAGAAGTAATTTTTTTTTGTGTAGGGCTGTAACCAAATTTGGTTACAAAGATTTTGGAAACAAAGATGGGACTACATCAAGTTGTGGACTGCAAATGATTATCTTATGTATGCAGTAAACACAGATGATAGAAGTCTTGACCCATGAGATTGCTTCACTAGACAGATGGATGAAACTAACTAAAAATATGCAAGTTTAATCCATTCCCTTAGGAGAGGCTCTTGGGTCAAAAACTGTCTATACAAACAAAACTTTATTATTAAATCACCATTATTACCACTAATTTAATAATACTTTAACTAATATTTACACTTCTCAGTATGCACTTTCAGCTTATCCTCCGTTTTATACAAATCATACATTTTTGAGTAATGAGCTGGAATAAACTGAAGTAATTTGTCTAACAAAGCCTTCTGCTGTTCACCATTTCTCTTACTTTGGGGATGGAGTGATGCTATTTTTTATGGTAACTGTATTTACAAAAATTGTCCCCAAGCAAAGCTGGTTTTGAAAAGAAAACATTTCGGAGTAAGCTTAGGAGACATCTTGACAAAAAAGAAAACCAGTAAGGGTGTATTGCAATAGTCTCTATAAACTCTTAATGTGACCTGAACTTGTACAGTGCTAGGCATGAATAAAAGCAGGTTTAGGAACAGTCCTTTACCATTCAGTTGTATCTGCCAGGGCAACTCTGAAGCTCCTTGCTCCAGGATAGCCTCTGGGTTATCCAAGAAGGGAGGTCGCTGATGAGAAAAGAGGTGGCTGCAGCTCTTGCTGCAGTGTGTCTTCAGTAGTCATCTCAGTTAGATCCCTTTCCTGCCTGCTTTTTATGGATGTAGTTACAAAGGCTAAAAGGGTAAGTATCTGTGATTTTTACCAGACAGTGGCTGATGGGCTGTGGCTTGAAGCCATATACACCATGTGCAAAATCTGCGAGCCAGGCCCTTCCTATGGAGGCAGTGGTAAGGAAGGTGAGTGTGGCATGTGAAAGAAGCAATGTCCCTTAGCATGAGGGCAGTGATAGACTGCATGCATGATCTCCTGTAACTAGATAATGTGTGTGCATTGGTTTTGTTTGAGCAGTTAAGTTCATACTTACAGTTTGTTGAAATCTTGTTACCTTTTGCCGTTTTCTGTTTATCTGTAACTTAAAAGTGTATGGATGTTTTAATGCTGCATTTGCAATTGGATCTCTTCAGTAGATAATCTTCACTTTTTGTTGAAAGAAGTCAAATTTTACTTTTTTGCATAGAAAAAATCATTTATTACATATTTGTTTTATTTTTTCAGGTATTGCCTTTCCCAAATAATGCAAAGGGACTAAGCTATGATGCTGAGCGTATCTCATTCCAGCTCATCTAAGCTTTAACAAGGCCCATGGCCTCTTGGGAAGACATAAATGATTGTAAGGGGAAAGTTGCATGATTTAAGACATTTATTTATTATTATTCTTTTTTTTTTTTTTTTTTTTTCTGGAACAAGATGCAGACTGATCAAATAAGAGAGAAACTGCTATCAGTGCTGGCATAAATGAGTCTTACAAGCATGACTGGGCAATACTCATTTGATTACTCTTTCTGTGTGATCTATTCGCTTTTGGTTGTCCTCACTATTAATGGTAAGAAGCATTTTTGGGGCACAGCTCTCTTGGCCCACTCCACATGCGTGTGTAAGGGTGAGGCAAGTCAGACTCATTGATTACATCTCCACTGGCTCACAAGAAAGCCAAGGGCAACTCAGAGGTAGACATCTGGAACACAGATGTCTACATTTAGCCAAATGAATCCCACTCAATCCAGTTCAGTGTTGTCTGACATTATTTGCAAGTTAAGGAAAAATGATCAGTTGGTCTGCACTGATCTGTTTCCAATATTCTATTTATTAAGTGAATTAGATTGATTTTTAGCCAAAGAGCTGGAGTAGAGAAGTGATACAGTGAAAAAAACACTTTTTCCACTACTCCCTGCAGTCAAATAAGAAGGAAAATGTCAGGCTTTTCAGCTATAAACCTCAGCTCAACGTGGGACATACAAGGTCTAGCAGAGTGAACAGGAATAAAAGCCAGCACAGCGTGATTCCTGTTGCGTATCCCTCTCTTGCTGTCTGCTGGTCATGGGCTAAAAAGATGCAGGAGTCTTTTATACAAGCCAATACTGCTAATTTTCTTCAGCTTCACAGAAATGTGATGGCTATCTTTAATCAGCAAATTTGTACTCCTTTATTACAGATGGGTATCCTACATATATGCCTGTCTTGCTTTTAAAATGGCAAACAATGTCTGTGGGACTCAGTTATAGCCTTTCTCTTGGTAGTTCTAGTAGCAGGATTGGATTAAAGCCCTGACAAACAACCCAACAGCTGTGAAAGATGTTGGCTAAATGGTTTTAAATAGTTTACATTAGTCTAGTTGAAGAGCTTAGCAGTTGCATTGTTATGGTCTTCTTATTTTTTGTTTGAAACGACTGTAGAGCTACCTTGCAGTTGAAGCCAGTCATATTTTATGCCTCATCTTTAGAAAATATAGAGGGCATAAGGATAAAACATCCCTGTTTGAAATTTAGGTGTACAACTCACGTACAGTATTTGTCATCATTTACAAGTTTGGAGAACAGACTAGAAAGTAAAAGGCAGATAATGCAGCATGAGTAGTTTAATACAAGGTACTAGCTGAGCTTTGTGTTTGGACTCTGCCAGGGTTGAGTGCTATCAGCTTCTTCTGCTCCTTAGCCATGTCCACAGCTGCTTTGAACACTTTTGCAAGCAGACCTTTAAGAGAGCAGGTACAACTAAATTCAGTCATTACTTCATAAATCATTCAGAGATACTTCCAGCCTGATATGAAGATGAATACTTTTCCATTATACTTCTGTGAGAACCTTTTTTCCCTCCTGGATAGGAATAACTTGTTTATTTGGCTGGAATGTAAAGCTGAAATCAACAGCTGAAAATATGCACGATGCGTTTTGGATTTTAGTGACTGCTATATGATGTGGCTTTGAGAGCTAACAAATAGATATATTCTTGTGCCCTTTGTGATTAGCCATATCTCCAGAAAGTTGCACTACACTTTCTTGGCCCCTCTCAGTCCTGTTAAGGAATAAGGGATTGAAGAACCATTTGTTCTTATGTTCCAGTGTTGGATGTTGGAGTTGAGATTTTGTGTCAGGATTTTGATGTCTCACTTGCTTTACAAAGATTACCATGAAGACCTTTTAGATCTTTGTCTATAGCCACAGGAAAATTGGAAAGACAACTAAGACATGTGAGTGAGCACTATTAAGTAAAGCCATAAGAAAATTCTTCTCCCACTTTGTTCTTATTTTTTTTGTTGCTATTCTTGTTTTTTGAGTTCCAGTTGGATCTAATTCTTTTTGGGTTGTTTTTACTGCCTGATAATTAACTAGATTCACTGCAAGATAAATAGTAAAACCCACTTAATCCATCTCCAAGCAGTTTACCATCTCATTTTAGATTTGCTGTTAAAGATTGGAATAAAGCAGCAGCATCCCTCTATCAGACTGAATTCTAACAAGTTTCAGAGGTAGGTTACTGGAGTGGAAGTAACAGTGAGATGGCTTTTATTTACTATGGTAGCAAAAGAGTGTCCCTACAGAAGCATGCAGTAGGGGCTTGGAGGGTGCCTAGCTGGCCTGCTGTGTAGATTAAAAGAATAAATCAATTCATGAAAAGTATTAGTTCTCTGGAAAAAAAATGGCAGGCAACCAGTTTGTCTTCATGGAAATCGTTTTTTTTTTTTTTCTTTTCTTTGTGGAAAGCAAATGTTTTTGAAAACAACAACAAAAGCCTACTGTTTTCCCCTGGAAAGTTTTACGTTACTCATTTTAGCTTAATAAAGGAGGTGACAATGATTCAATAAGAAGTAACTGTTAAAATATCTACAAGAGACCTAAATAATATCAGTAATGCGTGAAAGGGCAAGAGAGTATGTATGCTTGTCTCTTTGTAGCTGCTGCATTGGGGTTGGTCCAAAGTGCACTGAAACTGATGGAAAGTGGTGTGCTAATCTGAGAGGGTTTTCACAAGGTACATGAGTGACTTTCAAGAGTGACAGTGGTGGCACTTGGCTGGGAAAAAGGGCATTCCCAAGCTCTATCCCCATCCCAGGAGAGAAGAGGATCCCCTAGGCGTGGGACCCCTGTCAGGAGGCGTCGGATCCCAAAGGGTCACGCAGTGCCCATGGGTCACGCACCCGGCGTTTCCACTGCTGGGGAACAGATGTGAAAAGGACACCTGGAAAGGTTCGCTGAACTCTGGCTGACTTCGGTCTGTCCTGTTTTCTTACCTTCCTAAATGCGTGGTAGGGAAGTTGTTAAAACAAGCTCCCTGTTTCTTTCCTTCCCAACCATATTGCTCTTAAAAGCTTTAGAAGTACAGGGAGGCAGAGAGAGAATTTCTCTCATTCTGTGCCACCTTCTCTCAAGCCCAGGCTGCCAGGATAAAAATGAGTGTGTTTCTGCCAGTCAAGCACTGCTTTCAGTGGGAGCTGATGACACCTTCAGTTTTTGTTTGTGTAACCATTTGGCTTCTATAATGAAACATTTAACTTTCTCCAAGCCTTTGGCTATGGCTTTTACTGAATTTAATGAGTTTCCTGCCTTAAAAGAACAGTGAGGAAAGCTTCAAAGGAAGCAACTGGACAGGTGAGGAATGCGTCAACAGTCAAGAAAAGTCCAGCAGTTTGTTAGTGAAAGGACACTTTAATCTGCAGGACCTTTGCTGTAGGGGTTAGCCAGTGGTGACAGAGGGTGAAGCAAAGCTTCATGCTCATTCCTCCCAGTAGCAGCTTGTATTTGAGCAAAGTGTGCTCTGTATTTATACAGTCACCACTGCAGGCTTGACAGATCTAATTTCTGTCCTGTGAATGGAAAAGTTAATCTCAGTAAGGTCGTTTATTTTTAGTTAGGCTACAAAAAGAGTAAAATGAAGGAGAGACAGAGCTGGCCTTAAAGTATGCTGGATTAAGAAGTCTAAATTTATATCTAGTGCAAAAAGTTTATTTTCTGTAGCATATCACTCCTGCTTTTAATGTAAGAGCAATTCCTTCTTAGTACTGAAACAGTCTTTAGAGCTTTCTTAAAAGATTTTTGCTTCATTTTAACTCCCAAGCATGATTAAGATGCAGAACTTTCATCCCTGACTGCCTTGCAAAGAGCAGATTCATTTCTTCAGGGTACATCATTGCTCCTTCTAGGGATGCAGTTCCTATGACATACTTCACAATGGAGAGCTGGTTCAGATTGTAGTGACTACTTCCTCTCATCCTGGAAAAAAATACTTGTAGCTACTGGTAGGATGAACTTCAGATCAGCACCTCCATGTTAGCAAACTCCAGATGTTCTGGATTACATGTAGATACTTGTCTTAACCCTCAGAACAACTGGTTTTTGGGTCATCCCAGATGAGTTCATTCCTACTGCTGAGTTTACCCTTGCTGCATCTTCACTGGCATCAGCCAAGGACTTGTGTCCTGTGTCTGCAAGTGAGGAAAACAGACTCAGAGGTCTCCTTGTTCTGACAGCTTGCAGCATATGAAGGTAGGGATGCCCTATCTGAAAGGAATGAAGTGACACCAGGCCCAGTGCTGTGCTGAATGAGCACAGGTCCGCTTGAAGAAGGCAGAGTATGGCAGGTCCTAGGTAAGGTCAGAAACTGCTGCTGCCTAGTGGGATGCTGGCTGGGATCTCCTTTTTCTTGCCCCGATCCCTGTCTTCTGCCTGTGGGGGTGGTTCTCTGAGAGGTTCCTCACACCTGATGGCTGCCCAGAGAAATGTGAGAATTAGCACTTCATGTCAGTATTTGCATAGTGGCCAGGAAACACCAAACCTGCATATAAGAGTAGTGGGGAGAAGCTTTTCAGCCTGTTAGAGACTCCTACAGCAGCTGGGTCCCAGTCATGATGGCAGGCTGTCCTTCAGCCTCTGGGCTTTGGCCTTATCCCAGGGTTTCAACTGGTACAATGGAGACTTCTCTTCCCTTTGTTAAACTCACTAGCTCATCTCAGAATAAGATGGGACAAAAAGGTCTGTGGACCGTGGCATGTTGCCATGTGAACGAATAGTGGGTTTTAAGAGTTTCCTTAGGAAATATAAAGAAGCTAGTGGGAACTTGACTTAAAAAAATAAATAAATAAAAATCTAAATACAGCTTTATAGTGTAAGCAAGTACCTGATGTTTTCCTTCAGGAAAAATCTTGTAGCCCTCATCTGGTCTGCAAACCAAGTACAGCAAATAATCCTGCACAAAGCTGCCTTGGGGCAGTTAAGTGGGACTTGCAGGGGAGAAGGGAGTGTTTCTTTTCGCAGTCTCTTGTGCCCACTTGTGATCATTTTCTGTTATGTGGACTTTTGCCAGCTACGTGCAGGGACAGTGCTGAAGATGCTGTTCATGTCTCTACTTCTCTGTGATCTGTTCCAGGGATGTCCCTTCTCCCCGAGCTGGCTGGCACAGTTGTTGATTTCTAGGCCAGTATCCACAGGAGTGGGAAGCTCAGGGAGCAGTGTGCGAGCGGTATTTTAAAAAAACAACAACAACAAAAAAAAAAACATAAAATAATCCAGGCACTCCAGCTCAGGCTTGAAATTGTGACAAGGAGTTCATTAATTTAAACAAATTACTTTCAAGCGCTGGAATGCTGTTACTACAATATGGTTGACTAGAAAGCAAAGAGCAGGGCTTACACCAGCTTTTGCACATAACCTTGCTGAAGCCGATGAAGCTGTATCTGTCAGGAAACCTTGTCCCATGGCTTCCAACCACGAAGCTCACATCTTTTGTGTGAAGATTTATAGCTATGCAATAAACATTCCTCCAGATGAGCATGATGATATTTTAGGTATCAGGGTTGCATTAATCAGCGTGTGATGGGAACCTTGGCAGGGCAGGAAGTGAACAGAAACTTGCATGCTGGCAACCACAGCACTTGCAATATCGTGGCTTTGTTTTCTGCTGTACACATGGCTGAAGAAGGCAGTTTGCAAAAGGAAAAATTGTCCAAGAAGGTTTCTGATGTCAGAACTGCCACTTTTCTTCCCCTCTGGGTGCAGGGCACGGATTGCTTTTGTATTTGTTTATAAAGCAACATTGAGGGTTGCATTGCCTGAACCCAGCTAACTCTATTCACCAATATCAACCAGCATACAAAAAGGGCTTAGTAGGGATCTGGACTATCTAAGATGCCCAAATATGCTGATTTACAATACAATTAGATTGTATTTTGACTCCTATGTGGTAGGAGAAAAGCCCTCAGTTTGGGATCCCTACGTGCATCAGATGCTGCTCTACTTGCCACAGGGTTCGTCTTCCTCTCCTTTTCTATTGTCAGGTCTGTCTCTTTGCAGCTTTCTCACAACCCTTTTTTGTTCCCCTTTTTCTCCACAAGAGCCAGACTGGATCTGCTCTTTGATGTTTTTATGGCCCTGCTGCTTTCCCACAGTGTGTGGCTGTTGTGTCTGATCTGTCACCAGTCTTCCTAGACAGCAACTTAGAAAGTGCCTTTTTTAATAACCAACCTCACTTTCTGTCCTATGATTTCCCTGACATTCATTAACCATTTATGCCAGCAAATGTAATATTGTAAAACATTTTTCTTGCCCTGTCATCTGAGAGCACAGTCCAGTCCTGACTGTATTATTTGATAAAGACATCAGTGTAATCAGAATCACTTTTCCTTGTCTAAGCATTGCTTCAGTTGGCTTTCTTGGAATTGTGGACTGCTGTCATGCAATAACATATATAAAGCTAAGTCTATTTCAACTCTCACAGATTTACCTAGCAGCTCAACTCAGGAGACTACTTAAGCACATTTCTTTAAAAGCGTAAGTGCAATGCTTCTGTTCTGCTTTTTCAAGTACTACCTTCATCCATTTACCTTTTTTCCTTCAGTTAAACGTTATGCTTCTGGCACAAATGTTTTCTTTCTGGTTTGTGTTTGGACAGCATCTTTGTATTCGACCATAACAGAGACTCTGTGTCTTGTGGTAATGCACAATTTCTACATTGCCCAGAAAAAAAAAAAAATATAGTTTTTGACATATTTAGAAACAGTGAAATAATTATTTTTCTTTTTTTTTTTTTTTTTTTAATCTCAGTTTTCTCGGAGAACTTCCAAGAGCCTACTTTATTGAATTCAGAAGAGATAATGAGAAATGTAAGATCAGAAAGTAGATAATTTCCTCTTGTTCCACTGCTCCCCTCACCTGTTGCATTTTGGTTCTAGTAATCACATAATATGCCATACTCCCATGTAGTAATGGTAGAGAGAATTTTTAGTTGGTTCTCTAGACAAAGGTGAAAGCTCTCCCATGATTCCCCATTTGTGTTGGTACATGGAGAAGGAAAATGGTGTTCTCATAAAGAAGCTATCAGTCCCATTTTGATAAGCAGAGGTAAAGCTTTGCTTAATGATCAAAGCCTGTACATGCAAATGTCTGTCTGTATGTCTCCTTAGCCACTAGTGTTAGAGAATGAAGTTGCTCTCTTTTTCATCTTTGTCAGAGTTGACTTTGTCAGGGTCAAAAGTATTCCTAGGATTTAAGTACATAGTGTGTTTGCCTGAGGATCCCATGAGCTTACTGCATATATAATTACATGCCACCGTACTTCAACACAGTGTAAACAGCGTGACTCAGGGCATGAAATAACAGTGAGCCCTGGCCAGGCAGCTCTTCAGCCAGGCTTTCACTAAAGTAAGTGAAGTTTCACTTCAACCAAAAAAATCTGCTTGTTTTGAAAATCAGTCAAGGTGGTTCCTTTAATGAGGCAGGTATCTGATTTGGAAGTTTCAAGCTGCAGATGCAGGTTCTTGCTGTTATGCCTAACAATGACTTCTAGATGTACCAAAAAGTTTTTTTTTTTTTTTTTTTTTTTTTTTTTTCCTCTCTTGGAAGATAAGCTGACACATAAGGATGCTGCAAAAGCACAGTAGAAGCAGAGCTACAACTGGAGCTGCTCATCTTACAGACATTGATGGTGGACTTGGAATCTGTTCTAAAGGAGCAATGTTGTTCTGCTTGGTTATGAAAGGTTTCGGTTGTGCTGTTGAGTCTGTGGGTTGAAAAAGAAAGATAAGCTTGTATGAGTTTCTGAAAGGAGAGGATGCATGGGAGATTTGAATGCTGAGATGTGAGAGAGAAGCAGTGAGCTGGGTGACTGAGAGCTGCTCGGTCAGCTCAGAGCAGCATCGGCGTTAGCTGTTCACAGGAAATGAAGGACATGCACGCAGTGACTTGCTTCTCAGCGTGGATCTGTCTGCCTCTCTTCAGCAGAGCAGTCCTGCTTCCAGATGCCAGTAGTGTGTGGTGATCCTTCCTCTCGAGGGTTTTTGTGGGAACCTGAACTTTGTTTTAGGTAGTAAGTCCAAGTCCAGGAGGAGTTCAGGAAAGCAGCCAGCCTGCCACTTCCTTGCACAGGCTTAAGCTACAACAGAAGAGTCAAAATGAGAATATATGAAGAATCCTGCAGGAAAATCAATGGATAAGGTTACATTTCTGCTGGGGTTGTTCTAGGGTTGGTTTCAGTGTGACCAGGTCAAACTGAAGTGAGTCCACCACTGTGCTGTAATTTTTGTGTGTGCTGATGGTACCATGAGGATGAATGTTTCCAGTACTTTCACCTATATTACTCGATGGTTGTTTCTAAGTGAAACAGTTTTTAAGCCGTCTGCATAAGTCTCAGTTGTACGCATGTGCAGGTCATATGCTGTGGACTCCAGAGTGCTCCCTTTTCTAGAAAACATTTTTAGCCCTTAATTTTCTTTTTGTGTTTTGGAAAAGCCCTTCACTTTCTGTGGGCTGTTGAGTGGGCTCTATGAGGATCTAACCTATCTGTTGGCTTCTTTTCAAGGCATGACATTTTTGAAAGGCTTCAGAGGTATGGATTGTGCACATGCAAATGTGGCAGTGGTGTTTGCCCAATCTTAGTGTATGTTTGATCGGAAACAACAGAGGTGATATGTCTGAAGCCACTTCTGAAAATTGTGCTGCATTTGTTAGCTTAAAATGCCCGTTCATAAAGTAAATTTTGTCTCTTCAGGCATGAAAGCTTTAGGACATGTGGAACTTTGCAGATCCTGTGGTGGTCTTTTTTTCTCTCCTTTAGAAAAATACACTGAAAAGATTTTTTAAATTACTCTGTTTGTATCCCAGAGTGTGGTGGGGAAAGAAAGACCTCCTGGATGAAATACCCAAAAATCACTTCATTGCTTCAGCTAGCCCAAAGAAGCATCTCTAATTGTTTGTAATAAGTCTTTCATTACCTTGGGCTACAGTGGATATTGCTGTAGTTTTCAGTCCTGAGTCAGTGTATTCATACCCAGCAGCTACATTGTTGTATGGCTTTATTTTTACTGGGGTTTCCGATACTTTCCTCAAACGATGTGATCTGCAGACATAAAAAAAAAAAAAAAAGGAATCTTTCTGTGGCAGAGACTGTGAAGCTAAGGATTATATGGAAGTTCATAAGTGTTCTCATATAAAAATATTTTACCAAGTAGTAAGTAGTGCATGAAACCCTGTAAGAATTATGAGATCGCATCTGAAGCAAAACTTCCCTTATCATGGATGTTTGAGGCAGGATTACTTTTTGCTTGGCTCCAGAAGGCAGACCTGTAATGTCCTGTTCCCAGGGGAAGCCTCAGCTAGCTCTTCAGCTGGAAGACCGTATTTTATTCAGTTTCTAGGAAAAAAAAAAAAAGTGGACTCAGTGAGGGATTTGTTACAAATAGCTGAGCACACTGGTTCATGTTAGATAAAAACTTCTGTGTTCTTCATATCTATCAGAAACTCCACTTTATTCAAGTATTTTTCAGGCTACTGCCTTACAGGAAGCAGGAGGTGGTGCTCCCTGGCCTGTCCATAGTGCTGCCTACCTCCTTCTCTTGAATGGTACCCAACAGTATAAATTAAATTATTTCTCTAAGTGCCTATTACCTTAGCTTTATCAAAATTAGATTTCTTGTGCCCTGGCTTATCTTTTCCATTTTCTACATGCTTCCAAATATCATCATGGTCTTTTCTAGTTTTGCCTAAACTTAATAATTTGACATCACTTGCCACTTCAGTGCTTGCTTATTTCTCCCCAGTCATTTAAAATTGCATTAGACAGTGGTCTTCCCTTTTTGAGTGCCAGATTGCCCTCTTAACCTCTAGTTGTCTCTTCTATTAATGGCTTAACATGGTGAAAATTCTGACATGAATCACCTGGGGAAGGAAAAATGTTCATGTGAAAGACAGTGCCTGGAGCTCAGATCTGAGGACCTTAGAAATAAAGCTTTTAGAAACTGTGTCACATCACTAGAGTTTGGCATCCTAATACATACACTGCTTCCCCACACCCTCAAAAAAAAAACCACACAAAAAAACCACCACAACAAACAAATGAGCAATGAAAAGGCAACAGGTACAGGCAGAGGCTTAGGTTTTAATAAATAAATATGTATATTTTTAATGAAGTTATTTTATTAAAAAGAAATGTTGAAATAATCACTTTCTCCTCTCAAGCATATCCATATCTTATTAATTACTTAGGAAGCACTGAAGTATCATCACTGAATATCTAATGATAGGAAATGTCTGCTTGTCTCCATGAGTTGTGTGAGTTCAGGTTTGGACCAGTCTGTGGACCGGTCTGCTCTGGTTCTGTGCCTCGGCTCTTGCTGTATAAAAAACAGACCCAGAGCATTCAGTGGTTTCTCCTTGGTTCCCCATGAGACATCTGGTGATTTTTCCAAGCATCCACAGTTTGACTAATGCAATACTGAACATGCTCGGAGTTACCACCTCCAGCAAAGAAGAAACCCTGACATTTCATCTCCGAGGCACACATCCCTACTGTTTGAACTTGAAGGAATCACTTTATTAGCTGCTACCATTAGCAGTCACAATCTCCTTTGTGAACCAGCCAGGAGGTAGCCAGTCTATGACAAGCGTTCCTGACCACCCAGTCTTTTGTCTAAATAATCCAGAGAGTCTAACACCCCATCCACCCCCAGGAGGGGAAAAAAAAAAAAAAAAAAAAAAAAAAAAAGGGAAGGCAGAAAATAAAAAGCTTGCACCACCAAACTTGGCATGTCCTAGAGAGCTTTGTTTGGAGCTGTCATTGTTCCTCTAGGAGGAAATATTGTTGTATGTTTGAAGTCTTGGGCTGGAAGTTCAGAAATCTGAGTTCAATTTTCGGCTGTAAAGCAGTAATGTGGTGTGAAGCTGGGAAGGCACTTACCATTTTTCTTTCAGTTTCTGAGCTCTGCCTTGCCCTTGGGTTGTCATGCATATTTACTCCTCCGGCTTTTTGCACTTTGAGGATGGTCTCTAACTTGCTTGCAGTTCCTATGGTAATCACTTGTTTTATGTACTTGTGTGTTAGAGGAATACTATTTCTTTGAATTCAGTTCAGAATTCAGTGCACTTCTGCCAAACTAATTTGTCTTTGCTATTCTCCTTGCACTCCATTTTTCTCCCCTCCTTTTGGGTGCTTTGGTAAATATAGACATTACCAAATCTCGGTGCCATGTCTTGGGTGAAAGCATACAGATAGTTTACACACCACTGCCAATGGTGTTGTAAGAGACTGAGTGCTCCAGGGTCAGGGGCCAAGGCTATAGATCACAGAGATGCTTTTAAGTTGGAGGCATTGATTGTTTGCTTTAAAATTCTTGTCTTCCACGCATTTTTTGTGCATGCATATCTGCTAGCTGGGCTACATCAACCTCATTCTGTAAATACATTTTTAACTGTGCTTTCGATCATGTTTTCTATTTGAGATATTCTCCTGGGCTGTTCCACTCAAACCCGTTTTAGTGTATTGTCCGGGCAATGGGTTAAGCTGCTATGTTGATGTTTTTCAACAAAAGCAGAATAAGCTTTTCTTTCGCTGGTTGATAGCAAAGAATAGCACTGAGTGCCTTGAGCTATAACACCTCAAACTGTGTCTTAGATTTCATAAGACAAACAAGGTCTAGCTAGCTGGAAAACTGTGTGGGAACACTTGAAATGAAGACCAAAAAGCTGTAGCAAAATGGGTGTAGGATTTGGGGTTTGGCATTCCTTCCTCTGACTTAGCAATGAACAAATTTGGGTCTTGGTGAGAGAATGTGAAAACGGAAACTCCTAAGCATCCAGTCATGAGTCTCAGTTGAAGGGGTTGGCCTTGGGATATTTCAAGCCTACTTTTCAGGAGGCATCAGTATTGTAGATGTTGGTGGAACCAATATTTCAGCCATTCTCGCCTCCAGCAGCTCCAGCTTAGCTCCAGAGAACAATCAAGGGAGACAGAGATGAGATTTTGGTTTAAAGCCAAGCCTTGGAGGCAGTGTATCGCACAGGTCTTTCTCTGAATGACTCTCAGTAAGCTGCGAGTGTGCTTTTGGGAAATCAGAGCTCCTAACAGAGTAGGGTAGGAGGCAGCTGGTTGGAACTGAGTTCCTTGTGGATGCTAAAACTTTACCTGGGTTCAAAAAGTGATTGCATGGCATGAAACTTGAAAGATAAACATGGTTTATATAAAAAGATAAATGCAGTTTAGCTAAAGCAATGGTTGGGAATGGGCACAGGGAGAGACCATCCCCTGGTCTTATCCAGTACTTTTACCTCATATTCTCATCCTTGTGAATATTTGAAGTTAACTATAGCTGAAATAACAGGGTCATGGGAGATCCTTATACAGGGTTGTAATAAATGCCTGCTCATGCTCCAGTTAGCTGACCAGATGTTCTTCAGCAACTGGCTATCCAAGTAGCGCTTTTTATGGAAAGCTGGACCCAAAACATTTTGCAGTGGCAGGTAGAAAGATACAGAAAAACTGTGGTTGTAGGCATGTTACTGGTGGGATAATCCCCCAAAAGGGTGGTCACTGGCATCAAAAGGGGAAGGAGGGAGCTGGAGACTGAGTCTGGGCTTTAAAACTCTTTTGTTCCTTCTTCAGGTTAAAGCCCAGACAAGTAATTTTCAATGGGATGTGAGACTCTAACATGAGTGAGATAAAGGGCTATTATAAAGAGCATTTCCTCTTACTGTAGTCGTTCCTCCCAGTTTTCTATAAATGTCTCAGTTAATAAAAAGGTGGTAGCAAGCACACTTCTGCGCTGTTCTTTTTGCAGGTGCGTATTTGTTCCCAGCAACTGAGATGGAGGAGGGAAGGGTTCTGAAGTGACCATATTGTTGGGAAACAATCCTAATTTTTATCACTATTTGCTTTCAAGAAATCAGCTTTTTGCACTACTTGCTCTTTCCATAAACAGCTGGAAGAGCTCTTATTAACTGAATAGGAAACAAGTATGTCATTGGGTTGTATGACATGGAAGTGAAGCTGGCTTGAAAACCCTTTTTCCTCTGTCACCTGTTCTTAAACATTTTCTTTCTTCAAGTTATTGTTGCAGAGGCCCGGGATGAATATCTTGGCAATTGGCAAAATAATGCAAAAATGTATAAGCTGGTTTCAGATTTTAATTCTAAAAATAGTCGCTATATTTGTCTGGTCAATGGGTTCTAGGACAAACTAAACAAATTTTCTTTTGATGGATCTAAAAGCACTCCTCTGGGTTAATAAAAGGAAAAAATGATTCCCAGGGAGAGGTTGGACTGGCTTTGGAAGTCTTTTGTGTTTTAGTATTTGGCGTTATAAAAATGAGGGGAAAGCCTGAACTCCAGGGAGGGTGACGGCTGGGGAAGATAACTTGATTTCAGATAGCATTGTTAAACCCTGGCAGATGCTTTTTATGAAGGGCCAGGCAGCTGAGGAGCGCTTCAGAAAATATGATTTTACATGGGATAGCAAAGAGCAGCTACAGCTGATGGTGATATTCATCTAATTCTCAGAAGGGAAGAAACGCAGCGACAGTTGGCAATACTCAGACGTCTTGGAGTGCTTGGCCCCCTCTCAGATTACACTGAAATTATTAATGTTCCTCTTTCCCAGTATACACAGAAACACTGATGACAGCATCTCAGGGATTCAGCCTGCTTTGATTGTTTTTATCTGTGGAGCCCCAAGAGCTTCTGTGCAAGTTTTTTTGCCCATGTAACATGCAAGCAATTCATCTAGAATTTCGTAGGTCAGCCCCGGAGTAATTCCTGGGAGACATTTCCCTCCCCAGCTCGGGAACAAGTGCACCCGACAGCAGATGAACACCACCATGATTTGGCATGGTCGCTTTGCAGAGGAGGGTCATAAATTAGCGAAGAGGTGTGGTGCTCACGAGCTCTTCATAGTTTTGTATGCTGGAGGCATCACTGTTGTATCCTCCCCAAAAACTGTACTTTCTGAAATAAAATGGTGTCCAACCCAATGATGGTATCTACTATTTCTATACCCTATATGGGGTTTGAGTCCAAGGGACTGTGAACTGACTTTTGCAACCTCAAACAAAATATATGGGCTAAAGCAGGGATACTTCTGCCCTGAGGAGAGTCAGATAATGTTTAGCAGGCTTGAAGAGCTGTGGCTGGGACCGGGAAAGATGCTGGATCAATGTGAGATGGAGGCTGGCTGGGATTTGGACAGCCCATTAGGCCCGATACAGGAACAGAGGAAGCACCCTGTGGTTTTAATGAAGACTTTGGTTTTCTGATTCATTTGGAAAACAGTGTTCAGAATGGTATGTCATTTCCTTATCTCATGAGCATTGGTTAATTAGAGCCTACATGATAGCTAAATGAGTTTTGGTGCAGCTCTACAAAACTGGAGGGAAAGGAGAAAGAAAACAAAAAAGGGAGAACAAAGGTTGGATTAAATAGAAGTGTTTTTTTTTTTTTTTTAATATTTCTTGATAAAAATGTCTTGGGGGGGACCATTAGACACTTTCAAATTAAATATTTCATTCTGGTGAAAACAAATTGTCACCAGCTCAGTGACAGGGGAAGAGGTTATATGATAAATTGATGGAGTGAACAATTGTGTTCACCTTCCCAGATCAGAACTTTTGGGTGAAAATTGGCCTGAAGGAACTCAAATAGGAAATAGTGAACTATCAACCCGAATGTAATTGTAAGCTGCAAATTAATTTGCTTTTTGGTATCAGAACAATGGCAAATGTGAGAAAACTTTAACAGGCTTCATGGAAACAAAATACTGGTCATCTTCCTCACATACCAGGCAAACTGATAGAACATATAAAAAGGAAAAAAATTATTGTATGTAAATAGAATGAGGGTGTGACTCTTTTTCAGGGGATATCCCTGCTTCTCACAAAGCTGGTAGTGTTACTGTTCACTGTCCAGATCCAGGCTATCCAGATCCTTCTGCAGAGCATTCCCACCCTCCAGCAGATCAACACTCATTTGCAACTTGTTGTCATCTCTTATATCTGTCATTGTCCTGGCTAAATGCTGAGGAGCTCAGGTTCATTTCTGGTCTTTAAAAGAAGAGAGAGTGTGGGGAAAGCCGAGCTGGTAATGTGTTCTTAACAATCTTAATTACAGTTTCAAAATTAAACTAGCTAACAAACCAGCAGAAAGCCACATTTTGTTTTAAAAAAAAAAAAAAAAAAAGACAAAAATGTGCATGTGAAAGGTAAAAAGTGAGTATGTGGGTGAAGCCAATTTCAGCATTCTCTTGATATTGCAATCATGAAATGTGGTTGTTTATAGTACCTGACGGGATTTCAGAGTTGGCTTTTATCTGCAGGGTGTAGGAAGTGCTCAGGCCCTTTCTTGAGTTAGTTATAAATACTAATTTTATAAAACCAATGTTGAAATGCTACAGAAACTGTTAGAGCCAGACAGCAGAACTCATTGGTACAAATGTATTTGGGAACTAGCAGAGCTGTCTACAGACAAAAGGAAAAAGAAACAGCCTGAGGGTTTTGTTGTTTATTGGTACTGTCTATGGCAAAGTGAATGAGCTTGCTTGGGGTGGGTACTGTTGCGGTCTCATGCTTTTGATTCAGGCCTTGCTTGTTAGGTTGCACTCCTACAGCTGATCCTGGCAGGAAAAAGTCATTGTAACATTGAATTTAAACTCTCGTGTGTGTTTTTACTGCTGTGTATCAAAATAGTGGCTTTCATACTTGCTAACTTCTAGGGGCACTGAATTCAGGAAAATAATATTGGAGAATGGGACTGCAGCATGATGCCTGCTGGTTTGTAAACAGATTTGGTGCATTTCATTTCTGTACCAGGATGAACTGCAGGATATAATGTTGGAATAAAGAGAACCAGCTATTTGCATCATTATGAGATAACATAATGACTAAGTTTTACTGAAAGGAACAAAGTTTTAGTGGCTGAACAAAGCCTCTGGCAGCAGCTTCTTTTTCCATTCCAAACACTTTTCCCCCTCAAACTGAGAGGAAACCTCGTGATGCTGCTTGTAAAAAGTAACACCGGTGAGTTGACATTATTTGGAGGATGGGAGGTCACACCAGTTGCTTCTCAGAGTGCAACAGATGTTCCTTCCTAAAAAGGACATGCTGTACTCTTTCTCTAATGTTCTGGTGTCTCCAAAATACTGTATATCAAGTGCTGCAGCTTTTGCGCAGAAGTCTTGGCATTAGGTATTTATAGTTACTCCTACACAGGATGACTCAGCCCCCCTCTTTTTCACAAAAGAACACAGCTGGTTAAAGCGTTCCAAAAATTGTCAAGTAGGGAAACTTCACAACTGAAATGGATTGTGCCCCAGGGGTTTCACCGCTGCATATATTTTGATTCACTGATGAAGTCCTCTGGTAGCCTTGGTACCTGGGTTCTTTTCAGTGGAAGCAAATGAAAAAAAGGATGAGGATACACTCTCTTAACAAGTTCCTTACTAAAAAAGCCCCAGCATGATGTGAGGATGCACTGCGTTGTTTTTAGGCAGCCGCTGGTTAACGGCTGCTGCTCCTGATGAACTGCACTAAGTCCACTGAGAAAGAAAGCTGCTATAAATGTACTCAAGGAAATGCGCTGCATTTAACTTAGTTTCACATTTATACTGACATTAGAGGTGGACGGTGGTCTTGCTATTGTCCTGGGATTCCACTTGCTGTGCTGTGATACATTTTTGTCCCTTTGCTTTCATAAATGAGCTATTAACATGTCTTTGTAGATGAAGGTTGGTTAGTCTGGTGTTCAATATTGATTTGGCCAGCTATCAAACAAGGATGATACTAAGAAATTGCAAGGCTACTGTGCAAAAAGAGCAGTCACTTCTATCTTGCTACCCCTACGCTTTCTCTGACATATGGGATTGGACTTGCTGTTTGCAATCCAAAACAAATGTCTAACTAATAATAATACTTTGTTTTACTGGAAGTTGGAGATAATGGGGAGGTAGTCGTCTTTGTGCCAGGAATTTTAAAAGGTCGAATCTTTGGTTAAAGGACAAAGTCCCAAGATGAGGGGGTGATGGAACAGACACCTGCATGTGTTCTAGAATGAAACCATTGGATTTTCATCTGCTAATTCTGGAGAATCTACTTTTATCTGCTTCCTTTTCTTCTCTCTTTCCCTTTATTTTTATTTTAAACCACACCACAATGACTATATGGTCCTATCCCCCCATTAAGTCACTGAACTTACGCTTGTACTCTTTCTTTCTTGAGACTGGAGTCAGATGCCAACTCTCTAGAGGATGTGGGTGCAACATACATCCCATTTCTTACCTGAGGTTAGTGCCAGCACGAGTTTTATAACTCACAAGACACTTCACATTAGTAAATTAAAGCAGTGTAGCAAGACTTGAGCATTACTGAGTAGTCCATCGTACCCAGTTGTTTCAACCTGTCCTCACTATATGCAGTCATTTCTGTGTTTTACCATATAAATTTTACAGAGAATGCTCAAGATCATTGTCTGATTTTTATTTGACTTCAGGTTGCACTGGTGCAAATCTAAATACCGCTACTGTGCTCTTAACTGTTCAAGTTCTTACTTAGGTGAAATAAACAGAAGTCAGTGGAAGCCATATGGCTTATAGAACAGCATATATTTAAAGCTTTTTTTTTTTTTTTTTTTTGCTCCAGGCAAAAGTAGTATGTTAGTAGCTAGTCAAAACACGTTTCTTAAGCTTTGATGTTGATGTACATGCATGTGTATATATAAAATATATATAAAGTTTATATAAAATCCCCCCAAACTGCTGTTTTACAGTTTATACAGCAAATACATTGCTTCCACTCATGTTAGTAACTGTGCTGAGCATCTGGTAAAAATTATGTATTTCTTTCTGATCTAATGTCCATTTGCAGCTCTGATTTTGAATTTGTTTGCCTTGTTTAGTAACCATTCTAGTTTTCTTGCTTTTTATCTCATTGATTATCCTGCACTCTGTCGTAGCACTCAAAACTTGTGCCAGTGTTGCATCAGCCATTATGCAGCTGAATCTGAAAGTAGCATCATCGGGTTTTTCCTCTTTTTGCTTTCTTTTGAATGGGAACTGCAGTGGTTCTGAAAACTCTTGGTTTGGGAAATCTTGCAAGATCAAATCCTCCAGTACAGCACAAGCTTTAGAAGTACAGGGTCTCCTCCTGTGCCCTGTTACTCTCTCATCATTGACTACTCCATGTGCAGCCGCTGTGATAGCCGAATTTCAGATATACACCATGAGCCTAAGTGGCTGCAAATCACTGGTAAGTTCCAATTAACCTCCTTCCCAGGGTTGCTGTGAAATGATAACACATTTCACAGGAGGAAAAAAAAAAAAAACAACCAACACCTCATTTCCAATTTCCCACTTCATGAAGTCGCTGTGGTGAGGCTGCACCTTCAGTACTGTGTTCAGTTGTGGGCCCCTTGCTACAAGAAGGACATCGAGATGCTCGAGTGAGTCCAGAAAAGGGCAACGAAGCTGGTGAGGGGTCTGGAGAACAAGTCCTATGAGGAGTGGCAGAGGGAGCTGGGATTGTTCAGCCTGGAGAAGAGGAGGCTCAGGGTCAACCTTATCACTCTCTACAGGTACCTTAAAGGAGGCTGTAGTGAGGTGGGGATTGGTCTATTCTCCTATATTCCTGGTGACAGGACAAGGGGTCTAGGCTAAAATTGCACCAGGGGAGGTTTAAGTTGGCTATTAGGAAGAACTTCTTTAATGAAAGGGTTGTTAGGCATTGGAATGGGCTGCCCAGGGAAGTGGTGGAGTCACAGTCCTTGGAGGTCTTTAAGAGACATCTAGATGTAGAGCTTAGTGATGTGGTTTAGTGGAGGACTGGTTAGTGTTAGGTCAGAGGTTGGACTCGATGATCTTGGAGGTCTCTTCCAACCTAAATGATTCTGTGATATGAAGCAGCCTGCAGCTGAGTTTCAGTAACTCAGCTGCGCTGGTGGCCATGCCATTGGTATGCAGGGGATTGGCTTTAGCCCAAGTGCAAGACCACTTTTCTATGGGTCAGATGCTGCTTCTGAAGTGTGTGGCACTGAATACACCGACTTTGTGTTGTTTGCCCAATTGTCATGTTTGTATTAATGCAGTTTAATCTGAGACTCTTTTGTGATACTAGTTCAATTTTATGGTATGAGTTAAATGATGTGTAATTACCCTGAAGGCAACTTAGTGTTTCTTTGAGCCTCATAGGGAAACAACAGCCTGATGCCTTGTTTTATCTCAGGTGTTCTCCCCTTGCTAATAAACAGGATGACAATAAGAATTTAGGTTGAAAAATGTTTTACCTAGCATTTGTATAGCGTTTTTCTTCAGAGTGGCTTGCAGAAATTAAATAATTAATCCCAACAACATTCCTTTAAGATAGGTGAATAGTATTACCTTTATTTTACAAATAGGCAAACGAGACAAAATAATTTGTGGTTTTGAGCAAAGTGTCAAAATCCCAAGGTGTAAAAAAAAACAAAAAAAAAAACAAAAACTGACTTTGCCTCTGTTTCAAGTGACATCCGACAGGAGTAATAGGGGCAGCTCAGACACATTGTGCCTTGTGAAAGCTGCACCCAGCCACCGAGTCATCTGCAGCAGGGTCATCAGATGTAATTTGTATGCAGATCAGTTCTTATTTATTTACTCAAAATGTTTTTTGGTTAGATATAGTGGAATTTCATAGTTGCTGGAGTTATGTGTGGTGTTTGTCTTAGCTGTTTGGATCTGGCCAAGAGGCTGTGTAACCTCCAGAACCCAGCAGATCTCTTGAGGGAAGTAATTTTTTATAACACAC
This sequence comes from Netta rufina, assembly GCF_964035555.1. Lineage (NCBI taxonomy): Eukaryota > Metazoa > Chordata > Aves > Anseriformes > Anatidae > Netta > Netta rufina. The sequence goes on from NC_140124.1 coordinate 60,580,688, forward strand.
TGCAGAGGGGAAACGACCTCTCTTCTCAGTTTTCTTCTTTTATAGACTGCTGAAGAAATCAGAGTCGAGGCTTGAAAGCAAAACCAGACAAGGAGAGAATGCAATGAAATATTTCACACAGACTTGAAAGCTTCCGGTGACTGCATTTCTCCTTGATGTAGGTCATCTCTAGCCAGTAGACTTTAGTGGGCTTTGTTAGAGAAATTTAATTTTACTTCATACATGATGCCTTTGATATTTTTAAATTTGTTTTTGTTCCGGTTTGATGAAAATGGCAGGTATTCCTGGGGAGGGCTGGTGGCTGCAGGGTTGCATTGTTGTCTTCTCAGCACCATTGGCCTTGCAACCTTGAGGCCGTTTGCATAGCTGGAAGTTGCTGGGTGCAGGCCCATGAAAATAGCCCTGCACTGGCCATTTCTGAAGAGAAACAGGCACAGCAATATTTACAAACCTAAGTGCAGGACTTATTTTTTACACATAGTGGCTTTAGACTTTAAGTAGAATGGCCTATGTTTATGTGGAGAAGTAGGCCTTTAGTGCTAAATAAAATGTTGCTGGTAATTACTGCTGGACGCTGTGATTCAGTCACCTGTGGCACCATGTTGTTAGCATCGCTTCTGGTGTGGTTTTGGTCTAAAACAGCTCTTTTGAATGATTCCTGGGCAAACTTGGGAAGCTGGTATGGGCTGTGCCTGGCTCCCCATGGATCACGTGCTTGAAGCCAGCAGGGGAAGAACCACTAGGTGTCTTTGCTTGTGGTCTTATCTCACTCCTCCTGGGAGATGCTCGGCCTCTGGAGCTAGAGTGGAGACAAATTTGGCTTATTAAGGATTTTTAAAAGGATTGATAACTCTTCTGTTACTGATTTTTTCTTAAAAATAGCTCTTTCAGAAATCCAGGCTCATTTGGAAACTTTTTTTTATTGTGCATCAAGTTAAAACCAAGTCATTGTAATGTATGTGCTGGTGACAGCCCCAGTGGAGCAGCTGTGTCTGCCTGTGGGATGTTTCACAAAGGGAACAGCACCAGCAGGCAAGCTGCAATCTCCTCTGCCAAACTTCCCCAGCCTCTGCTGTGGTTCCCTAACAGCCATTCAGATGGCTTATGGAAGCTGATTTCCATAATGTGCCCTCATAGTTTTAAAAAAAAAAAAAGAAGGGGGGGGGAGGGGGGAGTAGAAGCAGAAACAGCATGTGCTCCTCACAGCCAAAACCTCCCCCTGCACTGGTGCTGCAGCTCAAACAGGATTTGCTGTGATGCTGGTGGGGAGTGTTGGTTTGCTTGCTGCCAGGGCTTGGCAGGGCTGCCAACATGGGTGCTGCTTTTGGAGAAGTTTGTGAGAGAAGATTGAGGGAGCCTGCCTGGTTGTGTGCATGAACCAGGAAGCCTGTGGTGTCCCTCAGTGATTTTCCCTCCGCCTCCTCTTTCTCCCAGCAGGGGAAAACCTCTGCTCCTTCTGGGGAAGCTGGTTTTCCATCTCCAATGGTGCTTAGGTTCTTTATTTATAATGCCGTAGGTGAAGCCCGTCATTAAAGCAGCAATGTTTTACTGAGGTGGTGCATTTCCATGCAGGGGAAGGTTCTCTGGAGCTGCTCCAGTTCACAAGTAAAAGCATTTTTTCCGCTTTAGCCAACTTGTTTCTCCACAAGCAGTTCCACCCAGCCCATGTCCAGCTGATGTAGGCCACCATAGTCAGGGGAAATGAGCAGTGCTCACCCTCCATGTGTTGGAGCACCACACAAAGCCCTGCTCCCCTCTGCTGCAAGGTCTCTGAAAGCCACCCCTGTTGGTGGGCCTGCACCTGGAGATAATTTAAACCTGCAGCCGCATCAGCAATCCTCAGGATGGATATGTGATGGCCAGTGTGCAGAGATGGATGAGGATTTGGAGTTGAAGTACGGATACTGTCATTTATTCTTGGGCAGGAAATGAGTCCCTGAGAAGTGCAGGGTCTGTGCATTTCTAAGTTTTCACGTGCTTGTGAGGCTTTCAGGGAGGAAGAGTGCAATGAACCGTTGATATTTTTAGAGGGGAGTGGAGCAGCAGAGTATAGCAATACAAGTCTGTCCATGCAGCACAGTGCTTCACTTAATAAGAGAATGAATTTATGATTTTTTTTTTATTTCAGTCAAGATTTCTTTTATTTCAATAAATCAAGATTTCTTCATCCCCTCTAGAAATTGCTAGTGGCCAAGGCTGTATCCAGGAATGTTTTCAGAGAATTAAAAACTAAAAGGAAAAAAAAGGTGTGGAAGTATAAATCCCTTAACAAGCTCCAGACATTTCTTTTCCACTCTCAAGCATCCAGCTATCCCTCAAAATGCAAAACTGCAGCTAAATAGTTATCGTAGTTTAAAGCTAGTTTAGGTATCTCTACACAGCTATATAGAGTTTTAACACAGACCATTAAATAGAGATATCATCCTAACTCTACTGATTATTCCCATTTCTTCTGTTCTGAATTTTCTTTGCTTTAACAGCAAGTTAAGGAACCGTATTTTCTGATATAAATTTTTTAGGTAAACATGAAAAGAGCATATTTTTTGAAGTTTCCTATACTGTGGATTTGCAAATAAACTACCTTTACTGAGGTGGTTTATTTGCATATTTTATATCGTTTCCCATTCCTGTGTGTTTTTTCATGTGAAATATGATGCTTCTAAAGTGCCTTACTTGGAATAGTTTGAAAGACTGTGTAGTCTTTAGAGTATTGTCCATTTATTATGAATATCATGCCAAGGTGGGAAGTGTTTTTTCATTATTATGTTGCTCTTGAGGGGTTTGTTTTATCAGGTTGAATGAAACTTGACAAGTTGCTCTTTGTACGTTGTCACAGGGCATTTTCCATAACACAAACAGTGAGATAAAAGAGCAAGATCTGACCCTGCCTGACTAAACTTTCAGTACCCAAAAGCAAAACAACCTTTCCGTGCAAACCCTAGGGGAATTCAGGAATTATCCCAAACCCAAGCCTTTTGTGTGTCCATCTGATGCTGGGAGCAATGTTTGTCAGCTGCATTGATCTACATTAAGTGGATGACTTTCGTTGGGTCAACGTGTTTTAAACACACAGGCTTTGGTGGCAAGCATAATGGAGTTCATAAGAAGAAGCCAGTGTCCCAGCATGGTCAGCTTGGCACAAAAGAAAAACAAAATACTCTTTCCTGCTGTGTAAGAGGCATTGCTTGGTGACTGTTGCTTTTGGGACAGGAATACACAAATGTGTGAGACAGACATTCATATAGCTTAAAATAGTAGGGACTTTCTAGTAAGAGTGAGGTAATCTTGTGTAAACAGATTTGCATGAGGAAGAGATACAAGGAGACTAATCTTATTTTCTTGAAAGAGAACTTCTTTTTGTTGAGGTTTTGTTTCAGTAAAAATAAGGTTCACTTGATATGACATCAAGTTGTTGTAGTTAAGATATGAATTTTTTGTCTTTCAGGCACTTAGAAGGAGGAATTTCCCAGTGTAATAAAGCTTTGTAAACTTTAACAACTAATATGCAATCAGATGGACTGCTAGTAAGCAGTACTGTTTTTCCATATTAATTTTTTGCTTTGAATTTCAACAGCTCCTTAAATACACCACAAAAATATTTAGAAATTACATTCATCTTTAGGTTAGATTTTTTTCAAAAAAATAAAAAAATAAAAGGGACGATGGACACATGTCCTTAGTTAAGAACAATAAAAAAAATCATCACAGTAAACTGGCACAAGTCTTGCCTGTCCTGTCAATTATAGCTTTCAAAGCAAAATATAGGTACCTGTAAACAGTATCATACCTATAAATACATGTCTCTGTATGTTCTCATGGGTGCATTTCTCCTTTATAGTTTCAGATATCTGTGAACTCCGCTAAGAGTTTCACCTTGTCATGATGTGTTGCTGCATTGGATATTAGAGCAGGAAGAAACAGCATGGGTTGAGGCAGTTTTCGTTAGGGGAGTTTGGTTAGTGGATTAATGTAGCCCTTTCCTCCATCTGTTATTTGTTATCTGTTATTTGTTTGTTCACCACTTTATGCTCAAAGCTTTTTTGTGATTTAAGCGATTTACATGGGAAATAGATGTGAATCACCCTGTCATTTTTATTTCCACTTTTTTCCACAAAATTCAAAATTAGTTTCTAAACAGTTCTAAATTTTGTAAGACCTTTCAAACTTCTTGCAGAGTCACAGTTTCAAGGAAAACTTTTGTGACCAAAAGAACTTACTTTTTCTCCTCTTCAGCAGATTTTGTTGAATGTAACCTTGAATGTAACAATGTTTATCCCTCTATCAGAAGAGAGGTGAAAGCAGGCTATGGAGTCCTCCTTATCAGTACTTAGAACCATAATCTGCAATAAGCTTTTATCTGACAGAAAATCCGTTTAAAAAGGAAAATGAGATGCTATAGAGAAGCAAGGAATATAGACGTTGTATTTAAGTAGCTGACTGATAATTAAATGGTTTGGAAGAGGACAACCACTTCTCTGCAGTAATATTTTAAAGCCCAAGTGACCAAAAATAGCACTGTTTATTCTCTTGTAACTATGGACAAAATGGTAACTTGTACTTTGCTGCTTTTTCAAAATGGATACTTGGCCATGCTACAAAGTGGTATATGAATGTTTTTTCTTGGTTGGAAAACAAAACAAAACAAACAAACAAACAAACAAAAAAAAAAAACACAACAAGAATATTTCAGATATAGGAAACATAAAGCACATTCTCTTTTATTTGGACTTTTTTTATAGCTCAGGAAAAAATACTACCTGATGTTGCAGCAGTGTTGATTTCTGTGTGAATAGTTGATCCTATTCACCCTGCAAACAGGAACGTGAGACCAAGGCCTGCCCTGAATTATCTGCTTCTGCTTGGGCTGTGAGTGCCCTGTGATGCCTCAGCAGATAATACAGGGACTTAAACATGTCCTTTTATGAAACTGGAATGAAAAAACCTGGATAAAACATTTAAAGCAGAAATTCTGGGATTGCTACTGTGTCCAGTCAACCTGAGGACTGGAACTATGTCAGGTTTTTCTCAGGATTTTTCTTTGGGCTCTAATTATTGTTGTGCTGAAAAACAATGAAATCTCAGGAATATAAATCATACCAGTGTAAATTAAACAAAACAAGCAAACAAAATCACATAAATAAAGCAAATACTGTTTTCCCTAACAAATATTTGTTTCTTAGGTGGCTAGCTGGTATTGTGGTGGAGGTGTGGGAGGACAGGTTGGCTCTGTGCATCCTTCAGCCTGCATTTTTTCAGTGAGGACATCCCCTTGCAACCGTGGTTGGCCTGTCTTGGATGAAGTTTATGCAGCTGCCTCTTCTCTTGTTCAATTAGCTGATTAGCTTGCTACACTGTCCTAGGCAAATTAATAGCTTCTCTGTGGCAGTAGGAATATAAGCCATTATGGAGCCTGTTGTAGGATTGGAGATTTTTTTTTAGCTTTATAATAAGCTCATTGATTACTTAACTAGAAAGGGGGAGGATTCAATTTGGGTAATGTTCCAGATAATTTACAAATATCCTCTGATTGGATTATGTTGCAAAAGTACTGAGGAGCTTGGATCCCAGCAGGGAATTATATGAAGCTTTCATGTGTCTTCATGACCCCACCCTTTGCTACTTTGATTAAACAGCAGGGAAGGAAAGGAAGCCTCCCTCATAGCTTTCCAAAACACTCACAGTACTTTTGTTCCTTTTGCTTCAGTCTGGTTTGCAAAAGTTACAGCTTTGGCTTCATAGCAACTGCTATAATTACAGCTGTGAAAGGATTTCAGTTATAGCACCCTTTTTTCACACTGTCATACCTTTTCAACAGGTTACTTTTTGGGGAATTATATTTTCCATGCTGTGTGGTAGTGAGAAGAAATTATACTTTCTCCACTTGTCCTTAGGTTCTGGCACTGTTGGAAAAATACACGTGAGCCAATTTTTTTTTTTTCTTCCTAACATCTGCACAAGCTTTCATTTGACATGACGTGTAGATGTAACTTCTGAAGATCAAACAGTCATACTCAAGGAATATATTTTAAAAGTTTGAAAATTCAAGTGTTTTCTGGTAAGCTCACGGTAATAAAATATCTGAAAGGTCTTTGTCTTAAAAGGAAGGCCTTTTACAAAGCCTGAAAAATGTCCTTCTTGTAACTGACACCTGTTAGGAGCAGAGATCAGGTAAAATGTGGACTAGACTGCATGTATCTTCCTCTAAAAGCAGCAAAGAACAGCCATCCCATTGGGATTTGGGGAATATCAATGAAAGAGATGAAGATGCTACAGTGGGGCAAAATCCTTCAGTTCTTAAACAGCAGCTGCAATACGCACCCACTCTATGAGGGTGAGGAACACAGTTAGATCATCAAGTATATATTTTGAAAGTAAAAATATCTGGGAAGAAAGCAGGTGTTGACATCTCTATGCCTAATTCCTAGTTTGAGTGTCCTTCCCCTCTGTTATAGAATACGGATTTGCCTCTGGCTCATGATGTTCCCATGCTGATAAGGGGAATGCTGCATGGCAGTGAGGCAGTGAAGGTCACCTGGAAAACCCCTCCTCAGAAATCCCACATCCAAGTCAGATGGAGCCCCAGGACCAAGTCCACCATCCTAATGTGCTTGGGGCTAAAGCTGAGAACCAAGTACCCAGTGCTTCTTCGCTGGGTCTCATGGGGAAGTAGAGATATGGTAACATGATGTGCATGATCTTTTATTGGCCTCTCTTACATTTGTTAGAGATTGGTATTTTTTTTTTCTTAAACCTTCATTGTCTAACGAAGATGGTGAATTGCTAGCAGAGTTGGATTTTGAAGAGAGTGAAGTCTTTAAATGGACTCCTAATAAGATTGGGCATTGACTTCGAGATTAATGAAAAAAGTAGACATCCAGCATGGACTAAAATGTGAATCTGGACATGCAAGCCTGACCTTCAAAATGGCTTGATTAATGTGATGACTCCTATTATGCATGCTTAATTGCTCATGATGCAAAGATTGAATGAAAAGATACTGGATTCCTACAAGCATTATCTGGTGAACATGTTCTTTCAGATTGTTTACAGCTTGTAAAGCCTACCAAGTTCTTAATCTGAGTTTATTGCCTGTGTTATAGTCTTCAGGTACTTGCTACCAGGGAAGGACAGGGGAGCAGATGTATTTTATTGCTACAACAAAAACAGAACAAGACAATTATCATGAGTGCTGCTTCTTAAAAGCAAAATCCAATTCATGTATTTGCTTTTTCCCATGTGCATTTATACTGGAGGTGGAGGTGAGGTTCAGGAAACCTCTTGCTGGGCAGAAAGTGTTTTGATTCTTTATTCACGCAGCTGGGATTAGCTGGCATAATCTGTGCTCAACTCAGATGGGTACCTGGGCAGTAACCCTGTTTCCACCCTGGTGCCATAGCTTCTTCCACCCTCTGGTTTGCAGGACTGTAAACCTGTGCACTAGATCATTGAAGTGAGCTGGCTCTGAAGAGGCTTTGTAGTAAGGAAACATCTGAGCTTGTTTTGCAGCTGAGAGAATGGCCCCATAAACCCGAGGTGGGGCGGATATGAAAGGCAGCCCGAAGCTGCAGCATGGAGATAGAGCTGCTGCAAGAGGAGGGGGCACAACGGCAGCCAGTGCTAACGCTGGGTGAAGAGAAATGAGCCACACTTTTGGGAAGGTATGGTGCATCCCAGCACAGGCAATGAGCTGTGTGCAGTGAGGTTGCTCATGGAGGGCTCTGGGGCTGTGCTTTAGGTTTGTGGTGAAAACTGGTTTTGTTTTTCATGCTGGGTTTTTCATATGTACTGCCTCCATTCATCCTCTCCAAAAACATTGCTTCTTCCATTGCCCAGTTGTATTTATTTGCTATCTGGCTAGCCAGATACTTGTATTGCATTAATAGAAAGAGGTGGTTTCAAGAAAGCAAGGGTATACTTTACACAGATTGCTTTATGTTCTGCTGGGGAGGGGAGGCTGAACATACGAATTTCTAGCAAACAGATGTGTTGAAAACCTCACCAGGAGTTTTTAAGAATAACTTCCAAAGCGCGAGTGCACGGCGTCTCCCTTTTTTGGTTTAAAATATAGGCGGTGTGTGTCTGAGTGCTTCGTATATGAACGCCTCCTGACAGCTCTGTTTTTAAATGGCTGCAGAGGTGTTCTTTAGGCTGACCAAAGGCCAAGTGCCTTCATTAAGCAAGAGGTGCAACAGAAGTTTTATAAAGCAAAAATGTCATTTGTCTGCCTTTCCCACAGCTGCCTCCATGCTGCTTTCCCTCCCATAGCACAGCTCTTCAAGACTCCCTTCCTTCCACTGAGGTTTGAAAGACCTTAGCTGAACAAAGCGTGGGGTGGACCAGTTTGTTTTCGTGCGTTACATTACTGCTGCATTCACAGAAGTAGGACTTTGTGCATAATGGTCATAATAAGCAAGCATTCTGACTGCATCTTCAGTCTCAGCTCCAAACAGATGTAGAACAGACTTTATTTTAGGAGTATGATTTGGAAAGCATGTCTAGCCTTCAGTGTCGCTGGCTAAGGTATTCTCTGTTCCCATTCCATCCTTTCCAAGAGGCCTGTATTTTCAGGTTATCATATGTTTGGGAGTTTGTTAAGGTGACATTTTTTCTCTGTTGGGATTGCCCAAAGCAATTTGTAAGTGGTAATTTATATTCAAACCATATTTTATATCTGTCTTGATTAAAAAAAAAAAAAAAGTCAATTTTAATCGTGTGTAAGATTTTTGTATGTCTGTTTAGGAAGCAGACTTAAAGCAGGCCTAATGGGGCCAAGCTTGAAGTTTGAACATGATTAATCATCAAGTAGAGGTCTTCCAGAATCTTTCAGGTGTAGTGTTTTTATAATAAATGTCAAATATGTTACGGTACGGTTTAAAATATAGTGAAGAAAAGCAGAATATGTTAAAGTTTTATGTGAAATGGAAAGAAAAACAAGAGCCTCTGTTGAACTGAAACGCCCTTTATAGCTTGTGCCATTGTCTGAAGGCTGGGTGGTAGCTCTTGATACTACCCGGAGTTTTTCAGTGCAAGGAAATGATTAGACCAAGGGCAGGTTTTCAAAACTAAGCACTCCAGCTGCACCTGTGTTCATGTAAGAACAAAATAGTAACTATGTGCATGGCCAGTTGAAAGGGTTATCGCTTTATTTACGTGTCAAGCTGCAGTACCACGAGGTCCAAAGAGAATGTAAACCTGCAGGTGCTGTTTAGTCTGGGACTTTCAGAGAAAGCTCGTTTTGGCTAGTGGTTGGACTGCAGTTAAGGTGTAAGACTACTCCTTTACGGTTGTAACCCAAGGTGTCAGGATGCAAACTTGGTTGCACAGGAGTGGAGTTATTTGAGGGGGTTAGTACATTTGTACCCATCAAGTTGGGTAGTATAAGAATGCTTTCTTTGACCCAGCACTTTAATAGGTATTAAAGGTGAATGGTCATGAAGGGTGTGTAATATATCACTTCCAAGTTGTATAAGCTTTTGGTTTTGACATGTCACAGGTATGCTTCAGGACTGCACAGCAGCTGTGGGACTTCAGTGTTCAGGTGTTCACTTAGGTTTCACCTCTGAGGCAGGGGTTTCCATCCGTTAGGTGCCCAGGTTTTCACTTCTTTCTTTGCGTGTTTTTTTTTTTTTTTTTTCCCCCAATAGAAACGTTTGACATGAAGTTATCCAGGTTTTGTTTAAAAGGACTGTTTTCCCTTCTTTGGGTTTCCAAAGAAGGAGATTATCAAACTTTTGTAACTGTTATTGTTAATCTTAGGGCAGTGGTGGCCTCTCCTGGGTAGCCAAATTTATTTTAAATTCCACTGACATTTTGTAGGGAAATAAGTGGCAGAACTTCAATCTTCTTAATGGCATATTTGCAAAGTAGGTAACTTTTATTGTGGTTTGTGTAGTATACGCAGAATACCACCAATGTCTTGATTGTTTCCTAAAGCATTGAAGTTTAGCAGCACTATGTGTATCTGTCTTGCCTAAGTATTTGAAGTTTTAGTTAAATGTTTCATCCATCTACAGTAAGCTGGGAAATTGAACACTTGTTACTTTACGGTTCTCTGGAGGATTTGTAATATATTTTTTCTGTTTTATTTTGTTTTTGTTTATTTTAAATGCCCTTTCCAAGGAAAAGATGTGGTTGTTAATTTGGTCAGCTCTAAAGGTAGACCTTGAAGATTATATGTGCTGCAGACCAGCAGTTAAAGGAGTGGAAAAGTCAATTGAGGCTATTTCTACATAACGGAAAGGGTTTTCCTCTCAGAGGCCTTGGAAAATCTTGCTGGAGGTCGATACCTACTACCGTAACATGATCTTTATTTTTCCCTTTTTGTTTCCTTTTTAAATGTCAGATGCTGAGAGAAGTCTCTTCTTTACTGATGGGTAGTGGTAAAAACAGGGTTTTGTGGAAAGAGAATTCCACCTACTCTAAACAGAAAGAAAACCTAAAAATCATTTTATTTTTAACCGAATAGACAAAGCTAAGTATAAGCCTTTTCTTTTTATCCTGTTGCTTGTGATGTCTCATTTTATTCTTCCCTGCCTGCCTGAGGTCTTTTAAAAAGGAGTCAGATCACCTGTGGGCAGCTGTAAATCATTTGTCATCTGGGTTTAAACACCTACTGTGTTGCATAGTTGCTTTTTAAAGGATGTTTTTCTGTCCTTAGTTTAAAAATAAATAAATCTTTGTTTCTATTGAGCTGTGCTATTGCAGTAAGTCTAGGGTATAAATTTGCTTTAATGCTCTTATTTGTGGCTTTTTTCATCCTTTCAGATTATGGAGATGTTAAGCTATCACATTTGAAATCAGTCTGGATGGTAAGGAAATGGAGAGTAGTTGTTCAACCACTTGCATTTATCTTTATAGAGCAAAGGAAAAGGGGCAGGGCATTTTTAGAAGTTTCTTAATTCACATGAGTTTTGATGTTGCTCTTGAAGATGATAAAGCATTTCTGAAATATTGCCGGGCTATTCCATTGTATCCATAATCGGGGTATCAGTACTTGTGGGACAGCAGCTGTACTGTTTACTCTCAGAATTTATGTGGAAGACTCTTCCTCTGTGATTATAGCCTCTTCAGAATAAAGTTGTGATGCATTAATGAAATAAATCTTAGCTATATTATTGGCCCATTATTTGATAGTGGTAATAAAACTGTTCATACATAGAAGGCAGAAGTGCTTCATTAAATACTTATGCATTTTGAAAGGAGAACAGTGCATTCATTTCATTAAGATTATGCTCTGCTTTTAATGCATTTGTAAATATGGACAGAGTCAAATACTGTTTACCAGAAATAAACACATTAAAATGGTCTGGAGACTCAAGAATCCCAAAGACTGGCTGAAGAGCTCTCTGGCTCCATATTGTTAACTTTTGCTAATTCTTGCAACACAAGGGAGTTTCCAGCAAGCATTAAGGGTGCTGAAGTGTCAGTATGCCAAAAAAGGATAGGAAAGCTGATCTCAGGGGCTACAGATAGACATCACCATACAAGCAATATAATGGAAATAACAAAATGTTGTGTGATTGGCTAAAATTTTTAAAGGTAAAAATGCAGTTCTATTAGAAATAATAACAACGAAGTTGCTTGGTAAACATGTAGTATGTGTTCAGGGGCTTGCAATTTTTCTTAGTGTTTTAGCCACTTTTTTTTTTTTTAAGTACAAGATGTTATATATAATAGTTGGACAGAAGACTGATCTAAAAAGGAGATGTCAGTGTAGGGGTAAGTGGGGTTGTTTATACTGACATTCTTCAGGGCTCGATAGAAAGCTCAATATCACTATAGTCATTAAGGATCTGAAAATGAATACAAAATGATTTCTAGACTTTGCACATAACATAAAAATAGTTGTCTAAAAGGGACAATGGGGAATTCTTTGTAAAGTGTTTTGGATCAGCTGCTAAACTGAGCCAGTTGAGCAAAATGTATTCCAGCAGAGCGAAGTGTGAGGTCATATATCCAGGAATGAAGAATGTGGGTCCCACCTACCGAGGGGGAAGGGGCTTGTCTCCTTGAAAGCAGGGACTCTGACAATGATTTCAGGGTCAGAGCAGACCAGTAATTTAAGATGAATTCTCAGCAGGATAATTGGCAGAAAGGAATAATGAGTTCTTTGGGTATATAAGCAGGGGGAACAGTACCTTGGAATGATTCTTCATGAGTATGGACTATTTCTCAGGCTACTGCTAGATGTGTTTTGCAATCACTGATAAGATGCTTTCCATTTAGGAGTGGTTGTAAGCAACATAAGAAGGCATTCAGGCATCAAAGGGAAGGCCTTGCTTAGAAATCTGAACTGGTCACAGCATTTGTTTTAATGAAGGCCAAGAGACACCTAAGATGGTATTTGTGCACAGTAAAGGGCTCTCTAGTCTAGCAGAGAAAAGTGTGACAAAAACCTGTGACTGGAAGGTGATGCCACATGCATTTATGGAAGCCAGACCCTCAGCTGTTTAAGTACAATAGGGATTACTGTAGTATCCAACTATATGCATTTCTGGAAAATGTGCTGTAACTAAACAAATGATTTCATGCAGTGGAGGGTTAACAAATGAAATGTAATGTCTGGCATACACAAGTAGGCAGACTAAATGATGCACTCTATTACTGCCTCTTGGGATCATTTATTTTTACAAAAAGGAGAATTTCAAGGAGCATCATTAGTATCACAGTGTTTGTTTTTAAGAGTTTCCTGTTGATAAAATAGGGACAAATTATAACAGAACAATATCGGTTTCTGTGTACAGTATTTCTGAAGCAGTACTAAAGCAGAAATATGGACAAAATCCCATGGCCAGTATGACTTAAGGAAAAAAAAGTTTATGTCTGGGATAGAAAATATAATTTCTTAACAAGCACAAATTAAGATAAACATGACCCGCTGGTGCCAGTGAGTATATATTCTACATCTTTGCAGCATAGGTCTGGACCTATTCCATGCTGCTAGTGAATGTCCAAGTCTAGGCACAACCATGAAGAATGAGCTGGTGCTTGAGCAGGCTGTACTAGGAGTCTGATGCCAGCTTCTGACCTGTGACTGTTTCGTGAAAGACTCTGTCTTGAATCAGACCACTGAAGCTTCCCACACAGATACTTTTACATTTTCTTATTTGTTCTTTAGCTATTACTAAACTTATAGAATTTGCTGTCGGTGACTTTCAAGACTTGGTATGCGCTGCTTGTAGGGTCAGAAAGCTTTGCCATCCTGGTCAGTGGCTTTGGTTTCCTTCTCTTCTTCCTCTCCCCTTCCCTTTTTCTTTTCCCGTGCTCTGTGTCACACTTCTGATGCACTTGCAGCTCTCTCCAAGTGCTCCCTGGCCTCTGCAGTTGCTCCTTGTGCTGTCTGATGTTTTCTCCCCTGACATGCTTACTGTTCTCTGATCTGCTCTTATTTCAGCCCTGTGTCCCAGCCAATTTGGAAATGATTAAACCCTGAAAAAATATGTTCTGAAAGTTCATGCAGTAAGAAAATTAAAGGAAGGCTTCACCCCTTAAAATGAAACCTCAGCTTTTACCTAGTTTCATAGCTATGACAAGTTTATTTTTGTGCTGTTGGTGCTGTGTACAAGGCTGCTTTTGAGTCCAGCGCCACTGAGCATGTGACTTTTGAAAGCAGAGTTACTGAAGGGCAGCAATGCCATGCTATATATTCCCAAACTGGAGGGCTTCAAAGAGCTCTCCTTCCCTTTGGCGCTGGAAATGAAGGGATGAAGCAGTACCTTCATTGGCTCATGATGTGCAAACCACCAAGCCTCCAACAGTTTGTTGCTGAAATATACAACAAGTTATTTCTGTTCCTTGGTGCTGGCTGCTACCACCAATAGGTGCTTTGAGGTGTACTGTGAGCAGTTCACAGATGAAGATGTTGGAAAGTTAGACAGCGTTGCTGCCTTTGGAATTATGCTTTTTTGTCTTATAAATTTCATCCTCTCTCCATTCTGGCATTTGGGTTTGGGTCTGTGACTGAACCTGATGGGCTGAACGCAACGAAATCAACTCTTGGTGTGAGATTTGCTGCCTTTGCCTCTGTTAGGTAAGAGGAAGCTGTTTCACAGGAGAATGAAGTGGACAGACCAAGCTTATTTTACAGGTTTATAATACAAGATTATATCTAGTGCAGATAACCTTGTCTTTTTATTTATTCCTTCTGAAAACAAAACCCAAAAAAGCCATCCCCAAGCCTACCAAACCCTTCAACCTCTGATAACTCTGGTGCTTATTTCTTTCAGTAGTTCATAATCTTTCAGCCCTCTCCCCATGAATCTGTGTGTGTTCAGCTGGTGTTACCTGCTGTTGGACAGGGGCTGACTCTGGCCCTTCTCAGCCTGCTGGCATCTCTACCTTTGCCTCACACTACAGCATGTCCCAGTTGTTACTCTGCCTTCGTTACATATCATCTAAGGTAGCCTTCTGCATGGGCCATAAGTTTCTGTTGCCCCATCTTGTGGAGGCGAGCGACAGGGCCTTGAGGAAGTGCCTCTGACAGAACTCTTGTCTCAGCAGGTAATGTGTAAAATAATCAAAAGTAGGCAAATGCCAGCTGCAGATGTGTGAAGTGGCAATACATAAACTTAATCATCTTTGGTTAAAACCTTATTATGGTACTTATTACACAGTACTGCAGCTGTAGAGCGCTGTTTTTTCCATTCCCCATGAATGCACCTCCAGCGTCAGAGCTGAGCTCTCAGCTTTGATCTGGGAAACTGTACAATTAGCACTTATTTGTGGAAACATCGTCCTTGTTTATTTTTAAAGCCAGTGGAACTCAGAGGGAAAGTTTTTGTTTTTCCTCGGTTCCCTTGAGAAAGTCTCGTTCATCCCAGCTCCTGTCCACGAGTTTCAACAATCGTCCTTTGTCGTCGCGCAGCATCCTCAGGCCCAGGCAGCTGATCATATCCATGTACGTGGTGGCTGGGTGGGAGGCTGCTGGATCTGCCTCTTCGTTGATAGTCTGGGACCCTACAGAGAGGAGGGTGTGAGAGTGGTGTTTGAATGATCAGAGGGGAGTGGGAGAAGAGAAACTACGAAGAAAGTAGGGATTAATTGTGGATGCTTCACTCCTGGAGGTGTTCAAGGCCAGCCTGGATGAGGCTTTGGGCAACCTGATCTAGTGGGAGGTGTCCCTGCCAATGGCAGGGGGATGGAACTGGATGGTCTTTAAGGTCCCTTCCAACCCAAACCATTCTGTGAGATGGCACAGGGACAAGGTGTTTCTGAGGTGGTCATCAGTGTGCTGAGACTTTGGTGTGTGCAGGATGGGAGAGATGGGAGCTAACGAAGCAGCCTTGGAGTCTTCTGTTATGCTTGTACCATGTAATGGATAAGTTTCATTCAACTCTGCCCATCAATGTTACTTGGTTAATAATAAGAGTTCCTAGTAATTAATAACTGGCATAATTAGGTTAAGTTACAGAGTAGCGAATGGGGATTTCTCATCCATGGAGATCTCATTGTTTCAAGTACAATGTGGGTCCTGTTTCCAGAAGCCCACCTAGAGACTTTAAAGAGTTTTGTCTGTCTGTTTTTCACAGTGTTTCTGTCATATGTTTTCATATAGCTATGTGTGATTAACTTTCCTATTGAGTTCTATTACATGTTTAAATATTCACATTAGTAAAACAAACAAAAGCATTGAAATAATCAAATTCACCTCTTAGTTTAAATTAAAAGCATGAATTTATTAATGATGTCAAGATGCAGTATGAGACTGAATACTATTTTTCATTTCTGTTTACATGTTTATGCATACGCAAACACGTGCAAGCAGCATAACAGTAATTAAGCAAGCTGCTAGCATTTTTGCTAATCTGATTGTCTTGGAATGTTCTCATGTTCTCATCAGTTTTTTGCTTTTTTTAATTATTATTTTTTTTAGATGAAATATTCTGGGTTCATCAGAATGAAAGCACTTAAATATAGAGATTTGAGAATTCATAGGAGAAGTAGCCCCAGGTGAAAATGAATCAATGTCGGTTTTTTGGTTTTGAACAACTTTCAGTTTGTAATTGCACACTTATTATAGATTTATTGTATTAAAAGCTGAAATAACAATACTACATAAAACAGTCTTGTGTAATGATATGCTCAAGATCCAGGTTTGAAATATGAGCCAAAATACTTTAAAATGGTTTAGAGGAAATTCTGTTTCATGTTTGTGGTGTGTGCTTTTTTGTTTGTTTGTTTTGTTTGCTTTGGAGCTTGTTTTAATGCATAATAACCCCATGAGGGAGAGCAACATAAGAGTTGTCATAACTATCAAGGCAACAAATCTTCTGTAGCTGATTTTGTATGTCTGTGTGAAAAATCAGACCAGAAGTTATGCAAGGTCATATTGGAGTAGTCAGTCTTATATATAATTATATATACACACATAGTCATATCTATATATATACATGTGTGTATGTAAAAACACCTGTGCTTGTGCAAACCATATAAGTATATGCACATGTTTGTGCATGCATGCAAATAAACTATATTAGCAGCAGGCCATTTCTTTAGGGTTTTGAAAACACCATTAAGTTCCTGGAGGTCTCCTGCTCTAGACTTCAGAGGAGTGTTGTTTACAGTTTTAAACAACGTCGACAATCACAGCACTTTTTCCTTTTGCCCATATTGATTTTAAATCCTGCTCTCAAGATGACTAGACTAATAAATACTGCCTCTTTCATTTAGTAGTAGAAGAATAGATGTTGATCATATTTCCTCCCAGGACCATTTCATGAAGCTATCCATTCTCCCATGACTGAAAGATGAATTCATATTTTTGTGCATAAAAACCTCTGGATGTCTTAACTAAATTGCTCTCCTCTCAATAGTATGTCAAAAGAAAGTAACTTAGCACCATACTTCTTATGCATTCAGCCTCTTTCTCTGATGCAGGCAGGCAGGGTGAGTAGTGTATTGCTTTCTTCGTAAGACTTTAAGGACCATTTCTATCAGCTCTTTCATCTGAATTAAAATGCTGTCAGTAAAAATGTTGATGATAACCTTCTTTCATCTCTATCTTCTTTTGCTGAAGATGATTCTTCTTTCATTCAATCCTGACACAATGCTACTAATCCAGTCTTTTAGTTGTTTTGTGTAGGAAACAGGGCTTAAGTAGAATGTTTCTGTGTCCCTTATGTGTGTTTTTATAAACCTGTGTTGATGCTTTTTGACACAACAGTGTTAGAATCTCAACAGCATAGTGTCAGGCCTTCAAATCCTCGTCTACTTAAAGTATGGATGCTTCATACTTTAAATGAAGCATTCATTAAAATGTTTGTTGTATCGTTATTGTGATATTCTGTAGTCATCCAGATTTTCAGTTTTCTGCCCTGACTCTCTGAACTTCTAGCAGAAATGCAGCCACCTAGACTAATGGAGATACCAGGCTTAGAACTGAGGGGACCTTTGCCAGATGGTACAGACCCATGCTTTTCTCAAACAAATCTGCTTCAATTCTAGGGAAAGAATTAGGATGATCTCATTCAGCCCATAGATGTTTGATCTACTCATAATAAGGTATCTCCCAGTGACTTACTAGATATGAGAGATGTATTGTATGAGAGTGTGAGATAAAGTGCACCCTAAGACCCAGATCCAAGAAAGTGTACGGATCTTCTCTCAGTTTGCATAAAACTATGTTACATGCTTTCTCCCTTTGAGTAAGTGTAGGTACCTACAAATGGCAACAGGCATTGAGAGTCTGCCACATTGTGGGGTGATCAGTGGGAAATGTTGAGGAGTGTGTCCTATGTCCTCATCCTCTCTATGCTCCTGTGTCCTCTACAGAGCTTTAGGAGGAACCTTTTGATTACTTACCCATTCCCTCTTGGGATTAAAGGTGCTTCTGCCCTTTCTTTCAATAATCAAGGGAGAAAATCCATCTGGAGAGTGAGAGGTGGCTGCTTTTTCTTACAGACTAGTTCATGTGTGGCAGGTTGAGCTCAGGGAAAGGCTGAAGCACATAGTGCCTTAAAGCATCCCCCAGCCAGCAGCCATCACCCATGGGACTGCTCCATGCCTCCAGTCTGAGCTGCTGCCCTCAGTGAAAGGGGTACGGGACCAGCAAGAAGGGCTTATAATCTCTGTGAGCTGTTGTTTTCGGAATCAGCTGGGAGGTTGGGTTCTCAACCACAGTTCTTGGCTCTGAGGATAGTTTGCATGTTAGATTTTACACTGAAAGTTTGTTGGATGACATATACACTCAGCTGGTTTTATCCCCAGCTGGGTATAGACAGTAAGAAAGTGAACAACCTATGGACATTCCAACTTTTAGCAGACTTGTTACACTATTGTATGGCCCAGGAACCAAGGCTCTTGGACTTCTCAAACAGCTTCATACCGAGACCGCTGTGTTTAGCCTTTCCATCAGAGTTGGAGGGACATGTTGTATAAAGAGAAACAGGTAGCTGGATTAACTCAAATTCTGGACTCAATGTGTTTTAAGACAGTGTTAAAGGAAATCTCTTTAAGGCTTGGTTATGATAAAATGTCATATCAGCAGAATATGAAGTATGGTAAATCCAGTGGAAAAGACAAGTATACGATAGGGTTACATATGTGCAGGAGGAGTCTGGATTTAATTATTGTCTCAATTCAGTATGTAATTCCCTACTGAAATATATTATACGTTCAGAAAGAGTAAAATAAATATTTTAATTGCTTCCCTGGTTATTCTTTCTTGGGTTCTCTTTGTGAAATGAAGACCTGAACTTAGGTGAGCAATGAGCTCATCAGCTCTCAGCATTTTTTCTGACTGTTTATATTTCAGTGCTGTTGTTATTGCAGGTAGCCACTTTTATGTTACATGGATAGCTGTGGCCAGCCTGGTATGGGGCAAAAAGCTGGGTGTCTGAGCTATGTTTTCTCCTTTAATTCTGTTTCCAGAATTTTCCAGAAAAGAAAGATCAAAAGTGAACCTTAAAAGAGAGAAAGAAATGGGTGATTTGAAAAAGAAAAGACAAAAGAACCCTACCCTGGAACTGTTAGACACAATGAAAGACACAACATTAAACTGTATGGTTAGGGTGTGGGGAAAAGAAAACAACACCAAAACTGTGAAACCATATTGTCATAATGTGTTTTAGTATTGAGCTGGAAAATCAAGGTCTCAGCTCAGTAATGTGTTACATTGTGGTTGGGTTGCATGTGATGACTTCTGTCACTGATTACTGAGAAAGATTATCAGTAATATATTATTGTTAAGCCTCTGTAACCTCTGACATGGAGTATTGAGGCCACTGATTGCAGTCTCTCCCATGCTGACATTGGTAATAGCTTTATCACTCCCCAGCTGATAGCTGGAAGCCAGACACACAGGGATGGGGAGCACTTGGTTAAACTCAGAGTGAGCTTCTACCCAGCTGGGGTTGGGACTCCCAGCCCTTCCCTCACCATCTCAGGGTGTCCCTCCCATGCACGCAGGCTTCTGGGCACCTCGTGTTTGCTTAGGACCGCATTCCCTCAAGGTCTGCTATTTTGTCCCCTGCAGCATCTTTCCCATTATCAGTGTTTGAAGGGAGAGTTGCTGACCTGATGGAAACAGCTGTGTGCCAGATGAACACACTTAGGATGAGGACAAAGAAAGCGCTCCCATTCCTTCAAACAGTAAATAACGCTGGAGTGTGTAACACCCTGCAAGTCCTTTGCTCTTTTTTTGCTTCTCTAAACTTTGGGATTCTTCAGAAGCCTTGTAATGTTTGAAGTTTATCAACAAAGGCTGTTTGCCTACTTGTTGAATTGTACCTGTCACAAGATCTTAAAAGAAAACAGAAGCACAGATTATTGAAATGTTAGGCCTCTGATTGCTTTCATATGCTATTAATTTGACAAAAATTCACCAATAGTGTTTTAAATGAGCTTTTACCAACCAAATAATCTTCCAGTTTTGTCTCCCCACTGGAACAGGCTTAGCAGTTGAATTTTCCCCATTTGACTACAAGACTGTCTAAAATGTGTGTGTGCATGTTTATATGTTGTATGCAGAATGGAAATTCTTCTAGATGACTTTGGCATGACTGTTCTGTCTGCTTTTGCAGTGGGGAGATACAAATGTTAAAATCACACCAATCTGAAAAAAAATCATTTCAAGTCTTAGAATGTCTTTGTCAAAGTAAATACAGATGAGAGGGAGAGGAAGGCTCTCCTGGGGATAGAGGTGTTTCTTTCTGTTGCACAGGATTAATAGGAGGTTGAAAGTAGTAACTTGCCCCACGTGTTAGGAATTGGTGTCGTGAGGGGTCTAAACTTGTCTGTAGTTTAGATTTGCTGTAAGTGTTGCAAGGAACAGGGAAAGCAAGTTGCTCCTCACTCATTTTCAGGTGCAGGTTTGTCTGAAATGAATGCAAGTTTGTCTCCAAGTTTGTACTGAATTGAATGCACCAAAGTCTTTTATATTGAATGACCTATGGTTCAGGGAGCGAGGCTGAGATAATAGGAGAAATTAATTAATTTTAAAAGTTGTACACAAAATTGTAAAGTTGTACACTAATCTTACTGATTCATGAGCCATAATATATAAAATACCGGCTGCAGGTCTTAATAAATGTATGATAAATTGTGGAAGTAGTTGGCTTTGGCTCTAAAAGCTGGTGGAGGTTTGAGTCATTTCTGAAACCACTGAGTAGGGAACTATTTATCCCTTGGCACTGAGCTGAGGACATATGTGGTAGTGACCTGCAAGCTGATTAAAGTGTTGTGCTGGATTAGCATTAGCACCATGGCTTTATACGTTTTACAGCATTAATATGTTATCTATTAAAGTAGGATTGTCAAATATATTTTGTGTATTTTAGGCCTGTAAAAATGCTTATAGTCTATTATTAGTGCTTGTTTAAAACTTGAAATAAATATGTTTAGACTAGAAGTTTTAAGTTGAATGTTTTTAAAAGCCAGGTTCTCAAATTCATTCTCAGTCATCAAGCTAAACAAAGCTTAATTCTCAGAAGTACTGAAAAGCTGTTCCGAATTCACTGAAAGCTCTGAAATTTTGCATGGGTTGATGCCCTCAGGATCAAGTCAGAGAGCAAGAAAAAGGCCTGACAGAGCAGATAACTTTCCCAAAGAGAATAACAAGAGAAACACTCAAAAGATGTGAACAAGGACAAGAAGCAAGGGGCAGCGATAGAAGTCACAGCTAATGGCAATATGTATTTCTTCATTCGGTGCTATTGAAAATGACTTCATACTCACTTAATGGTTTGTTGCTATTAAAGGGCCACATTTCCTCCTTTATTCCTGCAGGACTCTTGCTGTGGATTGTAGAGAATATTTACATCTCAATTTATTTCTCAGACCATTGGCCATAATTAAAAGTGGAATTTGGCACTCTTCAGAGTCCCTGCTGGAGACTTTCACCTTGTAGAAGAAAGGGGATTAGACGTGATGATTTATTGGGCTCATGTAGAGTCCCCTGACTGTACTGTGGCACTGAGCCGAAAGAAAGCTGAAATGGTATCCAGTCCTCTCTGGCAACTGCTCACACCGTGAGCAGAGCAAATCCTATCCCTATAATAAAACCCTGTCCTGTTTCATCCAAATTTTCCTAAGTTTCTGATGTGTGTGGGTTTTTGGTAGCACAAAGTTAGTGTTGGAGAAGACAGCGTCTGCCTGACAAGGCAGGGTATGCCTCTGTGAGGCTGCAGTCTGCGTCTGTGTTTATGTTGTCACGGCGTGCATTAAGCTGTGCCTACCAGGAAAAAAAAAAAAGGCAGAAAACAATTTCCTAAAATCATCACACTCCATTGGAGAGAGGGAATTGAAATGCTGTTCAGAATCACAGCTATGACATTTGATCATTGCTCTGTGATTGTTTTTCAGGTTTTTTAGGACCCCTTAGGTACAGAAGCCAAACAGAAATGCAGTCATGAATCTGGCAGTGGCTTGCTTGCTTGCTTTTTTCTCCCCTGCAAAGCCAGACAAAAGAAAGGAAAACGTATGTTGTGCCCAGCTTCTACCACAGCATTAAAAAAAAAAAGTATTTCTTTGGGGTGATTGTTCTGGGAGAGTAGATGGTAAGCCAGCTCTTTGTTAGGGTGAGCTTTCAGGTGTCTGTTGAAACACCTCAAAGCAATTTACTGCTTTGTTTGATGCTTTTAAGTGTGCTGTTTTTGGACTTTGAGTTCTTTGTCATCACTTGATAATAGTGAGGGAGAGCACCTTGATTAAAAAAAAAAAAAAAAAAAGCCTATTTGTACCAAAACAACTTTTTCATCAATTCAGAGTAGTCATGCAACATGCCTCAGAGGAAAAGGTAGAACGATCCAGATGGAGGAATATGTCTGGCAGGAGCTGTTTCCCCTGTAGGGAGTTTGCTGGTGGAAGGACGATGTGCTGGGACTGAAGTGTATTGATTTCTGCAACGCCTTATTGCAAAAGTTTCTTATGTCCAGGATGAAATCTGGTCAGAAAGAGAAAAGAGGAAAAAATAAAACAAACAAACAAACAAAAAAAAAACAAAACCACCCTAGAGAAATGGCTTTTAGAACAGGCAAACTACATGGTGTAGCTGATGGGGAATCGTGCCTTACCTTTAGGTCCTTGGTCTAATTCAGGCACAGCAAAAATTTATACCAGTTTAGTGACATCCAGGCTATTTATGTTATTTATTGTTATTACTCACTGAACACTTGTTGTAGGGTTGTTTCTGTTGATAATGTGAACTCCTTGAGTATTACGCTTGTTTTGATATCCTCCAGACATCTTTTCCAGCTAACAGAGCTGTGCTTTCCATGTGCTATGACTTGCCAGGGATGCTTCTTCACAGTTCAGAAGTGTCTTCAACATTTGACACTTCCTTAGCATAGTGAGGAAAGGTGAATACATATAAAAGCTGCTTGTAGAAACCATTCCCCTTGGCAAGTCCGCTTCAGCTGGGCCATGTAACTGAGAAAAAATACAATAAACACTTTCCTTGAGTCAAAGAATTTTTCAGTCTGTCTCAAACCTGATTATCATTGTATCTTTCAACTCTTAGAAATCAGGAATACTTAAAGGTGATCCATGTGCTGCAGTGTCACCAGTACATGATCCAATTACTGGAAGCAGGTAGACTGTCCGAGAAAGAAAGTGGGTGTATATCTGACTTAAATATTGCTTCTCCAAATTGCTTTTGGGCAAATATTCAGTATTTTCATTATGCACTCACTTCCCAGACAGTCTGTGGTATACCTGAGAGAGAGAACCGTCTTGTGTCTGTTTTAGGAAAAATCCCACATAACGTTGTCTTCGTATTTTAAGATTGTGAGCAGAAGGGACTGAACATGTGGCAAAATTAATAACTGGGTAGGATTCATACTTTCATCCTTAATTAAAGACAAGTGGGTATGTGAAATACATTTCCCCAGGGCTGTGGTGGAGGAATATCCACACATGTAATTAATCTAGCTGCTGGAAGTCACAATTTCACCACTAAAATGAAACAGAAAGACACCAGTGAACAATATGGGCACACTCCAACATTCATTGAAGTCAATGGGAAACTTGTCTTTTGACTTCAAAGGGCATTGGACTGAACCCGGCAAGATCATATTAAAACACTTAAAAGTCATTAAGCATTTACTCTTGCCATACTGCAGTATCAGAGCTAGAAAAGCCATAGGTGGATTTTAATTTGACTCACTGCCTACAGTTTTAATTGCTCTGTGTTGACACAGTTGGCTGCATAGGGTTGGATTAGGTGGTAATTTGTCTGATGATTTGTTGTGTTTCACTGCTGCCTCATGATATGCTCTTTATGGTCTTGTTTCTGTGTATGTGTTGTCGTCTTGTATGCTGATACAATCCTCACTGAAGTTATTACACATGATCTTCTGCGAGAGCAAAACTAGTAGCTTCTGTGAATTTTAGCATTGCTATTTTCTAATCTCTTAATGGCACAACTCCTACCCAAGGGAGTAGGAGAGGTAGACGCTGAAGATGTTGATGTCTCATCCCTTTGAGGGATTCAAGGTGAAGTTGAGAGTTGGCCCATTTGAAGATTTGTTGTCCTTACTTATGGTATTTATCACCTCAATCTGCATTGAATTTACACACAGTCTTTTAACTAGCTGAAATTTAGGAGGGATGTTTGCCCATGAAAAGGTAGGATGTCTGCCATTTCTATTTCCTGGTAAATTGGATTTTGGAAGTCAAGACTGAACAGAGCACAATGAGCATTTTGTTCTTATTCTATCAGACAAATAATGTGGCACCACTTATAGTATTTCTGGTGTGAAACCTAGAACACAGTGATTCAAAGAAACTGAAAAACTTTCTTCCATATTTCCTGCAAATGTTACTGCTCTGAGGGTGGAGAAAGCTTGAGTTTTCCTTTCAGAATCATGCTGGAAGATGGCTTCTCTTGCCCCTGCGTGTCTGTAGCTTTATTTTTTATAGCCACATTTAACCATTTAATAATTTAATTAATACTGGGGGGGGGGGGAGCATGACAAAAAAACAAAGGAAAAACACAAAAAAACAAGGCCAGATGGTTTCCTTTTTTTTTTTTTTTTTTTTTTTAAATACGTGGTGTACAGTAGAGGTGACTTCAAAGTTGAGGATTTAGAAATCCCAGAGAAAACTCACTGTTTGCTTCCAAATTTTGCAGTACTAAAGGAAATGCATCCTAATTTAAATCTTTTTTTAGGAAGTGTTTTGGTTTTATTGAAAAACACTTGGTTTGCAGGTGTGGCAAATGGGCCAATGACTTCAGTGGAACGAAGAGTACCAAAAAAGTAACTCATTTTTTGTTGTCTTTGTTTTGATCTGTCTTGTTTTGGTATAATGTGCTTTTTCCTGTTTGGCACTGAGCAGACCAAGGGGAACAGAAGTCTGCTTCATGTCTGCAGTGTTGAATATAAGTTCCGCTTAAATTGTGTGTATAATTGTTTTATATATATATATAAATCTGCTTGCTTGTATGTGAAGGTAATATCTCTGTCCACTTTATTTTACAGAGAAGAGTCAAAGATGTCATATCTCCAATTGTATTTGAAGCTGCTTACAGTCTTGGGGAGCATGTACTAGAAAGAGGTAAAGAAGACAAGGAACTACCTCCTCTCAAGCCCGTTCTCCGCTGGAAGAAAGGACAAAAGATAGCACAAAGGAATCAGGTCAGGTTTGGACTATGTTATTGCCCTAGGCCCGTGGCACGCTCTAATCCTGAGCTGACAGAAGTGGATGTAAAAGATGATGGCAAAGCTTAGAGCCATTTGTACCCAGTAGTCTTTTTGTACTGTCCCTCCTGTTTCTGATGTCATTACTCTTCCATGAGGTAGTGAAGAATTGTGCTGACAGGGTTGGGTAGCAAAAAGTGAAGTCACTTATTTCAAACTGTTTGTGCTGGGCAGAAAGAGATAGAATGAGGGAAAGGATGAGAAAAGTGCTTCTCCGTCTGGTCCTTCTGGTTTTTCCCTTTCTGAATGATGGAAGTTTTTCTCATGAAAGACTTAGCCCAAGCTTTTCTTTTAGGTTAAGGCTTTGTTAGTCTTGTAGGGACAGGGTTGGGTCCAGGAGGGGACACGGGGTCTTTACCAATCTGCAGGAGGGAAGAATGATGGATGGAATAAAGAATACCTTACTTGGCCCATTTCCCTCTTTTCTTGAGGGCTCCTCACATCCAATCATGTGGCAGGGGAACCCCTTCTGCTGTTGTTATTGCAGAAAATGTCTTGCTGAAATAGTGACTCTGTTTCAGAAAAAGTGAAGTGTAGGTACAACGGTGTATAAATAGGATCTTGTTTTGCTCCTCTGCATTTCAGAACAGTCTCTTTTTATTAATTTTGGTCAGAACAACAGAATTCATATAATTTTCAAACACTCATCATTTATAGAGTGGGGATCCTTCTTTCCCCCAAAATATTCCCTTAGGAAATGAAGTGTACATGGTTGGGCTGCCTGTCTGTCTGTCTTGACCTCACTAGTATCTTTGGAAAATGTTGGGCCATTTTGACAAGAATTATCAAGACAGTGCTTATGAAGGTATTAAGCATATTCAAGGTTCATAAAAGCAGGTCAAGGAGAGAGACCCCATTTGTGACCTTTCAAAAGGCTCCAGTTTGTGTGTGGTCCTTGTAGGTGCAGGACAGCCTGCCAAGGAAGGAGCCTGCGGGACAATTCCACCTCCTGCTGTGCTGGGACTGGAGCATCCAACCATGAGGCTTGAGGCTCTGCGGGGAAATCAGACTACTGTGGCTTGCAAAACTTCTTCATTTGCAGCATCACAGGGTAATTTAGGCTAGAAAAGACCTTTGGAGATCCATTTCCTTGCTCAAAGCAGAGCCAACATAAAAGCTAGATCAAGTTGCTTGGTGTTATATCCAATAAAGTTTGATTTCCAAAGCATGCTTACAGGGTTACAATCTGGTATAGCTTCTGAATAGGAAACCTTTTTTTTTTTTTCCTTTAAGCTCTGAAAAGTTTGTCTGGAATTTTAGGCTTTTAACTGGATCGTTAAATCTGTTTTTTAACTTTGGGAAGTTTGATATATAAAGAGATGCTTGCATCATCATCTGTAGCATTGCTTTCTGATGCTGCTCATAAGGATATTCTACAGGTCCTATAAACCTACAGGTCCCTAAATACTACTCAAGAAAAAAAAAAAAAAAAAAAGAAACCAAAATGCTTTGTCACATACCCATATACATATATACTTATATACATATAAGTGTTTGGAATTGCATCTTGCTGTAATTCTTGTACTTAGAGAACCGAGTATTTAATTTATGTTTAAGCAAATGGATGACAAGAGAATCTAATAATTATTTTTATGAAGAGGGATGGTGTGTCTCTTAAGTACCTGAATGTTGCATTGTTGCAAACATACAATAGGAATTTGTAGAGAACTTTGAAACCTGTGCACTGTGATGGAAACTGAATGTTACATGAACTAAACTGGATGGACACTTTAACTACTGGCTTTAAACTCCAAAGGTCGCATTTTGCCCTGCAGGCATACTCTCATATCAATATTAAAATACCTAAATACTGAGATTATAAAGCAGAAACAAAAATATGTTGGGAATTTCCCTGAGTTGTTTTCTTGTGTAATTTGGATGAGAGGGAGCCAGTTCAACAATCCCTTTCCATTTGCTTTCCAGATGTTCACTTAGCTTAGTAAGAAAAGGATTTTGACATGGGGTGTGCCTGCAAGTGTGCTTTCCACTAAGGAAGTGGGCAGAGCTTCGCTTTCAGTGTAGCAGTCATGGTGACAAAGCCCTGGCTGAGTAGCCTTGAGGCACTGACAGGATCCTCAAAGACCAATTTCATGGAAACATCGGGGCTTAGTGTTCTCTTAAGATTCTTGTCATCTTGCAAGCAGAATTGTTTTTAAAGGCCAAGAGGAATAGTAGGAAACAGTTTACGTAACAAAGGACTTGCATTTTCAAAGAATATAACAATTCTGGAGAGACCTTATGTTGTGGAAATCCAACTCAGAAAAGATCTAGTAGGTTCTGTTTTCAGAAGATCCAACTCCCTCTGAATATTAGCTCCAGATAACATTGAGATAAGTACTTAGCAGGAGAAACATAGGTTCCACATTTAGCTTGTGAAATCAGCAAGATTTCAAAAGGGTAGAGGCAGATGGACAAGTATAGTATTAATGCCAGTACTGAAGTTTTAAAATGTAACTAGTGGTGTGTGATTTCAGAAGTACTAGATCCTGTTGATCCAGTGAGAATTGGCATTTTGAAGTTGGAAAGGTTGCATCTGTTGCTTCAAGGTACCTGTTGTTACAGGTTGATGCTTTGCTGGTAAGCTCAGGTGGCTAACTTCTGTGAACGAAGGTGGCAGAAGATGATGGAAATAAACAGCTGATGAAATGGGAGGGAGCTGTAACTGGGCAGGAGAGGGGGAGACTTCCATCTGTTAATATCCTACTTCAGGTCTGTTAGACCCACTTGAAAAGGCACACATCTTGCAAACATGCGAGCTGTATAGTCACTTAGATATGTTTTTATTTAAGCTAAAGTGATGTCAAAGCTGAAGTGATTGCTTTTAGAGGATTTTAGTTTGTTTTTCATGACCCAGATGTTCCCTGCACGTGTGTATGACTTCCCTCAAGGAGAATTACAGCACTATGGTTCACAAACAAGCAGGTAGGAAAAAGTATCAAGTAACCTCTTGATGTAAGAATTAAAGGTTATATTGAGCATACAAAGTTCTTTGTGGCACTTTGCACCAATGTGTTGATGAGTCAGCTTGGAAACAGTTCATAGGCACCCGCCAGTGGGAAGGTGTATCCCTTACTGATGGCATAGCCACTAAAGAGGATTATGTCGGTTATTCATTCTTTAAATCAGTTATTTAAATCATTACTTTGTATGTGAGAAAACTGTCTTGTCCTAATTGATTAGACTGGAACAGAGCTAGAGTAGTAAAGGAGTGCATTGATGTGGTTTTCATTCAGAATGCCTTAACTTATTTAACTTATTTGTTATCGTATTTATTTCAAAATAATGCAACTTCCAATGTAAGGCAGTGCAAAAAGATGCTTGTATTTAAAAACAAATATACCCATGACTGTTCAGGGAGGGGAGCCTCCTTTTCCTAAATGATCTGGCCTTAAGGCAATCAGAATATGATAAATAGTTTGAACTTCTGAGTAATTTGAGGAAAAGGATCTTCATAGAAATTTCCTGATGAGCATGATGCTACTGTGGGACTTCATGCATTGGCTTTTTTCTAAGCAAAGAGGCTCTCCTAGGTCAAAATAACGTAACTAAACTGGCCCAGGATACAGCAACAGTTGATTTCTCGCTAACTTAGTCATTTTCTAGGGTTCTTGTATATGCTTACCAGAAACTATGGTTGCTATAGCTTGGTGTAATCATTTGTGGTAGCAAAAGCAAATACTTATGGGCTATGTGTACATGTCTATTGATAGATGCCTTAGCAACTTTTGTACAATTGTTGGGTGGAGACTGGTTATGTGGAGATGATTACAGCCTTCCAAGTTGTCAGTGGCTAGCCAGCTCAGTTTTGTTCAAACAGAAAATCTCTGATGGATCAAGGTTGGGTGGAGAAACAAAGATTTTACTTTTTGAGTGTGTATTATGAACTTCCCACCCTGAGGATGACTTTCCATTAGCTTCCTCATTGCCTTCCAAATCCAGTTGCTACCTCCGTCCACTGGAAAAAACTAATATATTTTCTTACTTCAGGGAAATTAATGTGTATTTAGAACATGGTTTGGCTTCGCTCATTGTAAGTGGTTTGTACTATAACATTTATTTTTGCATACCCACTGTATAAATACATGTCAACCAGGAAAGACAAAGATCTCCTGCCAAATACAGCGGGGATTTGTTCTAGCAGTATCCAGTAATGTATCTTAGAGTTTAAAATGTGGTATGCTAGAATTCTGTCTGTTTTGAATACTGTAATAAAATCACCTGCTGTTATGTGGATGGAGACACCATTTTGTTATAGGAAAATATTCTCAGTAGATTTAATTGCGTCAGCATCTTCAGGATTTTGGGAATGGTCTGTCATAAAACTGCTTATGAGAGACAGAAAATGTTTAGGACGTTCTGTTCTCAGCTATGTCAGACTTGCAGTGAGAGTCTGGGTATGGTGCTGCATCTCTGGGTGTCTGAGGCTGCACGTCTCTGGGTCAGGCTTCACATTTTAAAATCAAAGCACTATTTTTGGAAATGAGTGTTTGAAAAGTATTTGGACATAAATTAGCTTACTTGACAGGTATGAGAAAGCATAGGAATATTTTATGAAGCTGAATTATGAACACCTGTAGTAATTTTGGCTTGCTGCATTAATAATGGCGCTCTGTTTTTTAAAACATCCCCCCAGTCAATATCTCATACTGAGCACAAGGCAGTGACAGATCTACACAGGCTGAAATGTAGTGTTCATCCACACGGCATGATCCAGGTTTGCCAGTGGCACCTCTTCCAAAGCACAGAGATGCCAACATGCCTGCTTAAGTCAGATCAGGTCTCCACCAGCAAACTGAACTGTGCCTGGTGCGTTTCTAGGCATTGGAGTGACATCTCTATCCTGGTAAGCTGCTGGAGTGGCTCTTGCCATGGTTTCAACCTGTGCCAGCTACCGCAAACCATTCCCAGGCATGGGTCAGCTGCTAGAGTGCTCCAAGGGTCTTTCCCTGTCTTGGAGGCCAGGGCAGTTTAAGTTACTGGTACAGCTGAAGCCTCAGTAGCTTCATGTACTTGTCTGGAGCTGGATCTGTGGGAAGGGTGACGATCAAATATTTTATACCCAGGCATACAGGAGATGACTGCAGGATTCAGCTAAATTGCTGTGTTCCAGGTGAAACTCTTTGCCACTAAGCTCCCTTTCCTCCCTGGGCAGGGCAAGCTCCCACGTTCCCTTCTGCCTTAATTCTTGCAGAGATCTGCCATGTGCCACCCTTCCTGCTTCATCGCTGTTCTTTTTCCATCAGGCAGGGTGTGATTGCTGAAAATGATGCTTTCCACTCCTCCCTTTGCCATCCTTTTGGTAGTGTCAGTCTTTTGCTCTAGACAAGTTTGGTCAGAGTCAGTGCTGAACTGGCAGGGACCGGGTGCTGTTCATGCCAGGAAATCTGAAAAGGACCCACCCTGAGCATACACTGGATTAGGCTGAGTATTGCATTTGCCTGCTTTTTTTTGTTGTTGTTGAATGGCAATAATGAGGAAAGATTTACAAGTCTGGAAGAGATTCAGTGCTGAGTGAGAACAGCAGGTGTCCAGATGCATTGTACCTCTGAAATGTTTGTAATTAGCAAACTTGCTGAAGTAAGAATTAGTGGAAATCAGTGCCTCTGATGGTATGCATGTTTCTATATGCTTGTTCTTAAGCAATGAAAGGCTTGGCCAGTAATTGTCCAACTTGTTTATATTCCTGCTTAGAGGCAGAGGCAAAACATCAGAGCTGGGAATGCATAAGACATGGTTTAGATCTCGTGGGCTTCCTGAAGAACAACAGCCAATATAACATGCACATGTGTGTGTGCATACAGATATGTCCACCTGCATGTGTAAGCTGTGCATGTGTGCTGGGGAGAGTCAGACTGTAAGTTAATCGTGTCAGAGGTGGTAGGACATGAGTTATCCGATTTAGTCTATAAGTTCTTTAAATAAATATGTAGAGAAGTGAGAGATGATCACATGAACATTTGCAAGCTGAACCCTAACTTGAATTCCTGTTGGGTAATTTCTGCAGTTCCATGTAACAGCATGAACTTCATTTCCAAGTTACTCTGTGGATGGAGAATTATAAGTGTAAGAGGGGACAGTTTTTCTACATATGTGTTGAGCTGTTAAAGAAAATCCTAATATACTTTAAAAGCCACACAGACAGATGACAGGCTTCATTAGTCCTCTTGATAGTGTTTCAGCAGTTATATGAAGGGTCAGTAGAGTTTAATTGGGATACCTAACATCTGGAAGCAGATAATATGATAGTATCAGCTCATTCAGTTCAGAGTACCTCAGTGCCACAAAATCCTTGTCAGTTCAGTGTAGCAGTCATAAAAACAAAACCACTGAAGTGCAGGTGAATTTTTAAGAGAGCACTTTCACACATCCTTGTGGGTCTAAATGAGCTACAGGTAGACATAAATTGCTTATCTGATTATTCTAAAGCTTTGTGTTTCTAGCCATCAAAACAGTTGCCACATATAAATACATGTATTTACTTATCATTTTTATTATGCTCTTATATTTCAAATCACGCTATTGTATGATGAGCAGCAATGGTTTTGACTCCTATGTTAAAATGTTTAAGTATGGAAGCATCCTGGGTGAAAGATTCATCTCACATAGTTTCAGTTTGGATGATAGAAATAAGGACGTTTAGGGTAGAAAATGTTCTCAAGTGTCACTAAAAACTCTCCTGAGATGAAATAATTGAATTATTCTGCTATCATTCAAAATAAATGGAAGACCATTTAAGATGAGACAGGAAAATATAGTGAGAAATGTGCTACAGAAATCCATCCTATAATGGTATTGGGAGATGGAACAATTAACCCGGTATGTCTTTCTCATCTTTGTTCTATGGATTTATAAGGTCTGAAATCTTGTATAATGAGAACACTTCTTGGATGATTTAACTGTTAATGATTTCAAAAAGAAAAAAAAATGCCTCAGCCTGAAAAATGAGTGAGTCAGACTAGAAATCTAATAAAGCTCTGAAAGGCTTTGGGGGGGTGTATTTCTATTGCCACCAATTGTAATTCTTCACCCCAGGAGAATACAAGGACAAAATTGCATTGTTAAATCCACTTACTGCTGTGAGGAATAACTAATACATGTGCTTATTATTTTGTGTTTGCATTCAATTGCTAACAGGTTTCATGCCTGATCTTTTCTAAATGGCTGATTCCATTTGGGAGTTCCTGTTCCTCTCAAAAAACACTTGAGCATTTTCTCCCCTTTTTATCTTGGTGCTCCAGCCCAATTTTCAACACATACTGAAAGGTAATAAATAGCAGGATAGAGCTGAAATAGGGAAGAAATTAATGCATTTGACCTTAGATGGCTTGACAAGTGTCAGTGCAGTAGTCGTGAGCCTTAGGCCCAGAGTCTTCCACTCTTCAGAGTGGATGAATTTCCCTGTAGCCTTCCCCAGCTGGAGAAGTTCCATGTGTCGTGAACCCTTATTAGTGTAATAAAATAATTACTACCATTCAGTTCCTGTTTTCTTATACTAATTCACTGTAAGTGAGTACCTGTTTTCTATGCGGGAAAGCGTGCTCTGATGAAGTCTACGTGGAGCTGAGGGAGCTTCCTGGCTAGCCTGAGTCTCCTGCACCATGCGGTACCAAGGTGGCTGCTCTTTGGTTTCGTGGTTCAGATTTTGGCTTTGATTCTTCTCAACTCTTATAGCTCAGC
Organism: Netta rufina; assembly: GCF_964035555.1. Taxonomy (NCBI): domain Eukaryota; kingdom Metazoa; phylum Chordata; class Aves; order Anseriformes; family Anatidae; genus Netta; species Netta rufina. The sequence goes on from NC_140124.1 coordinate 60,613,498, forward strand.
TCCCCTGGTATTTCTGCCTTCATCCTGTGTTTGCTCTGCCAGTCGTTGGAGGTGTTGTGGAAATCATATGTTCTTAGTTTAGCCAGCACATCTGATGAAATCCTGGAGAGCTTTCCAGAGTATTAATTGCATTTCTAGCAGGAATGTGAATCTGCTTTTTTGCACTTGGTTTAGCAGGATATTTGAATGGATCACTTCCGTGAGTATTGAAGTATTGGATGTCTGGGGGGGAGCCAGTAACTATTTATCTGTGGTCAATAGATCTTCAGGTAACAGCTTTATTTTGCAGGCAGCTGGAAAACTTAAATACAAAATGTAGGTCTAAAATCAAGCTCTTATATCTGGTTAAGCATATTAATATCCACATGATCGATCTGTAAAGCTATGAAATAGAAAATAGGTCCTGGATAAGGCAGTGAGATTTGCTTACTGCTCAGTACTTTTGAAAATCAGATCACATATCCAGGTCCTTAAATATAGAGCTAGGAACCTAACTTCACCATGTAACATGGCATAGCATCAGGATCTGAAAAGTTTTTTTTTTTTTTAAAAAAAAAAGCTCCCCTTTATTCTTAGCAGTGCTGTTGTTTTGCTATTGTGATGTAGTTTCTAAGGAATCTCTGCACATACTGTAGGGTATGGTGACAATTTACAGGAAATCAGTGTAGAGACTGGAATGCTTAATCCAGATTATTGTGCATAATCTGTGTTCTGTTGAAGAATGTGGCACAGTTTGTGAATTTAAATGGATGGATCCTCGAGTTTCCGAAGGCCAGTGCTGCCACTTTGTAAAAGAGACAGTTTGAACTTTCTGTGGACTGATGTGTGAAGAAGTAGTTAAAGACCTGATCTAGAGTGAAATTTCATATCCAAACCATAAAACAACGTGTTTTCAGTGTTGAAAATCCCAGTTCTCCCCCTTCTCTTCAAGTGTTGACCTTCAGCTGTCACTTTCCTTTATCTCTGAGAAGATGGGCACAACTCTTACAGAACACAATATTGGCAACCTCTCAAAGTCTTGATTGCACATTTTGGCTAAGACCTGAAATTTCTACTGCTTCCCTGAATTCTGGGGGTTTGAATGTCTTGGAATACTTTTTTCTTTGTTTATTGGATGATTTCCAAGACTTTCTGTGGGCAGGAGTGCCATAAACACAGCTTTTTTCACTTTTCCCTGTTTCCTGTTCTCTTCCCTACTCCCAGAAACATAGATGTTTAATTTTAGATAGTCATTTAAAGACACTGAAACAATTTAGTGAATCAGGTTTGAAACCCCGGATTGCCTTCCTCTGAGCAGAGAGCTCTGACCATTAGGCTCAAGTCAGGCTCCTTGCTCGGTTTTCTCTTGGTGTCATTTCTTAGCAGTCCAAGATCAGCAACAAGAAAAATGGGGATACCTTTAACCACACTAACCAGCAGCTTTGTGGTTAAGGATGCTTTACGTTGCAGGACTATGGATTTATCCTATTACTTCATAAGGCAAAGGATCATATATTTATGTAAAAAGTGGAATTTAATCCTTTACCTCTATTCAAGAGGTAAGCTGGTCACAAAGGTGCTTGCTACAAAGCCCTGAGTGCCTGTGTAGACACATCTTCCCTGTCAGCTGGCTCTAGGTCTCTTCTTACAGTACACTTATCAGATACAGATGTCTTCATTCGCTCTATAGCAAGTATGTCTTAATGTAAGCTTTTTGGCTTACTCTCTGGAGGACTTGGGCAACATCCGCCTCTGCTAATCTTTCAGGATGTATCTACCACATTCCTTGACCTCCCAAGAAGCATCTTCTTTTCTACCCAAAGAAAGTTGCCAGGCAGAATATCAGAAAACCATGTTTGTCCTGGATGTTTGGTGACCTGGTGGGAACCTCTATGGAGCACTTTCGTGTAGCTGCTGGGTCCTGTGCAGCAGGGGGGAATGCAGGGAGGAATCATGGACCCTGAAATCACTAGATTTGCACTCTGCTGTGCTGTAGATCTGGGGATTGCAGGAAGGCTAGCAGACTCCCTATGCACATGCATACTGCATTAGCTCTGTGCTTTACAGTGAAGATGTGTCCTAGAAACATTGACATTGTTCAGTCTGTGCTGCTGAGTGCACACATACCTTTTTTGCTCTTGGAAATGCCAGACAGAAGTGTGGTGACCTTAAGAGATGCAGCTGTGTTTCTCTTTCAGGACAATTTTTGTTCACCCCTTCCCACAAGCTTAAAAATTCCCTTGAATGTATTTCTTATGTAAAGAAGCTTCCTGACCATCTCTGATGAACATGTTCAAAACTGTGAGGTAGTTGGTACAACTGAAGTGGAATCTAGGAAGAATCCAGTAAGAATTTGAACTTCTACTGTAAAACCACTGTTCAGAATTGCTTCTCCTCACCTTGAGCAGCAGCAACTGCAAAAATTGTGAAGTGTTTCCTATGCACAAGGAATTTATTTCCTCCTACTTCCCTCTTTCCCATCCTAAATATTATGTACAGCCTAACGGTGTGAAGGTTGGTTACCTTGTTGAACACTTTGAATATGTAAAGAGCTCTGTAAATCCCTAAAACTTATTTTAAAGCCAAAGCCACTTTAAAGATTGCTTAGAGCTAAAATTGATTATATTCTAGTAGTGCTTATACATATCCCAACAATAGATGCTTTCTCTACCAACGTGAAGCACTGAATTAAGTATGGTTTCTGGCCTGAAGGAATCACAGTCCAAGTAGACCAATTAAGGGCACAGTAATAGAATGTATAAGCAGTGCTCACAAATGTTATGATGACTTACAGTGCGTTTACCACTTTTAATTCTTTAGGAGGAATTTGAAAAGGCAGGAATTAGTCAACTGGAAAGGCAGAAGAAGCAACAGGCTGGGCAAGGGAAGGCTCAAGACAGCAGAGAAGAAAGTGGAGGAAGCAGAAGTGAGAAGTTACTGGATTGAGGCTGTAGCAGGCAAACAAAAACAGGAGGTAGAATAGAAGCATGGTGAAATCTATTCAAACAAGGGAAATACTGGAGAATAGCAAAGTGATCCAGAGATATCATTAGCCTATGACAGACTGAACCAGTGATGGCTGCCTGTATAGGTCCTAGCAGCTGTCTGGACTGGAAATCTTCTCCCTGCACCCTCAAACCTGACTGGGTTCAAGATTATCCACAAAAGTAAGGAGTTTACTCCTACACATTTACAGATCTGAGGACTCATCATCCTTATTTATTTCTCCTGTGGTAGTGCTATGTAGGAACTTGAGTTTTATCACATAAAATATTCTTGATGTTTTTCAGAGTAGCTTGCTGTTCACTGCATGGTTGGTGTGTTGGAAGACGTACGTGCTCAGTAGTTTTAGAAAATGAGGTATTCGTTCCTTGTGAAGAACCACATCTATGGATTTAGTAACAAAATTCCAAGATTGTTAGGTAGTTATTTAAATGTATTTACAGTACTTGATTCTTTTAAAAGTGCAGGTCATATCTTTGATCACTCTGTTCACTTTGCCAAGATTTCTGTAATGCAAATAGGGATACTGTCAGGCAAGACTGTTTTTGCAGTTTATTTTTCTTTCTCCTCTGAAGGTCAAACAGTCTTTCCTATATATAGGTACTATGCTGGTTGAGGATTAGTGCTGAGAACTTTTGAAGCTATGCCTTTGAAATGTACCATGTTTTGAGAGGGATTCCTTGTGCGAGTTCCTGTCCCAGGGCTATCATGATTCTCGTCTTTTGGTGTGGGAGCCTCTATTAAGGAGAAAAAGTAGTCACAGGCCTTGTGTTTAAACACTCACCAATTTCTACATCTGAGATTCTGAGAAAGAAAAATGTGGGATAGTAAAATGAAAGCATAAAGTAAATCACCCCAAATGTACTTGCCACCTCCCGTTTTTCTTTGTCCTATTTGCAGCTTAGATATCAAACTATGCTGTAGGTTGTACTGCTAGTTCAAAACTAATTGATATCATAAAGGTGCACTCCTCTTTGGAGAGATCTAAAAACACAGAAAAAGGACAGGAAAAGGTCTGCTCAACTGTTCAGAAATGTATCAGTCTTTGTTCTTAACAGCAGGGGAAAATAACCACAATCCTGACAGCTTCTGAGTTTCTTGGACACGAGGAATGTGTTCCTATCTTTTCCTTTTGCTCTCTGTTGGCTGCCCCATTTAACTACGACAAATTGCCACAGAGATTCACATAGGCTAATGGAGACTTCTTATGTATTCGCTGTCTGTCAACATGCTGTTTTCTTTTTTTGCTGCTTAGTGTGCTAATGCCTAGTGTTATGTTGTTCTTTCACAACCCCTGCTTTTATCAATCTGTTAAAGATCATAAATGATAGTCTTTATCACAAGACTGACAGTGGTTCTGTTATCCTAGGATATCACTGGGTAAATAAGTCTGTAATTTTCTGTTGCTCGCAAGATAGCAGAAAAGTTTGCCACTGTTCACAAAAAAAAAAAATCCTTATCTTTAATGTAGGCCACTGAATGTTTGCGTGATTTCCTTTCTTCCAATTTGCAGGGCTGAAAATAGTTTCATTGATAGTCTATATTTTCTGTTTCATTTTCTTGCACATGTGTTGGAAAGAGGTGCCAGAAGAGGTGTGAGAGAAGTAATTCTTGTAAGATGAGAAGTGGGAATGGATTGAGGAAAATCTCTGAGGGAGTCTGTTTTTGTTGAACCTTCTTGTTCAGTTAAATGAGAATAAAGACTTTTTTGTAAAGATGAGATTTGGCTTCCCTTGAGTTTCTTTAGCGTTCACACTGCATATTCTGTATCACAAATTTTGGTGATTTTTTATTTCATCCAAACATGTTGCCTCTTTGGGGGAGCTTTAATCTTATACGTTTTATGCTATAACAGTTCTTTTCTTTGCTTTTCACAGACTGTTTTTGAGAGGAACTGTCAATCTGATGACTGTGCTGCTGATTTGAAACTTCAGGGTAAATTACTGCTATCTAGGTGAGTAACTGAAGTTTTTTCTTTTTCATTCTTATATTCTAGTACGCCATTCATTTTATGTAAGATGTAGTCAAAAATCAAAATGCAAATACAGTCATCTTATATCCAGACTAGGATATTGATAATGATGGCATGTCTAGTGCAGTAAGGTCTCAAGATGTACAAGGAGGTGTAGGTGTAAACTGCACACAGAGAAGCATTTTTGTTCTGAAAACATGTCACAGGTTTTAGAAAAATGTGTCTTCTATGGTTGTGATTCCCCCCCCCAACCTTTAATTTCTGAAATTGTATACTTTACTAACTCTTGAAATACTGCTCTCCTTTGTCTTTTTGTTAGTAACTCGGGGGTGTCTGATTTCTCTTTCTTCTGGGATAATAAACCTTGTCAAATAGACCAGAGGTGAAGTTTATGTTCTGTCCTTTGAGACTGGTGATCCTAGGAAAGCACCTATTGTTTTGTCAGGATGCAGTTATTCAATTTCTGGATAAATCAGGCTAAAGGTGAACTTCATGCATCACTTCTGTTTCCTTTTTTTTTTTTTTTTTTCTTCAGCATTTTAGCACATTTTTAGAAATGGAAGTGCTGATGTGAGTTATTTAATTGTGTGCCAGATGTTTTGCTGTTTGCAGATGCTCTCTGTGAAATCCTTTGCTTTTAGATCAGGAAAGAGGGGAAGAGAATTTGCTGCTTATGAAAATTGGAAAAAAAAAGAAAAATGGGTAGGAGATATACACATTTTATGTAAGTCTACAGCATGCTGTAGCTATAGTTGGAGACAAAAACTGAACAAGAGTCAAATCTGAGTAGTTACGGACTGGACTTCTCCAGACACGACTGAAGTCCACAGGAATGTTTTTGGGGATTGGCTGGGAGCAGAGTTAGGTCTCAAGTTGCAGAGTCCACACTTTGACTGTGATTAGTCTGGATTTTTGACCTTTCACTAGATTTTAGTAGTGAGAAGAACATATTGAGAGTAGAGCTGGAGACTTGTCTGTGTGGACTGAGGAAGCAAGTAAGGGGGTTTATTGTACATTTGGGAAATAATCAATAAAAAACTGCTTCTAAAAACTTGTCAGTGTGTGGTAATCATAGCAGTAAGAGTTGTATTTGTGATTACAGTATTAGACTGTTTACTTTTATGACTGTTATTTACACTATCACAACAATTTAAAAGCCACAACTGTCAAAAAAAAAATATAAATAATGAGGATATTCAAATAGAGTTTCCACAGTCACATAACAAAATGTTGGACAAGTGCTCTCAAGTCTTTTTTGTTCAGTGACATTCTGAAGTCCTGTCTGAAATAAACAGGATGTCATCAAATCTATCAAGTCCTCACAGAATAGGTTTCCTTAAGGTAAAGGGCATTGTAGACTTCAGCTAGTAAGAATCGTAGCACAGTAAACATCTCTTAAGAAAACACGTTTTTGGTCTGTAAAAATACAAAAGCATGCTATGGATTCTGATTATTAAAAAAAAAAAAATGTCCACCTTGAAGAACATGCTCATCTTTCTAGCCCCTTCATGTCTTATGCTAAAGAACTCTGTGAGCCTGTTTTCACATACTGGCTGTTTATGATAATTCTGTGTAAAAAGCATTTGCTTTGTAGGTAGAGCATAGAACATGAATCTTTCATTATTATATGCACCTAGGAACTAAATGGGTGACTTCATTTTTAGGAAGATTATGGCAGTGTCTTTGTCTAAATAATCACATCTGACTAAAATTGGTGGATTTATTAATAAAAGCAATGTACATAAGAAACACAGACATGATAGATTGAAATAAACAGGGTGTTTATGGGAAGGCAGCAGTAAATACAGTGTCTTAGATACTCAGCAGCTCTTTGAAGGTATTGCTGGACATATGGGTAGAGTGATCTAGTTGAGGTCATCTGCCTGGGCTTCCAAAACTTTTATTAGGATTTCTCACCAAAAAGTCATAAAGAAAGTAAGTTGTCCAGGCCTAAGAGGAATGGTGCCTGAGCATTGCTACATAATTAATGTAGTCAACAGAAGGAGTAACTAGTCTGTTTTTCTAGTGTGCATGTGCTGGGGCCAGTGGTACTCGTCATACTCACAAACGATCAGGGAAATCTGCTAAAAATAAACAGCAAGGTGTTAGTTTGCTAATCATACTAAGCTATTTAGAGTAATGAAAAGAACAAATAAGGAGCTATATTTTCAAGCAGCATATGGTTAATCAGTGGAATTTACTGTTGGGGATGTTGTAAACACTGAAAACTGAAATAGTAGAGATGCCAAGCTTGAATGCTGGAAACTGCAGAAATTGATGAGGAAAATAACACTACATGATTGCCTTGTTCTTCCATAGGCCTCTGCTTTAGACATAGTTAGAAGTAGGGCTCTCTGCTGGATGGACTGATTTATTCTGGCTGTTCTTACACATTTTTTCATTGATTTGTAGCATGTTAGAGCCAAAAGCTATACAGAGCATGATATATTGTGAAGTATAGTTTTGTCCATCACTATAATAGGCTTTCACATGTGTGCTGGTCAGAGCACTTGTGTGTATAGGAAGTTAGCTCAGATTACATTATCATCATGAGAATTGCTTGCTGAGGTCACACTTGTGAGTTCAGGAACCATGCAAACTACTCCGATATAGAGTTCACCTGAGATGCATTTGAATCACTAGACTTACCCAGTTAGTTAAGATCACACCTGCATTCGAATATGTCAAACCAGTGTACCAAATGACTAATAGGAAGATGATCCTGGTCTAATTTGGCATTTCATGGGATCATCCTTCTCTTCCCAAAACTTACTCGTGCCCCCACAAATGGGGATCACTGCACTTTGATACATGATAACAAACAGACAAACCAGCACATCCACCTAACAATCTAATATATGGTGACTTATCCAAAGTGCTCAAACCAAGCAAATCTGTGTTTGTAAATTGAACACTGCCATTCTGACCAGATAGAGTTATGTTTGCCTCATTATTTCTTGTTAGTGCTGCTGCAAGTGGAAACTGTGCTGCTGGGCTAGCTGAAATCCTTCACTGTGATGTTGGTAGTGGGGAGGAGAAGGGGAAAGGCCTTGAAAGTGGATAATGATAAAAACCTCAAAGATTTCTAACCCTATCAGAAAGAATTAGTGAAGATTTCAGAGGGTGAGAATGGGATGTGGTACTGATTCCCATGCTCTGTTTTTGTTTTTTCAAACGCTTCTGTTATAATGGAAGGTGTCCTTGCAGACGTGGGCTAAAGACTAGGGTAACATGCTGTACTGGAATAAAGACAAGCTAGAATGCATTTATTTTGAATAGAAAAATACACATTCTCAGTTAACAGACATATTTCTTTAAGGCTTGATTTCAGTTAAGAGATGGACCTCTTTAAGGCTTGTCTACTTTCATGAGCATGTGTTTGCATGTAAGCCCACCCCAACTTGTAAGGATTGTGAAATGATGGAGCCAAACTCTTACTGCTTGTGTCAGATGGCACCAGGGACAGCAGTCACAGACTGTGTCTCGGCACCTTCAGGCTGGACACCAGGAAAAACTGTCTTGTGTGGGCAGTTTGTGCTGCACTAGAAGGAGGGCAGAGATCATGGGGTCTGCTGTTCTGGGTTTCAGGACTCAGCAGGGTGAGGTCCAAGGTCCCAGCTGACTGTGGTTGCCAATTGTTCTGTGATGAGGAGGACAATGGATGCTATAGTCTCTAGAGATGACTTCCAACCAAGTTTGCTGCAGTTCTCTGACTCGTGTCAAGGTAAAATCCTCTCTGCAACTTGAGCAATGCTGCCTCAACAAGGAGCCTCCCTTAACCAAGGTGGAAACAGCTGCCTAAGATGGTTGTCGTCCAGTGTCATGGCTGAAACCTGCCTGTGGGGCTCCTTGCCTCTCACTGATGCTGCCTCTGCCAGCAAGAACAGCATCACAAGAGGGGATGGTGATATCAAATGCTGGACCTGACAAAACTGCAGGGATTAAACTTTCTAGTGCAGACATAATGAGGTAGCATGTGAAACAGCCACAGTGGTGCATGCTAGTGTTACCACAAATGGTCTTTTTAGTGCTGGGCCTGCATTTATTCTCAGGACTATGAGTGTTGTTAGCTTAAAACTACAGATGCAATTTAAGGGTAGGGAAAAAAGAGCCATGGGATGTGCTGGGGATTTGGTGAAGGCAGTTTTGGGAGAAACTGAAGGATCAAAAGAAAAGTGTTTTGTCTTTCCAGTCATAACTTTTCAAATCCATTCTTCTTGAAGAATAAGCATGAGGTTTCGGCACCACAGAGTAGAGAAGACTACCTCATTGCCTCCCCATCAACGAAACTCCAGTGTTAAATCTTCCAGCTGTAATAGCAGATACCAAAATTTGGCCCTATCCATGCAGTACTGCCCCATCTTAGTGGGGAAGATGAGGGGCAGAGGGGATTTAAAAAGGAAGGGATTTAGAAGTATTTTAGTGTGAAGAAAATATTTATAGCATTTATGTATTGCATGTGGGTAAATCTATCAAGACAATCTGAAACCTTAAGAGAAATAGGAATAGGATATTTTGCAATAAGTTATATTTTTATGGTAACAATCTTTTGGGACAGCAGTAGAAAACTGGTTTTCCTTGCCAGTAATCCATTACTGAAAAGCAAAATGCAATTAAAGAGTGCTCTGTTAGCTATTATTTTCAAATATATTGTTTAATATTACAAATGCATTTATAACATATCATGCTTGACTTGAATGCCCCACTTTGTGTTCTCAGCCCAGCAAATGTCTTTTCCATCAGGTTTCTGTAGTGAATACCACACTTTTATTGAGCCTCTCTGTAGCTACTTGTTTAGAGGCTGAACTGCATCTGTTTCCTCAAGATGTGCAGGGGGAAACTCTGAAGCATGTGTTTTGTGGAAGATTTTCAAGGCTAGAGAAGCCTAATCTATTCCTATGGTACTCTATATGGGCGGAAAGCACTCTGGTCTTTTAGGAAAGAACCGAAATGTGCTGAGAGAACAGAGTCCACGGGAACACAAATCTGGTTGTGGCCTAATGCCTCAGACTGGTATTCAGGTAACTGTCTACAAAGGCAACAGCAGTGACTGAAATCTGATCAGGCTTCAAGGGGAGCCAAGTGAAAACCACAGAGAATACATCTGAGTGACGGTAAGGGTGTCTGAAAAAACAGACTTTCTTCCAGCTATAATAAACGAACCAGCTAAAAGACCAGAGCAGAATGGGTGGTGGCTTCCCTGTGAGATGCAAGTAGGAAGGAAATCCTGTATGACTGTGTAAATACACTGACAGCCCATGTGCTGCAATGAGTGGTGCAGCTGTACTGAAAACAAACAGCAGCAGAAGAAAGATGATGTTGCGGCATGACAGGTAGCTGCAATGTTCCAGCGTGAGCTGTGCACATGTTATGTAAATCAAGTTGTAAGGATAAGGGCTGTGAGCTCCCTTGGATAGAATACGCTGTAATAAATATTGCTATTCCTGAGAAGGTTCCAGGAGGAAGTCTGTCTTCCATATATTTATGTGACATGAGGTTATCCTTCATCTGTCATTTGAAACCGCATTACTCACTCGTTGGAATGCTTTTGCTCATGTGTTTGGGTGGTTGTAATATGCAGCTTTCTTTTATGTATAGGTTTTAGAGCACCCTTAGGTGTTCTAGCTGGTTATTAGATTCAAATTTACCTTCTTTCCCTAGAGATTGGTTGGGGTTCCTGTCTGTACTTCTGCAAATTGTTTGTTTTGGAGAAGGCAAATTGGAAGCAAAAGTTGTTGAAAGCCAAAGGGGCAACAGGTGCATTTGCAGAGATTTGCAAGGTTTTACAATTTTTTGATATTTTGCATTGGAGTCAAAGCTTTCGTAAGTTTTCTTGTGCAATGGAATTGTTGAGAAACATCCTTTTCCAGTTGAAAGGTCAGGCTTGTGACTTGGGCCATCTTCTGCCAGTCCCTCTGGAATTAGCCAGAAGACGGACAAAAAAGCAGTCTGTCAAACTTCTTCAGGTTTGAAATGTTTCCATTTTAATAAAATGGTGATTAATGGGGAAAAAAAAAAAAAAAAAAAAAAGGTATTTTCCAGTTATCTTCTGGTCAGCTCTACAGAAGCATTTTTTCCCTTCAAATAAATTCTTTCTGTGACCTGCTAAAAGATTAACATATTTTCTGCCAGTACTTTTGTTTCTATGATCTGTTTTGTCCTATGCATGTGTCTGCTTGATAGGCAGGTTAACAATTCAGTGTGATCTTTTGGCGTGTAACCTCAAAGTTAAAAAACACCTGCATCACCACCCCATGGTCCTGCACACTCTGAGCTTTAAACTCATTTTCATTGCTTCCTTTACAATGCACCAAATTACTTTGAAATAGCATTAAACTACACTATAATGAGTTTATAAGCATATGATTATTAGTGAATAAAAATAAATTTCATTTAGCTATGCAACCCATAGCTAGTCATGTGGTTGTTTTGCAAATAGACACAACAAAGAGTCTGTTCATGGACCTACTAAAATGTGTGGAAAGACTCCCTGTAGTTCACTAAGCACACGATCAGACATTAAGCACCTGGATTTGAAAAATGAAGTTTTTTCAGCAGTTTCATATTGGCTTGTCAAAATATTGCAGAACCCTGACTGAAGGAATCCAGAAGTCATAGATAAAAACATGTGTTATGACAGCTTCGTCCAATTTGCTTTTCACCAGCACAAGATGTAACAGCAGAGACCATAGTAGAGTACAGTAACAATGCAGATAGTCAATGCTTTCTGAAGGAAGGAGCACTACCATCAAATGTTGATCAGAAAGATCAAAGGTGTTTTGAGTGTATCTCATGAATATGGTAGGGTTTCAAATAAATAAATAAATAAAGGCTTTCACTGATCATAGACTTTGTAAACCCGTGGAGCAAAGCTGCAAGCTTGTGGTTTAACGTGGGAAGCAAAGCTGTTTCATAAATTTGACCAGGCTCACGCCTCAGCACTTATCTTCCTTTGATCACACAACAGGAATTTGTTTCCAGAGAGGCCTGACGTTTCATGGCCTGCCCGTTGCGGTTTTATGCCCCTGAAGTGCATCTTAACAAAACAGTCGTGATGAGGAAAAACAATATCCTTTCATTTGGAGCTTAATTACATGCTCTGATAATATCTATTTTTCCCTTCCTCTTCATTCATAGCAGATGAAGAATTTGTTTTCGCTTACTTTATCTTTCATTGAACGAACACTTCTTTAAAAATATTTTTGACATTCTGTTTACCCTAGACAGGCTACCCTAAATAACATAGCTAATCAGATTGAGCTAATTTGCTGCCTTACAAAGAACAAAAGAAAAATGAGCAAATGCTCTGGTTTAGCATGCCTAGTGCTAGTAAAGTGCCATGAGCTTTCAGTCTGGACCATGTGTATATAAAGCTGTGTACACTGGTGTCAATATTCCTGACTTCTGGAATGCAAATATGGAGCCATGACCAATCCCATTGCAGTCATGTGCAGCCCATAGGTTACTAGGTTATACCCAAGTACTGCCCCAACTCCAGGTCTTTTAAAGTATCAAAAGAGTTCAGACAGAAGAGGAAAACATTGAAAAGGGGGTTATGAGTAGGTTGCTGTCAGTTTTCTCAAAATTATGCTGTTTCTAACTGTGATTTAAGTAATTTTGCAAATTATAGGGTAGTTTAATGCTTTTTCAAAGTAATTTGGTGCATTGTAAAGGAAGCAATGAAAATGTTTATAGCATTTTGTGTATATTAGGACATTTGTAATTCTATTTGGAAGTAAGTCTATTTGGTGAATCCAGGAAGAAGATATTTGATTTCTAATTTACTTTAACTTTCATTTATCTTTTGCCTACAGACAGTTGCTAGTGAATTGAATGCTGCATTTGCAAGGCACATGGAAAATTTTGTTGTAGCATATCAATGTAGTTTTGATTTGTAGTTTCCTGAAAGGACTACCCAGTAGAGCCAGCAATTAATCAGGATGTAGTACAAGTTGCAGTGGGAGCATCGTCTCAGGAACAAGTGAATGTTTCCCCTGTTGAAGGTGAACGGGAATAAAGGAATGGAGTTTTGGTTTCCATCTGGTTATTTGCACTCAGCGCTTCATAAATCTCTCCCAAAATAAATAAGTCCAGTTTGATAGCAGTGGGCAGTCCTCTTCCTTTTGAACATGTGGTGATTAAACCCATGTGGATGGTAATAGAGCCATCAAGTGACAAGCTGTAACAAACATCAATAGTCTGCATCTAATACAAGAATACAGATTTCCAGTCTATTTTTTTAAGAACAGGGTACTGATTGACAGTCAGGGGTACTGCACAAGCCAGTCTTATAACTTCTTAAATGCTATTCTGTGCAGGTTTTTTGTTTGTTTGTTTGTTAAGAATCACTTGACTATATCCCCTGGAACAGGATTTTGTTGTTTGTTAAACCAGATCCTAAAGAGATGAGTTTTTTGCATTACATAAAATGATCATTGAACTAATGTGTAACCTGGCCTTCCTTGTGAACAGCCCAATATCAGTATTTTATGGACCTAAGATAGTTCAAGTTGTCATATTTTTTCCTACTCTAGCAACCAAAGTATAAAACTAACAAAACAACAGCTTAACCTCTAGCAGAGTTGTCATACGTGATCGGCCTCCAGAGGTGGAAGTCCTTGATACGGTACAGACCACAATGAAAGCAGATGCACCATTGTTTCATTGTTTTGGATTTGCAGAGTATTTCTTGACTGATAAATACATGCATACACACATACTTCTGTTGCATAGCTATATGAAGTTTTTCGTAGTATATCCTTCAAGTACAAAATCTGATAAGGCTGAGTTTCATTGCAGGTCACCAGGTAATCACTTTGGTGGTTCTGCATGAACTGTTGGGTTGAAATAGAGGAAATATGCTGATGTAGGTTGATGCTGCTTATAGTGTTTGACATTTAGATATAACTTATTTTTGGCATATTAGACCTGCTACTACAAAACAAATTTCCTAAAATAACAAGCTGGTGCTGCTTCTAACTTGTCATATCTGATTAGCTGCCTTTTATTGATCTCTGAAGGTAACTGGTAGAAGGGGGCACTAATCTCTTTCTTCCTCATCAAGGCTCAGCTGAGTATGTTTTTTAAATTACATACTGCACCCCATCATCCCCTGAATAAAGGCAAACAATCAGACCTGCCTCATCAGCTTTTAATAGGACTACTGCGGAGGGCATAATTTTTATTGTAAATATGTGGTTTGCTTGATAAATTTAATTTTCTAGTTCCTGGAAACAACAAAGTTTCTTGTTACAAAATGCTATTTGTTTTGTTCTCAAATTTCACTTCCTCTCCAAGATCTTTGGACATCAATCTTCTATTTTAGCATTGCTCTTCCAGTATTTTAAAAAAAACAGGGGAAATATATATATTTTTTCCACATCAGGCTAGTGTATGCAACTCCAGCTACGTGTTGTACTGTTTATCTTCTAAATTTGTTTCTGCCACTAGTAACTAACTTTTGTTTGTGTTCTAACCTTAGGCACATACACTCACGCATGTGAGGATAAGTGTCTCAGGAGCACAGTATCATTTGTTTAAAGGACACGGCTTGTGGCTATAAAAGATGTTAGTTTGTATGTATGTCTGCAAGGGTGAAAGATTAGATTAGAGGTTCTGTAGATGTTGTGCTTGATCTTGCTTTCATGTGACAGTTTCACAAACCAGGGTAGCTGCATTCAATCCAAAAGCTGCTCCCCAGAGTAAACACTGTGAAAAAGGACTTGGTTCCTTCAAAGTTGACTCTTCAGTTCTGTTTATAAAGGGCTTTGAACAGCTGGGTACAATTGAAATTACTGATAATAGTAGAAGAAAGGCAACAGATTTCTGCATCATGGTAAGATAAGGGGTATTTTTACGTGGATGTTGTGCCCTGCTCTGTACTTTCTACTTTGAAGACTATAGAGCTGGCAGTTATGTCTATTGTGTAATTATGGGGAATTTGTGTGAAGAAATGATGCTCGAGGAAGAAAGGACAATTCCCAGAGAAGCTTTCAAAATACAGTAACTGGCTGTAAATTGAAATCACTCTGTTTCAATTCCAGAATGAGAGGAAAAAGGGGTTCCTAGAGTTTTTTTTCTGTTGTTTACTACTCAAATACATTCTTTATATATATATATATGAAAGTAACGTATAGGAAAGGTTGAAAAGTTAACACTCGGTGCTGTATTCCGCAATTGTGATGTGTATAGGACCTCAACAGCTAGAGGGGCAGCTCTGCCCCACAAGGGAACAGGCACAAGCAGTTCTACCTCCTTGGCTCTGGGCTCGCTGCAGTAGTGTTTTTTTTTTTTTTTTTTTTTTTTTATTCTGGCCATTCAGTCCCCTCCTGTGGGGAAACATTGGCATGTTGTTATTCTGCCCTCATAGGGTACAATCTCTGGTGCAGTGTTAATCCCAAACTGTACTCCATTGACACGAGCTCTGGGCTGCTCCTCAAATTCTCCCTTGAGTTTGTCCCATCTCCTCATGGTACTTCATACTACTCAAAGCAGACTAGAAAGCCAGGTTTTCAGCTTGGGAAGTAGAACAGGTCATTAATAAAACGATCTGGTGGGCCCAGAGCTAGCTTGCCATGGTGGGCTTAGAGCATCTTAGCTAGGCCGCAGTCATTGGCTGTACGAGGTCTCTTAGTGCATGTGGTGGCTTAGGCTTCAATGCGAGGAGGGGAAGGCAGCAGTTCAACTAACACAGGATAAACCCTGGTATCCCAAGTGTTTGCCTAAGTCCTTAACCTAGATTGCCTTCAAGCTTTGCAGAGAGAATTGACCTTGAATACACATGTGAGACTGCGACAGTGTAATGCACAGGCAGTATAAAATCCAATAGCTCTGCTCCCTGTGGGATTGCTTAAAAGTTTTGCGTAGTTTGGGATTATTTATGGGGCTTCTACCTTTTTGTTTTGCTCTGGGTCTTCAAATGAATTCCCAGAAGATGAGCTGAGGGTTTCAGCTTTTCATTGGCTTTTGGGGTTTGAGTGTTTGCAAAGCTCAACTGATCCTGCGGCCTATGATAAAACCCCAGAAGGAGAAAGGTTTTCAGGGTTAATATTAGGAGTTTGTGAGGGCAAAATACACATTCAGTATCACAGTAACTGTGAAGACCAGCTGCAATGCTGGTTGCTGATGGTAGAAATCAGTCTATTTGAATCTGTCACAGACTGATGCTGTTCACTCACACCTTTTACTGGTTTAAAGGAAAGAGATGGGACTTCTTTCTTCAGCAGTGTACCTTTATCTGATGGAGATGGAGGACAGGTTAAACTTCAGTTGTCTGGAGCCTTTTTACCCTGATGAAGTCTAACTGTCCCCAGCTGTAGCTTCCACTGGCCATTGGGCAATAGCAGGGATTTACCCTTGCAGATGCAGATCTTCTGTAAGGAAAGGCTCCTAAGATTAAAGGGAAGTTGATGATCCAGGCTAACAGGCTAAGTGCAACCCTGTTGCATTCCTTGCACTGTGTATGATATGCACAAGCTAAGGGGAAGTGCTAAATAATGCTTTTTTTTTTTTTTTTTTTTTATTTATATATATATATATATATATATATATATATATATATAAAATAAGTCTCTCAAGTACAGGAAATAGAGAAATATGTCCCTGTGTGCCTTTTGGAATGCAGATTATGTCTCCCTTGACCCACGTTAATAAAAACACCAGCATCTTGGGGGCGGAGAAATGAAAATTGCAGATCTCTTCTGTTAGCGTTTCCCAGCTGGTCTTTATTCACTCGCTGACCATAACACAAGGAAGTGGCACAGGAATTAACAAAGAATGTTAATGTGTGTTAAAAAGCTATTTGATTTATGCTGGAACTTTAAAATTGTTTCCTCTTTTTTTTTTTTTTTTTTTTTTTTTTTTTACTAAAAAAGATAATGTTGAAGATTTCTTTTTATGTTTGATTCATAGTACCATCGCAAGTAAACTTTAAAACTATAGCAGAGTTTATCTTCTGCGTAGCATAAACTTGGAGCCTGATTTTCAGAACTGTTTTTTTTTTACCTGCAAGTCTAGCTCATGTGAATGAAAGTTGCATTTAGTACTTCTGAATGTCAAATTTATTTCCCTTTCCATGCAAAAATTGATAGTCTGACATATTTTGTGTGCTTGTATGCATGTGCATACAAATATGGTTGCCTAAATTTAATATCTCTACAGTCTAACCAGAGCTTTTACCTATTTTATTATTAATGCATATTACCTGATGTCATGGTTGGTGTTATTCTTTCCAATTTAGTGATTGTCTTGATTATTTTCCATCTTTTCTATCACTTCTGTTTTTAGAGCATGTTTTTATTTTTAACCTGCCTTCCTTGCTGTGAGGAGGGTGATGAGTGCTGTGGTGAGGATGCTGGCTGCTGTATCGTTCTCATACAATGAAATGTAAACCAGAAGCCATTGCTTGATTTCGTTCCTTAAATTATTTGACATACCTTGTCAAGACCACAAGTGGCTCTAGTTTGTTTTCTTCTTTCTGGCGGGTGACAACAGCTTTTCAGTGACACATTGGAGTTGTCAGTGAGGCCGCTGTAGGTGCAGCAGCTGCCGGCACAGGCTGGCACCAGGCTGGCAGCAGAGCTGCTCCCACACCGCAGCAGGCTGTCTGCATCCATGACGTTGTGCCCTTGAGCAGCAAAGGGGGCCCGGGAGCTCCCCTGCAAGCAGGGAGATTCCTAATCCTTTTCTTACAGCAAGTGAACCTGATTCATTCCAGATGTACATGGATTTAATGACTTGGAAAGCTACTCTTAAAATGGGACTTACAGCACAATCTCCTATAGCCTTTTAGAGGAAGATCTGAACTCCTTTGCCAGCCTAAAATCAGTGAGATTGTTAAGAGTTTAACAGGGTGTGAGTTTTTGTGTAGAAGCTTTAATCAGGGAGCAACTAGTATGCTCTCAGAAAGTGGGTTTTCCTTTTTCTGCTGAGGAAAACATTGTTATAAACATTGTCACTTAGGTGCGATGCACTTCTAACAGATGAGTGATAGGTTTGTAAAGGAGTAACACAACATAATGGTGTTTATTTTAATGTTATTTTTGTGGGATTACTTTTAAGTAGGATTTCATTCTGAATATTTGTTTTATTGTTCAGTAGGAAAGACAGTAATCATGATCATGTTTAAATTAAATCTTAAAGTACTGCTGCCACCAATTCAGAGTGGATTCTTTCCTCCTTTGCATATTGTTCTTTTAATTATAAATAAGTTACTGTAGAAGGGAAAGAAGTAGTGGCAATGTCCATGTTAAATAGTAATAGCTGGACACAAATGTGTAGTGTGCATTGCATATGGTATCAACCTGGCATAAGATAAATATCTTGTAACACCTCTTTGCTTACAGAAGTGATACTTCCAGATTTTGCTAATGGGTTTGAAAGATGTTGATTTACTTTTTGAAGTGATAATGCGAAATGAGATTATAAAGTTAATGACAAATAATTTGTAGTTGTAAGTGGTTGTTTTTATTTCTTGTCTTACAATTATGTACTTGTGATTATTAGCAAATCCCAGCAGATAGTTTTTGTATATCTTCATAATTTGTCAGCTTTTCTACAGTGAATGTTGATGTTGGGGCCAAAAGGTTAAATGCTTCCACGTACTCTCACATAGTTTTCCCATTAATTTGGTGCATAAGAAACAACCACTCCAAATATTTTGACCTCTCAAGCTAGTTTTTTAGTGGATTCTGTACAGTGTACACGTTTGCCAATGTTTACTTGCACTGATAGCTGATGGCAAGAATACACCATAACATTTAGAAAGCAAAGTGTCCAGTTATAGGTAGGATTGGTGGTGTCTGCGGTTGAGTGTAAGTAGGAGAAATCAGAAATGTTTCCTGGAGATTTATATCTGCCTCATAAGAACCTGTCACTGAACTGTAAGCCATAATTTTGGGCAATATATGAAGATCATCATAAATTAAATAAGTTCAGGAAACAAATATGCTATAAATATTACGTGCATTATGTGGAAAAGTTGTGCTCACAATCCACAAGCATCAGCTTTAAAGCCTGAGTCTAGACCATCTTGCTCTGCACTTCCCACACATCAGAGCCTCTGATTGTTTCATTACATCCCTTTGGAAATCCATGTCTGGAAAACTGAAAAACTCCTTGGCAAATGCAGAGAGACAGAACCCAGTGAGATCTGCCTTTGGAGGTTTGGTAGGGCTACAGCTGGCAGAGGATGCTGAAGGGTTTATAAGTGCCACATCCTTGGAATCCCCGTATTTAAGCAGATGCTGTGGCTGCAGCACCACGAGGAGGGCTGCCTTAAACACAACTCGTGTCCGGCACCCCAGTCACTTTCAGACAGTTGCTGCTATGCAAAGAATCAGCATGTGCCGATGTGCTTCTCCCTGATGCAGCCATTCCCTCATGGCAATAGGGTGAATGGTGGTGGGCTGCGTGGTCAGCTTTGGGTTTCTCCGTGCTGATGCTTGCTGCACTGTGCTTGTGTGCTGTGCAACAGCATCTGGCAGGGTGGTGGTGTGATGATGCCTCTTCTCAGAAGATCCTCCTTTATACTTCTGGGCTCATTGTCCCTCTGAGGAAATGACAGAGCATCTCTCTGCTATGTGCCTCCAGGACTCTGTCCTTTTTTGACCAGCTGCTTGGTGTTCTCCCTGTGAAGCTCCCTCCATTTCTCCAGGGTATATGAATGGTTTTACATTATACTCATGGTAACCACAACCAGTTAGATATGTTGGCTATTTTTTAATTTATACCTGGTATATTCCATAATATCTTTTACTGTGTTTTTGCTCCTAGATCTGCAAACCTGTGCATTGTTACTATATATTTTTCTGTGATCTTAAGCCTACATTCTTACTTGTTAGCTCATCTTCTGGAGAGACTAGCATGATTAAATATATACCAAATAATAATTGTGTGTGTATTTGTGATGTGTGATGCCTTGATACAGTAGTATATTGATTCATGATGTATGATTATTATCTTAATTAACCATTCTATTGGTATTCCACTTATAGAACATGACTTCATTGTGTTAGGTCCAGCATAAATACACAAGGAAAGGTTAGTCGTGTTCAATAGATGGTTGTTGTTATAACTTTCGTGCATTTTTTCACTCATACCTGTTTCTGGATTTTATTTAACCCTCTTTTCCTTTTTTTTCTATCCATTGCATAATTCTAAGCTTTTAAGAAAGTTACTAGAATATTTCAGTAAGATTGAATTATTGAGAAATAAAATTAAATAGAATTTGTTTGAATGTGAGCATAATGTTTTGTACTTGTTGCATTTTCCCCATCCAATAACTTTCCAGTCTTCAAATGTTTTATTTCCAATAAAGCCATATTAACAATATCTCATGAAATGGTTTCAAGTGAGTATCACAGGATTTCCTTTCACAGGAGGCAGTGTCAGAACCAGGAATCACAAGCTGCTCACTTTCCTTACAGCTGCCTGCACCACTTGTTGGCCGTACAGCACACTGATGAGTTACTAACCACAGAGCTTTTAAGCAGTTGAGTTGTGACACTTCTGCAGTAGGGGGGAAAAAAAAAGAAAAAGGATGAGAGTGTGAAAGTTGCCAAGAGTTTAATCTAGTGTAATTGTTTCTGCCCACAGTGTTGATGACAGGACTGCCTACCTGGCCCTGGGAGCAGTGAGGAACATCTCACTTAACATTTCCATCTCTAACATTGGGGATGATGCCTATGACACCAACGTTTTCTTCAACTTTTCTGGGGAGCTCTTCTTCATCAAAATGTGGCAAAAGGTAAGAAATGCCAATCTTGCTGTGAAGAAGTCTCCTAATGTTAAGTTTACTTGCAAGGAGTAGGAACAGGGGGTGGCCTGGTCCACAGTGCTGAGAGATTTGGAAGTTGTTTCTGGTTATGCTGGGCTTGAATTTCTTCCAGGCTTTTTACTGAGGTTTTCTCTTTCGTGGGTTTAAGCTGAGAAAATGATACAGTTTGTGTTTCAATAGAAGACACAGCACTGTTATTTGGGGTCAGCTAATGAACCAGAATCATCAGTTGAGGCACTAAGGTATTAAGAGACAGGAGGAGACTGGTTTGGAAATCTGTAGAATACCGAATAGCACTGAAATACAACGGCTGCCTCTAGTTTGAGTGGTGCCACACTGCGCTCATCAGTCCTGATCATCTCCTGACCTAGGTTCCTAGCTTTTTGTTTTGTTTTGTTTGTTTTCCTTGCAGAAACCAAGATGCAGGGCTGTTCTCTGCTCACATCTGGGTGCAAGTTTGGATTGTGGCCAGGGCATTTCATTAGAACTAAGAGCTCAAAAGTGCTTTTCATTTCACCTGTATCAACTCAGGTGAAGTTTTCGAGCTTTAGCCTCTTCACATTTTAGGTTGAAATGCACAGATGTTTTCATTAGCTTGAGTTTATTTGGAGTTGAAAAGTAAACACTGAATTGAGCTTTTTGCAAACTGATGGCTATGAAAGCTGAGTGTGAGTAACATGAAAATAAATTGCACAAAATAGAAATACAATCATAATAACATTCTGACTGTTTGCTCCTGCTTTTTGCTGTCATTTGTGTCTCTGCTGAGGCTTTGCTATGCTTTTGAAGCCATAAGAGCAGTATTAAAAACAGTAGCACACGTTTCAAAGTATGGTATTAACATGGCCCATTGAAACAATGATATTTTGTCATTAGTTTTCATATTTTATAGAGAAAGATTATAAGAGATTTTCGCTATTACAAACCTCCTAGATTGCCTCATTACATAACAAAGTATGATAAATTCTGATAGAAGTTAATTCTGTTGACTTTCACATTAGACTTCGACATTGCATACAATCACCAACCTCAGAAAATTCTTTTTCTACTATAATCTTCTTTTTCAGTATGTGTAGGTGTTTTTTTTTAATATTTATTTATTTATTTATTTATTTAAAAAAAAAAGGCAGAAATACCTTACGCCAATACACAACTTCTCCTTAATGGAAGTTCACGTGAAGACTTCTAAGGTCTGGCCTGGCTCCCATTGATGTCAGTGGGAGGGTTTCCATTGCTCTGCACTGGAAAAGAAACAGAGCTTGATGTATGTTCTTTTAAAAGTTTTTTTTGTCTTCTGTACTTAGTTGTTGAATATTGTACACACATGGATTAACTGGAACACCAATTGCCTTCGTTGTTCTTCTTGGCCAATGCTGTCAGGGAACAAGCTGAAGATGTGCTGTTTCCCTTGGTATTGTACCTTGAGCCTGGGTCTAAAGCAGACTTGAAACAGCTGTGTGAAATGCTCCCTAGAAGGAATGGTTTCTGGAAGCAGATGACATTGTTGTAGGGTTATCTCACTACTCAATGTGTCTTCAGCTAATAGAAGCTATCATTTCTTTAAAAACAAATAAACAAAAAACAGCATACATCAAGGAGATGTGTAGGCTTCCTTCTCAAAACCAGAGGGTTTTGAGAGCTGTAACAGGGTATGTTATTCCTGCCACTCCGGTGTTTGTGTGTTAGATTTGATAACTGTTTTTTTTTTTCCTCTGATAATTTAATAACAGGTTTGAAAAACTGAGAAACAGCGTTGTGTTGGGTGACTTTGCTTTCTCTCAGTCAGCTTTTGCTACAGGACAAGCTAATGGATTGTTGGCCTCACCGTGTATCCAGATGGGAAACTGGATTACAACCTCATAGCTTCAATTAGTGTTATATTTTCCCTAAGCTCCTTGAACAATGCTTTTTTAAATAAAATATCATGGACTCTCTGTTTCATAACCTACTCCCATCCCTTGACATCTATGCAAAATATGTACTGTGCATGTACTTTAAATAGATTTTATTCCTGTTTGAACATTGCCCAGGCAAAAATCCAGAACATAAAGCTGGAGTAAAAATGACAACTCATAAGATTTCCCATAGTGGAGCAATTTTGGAATCAAAAGAGCTGCTGCTTATGGAAACTTCTTGCTGCAACTGCCTTTTAATGAATGACAGTAAAGTGGAAGAGAAGGGTCTCTTCCATGTGGTTGCTTGACACTTTTTCTGAAAGGTGGACCTCAGAACAGTGACTGCATGGTGAGCTTTTAAATCGATCTCTATAGTCCTTTCAGTATGCTGTGAAATCTCTGGTTTGTTTTCCCTATGTCTCCAGTGGA
Organism: Netta rufina; assembly: GCF_964035555.1. Classification (NCBI taxonomy): domain Eukaryota; kingdom Metazoa; phylum Chordata; class Aves; order Anseriformes; family Anatidae; genus Netta; species Netta rufina. The sequence continues at coordinate 60,636,551 of NC_140124.1, forward strand.
TTTCCTGGCAGAATCAGTCTCGTTATTTCTTGCTGTAGTTTGGTTACACTCAGAGCTGACACTGCAAAAAATGTAATGTTGTTTTCTCAACAGAGTTACCGTGACAAAATGCCAGTTTGTGTTTGAAAAGAACGGCATGGCCACACTCAGTAGGGATTACCAGTAGCATTCTCAGAAGTGCATTATGGAGATAGCTCTTCCTTTTGCAGAGACTGAGATTTCACGAGCTGTGGTGAATAGAGCACCTGGCAGGGCTTTGCCGCTTCTCCATGAGGTGAAAAAGCATTCGCAGACTGATGTTTAAATGACTCCATTTATTCCACCGTCTGATTTTCCTGTTGTGCTGCTGCCAGTCCTCCCTGGCTTTGAGGACAAAGCCCAGCGTTTTTTTTCCATAGCTTCTGACAGACAGCCCTCTTCTTTCTTGAGAGGCACAATATGTTGCATGGGCTTCAGGCAACAGACTTCTCATCTCTGCCTACCCTCCCTGCAGTGTTTTTAACTCTGTCATCGCTGCTGCCCTTCCAAGGGACTGTTTTCACAGAAGTGTCACTGTCCTTCTGTACTCAAATCATCCCTTCACCCTTTTTACATACAGGGAGACTCTTCTGTGGAAGTAAACGTATAGCTACAAAACAGTACATTTCTTAACTGGTGATATTCTTGAAAACTTAAGATACAGTTGTGGGTTTCATCTCCAGTAGCTTACTGTGCATATTTTCCTTTCATTACAGTTTCGATAACCATGTGGTTTCATATAGAGTGGCAACACTTGGATTATAAACCTTATTTTTCAATTCTTCCTAACTTTGGTAGAATTAAACTGAGATTTCTAGAAGCCAATTATAACTCACGTTGTATAGCTAGAAAAAGAAGCAAACAAAAAAGCCAGAATGGCAAAGTCCATTTGAGGCTGGGCAAAGGCTGGATTTCTTCTCAGGAGGTTGACAACGCGTGGCCATTGATGTAAAGCCTGTGAAAAGTTTCAAGTTATGATTCAGTGAGAACTGGTAGTTTTACAGGTGCATGGGAGCATTGCACTGTAATGAATTTCAAAAGTTGTCCACTAGGAAAAATGTTCCTTTTGAAATACGAAGAGATTTAATCATTTAAACCTCACATGTTCACTTAGATTTCACTTTAATTGTGTTGAAAGAGATTGGTCACCTCTTCCCTAATTAGTAGATCTTCTATTTTTTTAATATATTAAAATGTATTGTCCCATAATTTTAATTCAATTTCAAGAACACTATTTCAGAGCCTGAAAAATCCACTTAACAGAGGTGTCAATATCACTTTCCTATAGAACACAGGGCGCTGCCTGTGTGCTAAGGAGTCTGGAAAAGGGAATAAAAGGCTCTGACTGCTAATATCTACATCATTTTGCATCTATTGGAATTGCCTGCTGACTTGTGAAGTTTTGCTGAAAATGCTTGTCAGAAATAGGCACTTTGCTAACCATTTATTAGCTGCTGTTTAGAGCAGAAGGGTATTGTTAGTACAGTTACAGAAAAAGCACTATAAGCTTGCTGGAAGTGGCTGTTAACATTTTTCAGAGACTTCCCAAGTAGGCTGCTACAACAGCCACCACTGATGGGGAAAATCCCATTCATTGTCTGTGCCTGGCCATACCATCCAGCCTTTCTCACTCCTTTTGGTTGGCTTAGTTTTTTGTGGGTTCAGCGAGGTGAGCCAGCTTGTAAGGGGTCAGATGACCACCAGGTAAATGCAGGAAGAGCGCTGGAAGTACGTGATCAAGGAGCTGACGTTGGGGGGTGGGTGTAGGCAGGGCCATATCTTTATTAAACCAGCTCAGGAGATTTTATACTAATGGTATAAAAATATCATATGTAACGTAGTAATAATAAAAAACAACAATAACCTAATATCTATAGCATTAATCTCTGGCTACTCTTGAAGTGCTCTGCAAGGACTGGAGGGAATCTAACGGCTAAGCCCATTTCAGCATGGGTTATGGAGAGCGGAGGTCAGGAAATCCCACTGCTGACTGTCATTTCCAGACGTGGATTATTTCTTTATTTCAGGCAAGCTCCCAGCATCGAGAGCCAGCTGTGTATAGCATTCCTCCTGCTTTTCGCAGCAGCTTTTGCAAGCAACAGCTGAGTGAAGGGCTGGGCCAGGACAGAGTGAGCAGCAAGGTTTTTGTTTCCTAGGACTTACACATGAAGGAAATACTATATGAACCCTTGGTGCTCGTTATGAATATGCTGATATCTTGAGTCACACTGTTTATGGACCCTGGGATTTTTCTTCAGATAAGTAATGCGGTGCCTTCTCTAGGTTAACAGGCAGGTCAGGTCATGCACTTTGGATACAGCACCCCCCCCCCCCCCCTTGCTCCCTGAGAGCTTGCTGACATCTCCTGACTAAGAGAGCCCAGAAGAGCTGCACACACTGAGTTTATTTTTTTCCAATTTGGAAATTCTCTTACTCTGGTTTCCCGTGCTGCTCATGCTTTCTAAGAGTCTTAGGGCTGGCAGGGACAGGATACTGATAGAGCACAAAAGCCTAGAACACGTACCTCCTTTTGGATCCATCTGTGCCAGTGAAAGAAACTGTAGGCCATGGGTATTCCCGACATCTTTTTTTTCTAGTAGTCTTTACCCCTTTGGAGCCATTGGTAGAGAACTTACTGTGATTGCTCTCAGTTCACCTCCAGCTGGTTAGCAGAAACCTTTTAAATTAGAGGCTTGAGTTAATCCAGCTGACATTGCGTGGAGTAGGTTGGAGTTGCTTCTGTCATCTGCTCTGCCAGAGTGTCAGAGTGCCAAGTAGCATGGAAGCTGTGACCCCTGCACTGACACGAGCACATCTGGAAGACCTCCCAAGCAATATATCACTTAGGTGAGGCGATTTGAACCCTTCTGCCAGGAGAGCTTTTATAGCCAGGATTCAGGAATAAGTAGTGTGGCAGTCACCACCACCTGCTGCTTCTCCTTTCTTGTGAATCTAATGCTTAACTGGTGTTCCAAAGTTCACAAAACTGTTTTGCAACCTTGGGGTTAAATTATCTAATTTCTTGATTGGGAAGAAAAAATACATGTAGTTCAAGCTATCTGACTTCATTTTTTACTTTAGTCTTTTTCTGTGAATGCTCAATGAAAGCCTTAAGTTTTATACTTCCCAAGGGATAATAAGTAAGGAGCAACATTTTTTTTCAGGCCAGAAGTTGTTAGAGCCACTTAATATCCACCTACTCTCAGCAGGTAGGAATTGAAGGCTAAACGTTTGGTCCAGATTTTCTTTTTGGGATTCAGATATCATTCCGACTGACAGGGAATGAGAATTGTAGACTGGATTTAGTTGTATAAATAATACTGATAGAAGTCTTGTAAATTTTCCTCTTACCGTCTATGTCTGAATGAAGTCTTTGTTATTTTTTTCCCCCACCAACAAATTAAATCAACAAATAGAATGCAGAATCCCCAAGGTCTGTTGGAAAAACCTCTATTGGAATAAATGATTCAGAATCCATGATTTTTCAGGAATTTAGATCTTTTTTTCGCTTAGAGATAGAAGAGCCTATGCAAGCTTGTTAAATCTCATTTTCAGGAGCAGCTTAATACTTAGAAATCTGATTGAAGGGTGGTAATGTGTAAAACAACGATGTGACTCAGACCTTGCAAAACTGGATACAGCCAACTCCAGCTAGCTTTAGAAATCTGAGGTTTTTGCAGTCTTAAGCTATTTGTAGGGAAACAGTGACTTGCTGTGGAAGATCATCCAAAGCATTTCTATGGGAAGCAGTAGAAACTTCAGATTCAAACAGACAAAGCTTTTGATGATGTACTTGTTTCTTTAGGGTGATATTGAAGTAAAAACGTATTTTAGAGTACAAAAATGTGGTGTTAATTTTTGTGCGGCTTTACAGCAGCCTGTGATTAGTAAGCTGTTAACAAACGTTTGTTTTGAAGGACTTGATGGTGCTGGAATAACATACAGAAGGACCAGATACATTGAGAAGCTTTATGCTGATCTGCTTGGGCTGTGCTCTGTGTTATGTGATGAGGAAAGTGTTTGTCCTGGAAGTAGCTTGTCATGCCTCTTAGATTGACTGTTTACGTATATATACAAATAATAGTTTTAGGGAGTAGCCTGGGATGCTCTGTGAGGCTCAGATTATTAAGGGAGGTTTTGTTTGACTGCCTAGCCCTGTTCTTCCCTTGGGCCTGCAAGAGGAATGAGTTTCTAAAGGAAGAACAGCTGTGTGGATGAGTACACTTATTTGAGATGCACACTTTTTGTAGAAGCTGTAAGGCAGCCTGTGCTGTAGCAACGCCCATTGATGGTGAATGAGTACCCACCAGCTGCTGTACCACCCAAGGTGGGGCTTCACCATGGCCAGGCATGAGTGGAAGTCCTGATTTCCCTCCAGATGAGAGAGGGAAAAGGAAATCTGAAGCAATGAATTGATGAGACTTTCTCAAAGGTGTGGAGAAAGGCTCCCTGAGCTGCAGGTGGTCGCCACCTCTCTGTTTTGGCCCCATGTGGCCCATTCTTCACTGGATGAGCTGCTTCACCGCACGCATCTTTGGGAACTCTGCAGAGACAGGAGCCACTGCTATGGTCGAATCTGTGCTGGCCATTAGAGAGGTCTTCAAAAAAGGACTTTGTCTGCATCAGTTGCTGAGATGCACTTGCTGGCTACTGCAGTTTAGATGATTATCTTAATAAATTGCATTGCTGGGAGAAAGGGAAGAACTCTTTGCAAAGGATAGAGCCCTATATACAGTAATCTCCATACACGCAATCTTGGTTTTGTTTATTTACAGGCTACTCTTTCCCTACAGGAAAGATCATCACTGTATTTCTTGTGTCACAGTGTCTCTTCTTTCTCATCATTTGGTGTTAAATTCAGTGCAGAGGGCCGTGCAGACATTTGTGGTAATAAATCTATGGAGCAGAATTTGTCTCCTATGTTCTTAAGGATGGGGCTTACAATTGTCCAAACTTAGAAGACCTCTGCAAAAGATTTACGTAAGAATTGATTTCCACAGGTTTTAGTGGCAGTAATTACAGCATGAGGGTTTGGGGGTTGTTGTTTTTGTAGTAACTTGAAGTTTCGAGTTGATTGACTTTCCGGTATGGGAGGTCAGTTCTGTTCTTGTAGGAGTTTCCTTTCATCGCTTCTAAGACAGGCGGATCAAGATGGTGCCTGGAGATAACCGATACCCCAAGCCGAAAACCCACCAGAACTGTGTAAATATCTGTATGGTTAAGTTGCCGAGTCCTGTGGCAGGAAGCAGTGGTAATTGCTCTCTTTCATCTTGTTCAGATTTCTCCCCTGATCCCAATAGGATCTATAGATAAAAATGAAACCCTCTAATTATTCTCATTAAGCACAAGGCATGATTCTGCAGTCATACTTGGGGAATAGCCTTCTGAAGTTAACTGCAGTTTTATTTGTAGAAATACTTGAAAACAAACAAATCAGACAAACAGACAAAACCAGACAGCTTCACAGTATTTTACCCACAGTTAGAAAGATTAGTAAAGGTGAGAAGAATTTTAAGCTGAAAATCCAAGGAGGGGTGGTGTGAGTAAACAGGAGTTTTCCTTTAGCTTGGTACCAGTGCCATGGGATTTTCTGACTCTCCTGTAAACTCCTTGGTTGCTTCTGGTGTGAAAGGAAAGTCCTGACTTTTTTCTTTCTTTCTTCCCTTCTTTCTGTTTCCCCTCCCTCTCTTCCTTCCTCCCTTGAATTTCCTGCTCATTCTTTCCTCTTTGCCTGAAACACATGGCAAGAAAGCCCTCAGGAGGGCCTTGCTTTCTTCTGGAGAATTGGGCAAGGCAGGCTCCCTCCCCTCACCATGTCCCACCCTGAGCAGCTGACTGCTGCGGGCTCTGCCTTGGGTTCAGCCGGGATCAGTCTAAATTCCTATTAGCAGATGCAGACGTGTTCCCCTCCCCTCTGGAAGAGGCCTTAGGGCCCAAAATCTGGTGGTTTGGGGTGCCCTTTTTTTTTTTTTTTTTGTTATATATATATACACATGTATTTTAAGAGCTTGAGCTTTCTATGGCCTTTCATCAAAGCCAAAGGTTTCGAGTGAGGAAGAGGAGAGGAGGGAGAAGCATCCCAGCTGGCTTCACTGTAAGGTCTGTGAGGTGCTGGCGGTCTGGGGTGAGCAGGGGAACCCCTCTCTGGGCTGTCCCGGCAAGGCTGTGGTGGGACACAGAGCCAGGCGTGTTCCCGGGCCACAGTGTTTTTGCAGCCTGCCTTTGGGAAGAGTCCAGAAAACCTGCGCTCGATTCTTGGCTGTAACCATTTGCAGGAGAGCAGGGCAGGGATTTCCACTCGGCAAGAGGAGGAGTGTGCTGACCAGCTGCTTTGCATAGTAGAGCAGCATCTCTTCAAGTAAAACCTTACAAGGGAACTAAGACTGTGTTTTTTTTGTTTGTTTGTTTGTTTTTGTGTGTGTTTGTTTTTTTTTTTTTTTTTTTTTTTAAAAAAAAAGGAGAGAGAGAAAACACCCCACCAGCAACAAACCAACCAACCAACAACAACAAAAAATAATACACAAGCCACAACTTTTTCAATATCCCAGTGCAGGAGGTAATGAATTTTACCTTTGCATTTCATCAGTGTCCCTAGATTAGCGTTTATCATGTCATGATTTCCTTCTGTGGAAAAAGTCCTGATGTGTCTTGTGTTGGTGTTTCTGAATGTCCAAAAGCCCTATGTGTGCTTTCAAAGGCATTTCCTGGGTTTTCTGGTTTGCCTTTGGCTGTTGGTGACTGTAGACTGAGCTGAGGTTTATTAATTGCAGGAAAATATCCAGAGCCAAACTCGTTATTATTGTTATTACATTAATAGTATTGTTTACCCTTGAGAATTACCACTGGGGAAGAAGGGAAAAAAAGCTTGATATTTTTTTTTATTGCTTCTTCTTAGTCTGTTTTAACTTGTGTTGTTTTTTTTTGTTTGTTTTTTTTTTTTTTTTTTAGTAGTGAGCTTTTCCATTTGTTTTTTCATTGAACTATATGGAGACGTTGACATTTGAATTTATCTCTTGACCTTGTTCTGAATTTAAGCTTTTCATTAATAACAGTATGAGGAATATTGCAGAGGAATATGCTAATATTCAGTATAATTCACAGCTTACATATAGGAGGTTGTCTTACATGTGGGTATAAATTATCTGTGCTTTCAGAAATATCACTAGGAAATGAATGTTGATTCTTTGGTTTCTGCCATCTGATTTTTTTCTGCTTTTAATTCTGAGAAACATGTTTTGAACTTTTGTTCATTCCTATAGAATGTTACAGCCCATGGGTTATCTGTAATAATCGAAAAACAACTCTCCTCTTAATGTTGCCGTGCAGCCATGATTTAGTAGTGAGGTGTGTGCACATATGTGTATGTACATCTGCATGTGTAGTCAGGATGAAGGACAGCTCTCCCCAGACCCTTTTCTCCTCCTAACCGCTTCCCTGTCTCTGACTTTTGTCTGAGCTATTGAAGAGCATGCACTCATATGCATGAGAATGCACTGCTGTTATGAAGCTTATCTTAATATCCCTGAAAGACAAGAACATTAAATGACCTGTGTGATTAGAATTCACATTAGGAGTGGTAGTTGCTCTTTCCAATACTGAGCTGGAAAGCTCACGCAAAAGTAAATGACATTTAGAAAAATCTACTGAGAAGTCTCTGCAAATGTATGTATAACTTGCACATTGCCCATATTTGGCTCCTCAGCAATATCTGCTGATGGTAATAACCTATGGGGCACAAAATACCTGCGGTAAAGTGGCTGTGTTAGGGTCATTTGCAGTGTGTTTGCGTGTGTTATTGGTTTTGGCTCTAGGAAATAGTTTCTTTTGCTTGGCTGCAAAGACACAGTTAACTTTTTATTTCACTTTGTGCCTTGTTAATGAATGGAGTAATGTGCGTGTGTGTGTGAAAGATAGTTGGTTGAATTTGTTCAAGAAATGGTACAATATGAATACGTTAAAGTATAAATATTTCTAACAACAGTGGGTCAACAAAGGCATCCTTTATGTCCGTAATCCTTCTAGGGATGTAACGGGACATAATCCTTCTAGGGACAGTCCTTCTGCAAGCTAAGGAAGAATAGTCTAGCAGTTCTTACACAAAGAGAAGAGGTCCCCCTTGCTACCTCCTGTCCCCTTATCTCTTTGAATGTGTTCATTGGGTGGCGTTCGTGGGATTTCAGGTGTGCAGAGGATGTTTTGGTTGGGAAGAGCTCAGGATGGTTTCTGTAGACAACTTCTTCAGGTTGAACGATTGGTGTTGCCAGTTGTGTCAGTTCTTTGATCCAGGAAATAAAACAACACTTAGCTTTATTATTACCCTTCTGAAATTACCCTTAAGACTTTTTTTCTTAATGCAGCCATAAATCTGTTCCTATATATTTATAGGACAAGGAGTATAGCTATAGGAGCAGCAAATGTTTTGGGAATACGTGTAGGATCTGATCATTTTACATGTGGAGGTATCTGGCACACGCAGTGTAGCGTCTTCCTAACTTTGATACAATTATGACATGCCTTTCTGCCATTTCTCATTCTAACCGCATATGTCGGAGGAAATAAAAAAAAAAATCAGTTCATGGTCATATGAGCGGAGCCAATGAGTTAATCCCAGTTCGAAACCACTATGTGTATGCCCGTCTCCCTCAGCTGGAAAATAGCATGAGCAAAGCCATTAACAGAAAGCCTCAAATAAGGTTTGATGTTAGCTTTTTCTCTTTCAGTCTTTTTCCCCCACTGCCTGTACATACTTCTGCCGTGCTGCATGCAAAGAAGAGCACTAGCAGAGGGGCCTGTTTATTGTTTTAGCTAGCAAGTTCCAAGCAATGAATTGCTTGGAATAGAAAGAGAAACAATAATTACATGTTCCACTATAAAAAGCACTCATTATGTGAAAGGCATTTGTGTCTTAATAGAAGTTGCAAGCCTGATTCTTTAGTGAGGGTTACAAAGGACAGGTGAAAACTGGATCACCAGAATGAGTTTTGTTTGTTTTTATTAAACTTGAATTCACATAGGCTTAGATATTAATTTCTTGGTCACGATGGACATGAATTACATTATTTAGTACATAAATTAAGATCGCAAAACTGTCTTGTGTTCCAGGCTCAATGCTTCACCGATTAGCATTTTTAGCAGCTTTTAATTGTGGAGTGTCATTAGCTGTCCCTTCCTACAGGCAGGCAGCCCTGTTATCTCTGCTTTCTTTTTTTCTCTAAAGGGGGGAAGTGAAACAATGAACCAAAAAGGCTGCTTTTGAGGAACAGCTGATGGTAATACAGCATTAAATTAAGTAGTCTTGATAGAAGTAGCTTGTCATTGTTTCACATCCTTTAAAAGGAAGGAAGAACAAAAGAAAAGATTGATTTGCAAGATGGAGAAAATAAAAGGGGGTCCAAGTGCAAGTTGTGCTCTCCATGCCAGGACTTGCTTAAGATTTTTTTTTTTTATATACCGTGAAGGACAGAGGATTTTATATAAATCCTTCCTGTGAAAAAAAACACTCTTCCTTTTCTGATCGAAAATGAATGAGCTGCCACTGGGACTGATACTGATCTTACTCCAACATTTCCAGGATCGTTCTTCTGCAGAGCAGGCACATTGCACCCAAAGTCCCCCTGAGCTGAGCATTAAAAGCAAGGAGCTTTTGCAGGAAGTGGCTGGGGGAAGCTCTCAAACCCACGCATGGTCCTCCAAAGCCTCAAATCAGCAAAATGCCTGAGAAATTGCACGACAGGAGGTTTCCCCTCAACATTTCTAGTGCCTCCAGTCAAGGTAGCTGTTGGCCCCTGCAAGTCTGTCTCCTTTGCACCTTTTCAGCTCAGGTGGTTGCCCTCCCAGCAGGAACTAGGAAGTGTTAGAGCCACGTGGAGATGTGGAGGAAAGGCAGCTTGAACTTTCTGGCCCCAGGAAAACATTTGTTTTGGGTTACGTTCAGGAGTTAGAGAGGTTTTCAGGAGCCTGAGATTATCCCGACTGCACCGGCAGACCCTGTGCTGAGAAAAGAGGTGTGAGTGCCAAGTCTGAGGTAACGCATGTTCCCCAGAGCGTGGATGTAGCTACACAGGCCAGAACCCCAGCATGTGTTCTTGAACTGATGATGTCAGCAATGATGTCACTTCTAAGATGATAATTTCTGTTGGGAAGGGTGGGGGAGAGGGGAGGGAAGGGGGAAGGGTGGCCTCAGAAGTGCAAACTTTTCATTAACAGCTATATTCCAAAAAATACAAATTTGCTCTGGTGAGAAGTGTTTTCTGCCATGACTACTTTCATACCACTGTCTGTGAAAGAGTATAAAAGCAAGAATAAGGCACTTATCTCTATTACAAGCTTTTTTGAGATATAGTAAAGAGATCCCAGGGAAAGTCCAGTGTCTCCAGCTCACCTGGATGATTCCACTGTTGGCACTGGTCACCCACTGCTTTAAGTAGTTGGGGCATGACATCCTGTACATTGGGGGCATTTTTATCAGTTTATCCTGGATAACAATCTCTACATGACTTAGTCATATGTCCCATTGTGCCCAAATTTAAATGGCATTCTTTATATTACTAATAACATCCAGCTCATGCCCAAGGATGCCCCACAGGATGAGCATTGTTGTGTGGGCAGGTGGAAGCCTGACCTTTAAGCTGTTCCCACTCTGCTAGTGGAGTAAGTATAGCTGTACATTAACACATAAAAACAAAGGTCAGGAGCAGCATGGCTGAAATGTAGTCAGTCCCTCAATGAATGAGGGACAACTGACCTACTAGCTGTAGGGGGGCAGTGGCTCTTGGTGATGTTCCCTGGCTTGTTTTTTTCTTTATGTTGATTTACTAAGATCAACAGCACTCATTCAAAGTTTTTTTTTTTTTTTTTTTTTTTTTTTAAAAAAAAAGATCGCAAAACTGTCTTGTGTTCCAGTCTTGTTCCAGATCACACAACTGTCTTGTGTGTTTGTTTTTTTTTTTTTTAAAAAAAAAAAAAGAGAGGGGTTTAGCTTTTGTAGTACACTGGAAGCTGATGCAAGTCCAGTTGGTCTGTTGACAATGGGAATTTGTGTGCTGGCAAAGGAGATGAAACTTCTTGGAGTAGCACCAAAACTCCCTTCCTCCTTACAATTTCACCAGCTGCCCTGTAGGTCCCTTAAAAGGTAGGAGTTGCAAAACTACAACTGTTTTTATTGACCTGTTCAAAAATGTGTTTGGGGACTTAATGACCTACATAAGCCGAGTGACCGATTTCTGGTGCTACTTAGGTTTCTGAGGTGATGTGCTTTAAAAATCTGCTGTGCTAGCTTTTTCTCAGTTAAGATAAATGTTAGGAGAGAAAGAGAAAAATAAGAATGCTGAAAATATCCAGCAAATAGAAAAGCTTTTGTTTTTTTCTCCCTCCTTTCTCAAAGATTTGCTGCGTCGGTTGGGATTGGTGATCTCATGCTCTATAAATAAGTTTTGTCAAGGGTGGAGAGGGAAGAGGAGGGAGGCTCTAATTAATTACATAGAAATAGTTGTTTTCACAAAATAAGCATCAAATCCAAGATGTTTGAAGCCAGGCTTGCTGGGCTTGGGGGTGGGGTGTGCCTACAGCATTTACTAATGAGATCATGGAATAGGACGGGAAATCTCTCTCTGATGCCAAATAATTTTGTTGTTTCATGAAGAGAACTAGGAAAAAGAGGTTCCCCATCACCTTTCAAGCTTATTTTGATAATGAATTAAAGGATCGATTCATTATCAAAATTACAAGACCAGCCACCCTGGTTCCCCAAATCTTTGTGTGTGTGTTTTCGGTTGCGTGTGTGTCAGTGTACTTGGGGTATGCGGTTTTGCTTGTTCATGTGAGTGGTGGCATGGACAATGCTCTTTGCCAATGAAACAGCAATTTGTGGAGCTGCAGAATTTATGTATGATACCTCACGTTTGCCAGCTTAGTTTGTTGGGATAATATCCCAACGCTCAAAAATGAAGGAAAAGTTTTAGTCCCTGTGATGCCTTTTGAAACAGACCCCTGCAGAACACGTGGTATTTTTATTCCATCATGTAATTTGATTGGATATCCAATATTTTTCAATCATTATATTCAGAAGACTAAATAAATGTTGTCATAAGGCTAACATCTAGGTGAGCAAGTCCCTACTGAATCTAATTCCTTCTCTATAATACTTTTCCTGGTAGGTACTGACTCTAGAATATCTTTCACATGATAGTTGCCATTGCTGCTGATTTATCACTGAATTGCCCTTCACATTATTCACATTGTTGCTTGCATTCCACCAATGTTTGGAAAACACAGCAGGAGAAACCTGTGAAGCTGGGGCTACAGAGCTGTTATGATGCAGGAATAAAACCCATCTTAAAACAAAATTCATGATGGAAATAAATTACTTTCTGTGTTTCCTTGTCACCCAATTTGTGTTGGCAAGTGGAGAAATGTACCCAAGAGTTTCTGATCATGAGATTCAGAAGTTTGAAGTTGCTACATTTACCACATGTCAAGAAATTGAATAAAACTCATGAGACTTTTGTTCTGAGAGTAAAACTCACTGAAACGTACGTGAGGATTTTTCCTAGATCTTCAATGGCTTTTAAAGTGATGTTCACCTGTGCTGAACCACTGCAGTCCACCTTCAAAGCTGCTGTCAGCAATAGGGTCTTTCCAGGTCACAGACATGCTTGGAGCTCACAAAAAGTCCTATGGCCTTCCCAGCTGGAAAAGAGAGAACCAAACTCTCAAAACACTAGCCTCAGTCTGTGAGGTCCTGAGATTTTTAAATGTCACCGTTTCAGTCATGACAGATGCCTTCTACTTGAATTATTGTGTAGCACCTGGAAGAGTTCTCCGTTTACAATACCACTGATCCTCTTTGTGTTCCTGCAGTTTTAAAATACCCAGCAAAGCACCATTTTGGAGGAAAGCATGGTATCTATGGAATTGTATTAGAAAATCCATCCTGTTATTTGCACAAGAAAGGACCTGCAAGATGAAATTACTTGAGCTGCACTTGCTTACAGTCATAGGGAAACTCAACCTGGGCCATCATTTGTATTGAAAAAACCCCCAAGCTTTCAGGAGCTGAGGCTTTCCTAATTGCTCTGTACGTGTGGGTAACTGTGACCCACATTCTTTGGTGACCTTTGTTGCTGCGGAAGGAGAGTAAATCAGTATACTCAGGTAGCTATTGAATGAATTTACTAATCTTCATGTCCTTGAAGCCTCAGTAAAGGTATTAAGAGGATTGTGAGGCAGGGAGAGCGAAGGGTAGGATCAAAATAAAAATTATTCTCAAAACCCTAGGAAAACCTGCAGTGGGGGGAAGTTACTGAAGTACAGCTGAAGGGCTTACACCAAGATTATGAACAGTAATTTGAAGAAGCCATCCCAAACATCATCAAAGAAGTGGTCGTTTATTTTAGGTTCCTGACCTGAAAGCTGTTGGTGCTACCCAAGGTTGCTAGCTTAGTGCACAGAAGGAGGTTCCAACTGTGAACATACACATGTTCAGTGATATCTCCCCAAAGTGAGAAGCTCTCAAAATGCAGTTCATGTTTATATAATTGTCCTTTTGGGAACAAAGCATCCAGATGTTTGTCTAATCTCTAATTTGGGAAAGTGTCCTTGTTCATCAAAAATTCCAATTTGTAAATTGAAATTGCTGAGATACAAATATGTGCTTTAAGACAGAGGCCATAATGAATATAGGAAAAAAAAATGTAGAAATTTAGCTAAATTATTTAACTGAACTCTATTTTTCCTAGTGTCTGATAAAAGCCTCTACCTTTGGTGTGCAGGTCAGATACACTAAATCTCCAAATAACTAGTGGGGAGAGTTAATTGTGAAGTCTATATATTGGAGAGTCTGTACTGCGTAGACTTAAAGTATCTAACTTTGGAGATTTAACACAGCAGGAAGTAGACGGTGCAAATAGCCCTCCTTAGTGCACTTGTAGGACCTCTCAGGTGAGGGTAGGTGGTGCCCTGTGGTGTCCAGTTTGGTGTTTCTCAGACAGACAGGTGTTATAGAGCAGGAAAAGCAGTAAGAACCAAGAGCATGTTCTCTGGCAACAAGTGCAGGGTTTCTCAGTATTTGCTCTTGGCACTTTTCTTTTTTACCCATTGGAAAACCTGCAGTAGGATGAAAAAAACTAACAAGTAAAAGAAATTCTCAACATCTTCAAAACAGGGGTGTTCTGCCAACATGTTATCAAGGCTTCCAGGACATTTTCTTCTCTGTTCCAGAGCGTATGTGCTAGCAGCCAGGATTTGCAGGGGGGAGACATTTTATCATCTAAACAACAAAAAAAGCCTTAATTTGAATATAACCAAGGAAAGAGAGAAGTAATCTGTTCTTAGATGTAATATCTAGTAAGTCTGATGTTTTGTTCTGTTTTGTTTTTCTGCTAAAAAATATACAGTTTATCCTAACAATTCTGTAACAAAAATATTTTCAGTGCCTTTTATTAGTGATTTTAATCCATTCAAAAACAACCGTGAATCAGAAGACTGTTCAACAGGATTAGGTCATCTCTGGCACAGATAACCAACAGTATTCAGAGCAGTACCCAACTCACCATCAGTGCAGGAATTAATATAACTTTCTCTTGACTGTCTGGTATGATTTTATTAAAAAAAAAAAAAAAAAAAAAGTTGTATCCATGACATAATTTTGCTAAATTCTACAAGTTGAGTACTGTTCTAGTGCAGCTTCATGCTGACACTGAAGATGCACTATCTAGTAGTAGCTCATATGCTTAAAAACCAGAGATCCGACAGAGAATAAATGGGTGTTAGGATGGTTGAATTCACACCTTTCCTGTGAGAGCACTGGTGAGTGCAAATTACAGCACAAGTGGCCTATACTTTTACATTTGTTTGCTTTTGCTGATAGTCATAATTTGGTAGAAGAGTTGTCAAATAGATAAGAGCCTGGTAGCAGATGGTGTTGAAGGGGAGCTAATGGGCTAAGGAAGATTACATGAGGGCTTGCTTGAGGTATCAGGCTTGCAACCAGTCATGGGTGGGGATGAGCAGTGGGAGCAGGTCAAAGCAGCGTGCTGATGACTCCAGGTAGGGGGTGACCTCAGTTCAGAGGAGGATGGTTCTGACTTTGGGGAAGAAAAGAATAACCCTAAGGATGGGAAAAATAAAACCAGAATAATGTGATTATAGGAATTGCCAGGTCAGGCTGAGGGAAGCAGAAAATTTTTTCCTCTGAGGTTGAAGCTTTTTGTTTCGACATGAATGAGGCAGAGGAGGTTCAGGTTGTATCAGCTGATGACTAAGTCACCACATACCAGCTATGCGAGATTCATATGGGAAAAATGCATTTGTGATTTGATTTTAAAACTGCTAGTTGAGTTGAAGCTCAGGAAGTTTCAGTGCCCTTGTGCCACTTCATGTATGGTGTTTGTTTCTGGTCATTGGCATTCAGGAATGGGGAGCACAAGGAGCAATGTCCTGTGTTGGTATGTCAGCATGAAGACTCTTCCCAGAGGCAAGCCTCTAACCTGTCACTGTGTTTTATCCAGAGCCAGGCAGCCTATTTTGCTTCCTTTTATTGTTTTCATAAGACATTCTCTTTTTCTTTTCCTTAAGTCTTAGATTTGGCAGTTAACCAAGTTGAAAATGACCCTTTGAGGTCAAAGTAAACAATATTTAAGAAATCTTACTTAAAAAAAAAAAAAAGTCTCTTTCAGGAGGACTGGGGACAAAGAGCAGCTGTCTTTGCACAGTGCTTGGGTCTCATAAGTGGTCTTCTTCAGGATCATACCTAAAATACTCTGGTCTTGTGCTCCAGCTGGCACTGGTCCCATCTTTGTATCCTGAGAACATTACGCCCATCAAACATCAAGGGAAGACAATCTTTCTAAATGCTAAGATGCATGCAGTCAAAGGCTTACTTAGTACAACCTGTTCTAGTACTGACAAGCTATTTTCTTAGTGATGATCTATCTTATGTGGCCTGGAAAATGTAAGGTTCTCTTGCAGTCCAGTTACGATCTCTGTGACAGGGAAAGAGCAAAATTTTGGGTTGTTCCATGTGTTATATCCTTAGATAATCAGCAAGGTGAAGCCAGCAAAAAGGGTATTGCTCTTGAGTTATTATATTGTAGGATAATGATCCTAGCATCCCATCTGTGTGGTTAAAGTGCTTTATTCATGTTGGAATGCTTTCTAGGCCAAGCTGAATGTTTTGTTTGCCTGTTTCAAGCAGATTATTCTGTGAGCCTCTTGCTTTCTTTTGGTTATATAGCTGAGCTATTCGGGGCAGTAAGGACTCTACTGCACTTAGCGTGTGGGTTAGGGACAAAGCACGAGGAGACATTACTCCTAAGCACTCCTGAGCACTTGTCAGCCAGTAGTCAGATGTACTCCGAGCCTCCACGTTCAACAACAGACTGCTTCTGTGGAGACAGGTACTGGCCAGAGATGCCACTGGAGAAGAAAGCTGCTGTCTCCCGGTGCAGGCTGCATGGTACGCCAGATGAATATTTGAAGCAACAAGAGGTGGATCTGACTCAGGAAGAACACAAGAGTTACTGAAATTTCTTCTCCTTTAAGTCTTAAATTTAACAAATAGCAACATTTCCAGGCTGCTGTTTCTCCCATACAATGTTAATATGATCATTACCAGCTTCCTGCACTACTTTTTTGAAAACTACATATCATATTTACGCTTTAAAACAAACACCCCACAAGTAAGGCCATTTTGTTACATCTCTAATCATACCCTGGTTACATACCTCAAGGAATGTATTTGAGAGGATTATGCTTTAAAATTTAGGTTGAATTATTTTTCCCCATGTGCCCCTTATGATGGAGTTAAAACTTGACTATTTCATTGCTCTTGCCATAATTATCAAGAACTTTTCTTTCTGCGATAAAAGACTTGGAGAAACAGACTGTGAGCCAGCCTGAGCTTCATGTTTCTCACACCCGGGTCTTTATTTGTTATGCAGTAATAGTACAGCTATTTGGCTAATTAGCTCACTCTTTATCTGATCTTCTCCTTAAAATATGAAAAACTGTGAAATGTTTCAGAAAGAAAACAAAGTTGTCTAGATAAAACTTCACACTCTGTAACTGGAAGGGAAGCTTCCCTTTGGCTATGTTTTCTAAGCAAGCTGGAAATTCTGCTAGGGAAACTCACGCAATAAACTGCGTTCTCAGCTAGGCTGTATTGTCATAGAGAAGCACTGTGCACTTAAAGTGTTACCTCACATCATTGAGAAGTGGCACCAAAATTTCTGGAAGCCCAGAAATCCCCTGCCGCTGTTCCCTATTTTTTATTAAGGCACCAAAAATCTATCAGCTTTCTGAAAACTGAACTTAATGCTTGCTGTGTGTCCACACATTACAGAGCTGAACACCATAGGAAATCCCATAAAAACAGTTTTTTCCCTCTCCAGAACAGTATGCAGCAAATAAGCCTGAAGCCAGACAGTAAGTGATGAAGGAAAAGCAAATAGTTTACCCATTATCAGAGCTTCTTAATACTAATCACAGATCAATGAGTCCATAGAAAAGGTTTGTAGGTACTCTGGGATTTAGAAACATGCAGAAGGCTGAACCAGTCTGGTACAGGCAAACTTACTTCTGTTATTTCCTAGCATTGAACAGTTTGAATTTGCAGCATTAATAATGTCCTATTAATGTTAATCATTAAACTGGTTGGTATGCTAATGAAGCCAGAAGGTCTTTCAGGTCAATATCAATACATCTGTCAAGCTGTTGCGAGCAGTAACAGCAAAACCAGCCACAATGCAGTGTTCCCTGATGCTTCCTTAGCAGGCCCTTCTAAACAACTGGCATGTGCCTGCCTGTTGTCTGAACTGCAAAGGCAGGCAGCCACCAATTTGCAAAATGAAGAAGAATTGCACTTCTTCCATTATCAAGATGAGTGTTCTTTCTGTTACTGTGTTTTTGACATCTCTGAAGTGATACGGGCTTGGGGAGGGGAGACAACCTCTTGGGTCTGTCTGGTCACTGTCACCACCAGACAGCTATGTAAATAGAAACCCTTCTTGAATGAGCAGAGACAGGGAGATGATGAAAGAGAGTTCATAGGTTGCCACAGTTAGACAGCAAGGGACATCAGAACAACACAGAAATGAGAATGTTCCCAGAGGAAACAGCTGTGAAAATTTTCATTTGGTTATGCAGCTGCTCAGTTTGTGTTCACTTGATCACTTGAATAAAGCTGGAGAACCTCCTGTGTAGCTCAGAGGAAGAGGCAAGTGAAGGAGATGCTGCGCCCATGAAGTGCTTTCTTTGCTCTTATGTGTTAAATGGAGGAGAAAATCTGACACAGAATATGAGGATGGCAGCTTTATACAACTGAATCTAGATAATTTGATTTGCTGGGCAGTGCCAACTTTTGTTATTTTGCAAATAAAGTCTACTAAAGATTGCAACAAAACAAATCCATAAAGAAAATGTACATGGAGGACACTACTCTGGCTGTTGAGTAGTGCTGGAGTAATTTCATGCCATCAGGCATCTCAAAGCATACATGGATTTTCTCCTTATATTACTTTCTTTACATGTGAGACCAGTGAAATACTGAGAGAAGAAAGCATGAGGGACATACATTTCTATAAATGTGTGCCATGATTTGAACCGTGATGTTAAAGGAGATTTTGTCCTTCAGATATTGCAGAAAGCAGTTGAAAGATCAAGACTGCAGTTAGGAAAGAAGTAACATCTGTAGAACACTAAAGCCATGCTCCTATCAGAATGTGAAAGCCAGAGAAGCATTTCCTGGAGATGCTTAGTCTGAGTCCATGGTTCACGAAGCCACTTTAGCACATACTTGTTCTAGATGTGAATGGTACTCATGCAAATACCTAAGTTGAAGTATGTTTAAAGCAGAACTCATAAACAATTTGGGAGATGTGCATAAGGAGGCAGACCCTGGGCTTTGCAAACTACTCTGGGTACTTAAAATAGGTCAAATAAACCGTATCTCCTGTACCTCTGAGATTCCCAGCAACATGTCTAGAATATAGGTAATTTCTAGATTCAAATAGCTAAATTCGGGCATTTGTATTGTAGCTGCATACTTCAGTACCACAGTGGTGATCTAGACAATACCAGGGCCTTGATAACTATTCAGTTTAGTCTGGAATAAGCACCTACATTTGGCCTGGCAAACAGTTTTCTGGCTCCATCGACTATGAAGGGAGCATCTAAGTTACATAGCAGGCACCTAAAAGTGCACATCAGACTGTGGAACTGAATCCTACCCCTAAAGTTTTATGTGATGAACTTATTCAGAGTGACATAACACACAACTGTTCTGTGATAACCTGGAGATGAGACCATGCTAACCTGGAGCCAGACATTATTTTTATGGAACAGTGAAACACTTTCTATTCAATAGAAGCACTTCCCTTGGTTTAATGGAGTCACCAATCAAGCAGGATAGGGCTTCTCTAACGTTTTCCTTTGTATTATGGACAGTGTTCATAGTCTTTCATTTCTTATCTTGAGGAGAGGCACATCTCCCTAATTTATTTATGCCACTGTTGTATCATTAAAGAAGGTTGGTACCCATATCATTGCAGCTCATCCTGTGAACCAAAGAGAACAGGGCGGTGAATAATACTAGGACCAGATGAAGTTTTCTCCAGCATCTGTGCCTGTCCTGATTTAGTCACTGTCACCCAATACAATTCTGTCTTCATAATACTGGGAAAACTGATGTGGAGAACCTGTATTCTGGAATATTTGAAAGCTCTTTTAAAAACCAATGGGAATAACTGATGGTCTGAGTTATCCAAGAACTTTGGGCTGGTCCCCTGATTCCATTGTGTTTAGTCGTGCCATATTTCCCCGTGGTCTGGCTCTCAGAGCAACATTCAGATGGTTGTCCACGTCTCAGTGCTGATCTTACTGAGGTGGAGTCAGGAAGTGCCTCATTGCGCCTTTCCTTATTCAAGGAGTATTAGATTTCTGGGAATAACAGTGCTACGATGGGAAATGTTTTGTTTTATAAGATCATTTCATCTCAATGATATTTATTGGTAATCCTTCTCTTATTCACCTCAAATCCATCATCTCAAGGTCTTTTTTATTTTCTTACAGGAGGAGCTGGGCATTGCCTGTGAGTTGTTGGAATCAGACTTCCTCAAGTGCAGTGTGGGATTTCCTTTCATGAGATCGAAATCTAGGGTAATGTTGTGATATTTTCATCTGCTGAGTGATGGTTTCCTCCTCTGTTTGTCTCCAAGGAGTAGTGGGAAGGACAATTTCTTTGTTAAACGTGTGTGGCTGATACTTTCTGTAGTGTTCTAACCCAGATACTGAAGCCTTTCATTGTTGTGGGAAGGCAGATGTACTTTCCCATCAGATACATCCAATGGTAATACCCTGTGCATTGCAATTGAATGCTCTTCAGAAATGATGCAAGAGCTGTAGCTACCAAAAGCTTAAAATTTTCCTCTGCGGAAAAATAGGGAAGGATTCTGACTTACTTGTACTGCCTTACTCAGTTTTTATGTTTGCCTACTTTCACTTGGTGCAACTGCGTTCATATGAATGACATTGAAAATGCTGCAATAACTTTTTCATATTATGTTTTCCTGGTAGCTTTTTTTGTTTGTTTGTTCTGTTTTCTTGGAAGATTAGTAGAAGATGAACTAGTAGAAGATAGTAGAGGATGAACTATTTTGTAGTATTTACAAACCCAGCTACGTTCTTTCTGTCCCTAAAAAAAGCTGTACACCTGACTAACTCAGGAAGGTGAGAAGAGGAATAACTTCAGAATGACCAAACAAAATCAATGTAAAATTTTTCATAAAATTTAAATTTCAAAAATTACTCCTTTCTATTTGAATTGACATAGCATTTGACCTTATATGGAATTTTCTGTTACTGATCATTTATTTCTTAGAAGATAGTCTTTTGAAACATTTAAAAAGATTTAAAATACAGTGGAAAAAATACAGCAGCAAAATATTACCTGGAATGTAAGGATTTCAGTGTTTTGTTTCAGAATAACATAGTTGGGTTACCTCCATTTTTTTCAGTAAGCCATTGAAATTAGCATGAATTCGGAAATTTTCACTTGGGTTTTAGAGGTACATAAATATTTGATGCAACAGCTTTTTTAATGTAGTGCTACAGTGATCATCAAGGTAGGTTCTCTATTCAAAATTGGCACCTGATTTTACCCAGTTTGATTATTGGCCTGAATGGTGCTTTGACTAGTGCTGGTTGTTCTGGGTGTCAGTGCATGCCTATGACATGATCTTTATTCCCTGAAAATATCACTTCACCGGCAACTACTGTACACATTGGTGCTGAGGTAGGATTGGATAATGATCCCTTTAAACTAGAAGACACTTCCACTGGCAGATAATCTACTCCAAAAGTATCATTGAATGGCAGTTCTAATAAAGGCCTTTTCACAATGAAAGAAAAATTGGATTCTGTAGTATTTGAACAGATGAGCAATTCCTTAGATTTAAAAGCTACTCTACGGTAGAGGAGGCTCTATTAAATGTATGAAAGTGTGCTACATCTGCACAGCTAGACCAGTAAAATATGTTTGAAGTTTCAGAATAAGTATGTTTTGAAACAAAGTACAGTGTTTCTAAATACCATTTTTTCTTTGTGCAGTACGAGTTCAGTGTGATCTTTGACACAAGTCATTTGTCTGGGCAAGAAGAAACACTTACCTTCCTTGTCACTGCCCAAAGGTAAGAGAACCTTTGTACGTCCTGATGACTTGTATATTCTTCCTTGCATGATGTGTGCATTGCATTTGTTTGGCAATCGTCTGATAGCGGTGACATGATATGATAGCACATTTATGGACAGTAAACGAGGTTAGATGGCTGAAGCTAAATGTGTGTATTTTGATAATACAGAGGAACCATGTGACTTACCTTCCTGAAAAATG
Source organism: Netta rufina (assembly GCF_964035555.1). Classification (NCBI taxonomy): domain Eukaryota; kingdom Metazoa; phylum Chordata; class Aves; order Anseriformes; family Anatidae; genus Netta; species Netta rufina. Next base: position 60,658,452 of record NC_140124.1, read on the forward strand.
AGGTGGGATTGTGTGTAGGGTTTGCTTGCCAGGGAGCTGTGATTCTGAAGGAGCATTTTGTGTTCTCTCAGTTGGAAGGCCCTTGTTTTTCTGTGCCCATCCCTTTGGGCTGTATATCAAGCTCAGTTCAGCTGTGCTTGACGATCAGAACCAGGCAGATCCACTTGTTCCAGCATTTGAATGAAATAAGCATGCTTGGATGCAAACCAGAAAAGAAAAATGCTTTCATCAGATGGTCAGGGATCTTACTGACAGTTTCCAAAGTTGATGTCTATTTTTTCCCCTCTCTGGATCTTTAGGAAGGTATGCCAGACCGCATGAAACAGCTGAATGGGGTACTGTCCCGGAGGTATTTGCAGCAGGCATTACGGTAGTGTGGTGCCAAATATTAGCCAGTAACCTTAAGATATATGCATAGGAACTTCATCTTGGGCAAAATAAAAGATGTTACAAGTGCTCTGTGCCACAAAGAAGCGGACACCAGGGATGGTTCTGTCTCAGGCAGTGTCTGGGTGTTTATGGAAACCAACTGTACCATAGCTTCATTAACCTGGGCCATAAACTGCCACTCTGAGGTGCTGAGTGTGGGACTGGTTGCTGCTTCCACTTACTGTGTGAACAGGCCGGCTTCATATCCTGCCACATCAAAGTCAGTATCTCCAGTGTGAACTCTCCTCCCCACTTTGATGATGCTTCAGAGGCCAGCTGGAGATGAGAGAGGAGATGTAGCAGTTGCTGAGTGAGTGCTCTTGTAGGGCAGCATCCTCCCCCTCCTGTAACAGCTGCCGGCAGGGAAAAAGATCTTGCAGCATGTGGTGCCATCAGGAAACGCTGACAGTGAGACCTCACATCAGATGGGCAAGACCACGTCTTGCACGTTTAGACCGGTTTTATTCTCTGCGAAGAGAAGTTGATCGTGTGTTCAGATGACCCCGTAATACCTCTAGGTCAGGCAGATGTATTGGGATCTGCCATGTAAATGCCAGCCATTGCAAGGATAGGTCAGGAGTGCTTTACATTTGCCCAGCCAGCATTTTCCAGGCTGTACCTCTCCTTTCCGTGCCGTGGATAGCACAGGGCTTTCCTCAGTAACCTCACTCCTCAAGATTTCTGTGCACTACCAGTGAAAAGGGTTAGTTGCTGCTTTTAGATGGAACAAATAAATATATAGTAGTTTGTACACATAGTGCAAATTATCAGAGGGATTAAAAGACTATTTTTCCTTTCAGAAGGATGGGCTGGAGGACAGTTGTGTTGTTCAGGATTCAGCTGAACCTCCAGCAACAGTGCAGTTCCCATTGCTGAATTACCCTCGTTTTCTCCATGACTTTGGCAAATTGCTCAATTCCCTTACTGTCAAATGAGAGTAATAAAATGTTTCTACCACAAAAGTTGTTGGGCTTTAACAGGGTGCCCTGGGGTAAGGTCAGTGATAAGGAAATGGACAGGGAAATGTCTGTGTTGTACTGTGGTTAGACTGCAACGAGTGGGGACATTGTTCCCACACAAAACTGGAGCTAGTCCTGCAGAAATGTCTGGCATGGAAAAGCTGTTAGCTATACCACGCTGTCACTGGAAACTAAGTATTACCCTTCAAGTGGCCACTTAACCTGTCCCTTGTAGCTGCAAATTTGGCAGTAGCATCTGTAACAAGAGACTGGTTCTGTAGTGGGGGAGAGAGATCAAAGACTCAACACTACACTAGGTCTTCATTTTTATTTTTGTTTATTTTAAACGTAACTCTTCTGTTGCTTCCTAGAGTAAACTATTTTGCTGGAGCTAAATTCACCAAGCTATGTTTTCATTTTTTTTACAGTAACTGCTTCTTTTTAAACAGATAAACACATACATATGAACCCTATACTAAATTTTACTTGCTTATTCTGCTTCTCAGCATAATATCTTGGTATTTGAGATGAGAAATGTCTCCATTTTGGCCTATTCAGAAGAAAAGCTTTTGTTGAGCCATAGCTTTGTTTAGCCAGTATAGCAATGTGTCATTCTCAGAAGGCTGAGCTGTATCTACATATATATGTAGCCAACAGGCTCTGTTTTCATAACCTGATTGAGCAACTCATCATATGCGTGGTATCATTTGGGATGTTACTACCTACTGTTGCCTCAGTGGTAATGTTCTGAAGTAAAGTGGATCATATCTTTTAACAGGTAGACTTGTGAGTAAATCTGATAAGCAGCAAGGCAAAAGCAATCAGAGTCACTGCTGAAGGAACAGGAAATATATGCAATATATTCTTCTTTTAAGCTGTCACCCACCAAGCAGACTCACCACCAGAATTAGAATATTTACAAGTTTGCCTGTTGGTCATGCAATTCAGGAACCTTTTCTGGACTTAATACACAAGTATTCACACTGAAATAAACCAACTTAAATGAGAGATGACTGCTCACTTTTCTCTTCCCTTCTTCTGCTTTTGACCAGTGGTGGCAACTGGCTTTGAAGACACAAAGTAGAACTTCTTTCATTTTGACAATTAAAACACGCAGAGGGAGCAGAACAGCTGAGAGTTTGCGGCCAGTTCAGTATGAGGGTCTACATGCAAAGTTGCTCATAGCAGTACCGAGACAATGCTGTGAAATAATGCAGCTACAGTAAAAGGGCAGCTTCATTTACTGTCAAGAACCTCTGTGAAGTGTATGTATCCCTCCCAAACTGATGTGCAGTCAGGCTGGGATAAAAATCAACCATTTGAGTTGCTTTTGAAATATCCTTGTTTCTCTCCACTATGCATGATCACTGCTGTAGTTCTGCACTTTTGAACTGAGAACTTTGCTCAAAGATAGATTTATCAGCATAAGTCTGCTTATGCCCCAGCCACAGAGGAAGAGCTGCAAAGCATGCTTTGTATGTGTGCCCCCTCCAAAGAGGGATGAACAGAAGTAGCAATCTTTAAGAGGCTTCTTAATGAGAGGCAACATCACTGAGAGAGGCTCAGAGTACAAAGCAGAGAGATGGTAGCTGTGTAACTGTGGTATATTGTAAAGGCTGTGGTTTTACAGTGTGTTTATTTTTCTTTGTGGCACAGTGGAAACCTAGAACACACAGAGTTTCTGCATGATAATACTCTAACCTTGTCAGTGCCCCTGATGCATGAAGTGGACTCATCTATCAATGGGTAAGTACTAGTCATCAAATGAAAACAAAATAATATCAGTCCTAACAATAACATCTCAGTCTCTCTGAGTGAAAAACTGAATTTTTCTCTTTGTTTACATGTAGTGAGACTGTTGCTTTTTCCTTGTTTCCCAGAGTCTGGAAATAAGGACAACCTCATTCATTATCTGGGAATTTTATTTGTCATTCCTTTCATTCCAGCACTGTACCTCTTTCTCACTCCGTTCTAGCTAGCACTGATTAGTTGTCATCTCATTTATAATAGGTATTTTAGTGACTATATTTAAATTCACGTGGTTTTGTGGATATGATGGACCTTAAAATAAAATAAAAATAGAAAAAGCAAATTGCCTCTTGTTCCTTAGGGCATGCCTTTAAAGATATGGTTGAGAATCACCAGGCCAAAGGTTAGGGTCAAATGTTCTGGGATTGTAAGCATCTTGGTGGAGTCTAGCTGTTTGCCTTTCTGTTTAATTTCACAATCAGAATTTGCTTCTGCTTCTGTCTCCTTTCCCACTCTCTCTGCTTCCTATTCTGCAAAGCGTCTGAATACCAGCCGAGGAACATCACTCACCCTTTGACTGAAATACTTATATAGCACATGCCCAGTCCCTGGGAGAGGACACTGGTTAACAGAGACAGAGGAAAGAAGGTTACCTGCACTGGCATGTGATTTGGCTGAAAGGCTGGGTGTACTCAAATTCATGGCCAGGTCTAGGTTTTACCATATAAAGATGATTTCCCCTCATATTGCATAGCAATAAAATCCTTAATTTACTGCCACAGAAGTCAGAATGTGTGGAAGATATGTCTGAGCTTGCTCAGAGAAATGAAGAGTACTGTCAGATATCACAAGACGATTAGCAAGGACAAAAATCTTCTATATACTGAGAACACAGTCCTAGCAGCATGCTCTGAAAGTTTTTGAATGCTTTCACACTTACGGATTGTGTAGAAATTTAACTCTGTATCCTTTGCTTCTTGATGCTTTGACACGGATTTTATACAGCTTTACAGATATGAAAGAAATAATGTGTCTTTAGATCTCTGCTCCCCACTTACAGAATACTGCAGGTGGAAAACACTGATACAGATTGGGCTTCTTTCTTTCTCTTCAGAATATACCTCTTAAAACCACAAGGTCTCTGAAGTTGTCAGCCCCACCCAACTGGCTATGTGGATTATTTTCTGCTTTCCCATAGACAAAGCTTAGTTGATTCAAGTTCATGGAAATGTCCAACTACTGGGGAAAAGTTTGGTTTGTTGGAGGGTACAGCATTCCCAGGAAATACTAGGTAATACTAGTAATACTCTTTTTCAGACAGTATGTTTTTAAAGCTTAATTTTATTAGCTATCCTGCATTTGAGGCTGCAAGAGCAACCTTCATCCCTGGTCATAAATAGCCCTGAAGGGCTTGTCCCACATTTGGGAGAAGCCTTCTGGCACAACACTGTAGATGGGAGGAGTAAAATTTGTCTCCTGCTGCTTGCCCTAGCAATCCCTGGCACAGGAGGCAGGTCAGGAGACCAGAAAAAAAAGGAAATGTAACTAAACAGGCTTAAAATCCTATCTCAAAATAGTCTGATCAAAAGGACAGCCAAGGAACAAAGCAGAGTTTAGGCAAACCCTGGCTGAGGTCTATCTGAAATTACACCAGGACCCTTTCCAGCCAGTGGAGCAGCCTAAGAGTAGGAGGAGGCACAAAGGATGCTTAAAGCACTCCTGGTCCTCCTCTCTAGGATTTCACAGTACACTGTGGTGCTTCCAAGTCTTTTTTGATAAAACCCTACTGTATTTTATGTTGTAATAAGGTGGTAAGAGTAGTTGAGGGAACTTGGCCTTTGCCACTGCAGCTCTAAGCAAGTCATATCCCCTCTGTTCTTCCCTTTAACCATCTGCAACTCATAAAGGTAATGATAGCTAATGAGGGGTTTATTCATGAAATGCTCTTTTAACAGTAGATAAAAATGAAATGTTAGTTTAATGAATATGTAACTGAAAGTAATCCTGTTAGTAACTGCTTCAGACTAACTTGGTAGTGCAATGACTTCCTGTGTTACACAAGCTAAAGAACTTGCATAAATTATTATTGGCAGAGCCCATGGGCCCTGAGAAGAGGTTTTGTGATAGGAAAAGATAAAAAGAGAGATGTAATCAAAAGAAATCTGTTTCAGTTGGTGCTGGGATATTAAGCCTGGTCAGCTGAGATGCTGTTTATGTAGTCTAGTATTGTCAACAGGAAATCAAATCACAAATAATAGATTAATGTAAAATGGTTCCATAGAATTTCCCATGGCCAGAAAGCAAGAGATGAGATTCAGAGCCAACAAATATATTTAATTTTGGTGACAAGCACAACTTAATAAACACGTTTCTTGATCTTTCAGAGAAGTCTTTCCTACTTCCTTTTTCTATGGTGATTCTGTGGAAGCATCCAACTTTGTTCAGCTAGAAAACCACGAATGCCTTTTCCAGTCTCTCAACTTCACACTGCAGGTAAAACTGATCAATTGATCCTTTTTTTTTTTTTTTTTTTTTTTTTTTGTACTGCTTTCCTGCTTGACAGCACATTCTAATTTTATATCTCTTTTATTCTGAGTGTGGTATGTGCTTTAGTGCATGTTTCCATATCACAGTATGATGTGCAATGCATTCTTGAGCGGATGCCATATTTACAGTGTGCAGGGATGGTGTATTTCCTTATCTGAGTATATTATTACAAGGATTACAAATAGGGCATCTCACTTACATAGGAATGAAGCTGCTACTGTTTGTTTCTATTTTACCTTTCATCACATGCTGAGTAAAGAACTCTAGTTACTGAAGTGCCACATCCTGGATGCAGTCCCAGGTTCAGAAAGGAGGAGTAATTCTTTTTAGCAGCTTGGTCATGGAGCAGAGGATTGGGCAGCCTACATCCATGAGAATGAGCACATACTATGCAAGGGATTCCAACTTTGCCAAATGCCCCTGGTATGAAAATGTTTATAGCATTACTAATGGGAGCATAGCACAGGGAAGAGAATGTAACACTAAAAATATGGTGTGAGAAGGTTTCATTATATGTCTCATAGCATATCAGTGTTATTCAAGTATTATCTACAGATTAAATTTCACTTGACATTTTGTTGGGTTCCTGAAGTTGTAAAACATATGGAGCATTTATTGTAACAAGCTCTTGCAGTGGGACCAAAATGAACTTGTCTCACTGCCATGGCTGTCTCTATTACAACCATTTCACATCCTCTTTGACCACTAGATGGAACTAGGGAATGATAAATAAGGCAGAGGTGGGGGAATTATTTATAGTGAAAAATAGTCTTTCGCCTTTTTTCCCCTTTCTGTTCTCCTAGGCATGAATGCCACTTGGCTTATAATGAATAACACATGTCTGCCTCCACGGACAGACTGTGGTCCAGAGCAATTAAGCCCCCACTGTCATGCAGTGCCCTTAGCTATTTACTGAAAAGGAGTGAAAACAGGATTTCAGGACATTAAAGCTTTTTGTGAACCAGGCTATTAATTCTTGTGATTCTGATTTCATTCTTGAGGTTTTATAGGTCTTCCCCAGCCAGTTAGTGGTTAGAAGCAGATAAAGAACAGATGTACTGATGCTTTAACTAGATTATTATTTTCAATAAAACAAAGTGATAACAGGTAAGGAAGAGAAAACCTATATATTGGCAGAGCCACCATTTGTCCTCCCCCAACCTCTTGTGTATCATGCACACACTTGTAAACTGCAATATTAAAAAGTTATTTTCCATATAGAAGTAGAAAATTATGCTGTAACAAGTCACAGATCTGCTCTCTAGTAACGTGATAAACCTCATAGCTGTGTGTGTCAGAAAGGGTAGAGTTTCATAATGGGCAAAGCATGGTTTGTATTACTGCTTAATTGTTTTTAATGGTTTGCCTGTCACTTATTAATCTCTTCCAGATGGAGAAAAGTAATAGTTTCTTAACCCAAAAAAAGAAAGATGATTTACAAAAATACAAAAATACTTTATAGGTTTTTTTTATATGTGAAAATCTATACCATGTCAAATTTTAATACGGGAAGAGATGTATGCATCATTTTTTTTGGTAACACGATGTTCACTGAAAATGTCTTTTCTTCCTTAAGTCTGATAACTGATCTCAGTGAAATAATCAAGATTTTTAAAATGTTTTACACGAAACATTATGTTTGTATTTCATGCAGCTTTTATCATGCTCTATTGTAGTGGGATTGCTCCCCCTGCCTGGGGCCTCAGGGTTTTTGTAAGGATTTGGCATTGTGAACTTATTCTCTTTATCAGTCAGGCATTTCTTCAAATATAAACAGTGTTTGAAGAACGAAAAGTTGTTGTTTTTAATATCAGTACTTTACACAATTGAAGCACTGATTGCTACATTTTTTGACAGTACTATCTCAGTGTAGGTAAATATTCTGACAGGCTTAATGCTTTTAATGGATGCACTTATGCATGTGTTGTTAGAAACCACCAGGAAATATTTTTGCTGATTAAAAAAAAATGTAGATAGACATAAAAACTTATTTTTGTAGACAGATTTCCATGGATTTTTTTTTTCTCTTTAGCAAAAATCCACAAATTTTGGAATTTTCACTGGATACTTTCTAGTGGTGGACTAGAAATTCTTATGTTGAAAAGTTGTGGGGGATTTGATAGAAAGCCAAAGTTTTCCACAAAGAGTTTAATTTAATTGGAAACCCCAGATCTTGAATGGAAGTTGTTCACATGCATTTCCTGGCAACTCAGTTCAGCAAACCCTAGTTAAAGTCAACATTACTTTGGGTTCTGCTCCATAATAAAACACATGCAGAATATAATGCAGTGGTTACCAGATGGAAATGAGAATGTTGGTAGAGACAGCAGTGTTTTTTACAGTCTTTTAGACTCTCAAAGAGTACTTGCAATATACAAGTATCTGTACATAAGATAATGTCATATGCTATTTGTATTGGTAATTATCCTGCAAAACTGCTTCTCACTTGGTACATGAGCTGTGGTTAAAGATTTTTAGATAAATTAAACCTTTGATTTTATCTTGGTACTTACAAAAGAAGATTTTGTCTGAAAAGATTGAAAAGCAGGCATAAGATTAGATTTTTTCAAATTTACCTATTCTCCCAGCTCTGGTTGTACATTTTTTCCCATTTATGAGCAGTCATATATGTTTTGTTTTTTTATACACTTATATGCATATTTTTTATAGGTTTACAATGCTGGACCAAGCACTCTACCTGGTGCTTTTCTTGACATTTCATTTCCAAACCGCCTTTCTGCTACTGGAGCTGAAATATTTCATGTTCAGCAGATGATGGTGAGTATATTACAATGTGCGTTGAGCCCAGAGAGATGCTGAGACCTATTAATGTCTGAAACAAAAAATGTCCAGCAGAACTAGATGAGTCGACTAATTGGGTTATTTATTTATTTATTTTGAGACAATAAAAGGTTCTTTGTAGCTGAGGACAGATCATCAAAAGCAGCCGATCTCTTCCGAGCTGTTGACTGCTCCTTCTCACCTAGGGCAAGCAGCTGGTTGTGTTCATGGTTTCCTATCATGTCTAAAACTGGGTCAGGCTAATTCTGAAGGAAGTGTGGAGAACACTTCCCAGAGTCATGCCTCTAAAGAGGATCAAGTCTTACTTTCAGAGTCCACTCTGGTTAAGTGGTGCATGTGATATATCAGCAGGATGTGTTACCAAGCATGTTCCCTGTTTTTTCTAGGATCATCTTCAAAAACACTGGCTAGATCTGCATGCATTATCGGTGTATATTTTCCTATATTCTGTATTATAATTTACTCTTTCTGACTGTTCTTTTAACCAATGTAAGCAACAGAGGAATTTATTCTTTCAACATAACGTTTTTCAGAAGATGATTTTGTGTCAACAACAAAGAAAACCAAAGTAATTTGTGGTAAAGACACATTCTTAGATTTCATTTTTAATATTTATTACTTCCAAAGCTTTTGTTAAACCACTAAAATACCATCATTTATACTGTGGTGGCCAATAGAGGGAAACCTCACTCCTGAGGTAAATTTATTGTTGAATTTCAGAGTAATCTGTTTTTATGAGACAAAACCATCTCCTTCCATCAGCTCATTGTTTACTTGAATAGAAATATTATACTTTCTTTGTGGCTAGCTACTTTTCTAGCCTTTTGGCTGAAAGGTATAACCTGCCCTCATACACAGGTAACTGTGTTACTGAATTAATATGAATACAGATCTAGTAAGACCTTTCTGAGCAGGTTTCCAAGATCTGTGCTATTGATAGGTATGGTATATATATGGATCACAGATGGGGACTCAAGACAGAAACAGATTTAGGATATTGGATGAGGCACCAGCATTGTATAAACTGAGTTGATTCTCCAGCTAGACTGAAATAATACTCCATCCTATGTCTCTTTTTTTCTTGACATTGCATTTCAGTGTTTTATTTAGTCCAGCCCTGTATGTGGAAATCCACATTCCTTTTGCCACATTGCCTATCAAAGGATCCTGACCCATGTCCTTGTCTTGTCCCATCTCTGTATGCTGCCTGAACGCATATCTGTGATCACATGTCATGTGCTCAGAACCCCACCAGAGAGGTGGGAGTCTCCTTAACAGATTTTTTCTGCCCAGACTCTGTCTCCTCTTGAGTCACCCATCCTATGTTCTCCTGGGCAGCCAAGAGAGAGGGATAGCAAATTCAGCCTGTCTAATTGAGGGTGTGATTAATTCCTTTCAGGCATTGATTGCTTTTTGATGCTGACTCTTCTAGAAATCAGGGCAAATTGTCTTAGACAAGACACGTTTTGCATGCTTAAATTAGCTGTATGCTACCCACAAGGTATACAAGCAGTAATTTCCAAACAATTTTCATTGTTTCTACTCAAGACCCCAAGTTGCACTGACAAGGTTAGGATGGCCTATATAGTTTTGAATAGCTATTAGAAGGAAAAAAAAAAAAAAAAAAAAAAGAGGCAAGAGCCTTAAGTCATACATTTAACTAGTAAAAGAGCTTCATGTTTTTTATTGCTGTTGTTGCATGCTATGCATGCTATGGCTTATCTAGAGGAGGTCTAGCTGGTCAGTGTGGCATCAGGTACCATGCTAGTAAATGCTTGTAGGGTTTGCATCCTTTTTCTGCAACAACTGTTGTGTTTTTACCAGCATTATCTGACATTTTTCTTCTACTTTTTGAATTATATTTGTAGAAATTTCCAACTACTGTTGTGAGACTTATTTGCCTTGTAGGCTGAAGGGTAGTAGTAGACACGTGTGACTTTATGTATCTTCATGAAATGCTGGTGTACCCTGTATTATTTCAACCAATGCTTTGGAATATATGGTCAGTAGGAGTCTAATACATGATTTCCTGAGCACCTCTGACATGTCCATAAATGTTATCCAAGCAAATCCTATCTGGGTTAGTGGCTATCCCTGCTTTACAGAGAAATAATTGAAAAAAAAAAATAGTTTGCCTTAGGCCACAGAGGAAATTTATGTCAGAGATGGGCACTGAACCCACGTCTCCTGTGTCCTAGTATTGTAACAAGAAAAGCATCCTGCCCTTCTCTCTTGCCTGTCTCCCACTGAGTTTTTATTGACTGAAAAGAAAACTAAAATCGTGCACTTTTTCATGCTTTCTCATACCAAATATACAACAACAAAAAATCAAAACTAAAATCTGCAGATTTGAATGACCTTTGGAAAATGAGTTTGAACAGATATTTTTCAAAAACATTTTTGTATGCCTATTTATTAACGTTTTCAAGTTTTTGTTTACTTTGAACTTATGTACCAGGCTGTAGCAAAGGTTATAGAGTCCTTTCAGACAGCACAAAGGGTTCTGTAATTACACATTCCTCCAGCTGGCCTAGGTGTCAGTGTTACTGGACCTTTCAGAGTGACTGTCAGTAAAACAGCAGATCAGGAATTGTCATTTATCTGTAACTTAAACTGTTGATACAGCATTTGAGATTTGGTGACATTATGCTTTTGCTTTTTTTTTTTCTTCTTTATTTCCTCTCTCTCTTTTTTTTTTTTTTTTTTTTTTTTTTTCTTTTTGAAAGCTAATAAGGCTTTCGGCACTTCTCTAGTGTATAGTATGGTAGGGAAACTTATGGGTAAAAAAGCATAGTAAGTATGAGTTTGTGTCTCAGATATACATAAACCTCACAGGATAATGCCAGGAGCTAATTCCTTCATATTGTGTTGACTGATCTAGCCTTTCATTCCGTCACAAAAAATAATAAAAGGAAGAAAGTCACATGTGACCTGCTGGAATGGTCTACATCTCTGGGAGGTGTTCATATGAATTATTACCTTGCTGCTCCTGGAGGAAATGACAGCCCTCATGCTTCCTCTGTTCCTGTTGCTCTAAGCTTTTGCTTTATTGCAGAAACTACTTTAAGATTTTCTTTCAGAGGAATTCAGGTCACAAAGATATTTTGACATCCGGAACTCCACTTTAGAGATGTTCAGACTCTTTTCAAGGGGGTCTAGGGAGTTTATGCAGCACAAATCCCCAACAAAACCCCCATAAAATAAAGGAAATAAGTAAACAGTAAAAGCCAGAAATAGAAGAAAATTGTTAATTGAAAGAAAATTAGAGACTTAACAATTGAATATACCCCTTTCAGAAATTCTAAACAACATGGAAATGTTAGAAATTTTGCAAGTGAATTTAACTAGTAAATTTCACCACTGACATTGATTTTGTATAGTATTTGTCAGTCTGCAGTGGTAGATGATGTTTTGGAAGCTTGCTCTCTTGGAGAAGTTTTAAGGCAGGTTAAAAACATAATTAATGAAATACCTGAGCTTGTTGGTAAAAGTGTTAGGATTGTCACAGTACAGGTGATGACACTGAAAGCTTCACCTAGAGTACAGGAGAGATAGTGTTAACAGAAACGTAGATTCTCTGCTCTTCAAGCCACTGATTATCTGTTTTTTTCACAAAGGAAAACAAGGCTCATTATACTTGTCTGTGTTTTGGTTTTGAAATGAAAGATTAATAATTTCCTTTGGGCATCCAGATAATTTGGAGAGCAAGGGAAGCACTACTTGACTTGCCAGCCAAGAAGCTGCTTTCTGGGGCATCCAGAAAAATTTTCACTATGGGAGTTCCTACCAAATTAACCAGAGTATTTCCTGAAGCTGTTGATAAATTAGCAATAAATCCAGGATTGCCCCAATGCTGGCTTTATGAAACTGGATAGGAGTGTTGCATTCCCACTTATTTTATTTCCAGCAAAGGTGAACACAATTATGAGGAACAAGGGACCAACAACTGGAGGCATAATTTGTTTAAACCAGAAGCCAGTTGCAATGCAAGCAGATGATCCTCACCCCTCCTCTGGAGGAACCAGGCTCTGCAGGGCTGACAAGTCGTTCAGATAATTGTCCTGGTTCACACCGTGCAGCTTTAATTCTGGTAACAAGGGCCCCATGCACTCATGTTTTTTTGGAATAAGCTAGCTGCTACTGCAAGCATTCTGCTGCTATATTTGGCATTGGTGTGGCCTCACCTTGTATACTGTGTGTAACACTGGGCACAATATAACAAGGATGTTAAGGTCCTTGAAAGCGTCCAGAGGAGGGCAACAAAGCTGGTAAGAGGGCTGGAAGGCATGTCCTATGAAGACATGAAACATGTCTAGTCTGGAGAAGAGAAGGCTGAGAGGAGACCTCCTTGCAATGTCCTCCTACAATGTCCTGAGGAGGTGAAGCGCAGAAGGAGGCGCTGGTCTCTATTTCCTGGTCGCCGATGACAGGACATGAGGAAATGGCACAAAGCTGCACTGGGTAGATTCAGACTGGATATAAGGAAAGAATTCTTTACCATGAGCATGGTCAAACACTGGAACAGGCTTTCTAGAGGGGTGGTTGATGCCCTGTGCCTGTCATTGTTCAAGAGGTGTCTGGACAATGCCACCAATAACACGCTTTAACATTTGGTTAGCCCTAAAGAGATCAGGCAGTTGGACGAGATCTTTGTAGGTCCCTTGAACTGAACTCTTCTATGTTCTAAGCATCATGCAGGCCAGCAAGCAGTGATTCTGTGAGCATGTTTAGATGAATCAACACCGAGGATGAAAAAAAAAATGTTAACATTACTGAGATAGGAATCCTGTTAGAAACTGAGGTGCACGCATTGAAGCTCATTCTCTTCAAAGAGTTTGAAGTCTGGATGATGAAATAAGGGGAAATTCTGAGAAAAAAAGGGAGAAGAAAAGAAGAACAGTCTTCAGTTTTCTGATGAGAAAGTTACTCCCAGCATATAACTTTTGATACCTAAGTGTAATAATGACTGTTGTAGTAATTGCTAGTAATAGAATATTTTTAATTACAATGTTGTATTACTAGTAATTAATGGAGAGAAGTAGGCATAGAAGTAACTTTGTAAAAGCATCTGCCTGTCTCCGCTGACAATATAAAAAATAAATAAATCTATTCTTCTTGAGTTTCCACTAAGTCTTTGATATTTATCTCCAGAAAGAAATGGGTTAAACTTTGGTCTTGTGAGTCCTGCTTCTGCTCACCTTGAGAGTGATAGTTATCTCAAGTCTCTCACTCCTGGCCCAGTTTTCCCCTCACTCTTTGGTTAGAGACCAAAGGAAAGAGTGCTTCTCTTGGAAGGACAAACAAATCTCCTCCAGTTGTCCTATTATGCTTGGCATATTTATTTCATACTTTTCCATTCCTTCTGTCTGAGCAGGTGAGACCTGGATTGTGCGTATGTGAAAACTGGGTATCAGTAAAAGCTGGGCTGGAAATTCAGAAGCATGGAGGAATTGAAAAAAAAATCACTTTGCAAGTTGCCTTTGAAGTTAATGGCTGCCTGAGCATGGGACTGTAGAGTAGCCTGTCATGTTCAATAAGGAAAGCTCTTGAAATAAACATGATTTTATTCATGTGAATGTTGAAAAAGTAAAATGGAGTCAGTTCCAGAGCCTCAAGTCCTTCATGGCTGATGACAGGTTACATTTTTAAGGCCAGTTTTTATATACAGTTTGCTATACTCCAGCATAAGAATATGATGCCTTGGCAACTGCACTGCTGATGTTTAAAACTGTATACAAAGGGAGACTGCCAGAGCTCTCTGAAATGGTAGCTGTGTGTGAGTGCTCTTTGAAGTACCTCATGAGATTCTCAGGCTCACTAGTACATGCTCCACTTACTAAGGCAAACCTTTATATTTATCTTGATGTAGAAAACCCTTTGTTTGTTGGCAGCTAGTTTAAAATCGTTTAGTTTGTGTCTTTTGAAGTTGCAGGTCTTGGCTCTGAAAGCATATATACACAGTTCCAGCATGTGAAGATGCAAATATTTGGTGATAGTACTTTATGTAACAAAATGTGGTTCCAGCAGTTATTTATGCTGCTGCTGGTTGCCACCATTGATACCATGTTTGTGTAGGAATGTTTTGGGATTACACTAAGAATTATTTTAGCCCTTTGTATTAGTCATCCCCCCTGTGGTCTCTTCATTTCAGTGAACGCTATACTCACAGTCACATACACATATTTTGGCACTGTATTTAAAAGACATAGCTAGATTGCTGCAGGAAATTATTCATTCCAGGGAGTGTATTGTACAAAACTTGGTGACCTTCCTGCCTCCTTCACTTTAATTGCTTCTTTAAATGACTGTTCCAAAACATTTTGCGTAGGAGTTGAAGGTGGTTCTCCACCACCACCCATTTAGAGCATCTCTGTGATAGCAATCGAATCAGACTTTGCCTGGGAGCCCTGTCACTTGCAGGAGAAACTGGTGCATCTGTTGTGCCCTGGCATGACTGCGAGGAGAGGCAAGAACGTACACCATGTTCCAGCACAGCACGGTCACCTCTAGGCATGGGAAATGGGAGCCCAAAGCGGCTCAGAAAGAGCTCTCATAAGCATCTTCCTAATGTCAGCGTGATAAACTGAAGCTCTTTCAGTGAAGAGGAACTCAGTTCTCATTTAAGATATTGTTATACAGGAAAGGGTGCCTGGCCATAAAATTGTTTCCTGAGCTAGGATCTTAAAATAAATCCAAAGTGGAAAAAAAAAATATGAGATTTTGCTTTATTGGAACCATTTGATTGCTATACAGAAGTCATGTCCATAGTTTCTATTTTCACGAAACTCCAGTTTGAAATTCCAGTTTTGAAAATTCTGTGTGAAATTCCAGTTTTGAAAAAGATGCCTGATTTGTCTTTTTATACAACTGAATTTCAGGTAAAGAAAGAAGCCTTACCAAGTGAACTGGATATATAAACCAGCTCATAAGAAGATTCACAAAGGAAGCAGGAGGTTTGGTAGATAGCACAGTAATCAGAAGTTTTGCTGAGGTATAGAAAAAAATATACAGTAGGCTTTTTTTAAGCTTCCTAGACAGAGAATTCCCTTGTGAAGGACCTACTGAATGAGGGAAGATGAGTCAACATTTTTAACATTTAATGTAAATTAATTTTATTTTAGTTATTGAATGAATGTGAGAGTTGCATTCTTTCATCATTTTCCAATGGTTGAAGTTGTTCCTGCCAAAAAACAATGAAGGAGGAAACTCAGGAAAGAGTTGACTGATTAATTGTTTTAACATACATGCCTGCCTTAAATGCTGAATCATAAGCTAGCCTTTTTCTTTTATAAATAACATACAAGATACTTGGTTAAAATGATAATTTGGAAACTAAGGAAGAGTTGAAGGCAATGTTGTTTGTTTGTATAAAATCTCCCAATGGAGAAAGATGAGAGGAGAGTTTCCCTCATGGATCATGTGCCTGAGTGGGAATAAGCACATTGTGTTGGATGTCTCTGCTGCCTTCCCGTCTTGGACAAGGTACCAAATAACATCAAAAGTATTAATAAACCATTCCTTGGAGAAATGGGAACTCTGAGGATGTCCTGGAAACAAAGGACATTTACGTAACTTAAAATACTTACTCTTTTAATGAGGATGACTCGTTTAACCTTCAGGTGTCTATCATAGATGAACGAGATTCTTCACTGGAGGTTCCA
This sequence comes from Netta rufina, assembly GCF_964035555.1. Lineage (NCBI taxonomy): Eukaryota > Metazoa > Chordata > Aves > Anseriformes > Anatidae > Netta > Netta rufina. Next base: position 60,674,599 of record NC_140124.1, read on the forward strand.
CCTTCTCTCCACTGCCTCTGAAGTGACCTGGGGTGACCGATTTTATATATCTTTCTGATGCATTCAAATATCTGCTGTGGTGAAATGTCCATCCAAATTGTTCAAGCCCTGTAGGGAATGTATTTATCTGCTTGCTATTCAGAGCTTTTCATCCTGATATTAACACAGCCCATGAGGAAAGTGCAACAAGTAGGTAAAGAAATCTCGTGCATTTAAAGATGTGTTCTGCATCATAGGAAAGGCTTTAGAAATGAATATAGCTGAAACCTAACTAAAAGAGCACTGAATTCCAGGTGATCTCAGAGGCTTTTTAAAAAGAGATGTACCTTGAGATGTATTTTGATGCCTCGTGTTGATTAAGTAGTTCATAACAGGGAGAGGGATTATGCACGTCAAAGACTCCTGTGTTTCAGCTGTTAAAGGCCTATATATCATAAGAAGCACATGTTAAAGGTAAATTGTCACTTTAGTTTCCATGTAAGGTATTCATTCTTATGCCTGAACTCTCTGTGGAAAGCACAGATGTGAGTGCTCAGTTTTTCTTCCCACTGCATTCATGTGGTGATGCCCTCTGTCCTGGAGAGAAACCACTGTCTTGCAAGTCAGGTACTTTATATCAGAAAATTGTGCTCTTCTTACTAAACCTTGTACATCTCACTAGCCCTTAACAGTAGTGCTTCTGTGCAGTTCCACTAAATATGCACAATGTGGTTGCAGGGCCAGTGCCTGTCTGGTGATGGTAAGTGCTTCAGGATCATGCTGATCTAACCCAGCTCTTTAATTAAGCTACACAGTTAAGTACGTCAAAAGTACATCTGCAAGCATTGCTGACAGGTTAGCACAGATTTTGGCCAAATGTGCTTCTGGTGTTCCCCTTCCAGCTGAAGGAGCAGGAATCAGAACTATGGTGGGGTACTTTTCTATCATAATTTAATGATTTAACATCTCTACTTTGCTGTTTAAATTTTGCATTTCCTCATGGCTGTGCGTGCTTCCCTATTGGATGAGTCTGTGGAGTACTGCTTTTCCTTATCAGCATTGCTATTTTCAGTCAAAATCTTTCAAGTGTTGTGTAAAATGGGTTAATAATAAAAAAAAAAATCTTCTCTGTTGTTTCAGTGGCTCTTAAATTTATTGCCGGAATCAACAGAACTGCTCTGACTCAAACATATTTCATTATCTGTGAATATTAAACATTTTTGGCATATGGAGCAAGTACTCAAATAACATATTTACATAACTTATTTGTCTACTGTTGAAAGTCTGACCTTGTCTGGAATTTCTTGTCAGAGCCCTTTTTTTTCCTTAGTGTGCGTGACATGTGAGATTGCCATGCCTACCATTTCATCTCTGTCGCATTCACCTGCTATCGGGTGAATCAGTGCCTTTGAATCAGGACACAGATACACATTTTCTCCCTGATATTAGCATAAATGCACTATGGTTAGCAAGAAAGACAAATAAAAGAGGATCTGTTATTTATTATCCAATTTGCAAACGTGAACCACTGATTAGGCATACATACATTTAAAAAAAAAAAAAAAGTAAAAAAGCCTTAAAAAAAAAGAAGCAGAAATATGCATAAACTATCTGGCAGCAATTTCAATAAGACTACAGCCAAACTGTCCTTTGGAGCCAGCGTACTCCAAGGCTGATGAGAAAGGCATCCATTTCAGAGTTGAACAATGCTAACAGTTTTGTGAAACAACTGACCTGCGTTCAGCCCTTGGTCATGTTTTCTGCAGCTGAATCTGCTGTTCCAAGTATCTTGTGTCTGATGATGTTTTCCCTGAACTTGGCCCCATGCTCTTTCCTTGTTCAAAGGTGGGTTTGGTCTCATCACATGCCCTCACCACTGGATTTTACCTTCTTACTTGTTTTGTATTAGCTTAGTTTTCTTGGCTTCCAGACTCTCACTAATAACTGATGATGATTTAGCTCAAGAGGGGAATCAGACTTACTGGAAAAGCCTGGAAATTTTAAGTTTTAATACTATAATGAATTCCTTTGCATTAGTGGAAATCTAACGCTGTCTATAAGGAATGGACTGAAGACATTTGCTTGCCTGTTTATCTTGTAAAATGCCAAACATTAAATATGGGATTAGTGCTCAGCTTCTTGTATGCAGCAACACAGCAGGGAGTTACTTATTGCTTTGTTGGGAGCGACAGCTACTTTCCTCTCATTTTTCAGTCTCCATTTTTCAGTCTCATTCCTCCAAGGGACTTGTATCGTATGCACATACTTAACCTCCTACCAACTGCCAATATCCAGTTTTCTGTACCTGGTCCTCAGCTGACCTTTCCAGTCTAATGTTTGGAAACTATATTTCATTCCCCTCTCCTAGATTGCCATCTTGTGCAGGATACAGGGCTTTAGGAAAAAAAAAAAAAGGGTCTCATCTTTAATGCATGTTCAACAGTTTGAGATAAAGTCTAGAGAGTAGCGGGCGTTATGTGTCCCCTTAACGTGGGAGACAGAGCTGACAGGAGAAAGTGAATGTACTGAGGCTGCAAATATATTATTTCTCCTAGAAATCCCAAACCAAAGAAACTTATATCTGACCTGGAATACAGGCAGTATTGCATTGATTCTAGGTTACCCTCTGTGTTCTCTAGAAGAGAAATGGTGATTGTCCTCCTTGCACTGGTACTACCTTGCTAGAGCACCAAGCTCAACCCATAAATCCATGCACGTGCAGGAAAAGTCAGAGGATGATACTTGTGTTATGCAACAAATCCAACATTTGTTCAGCCCTATTAAATATCCTATGCTTTTTTTTTTTTTTTTTTTTTTTAAGGATGTAATGCACGTAGAATATACTTGACATGTTTTACATACAACCTTCACTTTGAAATGTCTTCCCACCACTTTCTTTTAAGGATAGTGTAAGCTGATATGGTTAAAATCATTGCTATGTTACGGGTTTGCCCCTGCTCTGCAAGACTTCTCAAATATTCAGCATCCACTGAAGAAGCCCTATGGGAATTAATTCCTTTTGGCAGATACAGCATTCTTAAAGCATGAAGTAATCCACATGCTTTCTCTAGTGGTTACGTCTTGTCTCTGAGAAGCTTAGTGGTTTGTGCTGAGGACACAAAATTGGCAGAGTAACCCACTGTGTAGGCTGTAATATTTAAATTTTGTCTCTCAGTCATGTTAATGGGCCCTGTAATGGGACAGTGAGTTCCAGTAAAAAAAGCTGGAGACTGACTTGTCTGAATGTGTGGTTGTTGATGGGTAGGATAGGAAGCGTAAGTGATGGTCTACTTTTCTACACGATGACAGATTAGAAATAATGCTATCTATTGCAGAGTTATGGTAACCTTTAGAGACCTGTTGTGCAAGGCACCAATGGCAATCCTCAGACTTTTATCTCTTCGTGTTTATGCATGTTGCATGTATATGCACACGTTGAATAGGACAGGAGAATACATGCATATGTATGTCTGTGATTGAATAGTGGTGTTCAATTCCTTAGATTTTGGATGAGTATGTGGATAAATCTCTTCTTAAAAATCACCACAGCTGGAATCAGGCCTGATTAGGTGTTGAAAGGACGTGGCACCCAAAATAACTTCTTCCTCTTTGAAAAATGCAGATGAATATTCTGGCATCCATGGATGTTCAAGAATGCAAGTGATCTCTCAATGATGGGTGTACATTTTATCCCTCTGCTGTTCTCTCATGTTTCCCTTTACCTTGGGGCTGAGCAGTGTAACAAAAGTACTTTGGGGCTTGAAGTAAATCTAGAAAAAAAAAAAACATAGGATGCACTGACATAAGGTGTTTTTTTTTCAGCATATGGCAAATTCTTCCTAGAGAATTAGAATGACTTTTCACAAAGAGAATCTGGTAAAAAGAAACAATTGTCAGTAAAATCTTGTGTGGGAAGATTTTACTTTTGTTCTTGATGTTGGAGATTGGACTGTATTGCCAGTGTTCTGGGCTGCAAATAATTTTATACAGGTTTTAAAATGGGTGAGTGCTTTCTGGAAAAAGGAATGAAATAACCTCCTGCAGAGACTGCTCCAGCACGGTTCCTTGGAAGTCCCTCCTTGGGAGGCAGCAGTGTGCTTGGTGCCCTGCTCGGGTTTTTATTCCCCAAGCTGCAGTCTCAGTGCAGGATTTGGGGCAATCTCTCTTCTATCCCTGTTCCCCTGACCCCATTTTTGTTGCTGTTTGTTTGTGTTAGGAGTTGGATGTTGATTTTTCCCTGAGACTACTGTGTACAAGGTGCAAAGGGAATAAACATCTCTTTCCACATCCCCTGCACTGCTCTGAACTCCCCCATCTGCTGCTTCTGTGAAATGTTACATCCCAGGTCCAGGAAAGATCGTTTTGTCAGTAGTCCTTTTCCTGCTAATAGGCTCCCGAGACTACATGGAAAATTCCAACAAGCCCTATTTTGTCATGTACCTAGCAACTCCCAGACGTTGTCAGAGGCTTGTTATCTACTTGCACAGTTCTTGCTTCTGTAAATGGCAAGCATTTGCTTATGCAAAGCCCTTAAAAAAATTTCCAGAAATTTTCTGTGTGTACGAGATTACGAAGCTGGTCGCAAGAAGAAAAACAGGTGCTTGGGGTAGTACTGTGTTTGGACAGAGAGAGACTCAAATATGAGGTCATGTCTTGATTTGTGTTTCAGAGATGCAGTTCAGTCTCAGCTTAAAGGTTTGCATAAAGCTTTTGTCTAACTCGCTGGTTTTCTCCATCTGAATCCCTCGTTGATGACAGAGTTTAATGAAAAATTACTATACTTAGTTTTGTCTGACTGGTTGACTGAACCTTTCTTTTATGCAAATGAAAATTGACGAAAATAAGAGAAATGAAATTTAAATGACTGACAGCCATCCCAACAAAAACAATCAAACAACAGTGGCCAGTCCTTTGGGAAGGCTAGATTTATCCTACTTCAGCATGATCCACACATTTCTAAGGGTTTTGTTATTTTTTTCCTAGCTCTATGGCCCTGGCATTTCTAAGAGTGCTTAAAGAACCCAAGAGTTTCTCAGCTGCATTACATCTTTTCGTGCCCACTGGCTGTCAACATATCCTGATTGGTTGCAGATAAAAAGATTGCACCTGAATATGAAATTGCTGCCTGGTGGAATTCACCCAAATTCTGCTAACCAGATCGTAGTGTCTACCTTCTTCATATAAGAAGTGGTCTCTACCTTTGGCTACTAAAACAGGCTGTCAGCAAGCCACTGCTCTGCTGCAGAACAGCACAGGTGATAGGAGGTACTTGATCCTGCATGTGCCCCTCCTGACACAGGCTAAGATGCTGAATTTAATAGCTGCCTTGCACAGGATTTCTGCATAGTTGGCAAAGAGGGAAGGGCATTTCTATATTCAGTTTTAGTCCCCTGGGGGTGGCTTTCTCTGTTACAGCTAAAGAGTTTTGAAAAGGATGAGGTGTGTCCAAGGTTCAGTTTTAGAAAATCTAATCATTTAGAGGAGAGAGGAACAGATTTATGTTGCTTCATGCCAGATAATTCCTTTCAGTCTTCTGAGATATTTCGACTTTAGCTTGTTCTTACACTGTGTTTATACAGGATGTAAAGAAAGACTATTTAGAAAGCACGCCAAAAGCTGGGATAGTGCAGAAGCTCATACTGTTCTCTCTATATCTCTTGCATGAATCTTATGACATCTGTCCAAATGTCTGGTAATTCAAACTTTCAGGAAGAAAGAGCAGGTACTGAATAGATCTTGACTCTTTGCTGTTCTTGATTTAACATAAACCTTCTGGTAGATCTGGATCTAATTCCCATGTGAAAGTTCAAAGAAAATAAATGTCAGTGTGCTTTGCATATCTCTTAGATACAATAAATAAAGAAAACTCATTCCAGATGATCTGAACAAGTAGAGAACATCATAGTCTTAATTTTCAGTTGATCCCAAGAAGACTGTAAATGTTGGGTAGCTACTTGTGTCTGTATCTAATGGAAATGTAAGAACAGATTGTGTAAAGACAGGTTGTTAATACGTACTTCAAAGAACAAATTCTGAAGAGTCTGGGGACCAGTGAAGCAGAAAAGCTACATCCTACCGAGAGACATGGCCATCACTTGTCTGGAAGATCACATTTAAAATCTAGATAAATCTGTATTTATTTTTTGGCAGCACCTTGGCTAACTCAGCTAAAAACTGCTAATGTGCAATTGGATGCAGAGCACGCAGTAATTTCATAACTGTAGCAACTTTTTTTCCCCTCTTTCAAACATTTATGATTTAAGTAAGACAGAAGTTTTCATCCTCAGAGTAGAGGATGTAGGGACATTAACAGCAAGATACGCAAGAATATCACTTGGTGGTTTCTGAGAAAAACTCTCCCTCACAGCTTTGAAGGATAGGGAACAGGGGAAATTTGCTGATACTTTGTTGTCATAAATTGTATTAAATTCCAATAGATTTTCTTCAGTGAATATTAATAAGTAGAAAAATGTAAGAAGGATTTTCTAGTGCAAGGTTATCTTGATTGAAGATCATTTTATCAAACCTTGGTACACTTTGTTAGCTTCATCTGTTTTTCTAGACAAGTAAATAAGCTAAAGATGCATATTTTTTTCATTATTTCTGTACTATTTATGCTGAAGGTAGGAGAACAGATGTGGTGTCCAGGATTGTGCATTTACACAAAGATTTCATTTTGCTCACGTGTTCTGATAAAAACTATGAAAATGTCAAGATGGCCAAAGCATGAAATAATACAGTTAAAAGAAAATTAGCACACAGGGTAACACAACTGACTTAAAATTGGTATGTGGTTTGTCTTTTTTTGCCTCTTAATATGAGTGCAGACATCCAACTCAGATGTAGGTGCCTTCTTTGTACAGGTTAATCCTATCTTCTTGTGTCTTTTATTGTAATTCAGAATAATAATTGAGAGTATAATTGTGCTTGCAGGTTGGTCAGGACAAAGGAAACTGCTCTTTTCACAGAAACCGCAGTCCTTGTGTTGTTCCTCAAGAGAATGAAAATATTTTCCACACAATATTTGCTTTTTTCACAAAGTCTGGCAGAAAAGTATTGGTAAGTCCACCCATGACAAATTTAAACATACAGTGCATATTACAAAAGGTTTTGCAAAGATCAGCATGAAGAACTCTAGCATTAAGTTGACTAGAGCAGCTGCTATATATAAGCTAATACTGATGTGGGGGGATACCTAGTTATGTTTGGGATATCTAGTGATTTTAATTATCTGATTTTTAAATAGATAGAAGGAAGGGGAGGTATCTGAAGTGGCAGAGTGCAACTGGAACAAGGGCTCTGGTTACCCATACTTTGCTGAAGGCAGGTGGGACTGCAGGGCCCTGTGCCATGCTCAGAGCCTGCCTTGGATCTTAGATGCTGCAATTAATCTGCCTTGCTTTCATGCAGGTTTTGATACCTAGCTGTCTTCAGTCTTGAAAGCTGCTGCAATTTCAGTGCAGGAGACCTGGGTTTTAGCAGCTTACCATGCCTCTTTTAGTCATAGAATCATAGAATATGCCGAGTGTGAAGGGACCCACAAGGATCATTGAGTCCAGTCAGCCGGAGTGTTTGCAGTCACACAGTTTTCAGTGATTTCCTCCTTTGCCTAACAGCTTTTTCCATATTTTCTGTAGGACTGTGAAAGACCAGGCAGGTCCTGCTTGATTATACACTGCAACTTAAGTTCACTAGCAAAAGCAGAGTCTTGTGATATAAGTATTTACACGCTGCTGAACACAGAAATACTGAAGAAGGTATGTGTTTCCTTCATTGTTTGTCTTAAATACCAACTCAAGTATGCTTATGTGCATCAGCAGACTCGAGATATGCATTCCTCTTTCTGTTTACTAGTGTGTTATAAAAAAAATATCACAGTGTCAAAGAATACAGATCTATTTATCAACAGTGTGCATGGAGGTGTTAATCCTAGTTCTTAGCCATTACCCATTATGACAGAAATAAATTAAGTTCAGAAATTTATACATTGAGAAACAACAAATGAGGTCCTTAATTGTATGCATGGTGTTAAGGCTAGGGAATTCTGAAAGTTGAATTGATTTCTGAAAGTTATCATTCTGAAAAACGAGAAGTAGACTAAGTGCATGTAAACTGTGACAAACTATCTATCATTCCCTCTGTGTAAACAGCGATGTGGCATTTTTTTTGTAATTTTTTTACTTCAAATGATTATTATTCAAAGAAGATGCATCATAACCATATTAATGCTGAGCTTGATGTTTGTGACAAGAAACAAATGGTTGCAAGTTGATTCCTGTCTTCTGTGAAGCCACTGAATGAAATAGCAAATCTTTAAAATTTCTAGTGATGTACTACATTGGCCCTGTTTTCCTATACTTAGAAAAATGCTGAATATGTAGTTATGGCAAGATGTTGTGAGATTATTAGCATACAAAAGTATCAGAGGAGAAAGCTGATAATATGAACCTGCGAAAGTAAACCTGTCTTTGATAGCAGCTAGATTAAAAGCATTGGAGGGACTCCTTATTAGAGAGCAGTTTCTAAAGCAATACATAGCTCTGAGTTTTTCCAGCTGAAACCAACCATGTCTTCTGATTTTTGTCCATATTTGAAAGCAGAAGATAGAAGAAAGGCGAGAAGTTTCAGGTATTTGTTAGCATGTAGCGTGGAAAATGTGCTTCTGGGGAGTTCAGTCCTAGGAATAGCCAGGATTCATTCCACCTTTAAAAGACATACAAAGCTTACCCATGTTTTTTGGATCAGTATCACCAACACGTGCCATTTGCTACCTATCATTTACCCTCCCCAGGGTGAACAGCATTTGAATGACTAACCTATGAATTAAAATATTTTTTTGAATGTGTCTGCTAAAATTCAATGAGTAAAATATAAGAGAAACATATATTAATATGGGGAGATATACATTGAATATTTAAGGTATTTGCAGTGCAGAAATTCAAATAATTAAGTAGTTTTCATCTTGGGTTATATTTGAGTCTATCCCAGCTTTCATGTATGTTTTTCCTGTTCATTTGAAAAACAAATAGAACTTTTGTTTGGTGGTTAGTATTGAACTTGTCTGTAGTAATTGGCAATGTTCTGTCTTTTGCTTTTGTGGTAAAAATGGAAAACAAACAAACAAAAAAACAACAGCCAAATATGTATGATGTGTTTAAAGTTCAAATATGAGTGTTATGTTTAAAGTCCAATATACCTCATTTTATTCTAACCTGACATAATGTGCTTTGTTTTTTTCTGTCTATAACTGTACTTAACTCTCAACTCAACCTATGCTGCATGTTATCTCTATGTATTTATCACACCGGAAAATGTTTGATGTTTTTCTTTTGAGGTCTCTTGGTGGTCCCCTCCACCCCACCCCAAATGCAGTTCTTCTTGTTCTTTCTTTTCAGGACAGTTCATCAGTCATTCAGTTTGTCACAAGGGCAAGGGTGCAGGTGGACCCTGACCTCAGGGTTGTAGAGGTGCCCAATGGGAGTCCAGAAGAAAAGCCAGTAAGTAAATGAGCCTGAAGAGAAAGGTTTTCTGATTCCGGTGGGCTGGGTATCATTAACAGCACTATGCAAACTGGAATTTGCATCTGGGCACGGGCTTGGCTAACCAGTGAGAGTGCCCAGATTTTGTCTGGATAGACTAACAGTGCAGCTAACCTTGCCTCTGTGGTTTTGTTCACTGTGATAACCATGATATTGTGAATGATGTTACATGAGAATCTGTGTTGTACTAGCCAAAATTGTAATAGCCTGTGAGGAATTTGTGCCAAAATTAGGTTTAACTTCCTGCTCTGAGGTTGACATCTGCTTTAATCTAATTCAGATTTTTACTGAAAAACTACTACAGTCTTAAAACCCCAGCAAAGCTTTTTCAGATGTGCCAATAGAAAATATTTAGAAGTGTTAATGATATTTTGGTCCCACCTCTCAGTTATCCTCTTATTCTCTGTGACTGTCATCACTACCAACTCATACAACCATTCTCTCATAGGCTTCATTTCAGTGAGTCCTGTTGAGGTTTTAGTATGAGAATACTGAGTTCAAACCACTTTTGAAAGAAACTGACATGCTGTATTAGAGCACTCATCTAGGAGATCCTGGATTTTAAACACCAAAGGCAAAGAAAGAATTGAGCCTGAATATTACTACGTTCAGTCTGAAATCAGAGACACTGCTACAGTGACCACTTTCACCATCATCATGTCTGCAACCCTAGATTTTTTCACATTTATTTTTTTAACCTTTGATTTTATTAGAACTGTCAGGGGGGAATAAAAGTCTTTTATATAACAGGACCCCATTTTTCCCTTTCTGTTTTTTTTTTTTTTTTTTTTTTTTTTTTTTTTTTTTTTGTCAGGTTTCTGGATCATTCTAAAGAACACTGAAAAAAATAGGCTTGGCAGCTGACCTGAAAAATATATCTAGCCTTCCCTGGGAATGTGCCTTATAAATGACCTGCAGCCTTGACTGCTAATGCATTGCTAGATATCTCTTTAGTTCTGCAGCTAGCACAATCTTGAAAATTTATGGCAAAACTTCATTAGTGACTGAGTTAACACTTGACTGTGATACCCATGCACCCGTTGAAGTAGGAGAAACCAAGATGTCTCTGCCAGATATTTTGATTTGTAAATGATTTTGGAATGTCAAAATGATAACTGCAGTGTCAAATGTGTGGGATTGCTATTTAATGTTCAATATTTAGAAATGCTTTTATCCAGGAATGCAAGCTCTGCTGTATGTTGTTGTTATCTAATGCTTGGAGGAAAAAAATAAAAACCACAACATTGTCCTTTTCCTGTTCCTGGAAAGCCTTTCATCAAGCCTTGAGTTGCAATGATTATGAAGTATACTGTATGTGCTGGGAAGCTAGATGAATCTTCACGTGTGTGTGTGTGTGATTCTGTGTGTGATTCACACAAGAGCTTGCTCCTAGTTCCTGGGAAGCCCAAGCTGTAAAGGAGCACGCTTGAGATCTTGTAGCCATGTAACATCAATTTGTAATTTAAAGTCTTTTCTAATGTGAGTGCTATTTGCTTTCTCCTTTATGCTATTTCCATATGTCTGTTGGCTTTTCTATTGCTGTATGTTTTGCATACAGTCATGTTAAGGGAAAAAATTTACACATGTGGTTTGGCTCAAGGTATTCATTTTTTTCCCTGCTCTTTTTTCTTGTGGAATGCAGAAGGGAGCAATACTTGTTGCAAGCCACAGCTATTCCACTGGAAGCAGAAACAGGAGAGAGAAAATGTCTTTGTTCATATTCCTCCCTTCCTTTTTAAAATCCCATTATGTTTTCTTTTCATTGACCACAGACTGCTGTACCATATCCATTTGGATAGTAGTTCCTTCTGAACAATTGTGCATAGATTTACTTTAAGTCTGTTCATGAAAGTGTTCCGTAACAGTGAAACACATTCTCTTAGAGACTTTATCATGGTAAATTTGAAAAGGTCTCTCTGCTGTCTACAACTAAACATAGACTTATTAAACCTATTTAATCTGTCCTTTAGAACAAGCTGCCCTTACTTCACTAGGCACTTTTACAATTTAGTGTATAATACCAGAGTGCAAAATATCTATATAGAAGACACAATGAGAAGGATGATAGAAGGAGATGCTAGTGTAAGAAGTACCAGTGGTGGCAGGACCACCCATATAAATATCAGCATTGTCATGAACTCCAGTACCCTATTTTTAAGGGAGATGCAAAAGCTTATGTAAATATCTGTAAGTTGGGTACCAGGCAGTCTTTGAAATGAAATGTTCAGAAATAATTTCTGTGGATTTGGTTTGATGTGATTTGGGATAATTTATTTTCTCTCTCTGTTTACATTAGACTACTTAAACTCATACTGGATAAGTCACATGAAGGTGAACAGAGTACATAATACAGTTGTATTAACACAAATATACATGTACATGTATATTGGCTGAAACTGATGCATGACGTGTTCAGGAGACACGCTTTCTTTTCTTAAGCATTTGGGTTTCCATGAAGGTTTGGCTCTCTTCTTCTGTGCATGTGAGGCAAAACCAACGATAAGTTCCATGAGACCACAGTGGTCAAATACCAGATGTGCAAATATATTTGACAGAAAACAGCAAAAACAAAAAATGATAAAATAAAAGTTTATTGCATGAAGACCTACAGGGTGTTCTGAGAGGTCTTTATATGCATAAATATATATGCAGAGTGATTTAAAGGCATATTTCCAAGCATTAGCTGGTAGGCAGCTTTAGCTGTCTACCTGAGACTAAACTTGGAAGACTCCTACCATTGGCCTGTTACCCATGTTGGGGTCAGAAGGAGCAGGCTGTGGTACTCTGCCTGAACCTGGATGGGATATCCCAGCCTTTTTTAAAGCATGTGGAAATACCTCTTCTTCTCAGCAATCCCAATCCACTACCCTCACCCCCTTGCCTTTTAGACGTACTGAGCATTTTAGGCACCTGTTCTCTCCAGCTTACCTTTGAGATGGATAGAGCTTCCTCCTACCTAGCCTGGCTGAAGCCAGATGTGAGCCTTTTCCAGAAGCTGCGAAGCTCCCTTTCTAGCAGGTTATTTGCAGCCCTTTTGTTTTCACTGGGCTTGGTTTTTGTTTTCTTGTTTTACCTTTCCATCTGTTACTGTAACAATCCCTTTAGAGATTGTTTTGGCTTTACTGTGCAGTCTAGCAGGTTGAAACACAGAGTTGAGTAAAGGAACAGAACTATACAGAAAAACAACATACAGAAAATTTCATGGTGTTAGACACAAACAGGTAGAAAGGATACTTCAGGTCTGTATTCCTCAAGAGCTTCCAAGTTTTTTGTTAGTAAATGTAAATATTTATAGATAACAAATACTATAGATATGATGTGCATATACACATATGGATGGATGTGTGTGAGAATTATATCTTTACTGGAAGTCCCCTCAAGTATAATGGCACTTGAATAGACTAGTCTGGCAGCAGTGCAGCGTGGTTTGAAACACCAGAAATATTTTGGGTGATAACACAGAAATAAAACAGTGTTTTTGATAAACTGAGGCCTTTCCTGGTTCTGGGCTTCGTGATACAAACACATAAAATTCAAGTAGTGTGATAAGTTAAGCAAAAAAGAAATGCTTTTTAGGAGGGAGAAAGGAACATTTTACAATTACTCATTTCTAACCAAATTTTGCTGAGTTATGTTTCTTGTCTTCCTGACTCCCAGTGCAACAACATGCTCCTATTCTGCTAAGGGCTTAAGCGTAGTATGAGCTTCAGGTATTTGTGGATTTCCTGCTCAGTTAGGTTGTAAAGCTCTTGCCTACATGCTTCACTGAAATAAGTGAAGCATTCTGATCCTTTTTGATTTATTCACTAAGACTATCAGAATATAACAAGTGATTGGCACCGGTAGAAGATGCCCTTGTCCATACACATCCAACCTTTCAGAAGTCGCTGGTAGGGTACAGTTCTCCATTAATTTACAGCAGGGCAATTATATTGTGTAAAACTTGATTAACACTTGAGCTACAGCTAAAAGTACAGCTAAAAGGCAGGCTAAGCTGCCTCCCAGGCTTTCCTGCTTTCAGATCCCACTAATACAGCGTGAAATGCAAATGATAAATATGAAACTAAAACTCCTCATACATTGCCAAGACAACTGTGTTTTTTTGTGGCCTTTCCCTCATGTTTGGTCAGAGGCTGAAAACAAGCCTACAATCCACTCCATATTTTATGGCTGTTGCATGTACTTTCTCCAAACCAGGCAGCTACTGCCCCTACTGCCCTCTCTCAGATGCTTTCTCACACACAACCCCTTATCTTCTGCATCAGTCCCTGTTATCACTCCCATCTTCTCCACAAGTCATGGCTGTGGGATGTGCACTGGGCTGGGCACTGCCTTGTGCTCCCTGCCCTGTCGGCTGCCCCACAGGGGCTGTGCTGCTGGAGTGGCTGGGATGAGGAGGCCAGGTTTGCCCAAGGCTTGCTTTCAGAGGCTTTGCAACAGTCCACAGGTCCAATGCCAGGCAGTGGCTTGTGCATTTCTTTTTGGTGACATCACCCTCTCTGCCTTCAATCTCCTCCTCTCCAGGATGACTTGCTTCCCTCCCTTCCACCACTTTTCGTACTGATTCTTCCCTGACACTTCCAACGTGTGATGAACACAAACCAGATGCTCCCGGTCTGGTTTGTTTGGGGCTTGGTTGTTGGTTGGTTTTGTTCATTTTTGGTTTTGTGGTGTTTTTTGGCTGCTCTGTTTTGTTTGCTTCTTCAGCAAAGCTCATTGCTGTGACTGCATATTAATGCAGGCAGTTTTTGATGGCTTGAGAGGGATAAGGACATTAAAATGCGTGACATCTTTGCTCCTTTCCAAACCACAAAGCCATGAACAGGGTATTTTTCGTGCCTGTCAGTTGGTTCCAGACTGCAAGAAGGCAAACTGATAAGAAGCTGTTGTTACTCTCTACTCTCTCAGTTACGATAGCTTGATCTGTGACTGCATAAGACAGAGCCAAGAGATTCTAGCCAGTGCACTGCAAACCCCAGATGTGGGGCTTTTGCTATAGAGATGATGTATGATTTGCTCGTTGCAGCTCTTACTGTCTCTTTTGGCAGCACAAGGTACAGGTCTACTGTGCTAGAGGTTATGTTATGTTAACATTTACTCTCCGAGTAGTGAAGACACCACCTCATCTTGCATCCAGTGACTGTTTAAGAGGTCTCCTTTCACTGAAGATGACAGTGTCTAATGTGTTAGAAGTTTATTGTTTTTTTTTTTTTTTGTTTGTTTGTTTGTTTTCTTTTAGTGTCCTAAAGGAAAATAACATTATTGCCTTATTATCTAAGAAATAGTCATCTGACTTGTCTCTGCAAGATGGATGCTAACCATAGCCTCCGTGACAAATGGACTGCCACATCAGATCATCTTTACAAGCTGGCTCAGAAATAGGGAGAAGGCACAAGACTTGTCTTTGATCTCTCTGTCTGGTATTTCCCTTACATGAGTCTTGGCTCTGAGGGAGACTCTGCTGCCTAGGAAACTTTCTCTGTTCAGTAAGATATCTTAAAAAGCTTGACAAAGGCTTTGTGCTGATGTATGAAATGCTAAAATGATTCTTTTTCTCAGAGAGCTGGTCCATGTTTGAGAGCTATTTTGAGCATTGCAGTACTGGTTATAGGAACATGTTTGGAAAATGCTATCTATGTATAGTAGCATTCCTGTCTATTTGTTGTTTTCATTTCTTGTTGTCATCAAATACCTGACAATATCTCATTGACAGAAAAAACAGTGAATGTGAATCAGCTGTATTGAAATTCCTCCACCAGGAAAGTTGTGGTCTTAATCCACGTTAGTCTGTGAAACTGAGATGAAGTATCTTTATGAGTACTTCTTTATGGGAGCACCATGACAAAATGTAGCCTAATCCATTTGTTTCTGTCACACCTGTGCCTTTAATTTTTGTGGGTGTTTGCTGAAGCTGGGTATGCTTATGGAAACAGAGAAATGTCTGTTAGAAGGACCTCTGAGGGGCCATCTTCTCCCATTTCCCCTTCAAACCAGGACTGTTGCCCACAGCAGCTCAGGATCCCCATGGCTTTGCCTGAACCTTCAAAACCTACAAGGATGGAGAACCCAGAGCCTTGTTGTGGCCTCTTCCAACTTGGGGTTGCGTAACTGTGTCTGACTCTAACTCCTGGATTTTCATGTGCTTTTAGCTATTTTTTTGTTTTGTTTTGTTTAAAAGATTGATTTAATGATTCCTATCTGTGAAAGGGTTTGGATGTTATTTAGCAAAGATGAGGTTTGTGAAGGAGGGAGGAAAACTCACTACGTTACCTTCCAAAGCAAATCAAACCAAAGCCAGATAAAGCAAACGTGTACTACCTTTAAAAAAGATTGCCTCTCTGCATTTGTTGGATATCAAATTGCAAAATTTAACAAAGAAATAGCCAGCACTGAAGAGAACTCTTTTTGAGTTTTCCACTGAGGAGCTGATTTTGATTGAAACAAGAGACTGGAAATTCACAAAGTGTATACATTTGGTATAATCTGCTCCCATTTTCTTCTTAGAGCAGGCAGTTAAGGAGAGCACTTTGTAGGACGTGTTTCCCTGTCATACATGCTGTACAAAAAGAGAGAAGAGAACAGCAGGGGACTGCTCTTTGCATTCGCAGAAGAACTCATGATTATACGTGCCCTTCTATCTTTCCTACAATGCATCTTGTGAAGCACAGCAGGGACTATTCAATTAACTATTCAATAGGGATATATGCAAGTTGTCCCGTTTTTTCTGTGAAAAAAAGTTAACACGCTTAGCATACATGAGTGTTTCATGTGAAGCATTGGGGCGTTTTGTGGGGCTGGGAACACCAAAATTATGATAATTAAGGCAGACCCTGCAAGGTGTCAAGTCAATCCCTGCCACTCCAGGGCTTGCTGTTTTTCATGCAAAACTTTGTGCACTTTTGGTGGCTCAGCACCAGAAAAAACTCAGTGCCTGGAATGGGATGGAAGAGCTGGAAGAATAAGGGTTGTTTTGGAGAAGGCTCTGATATCCTTTGAATTAAGCACATGGCTACTCAAATTCCACTTGAAAGCTTTAAATCCCTGCAAAAAAATAGACAGAAAGCATGAAATTAAGGGCACATTCCATATTTGTTTGACAGACGAAATATGATCGGTGAGGCCACCATCCAATATGTTTAGTAAGATGAGTACAAGAGAAAACAATGCAAGTTCCAATCATAAAAATATCTTTTTCTAATTGCTTTGTAGGTGGTCTTTGAGGCTCTACACAATCTGGAGCCTCGTGGGTATGTTGTCGGATGGATCATTGCCATCAGTTTGCTGGTGGGAATTCTCATCTTCCTGTTGCTGGCTGTGCTGTTATGGAAGGTAAGGTAACAGATGCAGCGTAAACACTGAGGCTAGTCCTAGGAAAAAAGCTTGAATTTGTCCATGCATTTAATATCCATTTGCTTTTGGAACTGAATAATTGTCCACTCCATTACCGAAGTTGTCTGCCAGCAAAAATACTTTCATATCGAGGCTTTTGTGAGGGACAGGGATAAACTCCTCGTGTAGAGAAGTGGAAAAGTGGATTCTTTGGGGCTTGAATATTAAAACTTAAAACCTCCACTACAGTTTCAAAGTGGAGGAGGATTCCTCTAGAAACCTGCTGTTATCTCGCACTCAGATATATGGTACATCTCCATGGTTTTCTGATGACTGAGGCACACTGATTTCAACAGGGTTTCCTGAAAATCAGGTCAGTTTTGCTTTACCAGCTGAAACATTGGGTTCATGCCTAGCGAGAACCACTTTGTAGCTGCTGCTTTCAAGAGGTAAAGGCCTGGGGGAGAGCAGCATCTAAGAATAATTCTTTTAGATTTCTCAGAGAAAGAGTTCCAGATGAGTAAAATGCATTACCAGAGCAAAAAGTGCCAGGACCTGTTAAAGCCAACCTTCACACAATCTCTGATAAGATATAATTCTTGTACCCAGACACGGTTACATGGCAAAGCTGGGCCGATGCTGACACTCAGCAACAGCCATCTGGTGTGGAAAGTATAAAGGCTAAGGAGCTTTGAGTGTTTTCATTCCTCAGTTCCGTCTTACCAACCCATAAATTTAAAAGGTCATGGTCAAGGTCAGGGACTGTCTTTGAGAGAAGTAAATCTTGAATGCACACATGGGAACAAGTCCAACCCTAGTTTGCTTCCCGTGGCGGAGGTCCAGGAGCCCAGTTCACACTGTTGTGCAGCATGTGTGCTGCAGGCTTTGCTCACTGGCTGTGTTGAGACTGTAGGTTGCAGCCACAGTGGGCTGAAAAGGATATGTCACTGCAGGTGGCAAGGCTGTAAAACAGATTTACAGACCTGGGCCAAAAACTGGGCATGAGATTCTAGCTGTAGATTATACAAATATTTGTATAGCTGTTATAGGTTATACATCTACTTCATAGATTATTTAGATTTTACATGGATTATAAATTTTAAACATTATGTAGTCAATTTTGAAGATTTTTTAAACATATACTGGCCAGGTCAAAATAGAGCATGATTTACAATAGGCTCTAGGCTCCAGAATATCTTGTAATTTCTATTTTTCTGGAACATGGGAAAAGCTTTTGCTTTCTATGGCAGAAAGCAGGAAAAAAAAAAAAAGAAAGAAAAAAAAAGAAAAAAAAAGAAAGAAAACCACAAAATTGTGCAGTTATGATGGCAGAACAATCATGAGAATGGAAAAAGGTGCATTTCCTCAAGGTATAAAGGCACTTGGTGAACTGTTTGAAAATGTGCAAGGTGAGAAGAATAGCACCTTTCACCATGAGTCTTCATAAGAATCTAACACAAGTTGGCTTGTTGGTCTGTACTAGAATTTATGCACTTCTCTGTTCTTTGGCATCATCTTGAGACTTGAGCCCTTTTGAATGTTATCAGGATTGTTCAAATACTCATGAAGATGCTGACATTTTGCTTCATGAAAGCTTTTTTTCGTGAAAGTTCTGAGTGAAAAGAATAAATAACTACAATTAATTCTAGGCTTATACAGCCCTTTCTGGATGCAGATGTTAAAATGGTGTAGCATAGCAAGGTGAGATGACATACCCAGAGTCCTATGGCAGAGGTGGCAGTGAAAGCCAGGCTTCATCAGTTGCACTCCACTGAGTTGCATGATTGCTTAAATAGCCAATAACTCACGGTTTTCTTTTAAAGAAAAGTGATTAAATGTGTGTAGCTGCTAGTATCAGCCAGTGTTTTCATTTAAATCTTATTTTGGGTCATAAAAATATAGAAGTAATACTTAGCACTCACTGGTTTCTATATTTATTGATGTTACTGGCAATATTAAACTTGTCTGAGATAAAACTGACACGGGAAAGTTGCAATCCTACAGAAGAATCTTAATTGTCTGATTGTAAATATTTGTTAGATGAAATTGGCAAAGTATATCCAACAGTCATGCCTAAATTTCATGTTTGAAAAAGGCCAAGAAGTTGCAATGGAAAGTTTTTTTTTCTATTTTTTTTTCTTTTTTTTTTTTTCTTTAATTGTGGAGTGAAAGAACAGCGGTGAATTAGGTGGAGTTTGGGGCATTTTTAGGACGAGTACAAATTAAATTTCATATTTATTAAGAAACTAACTAGAGCTTGGCTGTGGTCCTGGAAGGTAACAGGTCACAAAAAACAAAGTAGGAACTGTAGCAAACCCATCATCGGGGAACTGAGTGCCGGCAGCAGCGCCCGTGTCTCAGCTTGGCGTGGAAGGTACCTTCTTGTTGTGTGGTCGATTCTGCCTTGAGTGTTGCAACACAACAGGCAAGTCCTTCAACACAACAGCATTTCACAGATGGAGTGAGGAGCTACTTGCAATTGCAAAAAATACTGCAGTACATGTAAACATTTTCATGTTACATACTGCTTGAATTAATGGTGTTAGCAGGAATGAGCTCTCAGGGAAATTCCAGCCCTAAATCCTACTATGAATCAAAATAAAGTTATTGTGCATACCATAAGATGAGGATGGTAATTGTTTCATTATTTGTAGATCTAAAATTGCCCAGCTTAGGGGCCCAAGTCAATGTAAGTGATATTAAAGGCCTGGTTATTTCACTTCAGTGAAAGCTTATTTATTTACATGCAAGACAACAGCCATGTTTATACACACATAACAAGCTTTTTAGCATGATCTTGATTAGTTTTTGACTGGCTTTGCTTCTCTGCTCATTTATTTTAGTACTTCATGTAGACACCACGTTTCCTCAGGTTTAAATGCAAACAGATTCAGAGGGGGTGAAGCAGCATTTCCCTGACTTCCATGAGGTGCCATGCATAATGCAGACTGTCAGAAGTTCCCCCTTTTTTTTTTTTTCTTTTTTTTTTTTTTTTGGTATATTTTGTTGGATAGCCCAATTTTACCCCCAACATTTTTGATTGTTCATATGTTGTTCATCTGCTCTGGATGCCTCTGCACAGGTGTCTGTGGGGACATGTGCCTGCTCTTGCTGGTTTGTCCACTGCACAGCTCACACTCCATGCTTGTGCCTTGCCCATGGTCTCCCATACACAGGAGGAAATGGAGGGGCTCTCATGCTAATGTCTACAGTAATAAATTTAGCTTTTTACCCACTGAGATTGGCTTGCACCTTTTTGGTGGCCTCCAGATGCTTGTGGAGAGTGGAGCAGGGGAGGAGGCTGCTTTGCTTCAGCCCAACTATGCCTGTGCTGGTTGAGCTCATGGTTTCATAAGCACTGGCAGCAGTTCAGGAAGGAAAAAGGTGGTCATGGCTGGATTAATCTGGGGAGTGCTCTCCCATGCACAGTCCCTTCAACTGCCAGGCTGCAACCATGCTTGGGTGCAAGGTCCTGTTCAGGTGTGGTGGATTTATGCATACATAAACCAGGGGAAAATTGACATACACTGCGAATGAAAAACTGAAGTGTAATATAGCACAATAAATATTATATTATCACAGAATCACAGAATTTCTAGGTTGGAAGAGACCTCAAGATCATCTAGTCCAACCTCTGACCTAACACTAACAGTCCTCCACTAAACCATATCCCTAAGCTCTACATTTATTATACCACAATAAATATTCGATTAATTATAGTAGTACTACATTTGAACTAACTTTGATCCGTATTGTTTTAGACTAAGTGCACAGAAATAAAAAAGTGGTTTGTGCTCAGAGGATGTCAAGAAGGGGATGTGTCAGGGGGTGTCAGAATGGATGGTGGGGCAGCTAAGTGGAGCTAATTGTGGAAATGGTTCACAAAGCAGAGATTTTGCATTCATATTTCTCTGTGACATGTTTAATACAGGAGATGGACTTGTATCTAAAGTTATTTAACTAGACATTAAGTTTATTTCTGAGCTGAGCCTGTCCCTATGGTATCCGAGCTCTGATTTGTATAAAATGAGGTTTGTAGCACTATTCTACGGCTTTTGCGCTCCTGGGGCAAAGAACTGATGTTATGAATGCTATGAATGTCCCTTACATGGTAAGACACTCTTCTCCAAACCTTGGATTTTTGGCAGTATTGCAGACAGGAGAAGACCAAGCAGAATAGCATACACATATGTTGGTTTTTGCTTACCCAGAGGGTTCCTGCCTTTCAGGATCTGCTGCACATAATGTCTATTTGCTCTTTGTCTAAAAAACAAGGGTTTGAAAACTGTCTTTAGCTTTCAGGAGAAATATTGTGAAGACAGTTCTTCAGTTATTGAGGTTACAGTTTGTTCAGGCTTTGAACTGTCTTTTTCTGAATCCCGCTAAGTGCTAAACTTGAAAAATCTTCACTTAAGCAGAGGCTGTCTGCATGGATGGTGCTGTTCTCTAACACTGGTTCAGGGGCAGAAGCTTTGAAATACAAAGTTGTTAGTTTTTTGTTTGTTTAACTTCATATTTCATTTATAATTAAAACAAACAAACAAACAAACAAACAGACGAACCCAAGTATTTTTAGGGTGCATTTGGACATACTGCTTGGAGAAGCCTTTTGACTTTTTCCTGTGACTGTACAAGTGTCTTTGAAGGAACATTTGTATTCCCCTACATGTAGTATTTGTCATTGCCTCACATATTGTTTGAGTGCTTAGAAAATATCTGAAGCAAACCAAAGCTAACTGAAATTCACCTATATAGTGTAAACCACTGATTTCCCCTTTTTAGAAGGAGACACTTTTCCTTACTTAGGGCCTCAAACATTTAAGGCTTTAAATAGTGGGCCAAAAAAAGAAAGAAAAAAGTGAAAAACAATCCCCAAACCCTCCACTTATTCTTTGCCACTGGTTGCTCTGTATCCTGTCTTACAAACCCAAAGGCATTTTCTTTCCCTTTTAGCTACAGCTCAGGTAGCAAAGGCTAATTGCCTTTTCCTAGCCAGTTTTTACAAACCCCCTTTCCTGGTGGCCAGGTTTTGGAATAGTAGCTCTATAATGAAAGATCTATAATGAAATAAAACTTTCTTTTTCTTTTTCTTTTTCTTTTTCTTTTTCTTTTTCTTTTTCTTTTTCTTTTTCTTTTTCTTTTTCTTTTTCTTTTTCTTTTTCTTTTTCTTTTTCTTTTTCTTTTTCTTTTTCTTTTTCTTTTTCTTTTTCTTTTTCTTTTATTTTTTTTTCCCCACAGAGAAGCATAGGCTCTAAACCTTTTCAGATTTTAGTGTAGAGGAGAAGCTTGGCTTTCTTCTACCTGAGGAAATACGTACACATGTCCTCCCATACTCCCATATAATCTTTCCATGAAAAACCTTTCTTTTTTTTTCTTTTTTTTTTTTTCTTTTTTTTTAAAAAAGCACCTCCCAGCTAGGTGCAGCCCAACCATGATCACAGCTGTATAGCATCAAATGTAGGTGGCAGAGCTGGGATCAGAGAAACCTGTTGAAACTGAGTGGTGTTCTGTATCTTTGATGAAAGTTGTGGCACCAGTTCGTAACTTGTGTGCTTCTTCTTGTCTGCACATGCAGTTTCAAGAATAAACCAGTATTTACTGTGATGATGCTTTAATTTTAAGAATCGTAATCTTTCAGATAAATAAGGCAGTTGGCTCAATTTGCTGTGAGAGCACTTACCAGGTCTGATGACGGGAAGGGTGGATTTCAAAGTGCAGAAAAGGCTTCCCTGTAGAGATATAGATGCATGCTTCAGCTGCCTAAGAACTCATTAAGGGAGGTCTATATTTCTCCTTTTTGTTTTTCTTTCTCACACTTTCTTCCAAGTTTCCATCCTGCTTTATCCTCTCTCACTTCTCAGATCGTCTCACTTAGAAAAGTATGAATCTTACCTGTATGAGCTACATACTGTATACCTGTCTCAACCATCCATCAAAAATGCAAAACCTGTAATTCATTCACGTTTTCTGAAATTCCTATTTCTATACGTCTCAAATTGCTGCATTCTATGAAGCATTTTTGATAAACATTTCATTTTGTTGCTATGTCCCACATCTTACCCATTTATGTAGTTCCTTCATGGAAATTGTTAATTTGCTGTAGGATGCATAGTCTTATCAGGTGAACTACTTGACTTTTTTGATATTTTAGGCTCACTAGGTCTAGAATTAGGCTTTTTCAGTATTATCCTATTACAATAGTAATAACAGTAAGGAAGTCAGGTGATAATTAGGATCTGTGATTCAAAATCAAACCCATATTATCTCCCAAACAT
The DNA here is from genome assembly GCF_964035555.1 of Netta rufina. Classification (NCBI taxonomy): domain Eukaryota; kingdom Metazoa; phylum Chordata; class Aves; order Anseriformes; family Anatidae; genus Netta; species Netta rufina. The sequence goes on from NC_140124.1 coordinate 60,697,721, forward strand.
GGATGGATCTTCATTATTTATAGCAGCTAAGAAACCTTGAGGGAGTTGAGCAGTGAAAATGCTTGGTTATATGTAGAAATAACAACAATTTCACCAGGCAGAAATTAGGTGGATTGTTTGAGTTTTATGTTCTCAGAGAACAGTCTAAAGTATGTTTTATTTTGCTTCCTTTTCCTGGACCACACTGAGTATTATTAAATATTTTTAGACACCCCCTACCCGCTTAAGACCAAAAGGGCTTGTATTCAGGCAGCAGTGACTCAAATGTTTGGTTGTGGGGTTTTTGTTTGTTTGTTTTTGTTTATTTGTGGGTGTTGTTTGTTTTTGTTTGGGGGGGGGTAGTTGTTATTGTCTGTTTGCTTTTCAGTAGATTGCTTGGATGATTTGCAGTGATTTTTGAACTTTGAATATATGTCACAGGAAAAATTGGGTTTGGACAACTTTACTTTTTATTTTTTCTTAGCCAAGTAAATGGTTAATGCTGCTGTTGTAGCCAAAACATTGCCTTCCCCAGTGGGTTTGCTGGCTACCATGTAATATTTGTTCAACACCCTCAAGAGCAAGGCTGGCAACATTTCAGTGGTGGTGTGTGTCCAGTACTTGTGAAATGCCTTTGTTATCTTTCTGGATAAAATGGTCTATGTAAATGTACAACAATAATAATATTGTGGCCGAGCATTCACTCTGGTCCCAGCATCCTCCAAATGGGAGCAGTGCTTGCCAGGACACTTTGGGAACATCACAGCCATTGAAGCTAATGTAGCTCTCATCCTGGCACCGCAAGAACAAATTGAATCCACTAGCAAGAGAGAGGTCAGGCTGTGGTTCAGAACGTCTTTCTAAAAAGAAAATGATAGCCATCATTTTCAGGAGCCCAAACCAGAAAAAAGAATATGTGTGTAGAATGAAAAATTGCAAATAAGAACCTAAGGTTCCAAGGTTCCCCACTGCTGGAACACAACATGTGTGTTTACTGGAAGCCGTTAGCATCCCTCATACCCAAATGCCAAGAACAGAGAAAATGTGACTTACATAGTCTGAATTCTCTCTTCAAGCTTGGTGTCACAGTGGGAAATGCTGTGTTATGACTTATACCAACCATAGCCATTTCTTCCTGGTTCAGCTAAACCCATGGAAGTTGTTTATTCTGATAATTATGGGCATAGTACAACTTTCATTCAAATATTTTTGGCAGGTCAAATATATCAAAATACAACTGTAAAGCTATTTTTTATTGATTCCAGAAATAGTCTTTAACAGTTAGTCTCTGGTTTTCAAACAAAGCCAGAAATACTTCATCAGTTTTTCTTTTTTTTTTTTTTTCTTTGGAGAGGAAATGGAAAATACGGATTGAGATATATCTTAAATTAATTGCACTTTCAGGAATGATATATCTAATTGCTGTCCCGTTCCCTGCTGAAATTTAAGAAATCAATCTATAGTAATTTGTCCAGACATATCTGCAACAGACATTGTGTTCTCTCCAGTTTTTGAGACTGATAATCAGAGATGAACTTTGGATGATGGCTGTGTTCATTCTACGACTTTTTTTTTTTAAATAAACTACTTAGTAAAATTTTGCAATAGGAAAAGATTTTTAAACTATTTGGAAGTGTTTATGGGTTTTAATGTTGGCTAATTTGCTCTTCGATTACACTTAAAAGTATGCTTGCAACATCTGTCATGCAAGTTACTGTACTAAGTTACTATCCTGCAAGAAGTTCCTGCTTTCATTAAACTCAAGTTGCCAGAACTCATCACTGAAAGATCTTTGAGAGTTCAGTCACAGGAGTTCTCTTTGTTTCTGTAGTATAGAACTTCCTTAGCAAAATATATGCACAAATTAAGCAATTGCCAGGTGAGTATCAGTCATGTCGGAGGCAAACTAGATCTTACCTATGTGGTGAAGATATTCCAAGGGCAGACACCAGAACCACCAGCATTATTCTTCACCTCATTAGCAATCAGATCCATTGAATCCAATGAACAACTCCTGGGAGAAAAGTTGCATGGGAGGAACATGACTGATGACTGGGCTTTGCATTTAGAGTGGGGTGCGATGTAGCCTTGCAGTGTGGATGTACCATACAGATCTTGATATGACTTGTCACACAGTGAATTCCATGTCAAGTACATCAGTGACAACAGCCAAACACATATTCAAAAAATACCAAAATACTAAATTAGATTGTCTACTGGTGTCCATCTCCATGTGCAGTTTTTTCTTTTTTGCGTCTCCTAAAGATGCCTTTTGCATGCATGAGGCTAGTCTGAATTTGTGTATCCATTTTGAGTACTTAGCCTTACTGATGTTTTTTGAAAACTTGGCCTTTGAGACAGACATAAAGCATTTGGTAAAATTAGTAGTTTATTTAATGACTGCATGAGCTCTGTTTATTAATTGACTGGCTGTTCTTAGCAAGAAAAGAGCACTTAATTATTTTTTTTGTTATTATTTTAGCCTCTCAAAGTAAATGCTTACTAAAAAGTGTGTTTTAAAACTGTGCTTATTTTATTACAAAATCACGTAAAATGGATTTCCTTTAAAATCTACAGAGGATTACAAGTCTTCACTCTAGGTACTAATACTAATATCTTGAGTCAGTTTGCTAGGCTGGATGAAAGTAACTTAAAAGTTAGGTGGTATGTTGCAATATTGTCTACACTACTACTTCTTTTCTGAATAGCAACGAACCTCTCCCAGTAAATCAGAATTAAGTACAGTTGCTAGGTGTCAAATTCTTCCCAAGTAGGTAAGTAAAGTGTTTGTAGAGGTGAACTTACCTTTAAGAAAGTTGCTCAACTTCTCTTTGCCTCAGTTCCCTGGCTGCAGAAGGACTTATATACATTGTGTATATAAATGCACACATACCAGCCACTTAGGGAAAAGTGATGTTCGAAGCATGTGTTTATTTGCTTGCACATGTCTCATTGAGCAAATGATGATCTGCATTACAGAAAAGCTAAGGGATTTGCCTCCCAAAAAAGTCAATGAAAGACTGAATAATCAAAGCCAGACCACTGGAGTACTCACAAGCTTACCTTAACCACGATGTCATCCTTCCTCCCAAATACATGGCTTCTCCTTTAACTACAGCCAAAGCCTATGGCTGCATTCCAAACATGCCTTTTCCTCACAGGGGTGCCTGGGCACTGGCAGTTTGCCAGTCCTCTATGGAAAAGCTGATACACAATATCTGTTCATGACCCCTCTGTACTGTGGCAGGGGTGCTTTAATTGGGAGAAAGGAAGTGGTGCATCCTCTTGGAGCTGGCGACCTGCCAGAATTATCCAGGGCCATGCGAACCCAAGTGCAAAGCGTTTTTTTCTCCTACCATCTTGGCAGCAATAAATGAAATGCACTTAAGAAGCAGTGATCTATGTCTGCAAAGGGAAACTTCCAGTCCTAGCAGCACCAGCCTGCTTTTCAGAGATTCAGGGTATCACCACTCTGCTGGCTGGTGACATCTTGGTGGGGATGATGTTCTTGATCTCCCTTTAACTGTGATTAGCTGCATACTCTTTTTTAACTGTGGTATCGTTTGAGAGAAGGGAGAAGAGTTCGTGAGGCATGCACCTCGAAAAGGTGATAAAAGGCTAGGTTAATTCTTTCTAAAGGGTTGCAAGGTAGGTGGCTAGGGACCTCAGCCTAAATTAAAGAGATTGGGTAGTAAAAACTCATGATTCTGGAGCATGTCCAGAGAGATGCCACAAAGCTGGTGAAGGGCCTGGAACACAAGTCCTATGAGGAGCAGGTGAGTGAACTGGGTTTGTTCAGTCTGGAGAAAAGGAGGTTCAGGGGAGACCTTATTGCTCTCTGCAACTGCCTGAAAGGACCATGCGGGGAGCTGGGGGTCAGCCTCTTCTCACAGGTAACTAGTGATAGGACAAGAGGGAATAGCCTCCAGTTGTGCCAGGGGAAGTTCAGGTTGGAAATGAGGAGACATTTCTTCTCAGAAAGAGCAGTCAGGTGTTGGAACAGGTTGCCCAGAGAGGTGGTGGCGTTACCATCCCTGGGGGTGTTCAAGGAAAGGTTGGACATGGTGCTTAGGGACATGGTTTAGCGGGTGACACTAGTAGTAGGGATATGGTTGGACCAGATGATCTTGGAGGTCTTTTCCAACCCTTATGATTCTGTATAAATCCAGACTGTAGATCTTAAGCAGGTATGTCTGGATAGTTCTTATAGTAGATGAAGTAACTGTATAATAGAGAAAAGGTGGTTTGCAATTAAGGCACCAAACCCAAAGTACCTTGTCAAAGCCTAGTTCAATGGGGGTGATTCTTAAATTTTTGTTTCTTAGCTACATGTGTCAGGACTTCATTTGCTTTCTTTACTTGCTGGTTTGCACTGTGGTCAGTAATCTCCATTAGAAGATGTTTGTCAGCGGAGGCATACTGATAAAAGTCAATACTTTTTTTGTGTGTGTGTGCAGCTAAGTACATCATTATGCAGTAGAAATTTAATGAAATATTGCATCTTGCTGATTGACATTAGTGGCAAAATCTCTCATACAATTATGGATTCTGTATGAACATTGTTCACAAACCTATGTTCCTAGCTCAGTTATAGTCTGCAAACACTACTGTAAGTCAAGTCATAATGATATTTTACAGCAGTATGTAGCTGTTCCTATCTTTTTTTTTTTTTTTTTACTTGTTTCTTAATGGAAGATGTTAATGGGAAAAATACTTTTTAAAAGAAATATATAGCATAACCGTTCTTCTACAATCCACATTTCAAAATATTTCTCTTTTTATTTGTTTGGCAGAATGAGTCTCAATGGGTAAGATAAAAATGCTTTAGGCATTTACCCAACAGTAAATATAACAAAGACAGTGGTATTACTTGCACTCTCATCAGCTTTGTTTTTTCCAAACTGTGGATTCAATTTTATTTTGTAATATCCTCATTCTTCAAACGTATTTATTGTTGGCACCCTAGAGAGAGTGCCACAGGATAGTAATGCAGGAAATGTCAGCTAAGTGTTTATACTTTTAGAATTTAGAAAAATACAATTCAGTGACCAGCCTGTGGACATGCAGATGGGAATGCAGAAAGCAGCAGCAGGAAAAAAAAAAAAAGACAATAATTTGTTGTGATGTTAACACTTTGGAATGACTTTGACTGGGGTTTTCAGTTTGTGTCAGTGCTTGAAGAATGCATCTTAATGCGCGTGTTGGTAGATGGGACTTATCGGTGATTTTTAAGGGATTTAAATCTGCCATGGCAGCAGAAGGGAGTTGTGTATGCTAGTGAAAGAGACTTTGAATACTTGAGATTGAATAGATGACTTGACAGTGCTGTTTCATGGCAAGAAATAACTTCACACTATCAGGTGTAATTCTGCAGACTACAAGTAACACAGATTTTCTATTGCTTTGTTGTTCTGTTTTGCCAGGAACATGCTTTCTGCTCAGCATATACTGTAGATGGCAGTAAGGTTACGCTAGAAAAAGGTACACATACTGAAATAACTAAATTAAAGTCTATGTGTAAAAATCTACGGATGGGTTTAGGTTTTAAATCTAAGCCCCCTCCTCCCCCCCCCCTATTTACAGCAGCTCTAATCCTTACTTGCAGCACCTCCAGAAGGGACTGGTCAGTTTTTGTCTATTCTGGTAAATCACCTTGCTATTTCCTTTTTGTTTGGTTCTGCCTGAATTTGTGTGAATTTGTTTAAAAGCAAGAAGACATCCCTTTGCAGTTTATCATGGCAGATGTGAAGCATGACAGTTTGTGGGTTTGCAAATATTTCAGTGTCTCTCTCCTTTTCCAGGTGTAGGGTGTGAATCCATTTTGAGTGCCACTGTAACCTCAAGATTTTGGCCCTATGTTTCCAATGGTTTAAATGTCCCTCTTTCTCCTCTCTCATCTCCACACAGAGGAAAGGATCTGGGACATGGTGCCCTTGGCATGGCAGTTCCCCTCTGGTGAGGTCTTTCAGGTTTAAGAGTAAAAGCATGGTGCAGGCTGAGTAGTGTCCCCCTCCGGAGACCTTTCTTTCATCCACACTGACTCAAAATGCCCAGAACTAAGGGCCTCTTCAGCCTTCCCAAATCATTTTCACTCAACGTTGAAGTGTTGGCTAGGGTTTGCTTTTCTTCTTTCCTACGTTGCCCTTGCTGGCTGGTCTTTCCTCTTCCATTATAACCCTTTATCTTCCCATGGTACTCTCTCCTTGCCTCCTACAAATAGGATCTATTGCTCTTCCTCTGATGAGTACCTTCCCCAGGCACAGGTTCATCATCAGTCCTTTTCTTGGCTGTGGTGGTGTGCATTCACACACTGCATGATGTGGTCATGAATCTGGACTTGGGTGTTCCTTTGCCATATATATACATGTACACACATGTTTATAGAAAAGAAACAATATTAGAGAATCATGGCCCATGAAACAGGCTGGAGACCACTGGTCCACTGAAAACTCAATTTTCACAAATGAGATTACAGCAATAGCTGACAATTTCTCCCCTTTGCCCTGCTTGACGTCCAGCACTGAGTCCTAGCTGTCTTCACTGGGTTTTTTAAGTTCTCTTAAGAGCTTTGCATTAGCACAAAAAATATTAGAGACTATAGGTCTCTGGTGTCATTTCTGCTCCAGTGACAAGAGACAGTATATAATCATCCCGTTGCACCATTTCTGTTGCTTGGGTCCATGTGTCCTCCTCCTTTTTATCCCCTTGTCTCCTCACTACATGTTAAACTAGCTTGTTCTCTCCACCTTGCCACAGGCACTTCTCCGCCATCACCATATGGGTTAATATTGCTGTCATTTTTAATGAAATCAGTTTATTGTAAGGAGATAGATATGTGGGCTGTGTGGTCTCTTGTGAGGCAATGATTATGTTGTGATTCCTTCACTGCCATTCCCAAAAAATCTTTCTGGTGATCAGAGGGCCTTTATCTCATTAAGTGGAAATATGCTGTGTTACTGCTAAGGAACAGTATCCCATAACAAAGCATGCCCTTGCCATCTGGGTATGGCAAATATATCTGATCCCTGACCATTATTTTACGAAGTGTCCAATAAAACAAACAAACAAACAAACAAAAACCTTAAGGTTTGGCTTATCATTTCTATTATGTTTAAATTAAGCCCTCTACATAATTTTGGATTACCTGCAGCACTTACAGCAAGTGACCATACATAGCTTCACAGTGGCACCTGTGGGTGCAGGATTTCATGCTTCATTAATATTTATTAAGGTCTTCAGCTCACCTTTTTGCTCTGCTGGATAGCTATACAAAAGCATTCCGTATCCAGTAACAAAATAGTAGAATACCAAAACTATCATAACCAACTTTTAAAGATAATTCCTGAAGCAGATGTTCACAAACAGACCATTTTTATTAAAATAACAGTGGGATAGAGTTTGCTTTTGTTTGTTTGGCCCTCGAGGAAATTAAAAAGCCCTTCTATAATTTTGATTATAACTTCAAGTGAGGATTTTATTGTACCAAGGATGTGGTTTCATGAAGGATGGAAACCTTAAGGGTTTAAAACCTGTTTTTAAAAGCTACAAATTGAACTTCTCTTGTTAATCTTAGGAATTCAAGTCCCCTGGCAATTTTCTTGTCTATGTGCAGAACTTGTAGGTCTACTATAAAAAACTGATAATACAAAAATGTCACACACTTCTTCAACACATCTGCTACCTGAGCATATGTAAGGTGTATCTGCAGGTTCCACTGACTAAAATAAGTACCTATGATTAATCCTACTGGGACAAATATTGGGACAGCAGAGGTGGAGTAAGTTGTAACTTGTTTTTTTGTTCATTGCCAATAAAACTATACATTGGAGTCTCCATGTTGGAGCATGAAAATCTAAGGAAACTTTTGTTCTTGGCTTTAAGTCTTTGTTGATACAAATTACACTGGCATCAACAGTGAGATTTTACTGGGGTTTTATGACGTTCTTATCTTGAGGATTTATTCCCAAAATGCATCCTTTGCACTGATATAGCTGTATGTATAAGTCAAAATATCACTAGCAATGATATTTTTCTTCTACAGAAGAAGGAACTTGATTTGGCTTTTTTGAACCAAGACTGAAGAACAGAGAACTAGAGACTTCTTTTTATTATTTTTTTCTATATTCCTGAATCCACTGGTCTGAATGGGAAGTGAGGAAGACATGGATGTTCAAAATTCAACAATAACCTTTTGTGAGGACATTATTTGAAAGAGAAAAAACATTATCAGCGTGTTTGTATGTACTGAGCAGCTGATAAAGCTCTGCTTGTGGTGGTTGGGGAGCAGACTATGTTCATAGTCTGTGTACAAGACTATAAACGAATCACTTCTCAGGTCTGATTTCAGTTATCCCTGGTAGCCTCTGGAAGGTTACTTGATCAAACCCTGTAAAATTGAGATTTTAGGCATTTATATATGTGTCTGTCTCTTGTGTATTTGTGAAGTGATTGTAGCTATGTGTGTAAAGCACATCCATGCACTCAGGAGGGTAACAGCTATCGCTGGATTAGTAGCGTGCATCAGGGCTGTGGTCCATGATTACACAAAAAAAGGAACTTGTTAAACTGTGTTTCAGCTTCCCTTCCAACAACACAGTTCTGTGATTCTGTGTATTTGCACAGAAGCTAAATGGTGGAGGTAACAGGCGTTGAAAAGGTGGTGTGTGTCTGGTCTTAAGTTGCCATGAATCCGGGATGTAGTTGGGGCTCACTTGCAAGGACCTGGGCTTTATAGGAAGCTCTGCTGGAAAAGTGCTTTCATCACCTTGAACAAGCCGCCTTCCAAACCCCTGCAAGTTAAAATATACTTAAAGAAAATTAAAATTGCTAAAGAACTGAAGCTAAAAAGTCCGACTTAGCAGAAACTTAGTAGTGACAAAACAGCACAAAATATTCCTACATACAACCAATTTGGGAATAAAAGATGGCAATAACTAGATGATAGAGGAAGTCTAAAGCATCGTGTTTTACCCAGCAGGAGTAAGAAAACAGGTTTGGAGTGGTAGGAGTTACATAAATGTTTAATTAAGATGAACAAAATATTGATTCAGTGGTCTCGATGGTGCACTACTAAACTTGAGGAGTTGTTTTTGAATGCCTACCAAAGTCTGTTATTAAAACAACTTTTGTTTATTTGAAAGACTTATAAAAAAAAAAGAAAAAAGGCAAACAAAAAATCCACAACCACAGAGATATGAGAGGTCTTTATCCAAACTGAAATGAAAACTGCTTCTTTTTTTTTTTTTTTCTCTTAACTAAGTACAGGTTTTTAAGAAACAAGAAGATATGCAGAATGATTATCAGCCTGAAAGCTTGGGGAAGAGCTATTGTTGATGCTCTGCATTTTGTAGGATCAGGCTTGTATTTTGCCTTCTGACCTTACACGACAGGTAGCAATGGCACAAAGATTTCATTTAGCAAAAAGAAAAATCTGAAACTGTTTCCTCCAAAGGATTCTAACGTAAATGATCATTAAATAGAAAATTTGAGATCTGAGTTGACATTGCTGTCAGGAAGAGGAGAATACCTGTAGTTACACAGAAATGGGCTTTTACTTCTAGAAACAGGGGAGCCAAAATGCCAGTGGATGTCTCCAGAGCTGTGTTGGAGCATCAGCAATAGAGCATACTGGCTTTTCTTGAAGAGGGGTTTATGAAAAAAGCAGATAGTTGGAGTTTGGGGATGGCCATATTGAATTTTTCTGATATCTTCTGTTTCATGCATTTGTGGACACTGAGAGCACAGTTCATAAAACTCTGGCAGCCTTTATGTGGAACCCAAGAGCTAGCCTGGTTTTTAGGTTCGTATCTAAAATTTGCATTAGTCTTCATTTGAAACCAATAAACCTGTATCTGCTTTCTCTGGTCTGTGCTTGTTAGAGATATGTTATGTGCTTCTTTTTTTAATCATTTTTTTTAAATTTCACTTTATATAAGAGGAGTCAGAGTAGTTCAGCTATAGGGAGCAGAGTACTTGTGAAGATTTGGGACTCAGTCTGATCTCATACTGATGTAAACAAGGAGCTATGATTCTATGCTTAAAAATTATATATTGATACCTGTGCTATTTTCTTTTTTTTTCTTTTTTTTTTTTTTTAATTTTCTGACAGTGTAAGTTCCAATTTAATGATGCTGTTACTTACCACTGTAATCTCTTTTTGATTTACAGATGGGCTTCTTCCGCCGGAGGTACAAAGAAATTATTGAGGCTGAAAAGAACAGAAAGGAAAATGAAGATAGTTGGGACTGGGTCCAGAAAAATCAGTGAACTGCCCACAAAAATGAAAAGCCCAGTCATGTGACACGCCCTTGCTAGCCTATAGGTCCTGCTCTCATATCTTCCATATGTGGAAGAAGGAATCTTCTCCAGATTTTTCGGAGGCCCCATTGATGCTGTGTCCTTATCACTCTAACAAGCTAGGGAACATATCCTGAGGCAACCACTGCGGCAATGTCGGGTGACTGGAGCAATTTACACTTCATATAAGAGCTGAACTTTGAACTTTGGTAACCAAGCTGCAGTGCAGAGCAATATTTATGAATCCAACTCTGTGGTATACCCTCAGGGGAAGACTGTTACCTAAAAATATTTTTTATAAATATAAGCTTTTTATATTGATTATGTCTTTATATTTGTATCAATGTTTTATAGTTTCTATTGAATAGCTATATAGTTCACTCAAGCACTGATATCTGGCTAAATCCTTGGAATTACATATATGTCTATATAAATCCTATTGTACTTTTAAACTTCAATGCAAGAGACAAGAAAGATTTTCAGATAAAAGTAGATGGAAATGTCATATGCTTAATTCACAAGGCTTGGTAATATTGTATATAGACCATTTAATGGCAATAAGCCAAAATCTTTTATCTGTCTCTTTTTGAGTTGAATTTGGTGTTTGATTTATAAACTAAACAACCTTAAGCATTATACATATGTGGTGTTCTGTATTTGAGTCTATACTTCACCGACCTAAATGGGAGAGGATGAAAATGTTTCCTTGGTGACATGTAGCAAGACTTTTAGCTCACCTTGTATCACTAAAGAAAGCATAAAATAATGTTTTCCTTTTGGAAGTTTTCTCTTGCAGTCTCTAGTATTGTGGTCTAGGACTGGACAGTTGAGATACCAAAAGGATGTAATTGGGCCAAGTACTGTAGCATTGATAAAGTCCTTGGAATTAAAAAAAGAAATAAAAAAAAAAAAGGAAAGAAGAAAAAAAATTAAAAAAAAAAAAAGATGGAGACTTATTAATGTTAAGAAGGATGTTTTTTAAGCTACTGTCAATGATTGCGACCTGTTGCTGTCAAAGCAAAAAAGCAAGTGATGAATTAATGCAAGTTATGACCATTATACCTGCCTTGTGAGTTTTATACACAAGTCATGAGTTTGTTTATATGATAATTTTGGGAGAGATAAGTAGATGCAAGCATTAAAATGTTCTTTGGATCTTGAGATTCCCTATGTGGGTGTTCCTAGTACAGAATGTCATTCATTCATCAAACGTTAAGAAGGAAGTTAGTCAAGGTGTAGATGTTATTGAATCTCAGATTGCCACTTTGTTCATTGGTAATTCCTTAGAAAACTTTTTTTTTTTTTTTTTAATTGAAAGACACTTTTTTTGCCATATGTCTTCAAAAAGCTCTTGGATTTTTGACTAGAAACAGTCGAATTCTGTGAAAACTTGGGTTTAGGTTCTATTTGTACTTTGCACCTTGTGTAAATAAGAAGTAATTGTGTTAGTATAAAATTCGTCTAAGGGAAAGGAGGATCAAGTTCTATGATAGAAAATGAAGGATTAACGGGAATGAATGGTGGCAGGAAATGTTTCCTCACATAAGGGTAAAGTAAAAGAACTGCCGGATGTTTGGAAACCTGAATATAGGGCACATGCAAGAAATCTGTCTGAAAACATGCCTAATTCTTGCTCTTCCTTGCAAATTCATTTACAGCTTTAAATTTTGAAAAAATAACCTGCTTCCTGTTTGTCCCCCCCAACCCCCGACATTAATTGCCTCCTATTACTACAGTATTGATCAATAGTTATTCACTTAACTATCTGCACCCATTAGGCAGAAGATGGTTCTTAAATGAATGAAGCATATCGATTTGTATGACCAAAAAAAAAAAAAAAGCTATTAGTCTATTTGATTATCTTTCTTAAAATAAATTATTGTTGATTTGACAGATCTGGTATAGTAAGTGATCATTTAAGCTAGAATCTGAAAAAAAAAACTGCTGAGAACAAATCCTGCTATAACCACATGTAGTGGACTGCACATTTTGCATCAGAGTGCAAAACCAGAAGGCTCATAGCCTTTGACTGCACTATTATATTAGAGACTATAGAATTTTTCACAGTATGATTCTTCTGATATCACTTAGGTTTGTTTTTTTGTTTGTTTGTTTGTTTTTGCTAGGAGTATTTAGACCTCATGTATCTATTTTTTCTGTAGTTGTAAAATACCTAAGAATGTCAGATGAAAGTTAGGCATGAAATTGATTCATAAGTATGAATTGAGTAAGAAATTGCTTAAAATATTTTCTGAAAAGCAAGTAATGAGTCCATTTATTTAGCTGCAATATTTTTCAACATCTGAGTTCTTTAAAATTGAGTTAAAAAAAAAAAAAAAAAGAAAGAAAAAAAGATTTGAAAGTGAATACCCTGAAAAAAAAATAATTCAGGGGACAAGAGAAACAAGTTGTGAATTTAAACTGATTTTGAAAAGTTTCCATCAAAAAAAATGAGGAAATTTAATTGGAAAAATTGAAATGCCTCCATGGCATTTCCACTTTTTAAACAAAAATGACTTTCAGAAATGTTTCATTTCAATATTTTAAGAATAGCTCTTTCTTTGAAACATCTTTTAAAAGTGTTTGAAGAAGAGAGTTAAAAAAGGTGAAATATCTATTATTCATCCTGCACAAGTCCTCACTTAAAGAAAATCAAGGCACTGGACAGATTAGTGAAAATAATCCATATATTCTTAGTATCATCACTGTTATGTACTAAGTAGTTCCGTTCTCACACATGCTTTTGTTTTTCTATGTATACACGTGCCTTTTTTTTTTTTTCCAAATTACAGAATTGCTCTTGCTTAGTTCCAGTTATGAGTGAGAGTCAGATTTGACAATGAAATGTACCAATACTTAGTATTACAATCCTATAGGTGCATCTTTCCACTCTTTATAGAAGCAGAGGAAAAAAAAAAAAAAAAAAAAAAAAAAAGGAAAGGAACGAAAAGAAAGGGAAGCCAAACAAAGTACCCACTATCAATTGTTTGCAATCAGTTTCAAAATCTTATGAAAATGTAGTGTACTTCAAGAATGTATAGAAAATCACTGTGCTGTGTTCAGCTGTTTTTTATTTCAATTAAAAAATATATAATGTAATTGTATCAAAATGTAGAGGCGTGGTTACTTTGGAAATTGCTTCTAGGGCTCTGGAAGTTACCATCTGTCATCTGCTTGTTAGTTCCTTTGTGCTGTACCGCTCACGCAGTAGGGCTGGTGGAAGTCATTGTATGGGTTCTCCCAGTTAATCCATTTCAGAACTAAGTCATTGTTTGTCTTGGACAACTTCATCAAAAAGTTTGTTGAATTGGCATTGCTTTATTATTTTTTCTTTTCCATGTAAAAGGCTCACTTTGCACTGGCTGTAAGCTATGCAGGTGGAAGCTTAGAAGTGGGGCATTAACATTTTCAAATGTGTCATCTAGCACCTGAGAGGTCTTTTATTTTAACCCTAAAGTTATTTCTGTAATGTGTAGATGTCTTCTTTCCAATACAGTTGGAAACAACTTTCCCTTACAGTTGCTTTTAGGGCAGGAAGAAAACAATCTCAGAAAATATGAAAGGAAAAAAATGTCAAGGGAAAATTCACTTAATGCAGAACCCATACTGTTGCAACCCCATTTACTCTCTATCTTCAAGATGGATTTCAAGAAGGGGATCACAGTTCTTTCATAGTTTAGCACAGGGGCGAATTTTACTTCCCAAGAGCTGAGAGCATTTGCCACTTCTCACAGCATGCTTTGTGTGCATTTCATTTGCAAACCAAAGTTCTGCTCTTGGTAGTGAATTTCTGTCAGTTCACTGCAAGCAGCAGCAGGGCTGAGTGTTCTGAGACTGTTTTGGGAATGCCCTGGTATTTGGCCATTACTGTTAATAAAAATACTAGGTATGTTCTACTGAATAAACCTACAATAAGTTTTTTTTTTTTTTTTTTTTCTGAATAAAACTTGCATTATCTGAGAGAGAAACTGTGCTTGATGTGAATCTCAAGCCCTTGAACCACTTGAACAATACTTTTGTCTCAAAGTGGGAAAGGTTTTTCTCAATGCCTAGCATACCAAGTGAGGACAGCCCTCTCTACCTTGATACATGAAAAAGAAGGGCCCTACCTACAAGTCAGTCATGTGCGAGTAATTTGGCTTGCTGAAAGCAACAGTTGCACAAAGATTGTGTTTGGCAATATTTAGTATTGACTTTCTTGAATGTCTTCTGTTTATGGGCACATTTTGGAGTCTTGCACAAGTTTCAAGCATAGTATCCATGTGATGTGGGAATATATAATATTGCTTTAAGGATTAAGGGAGTCATAGAACTAATTTCTATGTTTGTCCAAGTCCAAACAGATGCTAAGTGTTCTTGGATAAAAATGAAAGTAGGACTTGGTTCCTTTACTGTACATTCATTAAACTGGCATAAAGACTATAATGGCTTTTGGAGCATGGTTTGCGTATGCAGTAGGGTACCGGCATCATCATCTTTTTCTTAGAATGTCACTCCTTATGTATTGTAAAATTGTATGTCTTTTTGTGAACTTGTGGTTGGAAGAATGTGTTCACTCTTATTGATGTCACCTGTATTTAGAAGCTCATGTTCACCTGTATTCTAATTCACTTGCACTGTTTTGGAAATGTCAGGTTTACAAAAATACAACTTTTTTTTTTTTGAATAAAAAGTGGCTGCAAAATTATGCTAATAATATCATTTTGTCACTTCTTGTCTTGTCCAGCTCAAGTATTTTTCTATTAATTAGGTGAGACATTTTCACATGTATGTTTGGATTAAATGGTATGTGCATGTGTTTATCTGCTTGTGGATAGTAGATGTCTTTTACTGTCATTCAAAGCTTTGTATAAAACCTAGGTGTTTGGGGACTAAGACTATAATTAGCTTGACTACAATATTGTTAGCCCATGGAAATAAAATAACAGCAGTGAGAATTGTTTATATTCCAACAGTATTGCTCCTTCAACATGAAATAAAACCCGTGGTGGTGACATTGCCCTATGTTAAGAGTGTTAACCTGTGCAACTTTGAATTCTGTTCAAAACTGTATGAATCTGGATGAAGGTGAAGTTACTCATTTTCACATATATATATATTATATATATTTTTTATTTTATTTTTTTCCTGCAAGGATTTGTATTTCATAAGTAGTTAAATAATATATTTGATATATTTTCTTCAACTCCATTCATCCCCATGCTTACTCTATCAAGGGTAAGAAGCTGATGAGAAGCCGTAAAAAAAGCTGATTTATTTCTATAGCTATAATGTCTCTTTTTGTATTTCTAATACCTATTAAGAGGTTCCATCAGTGTTTTCTTCTCATTTTGAGGATGGATGGAACTTCAGTGGTAAAACATGAACTGACCTGAACCTTCATTTGAAAATCAGACTGGAAAACTGAACGTGCAATTTCAGGCTATCCCTTTCCTTATTTTCTAGACCGTTCTCTGCTTTTTTTTTGGAGACCCTCTGTGTAAGTGCCTACATGTTCTCCAGACATACAGAAACCTTCTGTTTCCTCTGCTTCATGTGGTCAGCTAAAGATCTAAGAACTGACTGGGCAGGGTTAGGACCTACCCTGTGACTCAGAGTATGTTTCTACTGGTGGAAGACCATGGCTCCATGTATCACACTGGCATTAGGAGTGCTCCAAGTAGATGTGGGTCCTGGCATGTAGGTAGCAGCCTTCAAACTAAAACAAATGTTCTCAGTCCAGAAAGCTTTCTTCGGGGCAAAGCAAGCATCGCTGAGTAAATGGAGTAGGAGGATGCTGCTGCAGAAAGGAATGCAAGGCACGGTTTGCTTTTGAAGATTAGTGGAAGCTTCAGTGCAGCAGCAGCTAAAATAAAAACCAGAAGCTTTGAGAGGTACTAATACGTTGTTACGGTGAGAGCATGTATATTTGTGGAAGCAGGCTGTGGCTTTCCCTCCTGGGGAAGGAGGATTGATGAGCTAATACTGCCCCCTGTGGGGCTTGCTTGCCTTTTTTCTTTTTTATGAGCAGAGAACAGAAGATTTTGTGTTCTCCCGTCGACTTAAGTGGTTTTTAAGAACTTCTTAGGAGCCCTATGACAACGCGGCTTTGCTTTAGAAAACAGAGATGTCTCAAGCCTGAAGCCTTTTGGAGATTTATTTGCAGATTGAGTAGTCCTAGGTAATGTGTTTTGGTTTTGATTAAAATTTTGACTGCCAGAATGGCTAAGGAAAGTGTTGTGGGAGTCACAACAGGTGCAAAGTAGATCCTATGGTCCTCTGGCCTTGGTTGGCTTGCCAGCAGAATTAAGATATGACAAAAGCACTTTTTTTTTTTTTTTTTAAAAAAAAAAGATTAAGATGCACAATACAATCTGAAGAGAGACCAGAGAAACCACATCTAAGGTTCTGTGTAAATGGCTGCAAATGGAGATTTTTATTTGAAAGCATTTTTGACAGAGATAAAGTGGAATAGTGGGGAAATGAGTTATCTTAACACAGGGCCAATGGAAATTAGTTTTTAATTTAGCCACGTTTTAATTTCCTGTGACTGTTTAGAAATATCAATTCTGAATTTCCAGTACATTTCTTCTTTGCTTTTGATGTAGTTAGTGTCATTTTAATGCCTGAACTTCTAGATGTGCAATGTTTTGGTAAGTTAACCAGCAGTTCAACACCTGTAAAGAATCAGAAATTAATGAAGTAGTAACTGTGAGCAGAAAGTTCTCTGCTGCAGCCATGTATTGAGATATGGTGTATTGACTTTCATGAAATTATTCTAGGTTTATACTAACACAAGTGAAAAGGGACTTAGACAGACTCCCTTGAAGCTGGAGGACACACATCATGAGACAAGCTTTGCACTAATCTGCATAAGTGGCAATGTACAGTAATTTCTGTCATTGAAATAGTATTCCTCTGGGTTTGCTATCTGAGAGCTGTGTAATTCAATCCTAATGATGTTGCTCCATGCTATATTCAGAAAGAGAAAAGGAACAGTAAAGGAGGTGATCACTTCAGCAGAAAGAGCACTTCATAGATAGGGTATAATCTGTCCTACACCAGATTCTCAATGGAGATGGGGCCGTTGAGAAGTGGATACAATCTGCCCCCTTACCTTTATTGAACTTGAGAACTCAGGCTGGTGGCTAAAATTCCTACTATTTATTAAGACAGATTTTGCTCTGTTGATTTTAAGAGAATGGCACAGAACAGGAAGCTGGCAATAAATTGTTCACCTAGTAAGAGATCAGAATACCTCTTCAACGTTAAATTCATGATGCTGAGTCTTTGATGGAAGGTGGAGGATGAGAGATTGCATCCAACAGTGTAAGAAAATAAAAGTTGTTTGTAAAACTGCCAAATGCCAACATGAAGATAGGGTATTGTTGCCCTGTTTCTTAGTTTCTTAGCTCAAGACTGTGTCCATGATGTGACTTCATCAATGGAGAGGCCCATGCTTTACCCTGGCCAGTTGGCATGTGTACAATAACCTTGTCTCATACTCCGCTGCCTGCACAGCTGTGCTTGTCCCACACTCATTAGTCATACAGAAACTACTGACTTTTTCACCTGATCTCTTCTTAATTTCTTCCTCTGCTTTGTAAGTGTTGATTACCCCTTTCTCTCTTTTTGTCTAAATAGGAGAGCTACCTTAAATTTAAGTGATTTTTTTTTTTCCCCTCTAACTTGCACTTAGTTTGAAATATGCCATTTTTGTTTCAGGTCTGAAGAAAGGTTTGTCCTTCTGAAAACTTGGCAGTTTCCCCAACTACATCCATAGTTTTAAGGACTGCAGGAAGTTCTCTTGGGCACGGTGGTCCTTTCCTTGGCTTGCTTTTCATCTAAGTTGAAATGTACACTATCAAATCCCCAATGAACATGGAATCTGAAGTAGATAGATACACAGAGACCTGTGCATGTGACTGAAGCTTTTTTTTTGAAAGCAGACAAATCATACAAAAAGGCCAAGCCTGCCAAAGCCTCAGCCCATCAGAATAATGTAAACATTTTGTTTGGAAATTCTGAAATGCAATTTAGGAGCATGGGATTGGAAGGTCCTCAAGTCCAGTCTCCTATTTTCTTTGGCGACTACTCCATGTATTTCCTTTCTTGAACTAACTGAACAAGATCCAGTCAAACCACTTAAATTTCTTTTCCTTATTATTCTTGCTAAAAGACTATTCTAGCACCTCATTTTGATGCTGCTGTTAATGGTAATTTTCATCCCTATTTGTTCTCATGCCAACACAGTCTTTTTAACTTAAATAGTTCCCTTCCTTCCTTCCTGTTATGAGTTGATCTTTTTTGAATATGGGTAGCCATAAGAAGACACTGTTTTGTACACAGATTATTGAATGCCTTGTCTATTGTTTTGTACATCACAGGTACGTAAGTCTGGCTTGGGAGTTGCCAGCTCTCTCTGAGATGTCTTGAACAATGAGAGACATTGAAAACTCAAGCACAAGGGACCTTTCTCAAGGGTTTTTCATCTAGAGGCCTGAAGAGTCTGGAACCTAAGCATCATATGTGCCCTGTGGAGGAGGTTGTTATGAAAAGAAGTGATCCATTCCATGGCTGTACCTGGAACTGCAGTTCCTTGGAGCATAATGCTTCCTGCTAGGTAAACTGGAGAGGAACCGGGGAGATTCTTCATATGAGGCTTTGGCTGTATTTTGGCAGAAGTTAACTGAAACCAGTGTGTGTGTAGATATAGGTATAGATAAAAGCACAAAGCATTTTGATTTCAACAAGTTAGTATTTTCATCAGAGGCCTGCCAACTAGTGCTGACCATTTTTAAGGTGACCAAGGGACCTTACTTATGCTTGGAGTTTTAATGAAGTTGTCATGTATTCAAGGCATCATTAATTATTGTCTAGTTAATTACAGCAAGGTGGTACAGGTAGAAAAGAGCGCTCTGAAGTGTTGTTGTTGTCAATTATAGCTGACAATTAGGGGGCCAGGTACATGTTTTATTTAACAAGATAAATATTTCCCCAGATGTTGAGTATCTGTAAGTTCATAACCACACAGCTATTTGTTATCTGATAAGCCAAAATCACCTTCAGTAGGTATTCATTTAAGATGGTTCTGTTTTTGTGTAGTAAGAATGGCTTATTTTGATGACAGCTAACAAAAGCTGACATATACTATGAAAGGGACAGTGTTAGTTATCAAACATTTCTGTTTGGAATAATCTTGTCTTCAATAAACTGAAAAATTAAAATGGCCGAAATGTAAATGGGTCTTAAAACCCACATATATTTTTCCACATACAGAAAAAGTGATGCAGGCTAAGTGCCACAGAAGAATCTGGAGTTATCTTTTTGCATATTAACTTCTTATAACAGTTAACTATTTATGTTGTTATTCTTTGGTAGACTAGCACTGGGTTTAAGCTAAAACTTACGGAAATGGTTCACATACTCTGTTCAATGAAGTTTCAATTAATTAAGATTCTGATTTAATTCAGCTTTCCATTTGTATATTTATTGTATTTATAACTATAAATCTTTATAGATAGTTTTGTAGTGCCTGGCGTAGTGAATTCCAGATGGATTAGAGGGTTTTTATAATGATACAGTATGCTACCTTTCTCATGAATTAGAAATGCATCCACCTTTATGTTGGCAGAATTGTCTGCCCTCACTGGTTAGGGAGTGTTTATGTGAATTGGGACAACTGGGGTGTAGCCAATGCATAGGCAAATACTCAGACTTCACCTCACTGATTTTGCTTTCAATGGGAAACTGACTGCCATGTAAAAAAAAAAAAATCCACTAATAGTTATTAAAAATAAAATATATCACCTCTCACTCAGGAAATCCCAGTGATTTCTACACTTGAAACAGGACAAATATTCTGGGGAAATGTCACTCCCCACATAGTCTGACCTTTGTTCTTGTTGTATGGCCCCAGACTGTTGGAGACAGGATGCTGGGCAAAACGGACCTTAGGTTGGTGCAGAGTAGGCATTTCTACATCCTCATGGCTTTTAAGGAGCCTCCATCAGCAGAGCAGGCACAGGAAATTGTCCAGATGAGCTATGGCACCAGAGAACAGCTTTGGCTTCCTGAAGGAGAGGTTTTGCTTTGTTTTGGTGGTAGTAGTAATAGTAATAATAATAATAATTATTTCCATATAAGTTAAAAAAAAAAAACCCTAACATTCTATATAAGTTAAATGTCATTTTAGTCACAATAATAGACAATAGAGAATAAGAAAGACTGAGAAAAACATTTTTTGTGCTTCATCTTTTTTATTTTTTTTATTACTTGACATTTGTGTCTTTCCTGTTGCAGTTGGAGAGTGAATTACTGCAACAGTTCTTCTGTCACCCCCAAAATACCTCCCAAGAAAATCACTATTTCATACTAAACATATGAGAGGCTCCCAATATCAAATATCCCAAGTATCACGTATCAAATACTCCTAATATCCAGTTTCCCAATATCATTTTGTATCATCTCAAAATTCACCCAAATGATAACTAAACATTCTGTTTATTTTCATCATTGAAAGTTTTTGCTCCTTCCAGCATAGATCTTTATAATTTCTTTTAACGTCTAGCATCCTCCCATCACATAGCAGAAAGCAAATGCCTTCCCCCTGCCACTCTGAACATATGCTCCTGCTACAAAACATTTCAGGTTGTTCCCAGAGGAAAATCGTCCTTCAGACAACAATCAACAATATTAATAACAACAACAAAACAAATTCTGCCTGGCTTAGCTCATCCTAAAAGCTGAAGTACTTTTAAAGGCTAGTCAGGAATATGAATAAAAGTTAAAGCTGTCCACCTAAAGAACTGTCCACCATCAAAGAAATGTAATTTGAAATCTTAATTTGAATCTCAAAATAACAGGTGATGGCAGTGATGACTTCTTCCATGTCTTGCAGAAATCACAAGATATGAAGTGCTAATAAATGTTTATGCTTTGTTTTCCCACTCTGTTTTTAACTCAGTGGAGATGTAGTGCTTTGAGAGGTGGAGGAATGAAAGCTCTGAAGGACTGTCCTCTCACTGGGGAGCAGGCAACCCTAAAAGCACTGCAGTGTCTTGACGGGTGTTGCCATAGCAGGCATTTGAATAATATTTGAGATGCTGTGGGAATGTAAAGCCACATCCTAATTTTTACATGTGAGTAAAACTTCAGCAGGACTGTCAACATCAATGTCAGTATGCACGTACTGTTTAGCAGAATCAGTCACAGTCCTTGGGACCATTGCAGCAGATGTGTCTAAGAGGAGAAGTCATGACTACAGTAATAATAAATTTAGTGTTGGCAACTTTTCCTAGGAACCAGCAGAAATCATTAACTCATTTCATGTAAGCCACTAATACATGTGACATTAAGTACTCATACTGGGTAAATTTACATCTGTACTTTTAAAGCTGAATAACAGCAGACTCAGCTACCTGTCTCCTGAGCTGTTGTCTGTATATTAATGTTACACTATGGCCCAGATGTTCCAATATCTAGACCCTATTATGTGAAATAAAATAAACAGTCCAAAGCTTCTGTAGTATTAGAAGATCCTACAGGATCTTGGTGTTTATCTTACAGATTTATCTCGATGTTAAAAAATGTCTGTCATGAAAAAGGTTAGCCAAAGAACATGAAAGCAGAATGAAACACAAAATTTGACTTTAACAAAAGTTACATTGGTCCTATGATTTAAGAGCAAATTATTCCAATATGATACAGCATTCTCTTTGTGAGAACTTCTGAACACACTTTGAATGACAGCTGCACCCTTAAAGTAGAATAGATTTTGATACCAGACCAATTTTCATTGTAATTTATATTTATGAGACTGACCTAAATTGCTAAAAAATCTGTCACCTAACTCTGAAACAGTGAGTCTATGCCCTGGTATGTTATAATAGTCTTAAAACTAAAAGCTGGTTTAAGAAAATATGGGTCATATCCTCTAATATAATGCTCTCCTCATTTGTCCTGAATTTGAATCACTAGTGTATTCAAAGCCACCTTGGATAATTAGGATAATCTCCTTAAATGACTTGTCTCTTATGATGCCTACAATAATACCACAGTTGTATCCTGCTGTGTCACTTACTGCAGTGGCCTGTGTTTTACTGTTTCATCCCCTTCTGTTTTCCTGTCTCCATTTATTTTATCGACCTGATGCCTGGGACTACAGAACTGCAGAATTGGTGGGGCAGGGATTCTTTCTCCCCTATTTGGCATGTCCTCAGATCAGTCTGTGGCTTCTAACACTGAATTATGGATTCAAAAAACCTCAGACTGCTTGAAGCCTGGATAGACCTTGAATCCTAGACACATACATACACACAGAGATGCTAAAACCTTTGGTTGTTAAAAAACAAAACACGAAACAAACAAACAAACAACCAAACAACAGCCAGCATATTGATTAGTTTACATGCTTTCCTTTCTTTATGACAGGCACTTCCAGCACAGCCACAACGGAGGTAATTGGAGCAGACAAGTGATTGTAACTTTGAGCAGAATTAAGCCCACTGTCTATAAAACCCGTGTAGCTTTCAAGCAATCCAGCAGTGATCAATTCATTATCATTACAAGCAGCCTGCCAAAGAAAACCTACAGGCTATTGAAGGCAAGATGACTGTAAAATTAGAGATCAGACCAACACTAATGTTCACTAATGGACATGAACATTAGCCTCAAAGCTTTAGCCAACTGTGCTGAAAGAGACCCTGGTGACATTTTTGGATAAAGTGCATTAGGGAGTGATTTTTTTTTTTTTTTCTAATTTAATGTATTTATTTATTTTTTATTGGGAGTTAAAGTGGCTGAGGAAAGAAAGAAGTTGGAAAGGATACGGGAAGTGGAAAGGAATGAAAATTGCCCAGTGGCTTGTCTTAAATATTCCTTTCCTAGGTTTTTACAATATTCAGCAGTGGAATCTCTGAGTGAACATTTTCTCCCCACAAAACTTTATTTGTCTACTTCACAGTCCAGTGCTAGTGCTGTCAAGAACTACATGCCAAATGAAACATTGGAGGTAAAACTGACACCATATAAGCTCCAAAAAAGCCAAGTTTCTGTGTACAGAGAGCTACTCAGTGCTAGTAAGCAGATCTTGAACAATAAGTAGGAAAAAACAAAACAAACATAACTTTGCTGCTTTGACTGCTGTATTGTTAAAAAGCTGTATTAACCTCTTAATTGAAAAAGAAGTTGTTACAATTTTTATGATCTTTAGTAGTCAAGTAACATCTGAATAATGGTTATAAGAAGAAGTGACTTGAAAGATACCTTAACGTGTAAGTAATGGTCCATTTTCCCTATTAGATTTAGCACCACATCATGAAAGTTACTCCTCTGATTAATTTTCTGGTGTGGAAGTGACACTGGAATGACAACATATTACACTTCTTTTTTTTTTGGCTATGCTGCAATCATGATTCTGACTAAACTCCTTTTATGCTATTAGCTGCCTGCAGCTACCCTCAGGATTAGCTCTGCCCTTTTTAGTTCTTTTATACACTACTTCATCATGTTAATTTGTAACAGGCTCCGTTATATAAATGGAGCTTGGCCTAAGCACTGGAAGTTACATGCAAAAGCCTGGAAAGGACTTCTTCACTGGCAGCCACTGTGATTTTGGCTTGGTTACACATTTCAAGCATTTATTCTTTGTATAGACTTCAAAAGGCACATTAAGAGAAACCCAAGGTTGTTGAAAAACTGTCCTCTTACTGAATTTTCTGAAGTCTTTAAACAGAATTTTCTTTTATTTGTGCCAGATTTTTATGTGGTTATGTACTACCACAGAATATTTTGCATCTTCCCCATACCATTTCTGCAAAAGTAGTCTATACAGCTAGGAGGGACCCACTGCTCTGCTTTCTGTAGTTTGTCCAGGGTGCTTTCTAAGGCAATTCCCCATCTCTGTAGCCCAATGAGCAGTGGTCGTGCTCCTGAGCTCCATGTGCACGCATGCAAAACTCAGGGTTACAGGGTGAAATCTGAATCAGCCTCACTGACTTTGCAGTTTGCCCCTCCTGAAGATTTGCCTGGAAAACAAGCTCAAAGGTTTGGGTATATAAGGCTTGGTCAGGGAGCCAGGAGACACTGATTCTTAAGGAGAACATAGCCTTAAGAGAGCTGCTTGAGTTGACCGGGGAGGTGAATGCAACAGAAAGATTGGAAAGGGGGCTTTAACAACAGACTCCTGAATACAGTCATGGAAAACAGAAAATAAAAGGAGTGCTCAGCCCCTTTCTTGAGAAATTTTGCAGAAAGCCCTAACTGATTCTCAAAATGGAGGTGGGATGGAGTCTTGCCTGATCCCATGTCTGTTATAAGCTGCTCAGCTTTCCTTGTTTTCACTATACTGATGGATGCCCATTACTTTATGGCGAGGGACGTGGGTTGGGGGGGAGCCAATCTTATGTATAGTAAAAGGAAAAAAATGCTCGCATTGAAAAGCAGTGAAAAGCTGGGAAAGAGCAGTGAAAGGACAGACAATGCACTACCTTTACATAGCTGCATGAATGAAAACTCAGTACTACTGTACCAAAACCACTTCCAGGACTCGAGCGTAAATAATTCCCCTGTGCACCCTTTTAAGGGACCCTGATACTCCCAGAGCTGTATGTGGAGTTAGGTGCATGTTTTAGGGTGAAGTCCTGTTCCCTTGAGATGAGAGATTCTTTGCTGTTAACTTTGGTGGGAGCAGGGACTTAACCTAAATGTTTTATGGTACCATCACTTACTATAACATCTTGTAATTCTTGGGGGAAAAATCAGATATTCATTTGTGATGCCATGTGGCAAAGGATATGTCCATATGGCCGTGTTCACAGCAATCAAACAGATAATGCCACTGAATTCAGCAGGCACCATCACGGCACAGCCCTGCGGAGGCTGAAAGAAAAAAAAAATCATTGATTCAAATGAGGCCAAGATTTCACCTCATGTTTTTAGTGTAGCAAATGTTATTGCAAGCCCACACAGAGCCAGCGTGAAGTGCAAATTACCACAGGAATTTTTCATATTCATTACCAACCTAGCATCATTAGTTTATATGAGTGTAGGCAATTAGAAGAGAGGTTTCTGTTTCTTTCTTTGAAAATGTGAATTTTATTAACAAAATGACAAGCTTTCTTTCAATGAAGAGAGTCGTATGCTGCAGGAAGAGTCATAAATTTTAGGAGAGAGCCGAGAGCCAATGATGAATGAAGGCAGCATAGCTCCATGGACTAGACAACAGGCAGTAACTCGACTGCTGGTGTGCATGGGAATCAAGTAATAGAAAAGTAAACATGGCTAAAGAGATTTTGTTTGAAAGGGCAGATTTAAAGCTAATCAAGTCTGTGTGAAGACACTTGGGGGACATAGGTAGATGTTGCTGTCAGATGCCAAACATAGATTTGCTTATTTTCTATTGACTGCAATTTTTGGTTATATGGTGAGCCCTATAATTGACATAGTAAGTAAAGTAAAGCTGCACTATTTATTATGGGCAATACTCTTTCTCACAGAAAATGAGCATAACTGATGAAGATATCTCCCTTTTCTTCCTTTACAGGATGTATTTCTACTCTGGTATGTTGCTGTTACCTTGATTTTGGGTCCATCTGATTTTTCTGAGTATCAGTGGAAGAAGAGAAAAAACGTACTAGCAGTTTTGCACATAGATATGTGTAAACTTCGTGCAAGTTTGAAAAAGCTCCACACTAGCAAAACAAACAAGCAAATAAAACCAGATTTGAGTTCTGATGTGACTTCCTTGCACCACAGGGTAGCTGTGTTTGCTCGGATTTTATCACCACGCAGGATTAGTGGGAGCTGTCAGTGCAGGTAATCCTATTCTAGAGCGACCTCTCGTGTTATTTCGGTTAATTTCTGTTCGTATTTGCTTCTTTCACCCAGTTTACAATGAATAAGGAGATATCGTGGAAATGGTTTGGATGCTGGTTTTGCTCTGTGCAGCAAGCTCAGTTACAATCCCCCCTCTTGCTTGTTACTCAACGTGCTGCAGTGCACTGACTCTTCTTTTTTCTGAAATCATCCCAACAGCACTAGCGAGAGGACTTCCCTCCTCCTTTAAATTAATTTTCATGTATATTCACTTCTGTTCAGAGTCTTCACCTTTCAGTGAAGT
Organism: Netta rufina; assembly: GCF_964035555.1. Lineage (NCBI taxonomy): Eukaryota > Metazoa > Chordata > Aves > Anseriformes > Anatidae > Netta > Netta rufina. The sequence goes on from NC_140124.1 coordinate 60,724,095, forward strand.
GACCAGATGTCTCAGAAAGCCTGGAGCAATGCTGGCATCAGGAGACTTCGCCCCCATCCTGAGTGACTGCAGACTGAGATGCCAATATGTTCTGGTTTGTAATGGATGATTGATTTGCAAGGCTGTTTTGCTCTGATTCTCCCTTGCTTAAAGAAGCATTGGGCCATAGATTTTTTATTCTAAACAGTATTTCCCCTGTCTGCAGTCTTGTGCCCAATAAATCCAATCATATTCTTCTCCTAAATAGCTGTTGTGTTGTTCATGATTTTTATTTATTTTTTTTTTATTTTTTATATTTTTTCCAGAGGGGTTCATATTATTTGAATCGTTAATAGCAGTAAAATTACACTGGTGAAATAAGCAGATCAGTTGCCTAAATACCTTTGAACGTACAAGAATTGTTCATGGTGGAGGAGGCAGAAGACCTCTCCTCAGCAGTAATGTGGACAAGGAGCTGCACTTTCTGTCTTCTCTGAGGGCCTGCTACACACATCCTCCTCCTCTCATCTCACACTTCAGATCCAATTCTCTAATGTCCAGACTTCATAAGTCTTTGCAAGTTATGTCTACAGGCATTCACTGTGGACAACCCTGCAGTGAGACACTTCAAAGCCAGTTCTAACAGGGTTTGAAGGCAGACAACCATACTCCCTGTGCTAGTGTAACAGAATCTGCAGTAGCCACTGAAAAGACCAGAAAATTGTTTCCCTGTGTATTACCCCTCTCCCTGTGAATGTTCACTGCTGAAACACCAGTATAGGACAGACAGGCTCTGGGGAGACGCCTGCAAATAACTGCAAAGTTGCAGTTTGGACCTTAGTGGCAGCTGAAGTAAGACTGGTAGTGGGATTTCAAAGTTATAAACTCCCGTTTATAGTCCCTAGTCCTTTCTCTAAGAATTGAGGTGTATCTTGGTTGAACAATAGGAAAATCACTAATTTAATCCACTCCAGTTCCCAGGAATTTTATAATGCATGCTACAAATCAATTATGCAATTTTTACAAATATCAGGGACTGAGCTTTTAATTCCTCATGCAGAGGAAATCACTCTAAAATGTAACCTGCCATGTTATTCTGCCTTAAAGACTTACATGCTTTGCTGGTGAGAGAAAGGTCTCTCCAAGTAAATGGGCATCAGATTCTCAATGTTTTAAAGAGACGAAACAGGCTTTCACAACACTCAAAGAACAACACTCACAAGTGATAGGCTTTTAGGTGCTAAGGCTATGAATGTTGGATTTATTTTATTTATTTATTTATTTTCAGGGCTGTGGCAGAAGTTACTTTGTGTAGCAATAAATAGATGGCAGTGAAACATTGTACTTCATGCGCTAAGGTGAGTTTGAGTTTTGCCATTGCTTTCAAGACAGACACAGTCAATTTCTTTTTTTTTTTTTTTTTTTTTCATTGCAGAGATCATGTTCTCAGCCGGTTTATGACATTAATCTGTTTTCTGAGAATCAACTTTTTTTTTTTTTTTTTTGCATCAAGTTCGTATTTGGAAAGACTTATTCACAATTTAAAATATCTGTATACACTGGGGAGCTCCTCATGGAGGATTTCAGGATGACCCTCAATTAAACCTTCATCAGACGCCTTTTGTAGAGATGGAAAATGCGTTTCAACGACAACCAGGGAAATCCTGCAGAAGTATAGTTTACCCCTAGGGGTCACTGCGATCCAGGGATTTTACTGAGTCCTCCGTAGCACTGAGTGAAGTTTGTGCCTGGCTCATGCAGAAGGACAATGTGGCTTCCTGCTGGCTTGGGCTGTCTGGAAAGTCTGCAGGCGTTTCATAACTCTCATGAAAAGCCTTTCCTCCCTCTCTTTTTCCTCTTTCCATTGCTCTCTCTTTCACTTTTTGAGTTGTGAAGCTTACCACCAGGAACCAGACGGTAGAGTCAGGGTTTGTGTCGTTTTCTTTCTTTTCTTTTTTTTTTTTTTCAGATGAAATGATCTTCGCTGTCCCCTCCTCCCCCCCCCCCCTTTTTTTTTTTTTTAATTTTGACTTCCTCCTTTGCACTTGGAAAAAAAAAAAGGATAAATATGGCTAATTTGTTGTAATTATTTTCAATTCAAGACAGAATTCACCTTCAGAAGGTGAAGACAACTTTGTGTTTCTTTACTTCAAATGCTTAATAGGAGTGAATGCTACTGTGCTGCTCAAATTAGGCTGCATTTGATTTAGTGGCATGAATTACCAGTATCTCGTTGTTTTTTGGTGGTGGTGGGTTTTTTTTTTTTTTTTTGTTTGTTTGTTTTGTTTTGTTTTAGTTAAATCTTCAGTTTCAATGCAAATTTCAGGTAACTCTGAGACTCAGTAGTAGGTATGCATTGGAAGCAGACAGTAGTTCAAAAGCATCATGATACTTGGTGAGCAACATCTAGAATTTCAGTTTTGAAGCGGAGGTGTAGGGATATCAAAATGTCCCAATTGCAGTCAGTCTTTTTCAGGGTTTTTCAGGTCTGCTATAGATTTTGAAACACCTGTGAAATGTGAGCTTCTTTGTCTCAATGCTAGAAAAATAGATTTATTTCACAATATGAAAAAAATGCTATTGTTTTTTTCCGATTCCCTCTTTTCACAATATTGTGATCATAGCCTGCTCAATTCTACTGTAATGCAAGTACATGTAGTCATAATAAGTGAAAAAACAGTTGGCCAAAACTTCCTCCACAGAAAATTTTAAACATGGAAAAGTAACCATGGCTATAAATGTATGTTGGTGGAGCTAGATAGGCTGTGGTCTCTTCTATATGATATCAGTTATAACTGAATAGCACAGAATCCCACCTTTGCATCATATTGCAAAATATGCAAATTTCTATGAATAATGGATTTAATCCTATTAGAAAAGAGATTAAAAGTAGTTAAACATGTCAGCCTTGATTCTGCTCTATGACTTGTTAGCAGAGACAGAAGTATATGCTTATCCAGTTGATGAACTGTTGTGGCATCAGCAGCCACAACCTTCTCTTGGGAACCTGCCATATTTGTAAAACCTAGCTGTTATATTTTTCCTCATCTCAAATGACTTTTAATACAGCATCGGTTATCTAATGCTATACATTCTGGTGATAACCCTATGCTCATTTGTTTTGAACTGGCCTTGTGCTTGGAGGAGGAAGCATAAATACAGAAAGGCTATGGTGCATTTGTTGTGCCTTGCTTTGCAACTGCTTCTTGGTAAGTTCTCTAGTGACTTTAAACTCTCTTAATTTCCTAATTGCACAGGATTCAATATAACTACACTAGTAAGCATTTTATATAGGGAGATATGACCAATTATTAACATAAGTTTAAAGATCCTGTTTGGACAGTATAGAAATTATAGAAATCTCAACCATTCGGTTACAAAAATATCCAGTAACTATCTGACCAAATAGCTGTGATAAAATATCACAGTGGTGTAAAGAAGGCATATTTTGAAGCATTGCATAGTTACATGGAAAAGCAGAATAAATGCCACTGCCGTATTTCACACACACACAATTATATATTTATATATATATATATATATATATATATATATATATATATACATACATACACACATATATAAAGAAAGAAATAAATTGACCTTTTCTAGGTTCATGAAATGAGTTGTATAAGTTAGGGGTGTGTAGGGTGTATATATAACACTTAATGGTATACAAGAATTTAGTCGGGGGATAAAAGAGGTGGTAATAATATACAGTACTGATGACTTTATATTTCTTGCAAGGAAGGGAATGATGGGAAAAAATATTTTTACAGGTTAGTTGAGTCAAACAGAATATGGGGCCTCCTCCAGTAAAGGTTTTGCAGGCAGGTCTAGCACAAAGAGTGTGATGAGGTCAGGTGGCTGCAGTGAAAGTACTCACTGTGTAAAAGCTGCATGTGTTTCAATGTCCTTCTGAACCACAACTGCGAGCCCCCTCTGCCACATGAGATGACCAGATGACCTGCACAGGAGCAAGTGGAAAAATTAAAAATGTGTGTATTAGCACATAGTATATGGGAACCTATATGTGTAGCTTGCTAATATGAGAATTTATCTCCCCTCCTCACACAACCCCCCCAAAACAAAACAAAACAAAAACAAACAAACAAAAAAGCACTTTTTAAATCTTTATTTTTTGCTTTTAAAAAAAATAATATTTCAATTAAAAGAAAAACAAACAACAAAAAAAGCAGTTATTGCTGTTTAAATGCTTGGCAACTATGGCCCTCCAAAAGATCACTACTATCATGTGGAAATATGAAATTGCTAGAAAGTTACTGAAAGGCTGTTTGACCTCTACCATACCTGCTTCTTCCTTTCATTATTCAGTGTGGAAGGCTTTACTTTTTGGGAGCTGGGTTTTCACTGCCTGACAGGCCCATGCTCTTTCCATAGTGTTGATTTATCATCTGTCTGCATTACCTTGCAACTATTTTTGCTCACAGCTGTTGAAGGAGGTGAAAACCGTATCTTTTTTTTTTTTTTTTTTTTTTTAAATATGGTGGCAGATGTCCTCCTACAGGCCACCTCACCTTTGGCTGAGAGATGGTACCACTCAGGAGAATGCCATGTCCTACTGTCTGTATTTTTCCACAGCTGTTTAGCGAGAGAACTGTGTGTTTTATCATTTAGCCATGACACATGATGGGGCAAGGAGATCCAGAGAGATTTCCCAACGCTGCCAAATTTTATGCAGTTCTGTGAAGGATATTTCTTACCTCCCATTTCTTGCTCCCTTCTCATCACCAGAAATGTAGATACATTCCTCTCTCTAGGTCAACCTACTTCCTGGCAGACTCACAGTGCTCCAAAAGAAGCAGGGATGTTAAAGGAGGGAAAAAACATCAAATGGGAGGATTTCATCAGTCCTCAGCTAGCTCCGCACCAAAAAGGACAGCAGCACAGGCTCCTCTGCTCTTTTGCTCCTAGCTGCATTTTCTCATGTCTCATTTGGGACCAGTGGGGTTCCTCCTGCAAGCAAGACCCTGCTTCTACTACACCAGCCTGCCATCAGCTGGGAACCTGTTTAAAAGGAGAATTTTCCTGATGTAGGCCAGGCAGGAGGAAGCAAGGTGGAGAGTTTTAGCTAAATAACAAACAAACAAGCAAACAAAAACAAAACAAAACAAAAGTTGGAGCCTCAGTGGTTGTCCGCAGCTGGTTGTGGCCATGGAGAAGGAGGCCTGCCAGAGGAGAGGACACAGTAGCAGGGCCGGGCTGGCTGGACTGGGCTCCCTGCATAGTTTCCCGTTGATGTTGTACCTCCCCTTCTCACTGGGCATGAGAGCACAGAACTGCCCAGAATAGACGGAAACTACCAAGTGAAAATACCTTCATTTCATGCTAGAGGCATAATCATGGCAAGGATTGTTTTCTTCCCATTACGTCTGCTACGCTAGACTTAAATTCACCTTGTCAAAGAGCAAGCACCTGCCATTTCTTGAGAAAATGCTGTCTTCCCTGATGGTCCCTGGGGACTGGTGGAAACAAACAGTGTGGCAGCTTGCTGGGGCACTTGCTGTTAGCGGGATATAAATGCGGCAGAGGAGGCCTATTGATGCCCTGCAACAATAGAAACCAACTGCTGCGGTGAGAAAGCAGCCATTTGCTGTGCCAGCTGCAGCCAGGAACAGTAGAGGGATGGGGGAGAGCAGAGGGAGCAAACGTGGGTCAAGGTGCCTCAGCACTGTTGTCCAGCATTCAGCCCCGCTGCGGGCTGGTGCTGCTCACCTGTTCTGCCACATTTCAGTTGCAAAAGAAGGGGATAAAAGCAAGGAAAGGAAAAGCAGTGAATGTCATTGCCTTCTTTTGTTTGTACCCCATGAAGACTGGGCTGATACCACTTTTGTTTATTCCAGACTTGAAATGTCCCAGGGAAGAGCTTGGACGCTGGTGCCAAATTTGTATTGTCCTGTACATCCATTTTGTCTTCATATGCTATCACTCAGTGCCTTTCTTTCTCTTCCTGGGCATGGGTGTTGTTTTCCTGCTGCTGATAAGCCTGGCTCAAACATGCTTCCTCCTGTATTACTTCTGGGGGAAAACCTGGCCCTAAATACAGCATTTTCTGAGGAACACACCAGCTGAGCCATGAGCTTCTTTTTCCTGAGTGTGCTGTGGAATCAAAAATGGAGGACTAATCCTGTCTCTACATTTTGCACCACTATGGACTTCATGTTCTTCGAGGGAGTTGTTTTGGGCCTGTCAGACCAAAAGTAAGGCTGACATTTCCTAGGTCATAGCTCTGGCTGGCTGATTGGTTGGTGACTCTTCAAAGGTCTTTGCCTCTGCTGTGTGTTTTTGTGTATGAATCTGAATCCTTGTTCTCTGTCTCTCTAAATGGAATCCTTAGACTGGCCAAAGAAATCCCATTCATTCATTTTGATACTTTAGTGCTGCAAGTTGTATCTCTGTTGGGCAATGCCTTCAAGTGCGAGGAACATGTACCATGGAGTGCACAGTTCACACAGAGCATGCCAAACTGCCCTGCAGGTTCTGATTTCAACAGACATCAGTGAAATCTCCATACCTAGGTTTTTCCTAAGAGCTTTACATCATTAACCTTCAAAACTTGCTCAAGATTTGCCAACTAGATTTGTCCTTAAAGTGGCATAGTAACAGGAGCCTGTGGGCACCACCATTGCTGGACTCTTCAGACACCATAATCAGGTGGTGTAAAGGAAGGAGCATTGATAGGGAGCTTTGAGCATCTTCGGACACCACCAAATTCTCATAAGATATGACCACAACCTTAGTGAGTAGTATACTATCAACCATGACAGTAATACACCCCTGAAAGGGAAAAGGAAATATCTGGGCGTTTGGTCCTTACAACAGGTGTTAATGGGTAAATTTCTCAAAGAAGTAAAAAAAGTGGGTGATGGCCCATTCTGCTCATAACATTGTCCAGTTTCCATTGCCTCAACAGGAAAAGGATTAAAAAAATAAAAAATAATAAAAATCCCAGAAACAATGCTATATTGGATGGGAATAATTGAGAAAAAATAACTTCTGGTTAGGTGACCGGCAAAAGTATTGAAATGTACAGATAATGTTCTGTAACTATTGCAAATCACTGATGAGTGAAGGTCTCCTTCCAAAAAAACCTTTGGAGACCTCATCATGTCAAGGATCTAAAGATTAAGATCAGAAGCTCAGTTCTCTGTTATACCATGTCTTCCATAAACATATGGGACAAACTAAATGAGAGAACAGATATCTGACTGAGGGGATAGCTTATGTAAGACATAGGTGGAAAAAAATTGGTGAAAACTTTCAGACACATCAGCATTTCTCCTGATGTCTTCTCTTCTGCTGTGGTGGGTAGTGTATATAGTTGGAAAACAAAGCCAAAAACAAACTCCCCCATAATGCCAGCCGCTACAGCAGCTATTCTGTAAGGTTCAGTGCTAGATTACAGCACTGAGTTTGTAGGGTGAAGTCCTGTGGTCTGCTCTTCACAAGTATAATCAGGATGATAGAAGAATGTGAGGAAATCACAGCAAACGTTGTGTTTGCTGTGTTTGTTTCAAAAACTTGAAAAGCAAGCAATACAGCTGATAGGCTGGAGCTGTACCTTTGTTACTCCGTATATAGTGTTAGAGGGAGAAATGAGTAAACATCAGAAAGATTATATTGGTTATTTACATATTCATACACAGATTTCATATGTGAGTTTTTTATTGGGCATATTTATAGCAACTGTGAATTTGAAGTGAATATTCAGAGGAAAAAAAATTAAAAATACAATTATTTATTAACATCATTATTTTGAGAACCACTGTGGTCTGAGCAAGGAGATCTGGAACAAATAACTTGTGTTCCAGTAACTAGTTGAATCTGCTCAAACTGACACGGCTGTTCAAAATTGCTTATGAACCATGGTCAGCTGGGAACAAAATGGTAGCAAAATTCCATCAGTACTTGCAGCAACTGCAGCAGAAAAAAATATCAAAAGTGGGTAGAAAATGATTTTTTTAAATGTAGTATTTACTAAAAGGGGAAAAAAGTATGACTTTTTATGAAGAATTACAAAAAAAAAAAAAAAAAAAAAGTTCCTCAGGGCCAGAGTGCAGACAGAAGACATCAAAATTTGTTAAATAAATTAGGAACTGTGAATTACTTGCTCAGCTTTATTCAATCCTCTACTGTATAAGAAAGCAGCAAGAGAATGTACTTGATTCTTCTACCAGGTTTACTTCAACAGATTCATTCATACAGTGAAATCGTTCTTCTATTGGGGGAATAAAAGTAGAGAGAAAGAGAATCTCTGTGTGGTACATCAGATTTTCCATCTGATTTGTTCCCACTACATGTGAAAAACATAGCAGATTGCATGTTGTGTTTACTAAAGAACATACACATGCATTTAAATCACTTACAGCTTCTTTTTTTATGATTCAATTGTGAATTATGTTCTTTTTGCATTTGTAATTAGAGGGCAGAACAGATGTGAAAGCTTAGTTTAAAGTGATGTGTCCATTAAAATAACCTATACTGCCGAGTAATTGTTCACTATAACAGGGGAATATGCCCATTGTTTTTGTTCCAGTAAAATACGTGGAAAGGACACAAGTCCTCAGCAAATGTTGCACAGATTTTGAAAGTTCCTGAAACAGGATTATACTGGGCTAGTTTTTGTTTTGGAGGGAGAAATGATGCCAACATCACCATCTATTATTGTGGGATAAAGCATCAGACTGACTAAATTTGTGAGAAGTTCGGTGTTTTTTCATGAGAAAGCTTTTGTTTTCCTTAGTGGGACTTTTACTGACAATGATGGTTAGGCTACAAAATATTTTAAATTATTAACTATTAGGCTCTTCATTTTGAATTGAAACTAAACAAGGACTCAGATTTTTGATCAAAGACAGCTGCCCCGTAATCTGTAGTTATGCTTGATTGAGATAGGCTCTGACAGCCAACATAACAATAGACAGACCATTCTTTAACATATTAACCCTTGTGACCTAATTAGCCATCCAAAAAATGCAAATAAGATCCTCAGCAACCTTTTTAACCATTCGCTTTTCAATGACATTTGATTTTCCTTTTACAATGTGTTTTACAATGTGCGCTTGTGTTAAAATTTTAAAGATGTTTAGCCTTTCTGCAGAACAGATGCACACATTAAGCACTTGCTCGGCTCTAATTGAAAACCTCTGTCTTTAGCCACCAGTGTTCACAGCAACATTTGCAAGCTCAAGGTTGAAGATCTTGGCTAAACAGAATGTTAACCATCCCAACTATATCGTTTACACATTTGCTGATGATCAGTAAATACAGCTGAAATTGTAAACAGGGAATGGGTGGTGATGGTGAGGAATCAGGAAGAAAAGAAGGGAGGGAGGAGAAGAAAAGCTGAAATTACGGTGCCCTGCTTTCTGTTGCAAGGAATTCTGTGTTTGTCTGAGTCATTGCAAAAAAGCTTAAAAGGGATAATTCACATTATGCAATAGAAGATGCAATAATTAGAATAAATTCCTACCAGTGCATTGTTTTTATTTGGCATTACCTTATTTGTGCATGCAGACTGTACAGCCTCAGCAGCTCCCATTTTCCCTTTTCCTCACTGAAAGCAAAGTTGTAACATCCACTGGAAGTTAACCCTGGTGTTCTGGTCAAGGAGATTTAGACTGATGTATGTACTGGAAGGTATTAATTCAGTTTGTAGTAGGCCCAGTGCATGTGTGTGGTTAATTTTTGCCCCTAAGTTTTTCTGGTAATGTGCTCATTTGCAAATGCTTGTTGCACCCCTCCCAGTTCTGTTTTGTAGTGGCCAACCAAGAGAAAGTCCATTTAGCAGTTGGCTGCCTGTCTTGGGTCTCTTTCTTTTTTCCTTTTTTTCTTTCTCAACCTCCATGCAGTGCGTCTGGATGACAATTTTACTCTGAGGACACACCAGTCCATCATGGGATGAGCAGGAAGCCTTTTGCCTGCATATGTCTGTTACTTCTTTGTCATGTAAGCTCAAGTACCTTGTATCCCTGTTTCTTTGGATTTGGTAATGGAGTCATATCATGACGAGGAGTCATGGGATAACTACCTGATGTTAGCTCAGCATGTGTTAGTTTAAAATGTTCTGTCATTGAAGTAAACATAAAAACCCCTGCAGTCTCAATTGCCAGTGTAGCTGTTTTTCAGACTCTCAAAGACATGTATTTCTTAAAATTTCTAGTATATTGGAAAACATACATTAGTGCAAGCACAGAGCATGACAAAACTTCCACTGGCATTTACTGCAGAGACCAGCAGATGAAGTCTTGTAAGAAGCACAAAATCAATCAAAACACGATGAGCAACACCTTGTATGTCCAGCCCTCAATCAAATCTCTAGAGGTGTTTGTCTTTTTATTTGCCTTTTTTTTTTTTTTTTTTTTTTAAGAAGTCACTTGCTGACTTTTTCCTGGCTAAAGATTCACTTTTTGCTTTCCTTTTCATAAACTGGAGGCTGAAAATGCTGACATAATTGTGTGATTCAAAAGGACTGGGATTTCAAGAGAAATCCCAAAGATTTCATCTCTGGCAGGAAAATCACAGGAGTGTCTTCAGCTCAAGACATTTGTGATTTTTACCATGAGGCTTGTGACACACTTGAGTGTCTCTACCTGACAGTTGCTGTTGTGCTTGTGATGTACCTGGGCTGGCTTTATTCACACTATCTGGGGGAGCCGTGGCAGCAGGAAGCTCAGCAGGAGCTCATCTGCCTGACTGTCTGCAGGGTAGCTCTGCCTCCACACTGCTGCAGGTTTAAAACTGGCTTGAACTGTGGGCAGAACTTGCAGTCTTTGTTGTGACTGCAGCATAGACACATATTGTGTTTCTTTGCCTAAAAGAACAGAAGACAAATGGGGATTTGCTGCAATCTGCATTAAGAGGTTTATTCACTGTAAGTGTTAATGATAACTGGAGAAAAAATAACGTGCCAGAGTGTGGTCGCAGCTTATGCTGTCAGAGAACACATCTCATCGCACCTCTGACCAACACAGCTGTGCTGTCAGAACAGGATAGAGTTGGCCTTCATATGGGAAATGAATGAAGAAAGAGGTAGCAAATGTAGGCAGAAACGCTGAGCTCTTGCCTGATCACGACTGTGACGTTGGCAGCCGATGTCCCACTAACAAAGTTCTGCTCCTGTTTTGGAGGTCTGTCATGAGAATGCTTCATCCTCTCAGCCACCTGGGCATTTCAGACCATAATCCCAAAGGGTGCTCCTACAGAATGCGTGCCCCTTAGCTCGTGCAGTTTATGAGTTTAATACAGTATTTCCCACAGAAGGAAGATAACAATTAATGCTCTAGTGCACAGAATGAGAGTAGGCTATGATATTAATTTTTAGACTGTAACAGGATTAGGTATAGCTCTGTCACTTTGCCAGTCTTACAAGAGCCAAAATCTGCCATGACTAAGTCACTGTTGCCATTTCATTTCCCCTCCCTTTTTTTTTTTTTTTTTTTTTTTTTTTTTTTTTTTTAAGACTGAGTTGGATTAAAGGAAAATGAAAATGAATTGCTGCAGTAGTGTGCTGAGTCAACTCTCCTTGAAGTTTCTTTTGTAATTGAAGGCTCAGACTTAACAACATATTACTTCGGAAGGTTTTATCACTATTCGTGCTACTTCCATATCATAGTCACGTTTAGATGTAGAGACAAAAACAGAAAAGGCAGCAGAGGGGGCAAGAACACAAGGCCTGTGTGCATCCCTGAGGGGAAATACCCTGATGAAAATAGTCCATCAGGATGCATGGAGTACTTCTCTGAGAGTCAATGGAATGCAAGCAATCACAGTGCAGCTCTGAGTCAGTAGAAGTCAAGTACAACTTTAGTGGTGATTTTGGAGGAAAAAAAGAATTGGGACAAGACAGTAATAAGTTTTAATAAGCCACCTTCTGCTTAATGATACTGCTGGAGGTTAATAGTACCTTCACTCAGGACTCCCAATTTGTGATTTTTAGATAGTGCAAGAAACAAACAGGAATATTCTTGCTGCTCTGGTGGCTTGTAAAGAATGCCAGCAATCAATGTCATCTCCATCGCATGGTGAAACTGGTTCTGCTGGCCATGCCTAGAAGGCACAAACCTCCTCCAGAGGCTGATTAAGAACCCAAAGAGATGCTGCAGAACTCTCTTGCTCTGTGGGGTGGGTCAGACCTGGCGAGATACTTGCAGGAGAAAGAGGGTTGCTAACAGTCCCCCTGTGATGAGTTTGTGGGCCATAATTACCTACATGTGGGTGCTGCTTCTGTCAGAAGAGGAATTAAATGTTTGTGGAGAGCTGCTTTCCACATTGGGAAGCGAAGCAGTACTGGAGCTGCTCATTGTAGCAGATGGGGAGAAGCCTTTTTGCCTCTCTTCACCACTGGAGAAGGCAAGCTGTCCTTTCCCCTTTGCCTGTGGGATCTGACTGGCAGCCGAGCCTTGGGGCCACAGGACAGCAGGTAGGCTGCTAGTGCAGAGAACCCTGTGACCCTAGAAGATGACAGATTGGCTTCCTAGCACTGAGCATTAGGCGTCTCGTTGACCTCTAATTCCACTGGCTGTGCCTGTGGAGAGATGTTGGCTGGATTTTTCTGTGCTGCATACTTGTGCAGGGAATATTAGCCCTTATGGGAGAGTAGTGTTCTGCTGTAATAGTGTTGAAGAAGTATTTATCTTTAGTTATTTCAGTTTTGTGACTATTTCTGGATTTTCTAATCTTCTATATTTTACCTTTGCTTTGTCCTGAAATAAATGTTTATCTTGTTTTTCTGTTGCTCCTGAATTACCTAAAACTGTCACCATGGCTAAATCCTCAGTACTTTTGCAGTGAAGTCACGGAGAGCAAAGAGCAGACACAGCTAATCCTGAAATGTTCCGGTGAGATCCAGAGGAGAGACAAATATAAAGTGGGGACAGAGGAACCATTGTTGTCAAGTGGAAGCAATAGTGCCTCTTATTTTTATTTTTATTTTTATTTTTATTTTTTAAATTGGTAACAGTGATGCATCTGTGGTTCACTCAAATTTGCTCATTTCATAGTGTACAAACACAAATACCTTTCCTTACAGAGAGTGCCCAAACTACTAAACTACTGATGCTCTTGGACTTGAGTGGTGTTTGTACAAATTGTTATCCATGGTCTGCCAGCTTTTCATGCATAACGGAGCCACTAGTGAAAGATTCAGCAATGTTGAGAGCAAGCTCAGCCCACCCCTTATCAGTGGGTTGTGAACTGGGAGGAAAGGTGTATGTTCATGACACACCTACAGTGACAATTACCAGCTGTCACAAGGACGTTTAGATGCAATTTTTAGGCTGTGGAAAGGAAAGCAAGCTGGTTGCCTGCATTATACAGAACAAGAGTCAAACAGCTGGGTAATCCCAGGAGCAGGAGGTGTCCTTCATCTTTACAGCTGCTTCTGATATAACTTAGATTGGAGCCAAGGGTGTAGGTTTGGGATGGGAAAAAGCTTTATTTCTCTTATCTTCCTGTTCCCTTTCCCTCCCCTCCAGCCCCCCTCCCCTTTTTTTAAACCAGAAGTACCCCATTGCAAATGGCTACAAAATCAAATACGCAAAAAGTGGTGTTTGCCTAATTTTATTAGTAAGACCTTCCTGACTACTATGGAAAAAGGATGTTTTTCTTTATAATGATACAGATATTTTAAAAGCCTTGCTTTTTCAACACTTTCAATTTTTCTGTTTCATCGTAACTGGTTGACAATTGTTGTTATGTTAGATATTTTCATTGACTTGACATTTCTCACAATAGCTATAACAAAAGTGATTTGTTTAAACTGTAGGAGGCATGATAAATTAATAGTTAACTTTTGTTATTGTGTTCCTGTGGGAAGACAAGTGTTTTTTTTTTTTGTTTGTTTGTTTGTTTTGTTTTGTTTTGTTTTGTTTTTTTCCTCTTTTTTTTTTCTGGGTAACAGTTTTACTTTGGAACATTTCAGAAACCTATCAGAGTGAGCAAGGACAGCCCTGGACACCTACAGTGTCTCAATCAGAGGGTGACAGACATTGCAATAGCATACACCCTGTCTTCAGTATGCTGCTGTCAGTCACTGGTGACTGAAGCTATTCGTGGTCCATAATAATGCACAGCTGCTGTGCAGGAGAAATACCATAGCTAAACAAACACGGTGCAGTGCTAATCATTTAATTTGGCTTTGACATTCTTAAGGTTCTGATAAATTCATTTCAAAAAACAGAGATTATTTTTCTTTCCAGTAAGTTAAAGTGATTTCATGGGCTGTGTAACCCTCTTCCAAGCAAATCGTTCTTCTTGTCAACTTGACTTTCCATGTTATGATGTACTGTCAGTAATTTAGAAACACACCAGAAAATTATGGCTTTTAGTTTCTCATTATCAGGTTCACTGTAAACTATTTTAAAAATAATAAATAAATAAATAAATAAGAGCAGGGAGCAGCTAAGTGAGAATTTGTTTTTATTCAAAGTATTCAGCAGTTTCCTGGGCAAAGGTTATAGATATAAAACAGTAGGGTCAATTGCTTTGGGACAGATCTTCTGGGTATAAAAGGGCTAGTACAGTTGGCCTGTCTTTCCCTTGACTCTCTTAAAATTAGAAATATGGTAGAGTCCCCCAACTCTATACACTGCAGATAAATGGCTCAGTCAGAGTCCCCAGTGAAGAGTAGGCATTTGATTTGAGAAGAAGAGGCATTGGGTCTAGATAATGAAGAAAACAGATGCACCTCCACTAGAAAAATAGCTCGGAACATGATATTGTCTTCTTTTGTGCTGAACTTCAAACGCTTTTGAAGTCCATGTCAATTTTGACACTGTCTTCAATACAATTGGGATTTCACCGCTAATATTGTTTAACTCCCCTTCTATTAAAAAAATAAAATTAAAGAAAAAAAAAAGAAAAAAAAAAAAAAAAGAAAAAGCCTTCCCCTCCCCTCTTTCATATACTCCTGCAATATGCCCACTTGCACACCAAGTGTTTTTGGTAACTCTTATTTCTTGCCTTTGGGCTTGATTTCAAAATATTCAAATATATTTGGCTTTTGTAACTTTCACTAATTAAACCATCTAAAGCAGATGGAATTACAGAAATTACAGGGTTTAAAATATCATCCTAATTGGTTTACGATCTATGTGACACTACAGTGCCATTCAGACTGTGTAATGTATAAGGACTGCACAAAAGAGAAATCTTGCCAATTAATTTTCTTAAACTCCATTATCTGTAATTTTCCCTTCCTTATAATCCCTTTTCTGCTAAGCTTTTCCTGGTACCTTTCGTGCTATGGGAAGAACAATCCCACAATCATGTTGGGACTCTTCTTCTTGGGCTTGGTGAAAAAACAAACAAACAAACAAACAGAAAACTACCACAATTTATTTTTTCCATGTGCAGTAGAATAGAATAAGTGAATAGAATAAGCGAACTTCAAAGGAACCAATAGCTAGACACTGTGGAGTTATAGCAAAAGCATAATACATATCAGAAATGTAAAACAGTCATTGTGCACTCCAACACATTTTCAGATGATGGGGATTTGAGAACAGATAGAGAAAGGTCCCGTTTTTTGAGCATGTAATCATGCGAAGTTGTAACAATGCCGTGCTTTTCTTCCACGGGGTAGGAAGGGGAAAAATCCTTCTGTTTCTTTAAAGTATCTCATTTTGCCATTTAGACATGATTTTAAAACTCACTATTCCCTTTGTTGCCATGGTAACAGGTTTTGGCCCTCATGGTGACAGAAAAGTATCTCAGTTCTTGTTCCTCTTTGAACGCATATGTTTCTGTGTATAGCGGTACAGGCAGAGGGAAGGGAGGTGTGAGAAGATCACACCTTCCTGAGCAAGGTAGCTGCTCGTGCCAAAGAACGGCTGCAACTGAAGAAATAGCCTGCCGCAGGGACAGATTACTCCCTCTCCATCCCTGCATGGATTCATTCAGACTCCGGCTGTAATGATCCAGATAGGTTTGCTCTCCCCCCAGCACCCCCCTTTTTCCTAGGTGACATTTTAGGGACTTTTTATATAGGAAGCAAGTGTTTGAATGAAATCTGGTTTAGGGGATTCCTATGGAGCTGGCTGTTAGCATCTTCCAGCATTGCAGGGGTCAATTAAGAGAACCAATCATCTGGTTTTAAAGCTTTAATAAAAAAGCTGAATAGAATAGAACAGAAAAGCAAGAAGGAAGGAAGGAAAAAAGAAAAAGTGGACAAAAAGTAATGTTAAATAGCATGGAGCATGACTAATGGCACAAGCATGTTAAAATCATTGGGAAAATGTCCTTGGAAGACAAATGAATTTTCAGCAGAATAATTAACTTAATTAACAAATTTGCATGCATATTCATCAGGCTATTGAAGTCTTTCCAGCACAGCTTGATGAGCATTGGTGTAATAATTGTCTCATTTACATTCTGCAATCTACTACAATTTGGGGCATGCAAAAAAAGCCGACCTCTTCCCTTTGACTTTCTTTAGGACCCTGACCCTCCTAATAAACACATGCAAACAACATGTAGTGTCCATTGCTTAGCCCTGCCTTCCACCCTTTATGAGAAAACCCGCTCCCACTCTGCCATGTTTTCCTCCTTTTCACTCCCTCTTCCTTTGCTTTATTTTTTTTCCTTTGGCCCAGGTTCTCTGTTTTGCCTCTGCTTGCTCTCCTGGGTAAATCTTGGCACCAGTTCTGACTTCAAATCTCCTGGGCCGCCAGACTGCATCATGTAAAAATTGCCATTTTCCTCTATCTCTGCAGGGCAATCTTTAAAGGCAGTAAGGTGTGACGCTCCAGACTGGCAGCTTGGCAAGAAAGAGCCCATGGATACCAGCACACAGGAATCTGGAGGGTTCACTCTGACAGGCAGTCAGTGCTGGGAACAAAAGGAATTAAAAAAAAAAAAAAAAAAAAAAAAAAAAAGAGAGAGAGAGAGAGAAAAGGAAAGAAAGAAAAAAGAAGCAAATATATTTTTACATATTGCAGACATATGGCCACAAGACCAGCAGAAATATATTTAATTACTGATCTTTTGTGTTAAGCAGAAATAATGTACCAGCAGCAATCTCCTTATTTTTTCCCCTTAGATTACAAAAAAGTAAATGAAGGGAGGCCTCTAGAACATAGTTGGTTAATTGTGTAGCATTTCAGCTCCATTTACACTTTTTACCCCAATTTTAGAACCGTTTGCAGAATCCAGAATTTTATTGCTTAATATTAGACTGCAGGATTATTTTAACATGATTTTCTTTTTGCACATGGATGGGCATTTTAAAATGAAACTGTGCCATATGCCAACTTTTTTGTTGCCTTGTTTTAAATCAACCATGCATTATAAGTTCCTACAATGCTTACAACAATGTTAGGTGCAAACGCAAGAGGATGTTATAACAGAGTAGATCTGTAAATAGTGGTGTCTGAATGTTTTGTACCAAGTTACAGTATAAGTCTCACTGTGATATGAGTGTATTAGGCTGTGTGACAGTACTTACAAGCTATTTTTCACAGAACCTACAGTCTAACATGTTCCATGACTGATTGTTAAAAGGTCTTAAAGGTTAAAAGGTTGAAGCAGGATTGTTATGGAAGGTAAACATGGCAGTCCTGAGTGGCAATGAAAAATTCTTAAACCTGTTAACATCTCTGTGCTTCTCCATCACTTCTTAGTGTTTAGAAGTGCACTTGCACCCTGCACCACACATCTGAACATGTCGATACCAGTTTCCAGCTTATTTAAGCCTAATGAGAATCCAGAAACCTCAGTGTTCAACTATCTCAGTCTCTTCATTGACTTCAGCCAGAAGGTATGTTATGAATGTGCCTCACAAATATTAACATGATTGAGCCTTTCAGGAAATGCTGTTGTTGCCATTTCCTTCTAAAATTGTGCTGCTGCTGAGTTTTATGCAGCAAATCAGAGTCCTCAACGTGTGGCAACCAAAACGTAATTCCCTCATCAGCCTGATGGGATTCAAACCCATCGTTACTCAAGCAACTTGTCTGGCCAACTAGTTATAAAAAGTTTTGGCAGGAGAGGACATCTCTGCACCTCTCCTGTTGGAGTTTTGTTGTCATCTCTAGGCACTACCTAAATATAAACAGTACATCTATATAGAGCAATAGAGTTATTTCAATAACATAAGGTGCACTGACTCAGTGGATGCAGGTGAATTCCACCATTCAAATATGAGTTAGAAAATATGTTTTCCTCTGCAAGATGTTTTCAATTGCATTGCTTTTACTTCACAATGTTGATATCATTTGTTTTCCATTAAGCTTCTTCTATGAATTCTGGTAGGGTAGTTCTTCAAAGATGTCTTAATTTGCTAGGATATTTATGGATGATTCAAGTCCATAAAATACTTACAAAACTTAACAGAGGGAAGACATCAGCCAAAAGTTACAACTTGGTCATTTGGCTTACAGAGAAGTGTATCAGTTCCTTTTTTACTCTGAATGATGCAGCATATCCTTACCAAACTTTGAGTTCCTTGCTTACAATTGTTGGATGGATTTCAAAAAAAAAATCCGTAGAAAGCCATTAATTAGTTTTCCAGTTAAAATTAGTTAAATACTAGGTAATTTACAAAAAACATCATCTCTGTCAGTCATAAGCAAAGTTATTAACACTGTTAATAACTGTTCTGAATCATTATGATTACTGTAGATTCTTGTAGATAGGCATTGGTAAAGAGATTTTATAACTCTTAAGTAGAGTCTATATAATATGGCTAATTCTGTTGAGAAGTGTATTTCCACTGATGTTAATTTGCTTGCAACAGTTCTACTGGTTTTGGTAGTTTCAAGGAAAGTGCACGTCAAGAGAGGATTTCTTGGTCAATTTGTCACTGGCCTTTAATATTACATTGCCACACAAAGATCAGTGAATTAAAGGCTCTCTCAATACTTCTGCTTTTGCTTTTCTGCAGATTAAGAAAGTAGCACTAGATAAATCTTAGGAAGGATCATTTCTCTCTAAACAGAAGAGAGAGAAACCATAAAGGACAGAGATCCCTAGATATACATACTGCTTTGGGCAGTTAAGTCATTGAAACAACCCTAAATCAGTGCTGTGGTCGTGAAGGGAAAAACTTCAATCTTTTTACCTGAAGATCCAATTAATCTAATCTGAGTTACAAGAAGAAGATAAAAAAAAAAATGTCATTGTGAGGCAATGTTTTTTTCTTTCCTTTTTTTTTTTTTTTTTTTTTTTTTTTTAAGTTCCCTAACTGCAATTCTAATCGTGATAAATGAACCCATTTATAGCAGACATGTGGTGTGTCATTTGAAGATAAGGGGAACACTTTTTAGTATTTTACTTAATAGGAATTTTATCTTCTTTGAACTCTTGATTACTAGACAGAAAAAAAAAAAAAAAAAGTGGCCAAATATTTATTTTGATACAGAACTTACATTTGTTATTTTGGGATGCTGTAACACTTCTCAAAACATTAAAAAAAAAAAAAAAGAAAAAGAAAAAAAAATTACTTTGAAATTAAAATCTCAGTAAAAAGAAAAATTAGAACATTTCATACTGAACATTTAAAGAAGGCATTTCAACTTTTCAGGAAAAAAAAATCAGCTGAGACTATTCACTAGCTTCAACAAGACAGTGGAGTGGGTTCTATATCTTTTTATGGTTCCCAAGCTGCATTTTTAATGTATTTTCTATTCAGAGAAACAAAATTCCCAGCTTCAAAGCTGAAGCTGACAGACCTGCCCAACATGAAAGTGGAAGCAAACCTGGGGATTGGGCTGGAGCTCCGCATTTTTCTACTTTGTCTCAACAGCACACTACAAACCCATGACTCTAGCTTTTGTTCTCCTTTACTTGCTCAAGAAAAAATGATCTGCTCGTTTTCTACACTATGGGATAAAACCCACCAATATCTACCAAAGTTTAAGATGCAAATCAGTATTGATTATGGGACTGAGTTAGGCAGCATTGCCTCCCTACTTCTCTTAAGCAAGGGAGTTGTAACAGATAAGTGAGGGTGAGAAGAGAGGCCAAAAGGAAGAGTTGCCAAGAGATGCCCCAAGCAGAGTGGAGTCTTTGCATGCCTTTGATGTTCTTCTCCCTCCACACAATGATATCAACAGGGGGAGTGGGGGCCAGCAAAATGGAAATATTGGAGTACAGGCTACCATGTGGATCTGAAAGAAGTGTTTTGCCCATAATTTCTTTCAGTGTTTATTCATTGATTGCCCTATGTTTACCAAAGGCTTTTCCTTTTGTTTTGTTTTGTCTAACTAAAAAATTCACTTCCTCTCTAATAATGGCTTAGTCTTCCTATTCACTTAATGAAATTAACTTTTTAAGGGTTTCTTTTGTCCAAGACATCATGTTTGCCTAAATAAAATTTGAATTTGAATTTTTCTAAAGTGTCTAGCAAAAGCTTATTAGGGATCAAGAGTGATAAGTAGAGATCATATCTGCTAATTTTGTGTGAGAGAAGAAAAGGTGGTGATTTTGCATCCTGTAAATGGTGTCAGTTGATACATTATTTTGCATGCACATGATTATCTGGATTTGCCTTTCTACCAGAGGAATTACTTAAAAACTAATGTGTAGCTTATAATAATGAGGAAATTTTGGTGACTGCCCATTTGATCTTAGCCTGAGGTGCTGTCAAATAGAGAATATTGTTCTGTTTTCATGAGTGGATCAGAGGTCACAATGATCACATCTATATTACTTGTCCTTATATTTGTGGGATGTTGTAACAGTTACTGTAATGCACCTTAATGATGAGAAGAGCTGTGGGTATTCAGCATGACTGTTATGAAGATTTTGTATTATTGCCCATTTTATGATGAGGATATAGACTTGAAAATGCCAGGCAGCCTTGTTATTTATCTGACTTTTACCAGAATAATCCTGACAACAACTTATCTGCTTTGCAGCTGTGAATAGTTTGTGCCATGAACTGCGATTCCTTCTCTCTGAACTGCTGGATTACCACTATATGTAGTTAGTCTTAATTGTAATTAATCATTTAATTTGCTTTTCATGTTGTGTTTCAATGTTTCTAGCTGGACGTATCCAGTCTGCTTAATACCTGCCTGCATGATGACAAGTGTTTTGATGGCTAAAAGAAGAATTTTACTCCTTTTACCATCCCCTACTTGAGAGTGAATTTGGGTATTCATTACCAAAATCACTCACTTGATCTGGAATAGGAGCAAAACATTCCTTGGTCTGCCTAAATAGTTTTCCAGTGTCCTTTGTGATAATCACATGTTTTTTAGTGCATAACAAATAGCCACTTTGACATCATTAGAAAGCAATTTTTAAATGTAATCACTCCAGCCTTCCTTCATATTCTGCAGCTCAAGGCCCATTTCTCAATCGCTTTAAATAGTATTTAACCAGGATTTGGCTGGGAATTGTGAGCGTGAGGTGGCACCATCCTGTCTGCTGGCTGCTTCTTGCTGCTGCTTCTTACTGCAGTTGTCTTCCTACTGCTGTCAAAAATTTGGCGGCAGAACTGGCTCACCTAGCAGGGCACTACAGGGTCAACTTGAGGAGTGTGGCTTTTTGCTACAGAAAAGAGCAAGGGGATTTGGAGTAGGGGTTGAGGTGGGGTGGGATCTTCAGAAGAGGAGAGAATCAATCTTAGATATTATTGTAGTCTTTCAAAGTGAGAATACCCCTAGCTTTCCTTAAAGTAGTGACTCAATCATTTGCATACCTGTTGCTTTCAAATCCTAAACAAGAGGTAGGTATACAACCTCATTCTCTGTTGAGAATCTTTTATTAAGATTTCAGATCAAATGCCAACAGTGTTTTCATATTGGCTATGTTTATAGTAGTAAACTAAACATGCCTAGGACTATTCTCTGCCCCAATGCCATCTCGCACAGTGAAGCCTACATCTGCATTATTAATACTTGAACCATGCTGAAGAATGGCTTGGGGAGGTGTTAGTAGGCCTGGGACAAAGGTGAGCTGCAGACTGTTCTGGGAATTTCACATTTGGCTTCTAGTGGTCAGGAATATTCCTTGGCACTATTTAATCTAGTAGTATAGGCTAAGTAGCACCTTACTTGTCTGTTTCATCCACTGAATAAAGAAGATTACAGCTGCTAGTCAGTGACTGAATACTAGAGGCAGAGCTTTGATGCCACACACAGGCAGCCAAAATCAGGACTCTTGTGCCCATTAGGAAAACATCTGGGAGTCTGATAGATTACATAGCATACACTCTTTCCTGGTGTAAACCAACTGAAGATTTAACCTTTGTCAATCATCAGCCAGGATACAAAGCCCTTTCCAGAGTTGCATGTTTCTATTGAGTGCAAAAATTAAATCTTACAAGACTAGAGAGAAACTTCAGGTTACAAGAAAATAGATACTTTAGAAGATGTCTGACTTACCCAAGAGCAAATAGAGTAGTAGGAAGCTTCTCAAACTTCTTGGTAGTTTGTTTTTTTTTTTTTTTTTTTTTTTTTTTTCTTTTTGACACCATACTTTGTGCATTCTTGTCATGTCTTGCCAACATGCCATATGCTTACAACACATGGTAAAAGCATGGGTAAGAAAATGTGATTGTGACATGTAAAGACAACTCTGGATCCATAATACTTTTGAGCTAAAATACATTTGTGCATTTGTTATATAAGTTTAGTGGATTTTTTTATCAAGAGCTGTGGATGTATATCACTGGAAAGGATAGAACAATTCCGATTTAGCAGACTTCATACAAAGAGAGCAAGGACTGTATCAAGTGGTTAGCAGTCAAGATTTCAAGGCTGTAGTTCATAGTTTGCCACTGTTTCTTAGATGTAAAGGCTAGTCACTTGAGTGTCTGGTGTCTATTTACAACTCTGCAAAAGCAGACTTCATTAATTGCTTGTACAGTGTTTTGAAATTGCACGCACATACCAAAGAACTGAAGTGCCGATTTAATTGTGTAACAGCCAGCTTAGGTTTCCTGGTTCTCTGTATATAGAGTGGCAGCTCTTATCTATAAGAATTTAAAGCATGAAGAGATAAGATAGAAAATGAGTGGGAGAGAAAAGGAGCTAATGAGAGGTAAAAAAGACTTGCCTAAGGTCAGTCAGACAACACTAAGTGACAGATTTGGAATAAAACCCAGGCTTCCTGCATTCCTAACCAGTTTCAGACTCACTAGACCTTGCTTTCTTCAGCTATCACTGTTACTTGTCTCCCTGGAGAACTGGGGAGCATAGCAGCTGTTCCTGGGTGCTGGCATATGGGGTAGGCTCCTCTTCAAAAGTTGTTGCAGGAGTTTGTCTTTCTGAACTTGTCATTGATAAACTCAACTACGTTCAAGAAATGTGTGTGACTGAAGAAAATGTGTGAGAAATTGCTGCTAGGGACCTTAGCTTACCAACAAAGCTAGGAAGATGGTGTCTGTAGGTGTTCCCTGAGAGGGAGGCTCTTTCATAAGGGTATTTAGTGAAGGAACATAATTCAGGTGCCTGGGTCAGACTGGTCTATATGTATATGTATTTATTAGCATGGATGCTGAGGATTTGAAATTATTGATACAGTTGGTTGAAGAATATTATGTTACTTAACCCCACTAACAAGTATGGATGCAAGATTACTTGCCACCAAACAACATGCAGAGTTCTCAGA
Source organism: Netta rufina (assembly GCF_964035555.1). Classification (NCBI taxonomy): domain Eukaryota; kingdom Metazoa; phylum Chordata; class Aves; order Anseriformes; family Anatidae; genus Netta; species Netta rufina. The sequence continues at coordinate 60,747,651 of NC_140124.1, forward strand.
GACACAGCAAACGACAAAGCTTTTATCACAGACAGGCAGAAGATGCTGCAAAACCAGCGTTAGTCTGTTCCTTGTCTCTCTCTCTCTTTGCCTCCCTTCTCTCAGCAGGACACTGGGCTCATGACAAACTCAGAGAACAGAGGAAGGAAGGCTGCACTTCATTTATCATCCCTTCAAACTTTAAAACCCAAGCGGTCCCTCAGATCAGACATGTTTCATTTAATTCATTCATCTAACAACAGAAAACAGAGCCAAGGCTAACATACATTTTTGTTCATTTACCATGCCCCCAAAGGGTTCATAATGGAGTTTACTGATACCTTGTTGGCAATGATGGTGAAATACTCCAGATTTATACCTCTGGAGATTTCAGCATTCATGCTGACAGGAGCACAGATATAAAAAATCACAGAGCTGATGTCTTCACTTCCCAGTCTGCATTCCTGAGGCTCAATACACTTACTTGCAAGCCGTTTCAGGGCTGCCTAAAGAAACTGAACTGAAAATATCAAATACATGAGTCTGCTCCTCCCTGGCTGATGAGAAAGAAGGTTGTGAACAACTGGTGCTGCTCACGGCCAAAACAAGTGATGCCTTTTTCAGGAAAGGGAGCTTTCCGTCCTCCTTTGACACATGGGAAAATGCAACCCACACTGAAGAAACTCTTTCTGGGTATATCACTCCCAGATCTGGGTTCTCCCTGCAGGGTTCCTTTCAAGAGTAGTGAAGGTTGCATTTTTGTCCCATGAGAATGAGTTTTCTCCCTGCAGTATCTCCATGTATGGATATTAGCAAAATGTAAGGCAAAATAAATTCAACCACAATGTACATATGGGTATCAATTAAAGCCCTCAAATGCCTTGTATTATAGGTGACCTTGAAATTTCTTCTCTGGTGACTCACAGCTATAATGTTGGCTGAAACAATGTTTGAAAGGCTGCATGACTTAGGAATATCTGGGGACTTTTCCTAGAAGTGTTTCACATAGCTTAATTTTTGACTATCGACTTTTACTTTTTTTTTTTTTTTTTTTTTTTTTTTTTTTCCTGTTTGGTGTCTGTATGTGATGGCCAGTCCTTTACTTAAACATGTTTTTGTCATTTTGATAGGTCTGCAGCACACAATGCATATATACAATGCAGTCTGGTATTTAAGAAACCACCAGTAGACACAAAACTGAAACATATTTGAACAGCCTAGGTTAACAAGAAGCTGAGAATCTGATTGAATTATTGACATGCCTATAGAGCAAGAGCTGGGAGGAGAGTTGATAAGAGGCTGGCAAGAAGGGGATAAGACTCCAGGTCCTGCCCTCATGTGGTTTTGTTTTGTGGCCAGAGCCCTGGCTCCCGTGATATGCCCATCTCCATGGACAAGCAGGTCTTGCTACCTCTCCAAGCTCCTGGGCTTTGGATTATCAAGGGGCATTTGCCTAAATTCTCCAGAAGAGTCTCAGAAGAGCCATCCTGCACAGAAGACATAGAACAAGATATATTTATTGATTTTAAAGAAGTATCTGAAAATTATGATAGTAGGTAATGGACAAAATTAAATTAAGGAATTAAATTGGGCTCCTGAGGGCACTATAATGTTAGAATAAATTGGGCAAGCTGACTCAATGAAAGATGATCTTATGTTGAATTTAAGATCTCAGTGAAGACATTTAGAGACTGTTTAGACCCTGAATGCAAAAGGCCAAAATCAATTTCCAGGCTTCATCATTGGTGCTACAACCTCTATACACAGGTTTTCTCCTAATGTTTCTCCCAGCCCCAAGCTGCAGGAGCAGGGTGTCATGGGAACAAATCCCTAAAGGTGACAGTGAACCTCTCAATTCTCCAGGAGAGAAGTGGCAACCTGCTACCCAGTTGTGATGCAGCTTACTAGGATTAAACCTCCAGATAGCCATGAAAGTACTTATAATGAGAGTTTTGCTCTTTTCACTTAGCTGTCAGATTCAAATCTGGATCCCTCCTGCTGTCAAGGTTTTCGAACCTTGAATTTTAATTTTGATGGATTTATCACCAGCCACCCTTTGCACACGGTTGTTTCCATCTATTTCTGGACATACTGGCTGTGCTGGGATAGCAAACGGTAGGGGAAGGTATTAACTTAAATGAGCTACATGAAACAGATTTCTGTCCGTGTCCCCTCGGCATTTCTTGATAACAACACTGTCAACAGATCTAAACATTGTCAAGAAGTGTGAAATGAAGCTAAGTTTATGCCTCTGACTGGAACTTTTCAGAGAATGGGCTTCAAAAAGTTTTCATGTTTTTATTTTTTTCAACAAGCAGGCAAAATTTTCTTAGAAAGCGGACACTTTCTTAAGACTTAACTTTAGTCAGAAAGCCACATTTCTGTTGGAAGTGTTGCTGGGAAAATGTTAACTAGTTCTTGGTGTCTAAGTAGTTTCAACATTTCATTACATAAATTTTTATGTGTACTAATTGAAAAGAGTTCAACTCGGACTTTTCTAGTGGTTGGCTCAGTGTGTTTTCACTGAATCCTCTGTCTTTTCTGTAATGCTGATGACTCAGCCGTCACCAGGTGCTCCACCCAGTAGGTACTTAAGGTGGGTAAACGAGAGAGAATGACTCTGTTTATGAGACCAAAGTGTGTTTTTACACAAAGGACAAACTTAGTCTCTGCATGGGCTTGTAATGCTTTTTGCACAGATATGAAGTACCAATAGAGTCTGTGTGTGAAAGTGTGTGTTTGTATACTTGCATTATAAAAAGAAAAAGCAAAGGAAAAACACTCCACTGCACGCAATTGCTCCCCTAGGGAGAGGAAGAGAGAACAAACATGTGACAGATGTTAGTCATGTTGCTTACTGCCCTACTGGAAGGCACTCTGATACTACAGTGATGAATGCAATGCAAGAGATTGAATAGAAGTACTTTTGCTAAGTTATCAAATTTTTAGTGGTTTTTTTTTTTTTTTTTTTCCTGAGATCACATCAGAATGCAATATATACATCCCCACATACAGCTCTCCAAGAAAAGCTTTTATATAACTAAACAATAGGTGACAAGGTGCAAGTGCATTCTACTCCAATTCATAGCTTGATGTAGTAGACAAAGCATTTATTGGAAGTACAACTATTTATGGATGTTTATATGCATTCTTTATGTCATTAAATACATTCCATCTTACTTTATATATCTGGCATTTATATACATTTCTGTACTACATGCTATTTACCCTGGACTGTTTTGCCAGTCTGTCTTCGGCTCAAACAAATTTCAAGCTTTCTTGCTTGTCCATTCATTCCAAACTGTGGGCTTGATACAATATTTAAGTAACTAATATCAAACTTTTCAGGAACAAGTGGTTTCTCCCCACACCATTCCTTTTATATGCAAACACTTCCCTCCCTATAAGTTAACCAGGGCTTTTTTTTTTCCCCTTCTTTTTCCTTTTTTTTTTTTTCCCTGCACTTCTGGTGTTGTAGCTTTTCTGTCTTCTCAAGTGCTTCTGAGCAGCCATGGCAATGAGATGGAGGAAGAGGAGGTGCTCTTGTGCTCTTCACTATAAGAGAATGGACGAGAATTGAAAGCTTTCTTTACCTTGCAGTCAATGTAACCTAGTTGATAGGAGTGAGCCAAATTACAAATGATAGGGTGCTGAATTTTGGCTATACTAAATTTAGACCATGGACTTCAGTGGAACTGTGAACATGAGACAGCCAAATAACTTATAGCTGATGTGTATGTACGTGGCTGATGATTGCATTTTACCTGTGACTCCAGGGATGGCTCCTTGGCACTTCTCCATCAAAGATCTCAATAGTTCATTTTCAAGAGGAGGAGTGACTCTGAGGTCCATTAAACACAGTGAAATTTCCTAATGTGTCACAATTACAAAAACACCTGTGCTAGGCAGAGTAACTTTTCTGTTGAGTCACTGGATTAGCCTCTTTAAGTCAATGTGCTTCTGTTTGTTTATAAATCACTTTAACAAATAAGCAGCATCCCAAATTGCAATTTACTTTCTTTAGATAATTTGATAATTGCACCATTCCTTACAGTATTTATATGAGAAGATTGGCAATTCATAAATGTTAAATTACACTAGATCTGCCTATTTGCCAATTGCATAAAATTACTTAACAAAATCTTGCAGCCATCAGAGTAACATTGCTTAAGCTACAGCAAATTTTGAAATGTGGCTATCCTGGGCATTTGTAGATCTAAATAAACTGATGTCAAATACTGTCAGTGCTGTGAAGAGATGCTACCTGCTATTCGGGTACTGATACAGCCATGTCATGATTGCAGTACACCAGGGTAATTTGCTCTGCTCCGCAGGGTTGTTAAAGACTTTCTAACTAAATTTTTCCAGCTGGGTTCATATTCTCAGGAAAACTGCCTTTTGTTCCTGCTGTTTTTGGAGCATTACCTTATCTCAGTTGTTTTATAAAATATGTTTCTCTTCTTAATTATTCCCTGTGACTATCTTTTTATTTTTATTTCTACATAATTTGTTTAATTATTCAGGCTGGGTTCAAAATATCTGCTGTTTTTTCTTGAATGTTTAATCAGTGAATGCATAAGATAAAAAAATGCAGTTTGCAGCAATGCTTTTTTTTTTTTTTTTTTCCAGAGGGAAAAAAAATTTAATATCAATCCCAATGATCAAAGATCTAAATAAGCTGTTTCGGTATTCTCTAAGAGCTTATGTAACTTATTGACACATACTTCTGAGTAAAGTCATATTCTTTCTCTGTCTCTCTGTCACTTTTTTTTTTTTTTTTTAAAAAAAGGAAAGTATATGCAGTGTCTTGCTGGAATCCCAACTATACCCCTCCTCCCCTGAAAAACAGAAGTGACGTTGCTCTGCTTCAGCTATTCCTTTCCAAAGAATTTGCTTATGGCCCTTTCCAAGCTGTAGAAGCTCTGAGCTCCCTTGATAATAAAAGGAGACAGAATGGGGTTTTTCTTTTTCAATTTGGCTTTTTTCTCACTCATATGTGTTGTCCAGAAATGCCAGCGACTAGCAGTGCAGTCTGGGCTTAGTCAAGAGAGGCAGAATGTCAGCATATGGATTCCTCAAGCACCAATCTGGAACACAACTTGGTTATTAAGCTAGAGAACTAGAGAACAGGATGGGGCACTTGACCCATCAATGTTTGTACAGAGGTTGCTCCCTGGAACTGGTGCTCGTGACAGTCTTAAGTTTCCTGTTGTGGTTAAAGGCTGAGTTGGCAAGTTGCAGAAGGGGATTTTTACCACCAGATCCTGGTGAAATCCTTGGCATGGGAAGCTGTTTGAAGGCCCTGTGTTTGAGCCTTGTATTATTCAGTTTGTTTTTCCTTTTGAACAGAACACAAAATTTAAGTTGCAGTCTCAGTTCTTGAGTACAAGCATACACTTAAATTCTCAGGCAGGAGTTATTAGCATTTTGCCTTTGTAGCCATTTTCTAATCATTGTGCAGATGAAGTATTTCAGGATGAGAAAGTTACTGTAGTTTTTTAGCAAGTACCTCAGGCAATTTGCTGACATATATCAGTGCACTTGTCAAATGCTTTGACACAGATGTCTAGTTTTGGCAACCACAGAATTTGAATATCCTACCCTAGTACATATCTATTCATAGAGTCAATTCAGATCCGGTGTAGGTGGGTGCAACTTCATTGACTTCAACTGTGAGGCAGCCGCCTGCACTTGAGCTGAATTTAGGCTCAAAGAATTGTGCCCAAGAACAGCCTGGAGAGCACACAAAATGGTCCTTCAAGACCTGTTGCTGCCTTCACTTGTGAGTGAGTATGCATCACAAGTGTCATTGAGCCAACAGGGCCAGTTACAGCAGTGCTGGGCTGGCCTTACCCTCTTCTGCAGGAGGATAATTTGATGTCGGACCTCGCCCTAGGTAGTGGGGTGGTCTTGCTTGCTGTCACGGTTTGGTGCCCGCTTACCATTTGGCTGTCACGTCACTTCTCCAGTTGACACAAGAGCAACAGTGTAACTTGGGACTCCATGTTTCCCCATTGTGGAGGGTTTTTTGGGTCACTGTAAATATCTCAAACATCAAAAGGATTTTTCAATTCTCCCTCTGGCCAGCTATTCTAACTTCCTGCAGCTACAAATCCCCAGGATTATTAATCATTACTATTACTCACTTAACTGAGCTTCTCACTAGTTTCCCAGTAGGCACTGAAAGAGAGAGTCTCTTTTCCACCCTTGGTGGAGCAGCCAGCCCAAACTGTCAAAGCCACGGAGGTCCAAGCTAGTGGCACTCTGTCACCTCGCTTGGTCCCAGTCACTTTGGGTACCCACCAGAACACACAGCTTTCCCTGGGCTGCCCCAGAGCCCTTTCAGAGAGAGTTTCACATTTCAGAGAGGACAGCCAGGAAATGAACGCGGACAGGATCAGCCTTAACATACCTGCTAACATCCCATGGGTCTGTGGTGGCTGGTGCTGCCTCTGCAGCTGTCGCTTGCTCACTCAGTGATCCTCCATACCGTGAAATACATTTGTGCAGTTGGAGGAGAGAGGGAGGTTGTCCCTTGTGTTGCTGGCAATCTCTTTTGCTGCATCCCAATCCAGAGCCATCAGGTTCCCCTTCCACGTGTTGGGTCAGTGGAGCCCAGTGAATGCATTTTAATTTGGAGCAAACGCCTAAAACGGGAGAGTGTTAATATTCCCAGACACCATGGGGTTTATTAAAGGTACTGAGATCTGCCAGTTTGGCTTGTTTTAACAGTACTCTGAGAGAAAAAATGAGAAACATTGTTATAGATGTTTGTCTGTAGACAGAAACACAATTGTCACAGTATATTTGGATATGTCACTGCATATCGTGTCCAGGTTTGATTTTTCTCAAGATGGTTGTGAAGAGAAACCCAGCAGATCGACACAATGCCTTAGCTTGCAAATCATTGCATAGAGCTGCCCTGCTGCTATTGGAAATAAACACAAAATACAGTACTACATGACACACATCATACTTTGGTTTGAAGAACACAGTGTTAATTTTATGCTCTCCTTTCACATAAACACCCTCACTTGCACCTTAACAAGCCCCCAAACATTGGTTACCAAACGACCATATTATATCACCCCCCCTTTTGTTCACTTGCTATAAAATTGAACAACTGGGACTGAGAGAATTTGGCCTCGGTCCAAAACATGGCTAGATGCATCTGCATTTGGCTCTGTGCCCAAAGATATAATATTCAAATGTGAGTTGTCCTTAATTTTTGTTTAAATCATCCTTTCTAATACTTTTTTTTTTTTTTTTTTTTTTTTTTTCCTCTGGGGTGGGTGCAGAGCTGGCAAGATATTTTCTCCTCTTGTCAGATTTATTTTATTATTATTATTATCATTATTATTATTAGTAGTAGTATTATTATTGCAATTTAAGTCTTTTTGCCCCCTTGGAATTCAGAAGAGATGAAACCCAGTGGGACTGCTTAAAAATTAAATGCCCCCCACCTCCATGCCCCCATTACTCTTTAAAAATAATTTAATAATATTAACATTTCTGTAATTTCTTTTAAACGTCCTTCAAAGTAGAGTGGGGAACCTTATTTGTTTGCTTTTTATAAAAATAACGCGTATGGAATTTTAGGGGTTTTCTTCTCAAATATCTTTAGCTGATGCTGCTGCCAGTTAATAATTATAAATCTGCTATGGACAATAAGGGCCTGATACAGATTGTCAGGGTGGACCTTCTCTGACTTCAATGAGCTTTGGGTCAAATGCAAGTAGATTTTTGCCTGTAATTGAGTTGCTCAAAAATCCTTTGTGTGTGAAGCTGCCCATGACTGAAACAGTGTTGGACTTGGAAAAGTGGCACAGCACAAAATCAGAGACAAATTCAGTGTGTTTTTGCACTTCTCTGTTTATGCTGCCATAAATTCAATGATGTAAGGGGGGGAATAGGTCAACAGAAAATGTGACCTTCAGTCGAGGAAACATTTGCTGTATTTTCCATGCTTTAGTTGCTGTTATTAATACTAATAATGCTTAGCAGCAGTACCAATTAGATTGGTGTAAATAGAGATTATAATGTGGTTAGGGATAACACAATTGACAATACGTGTATTTAGTAAACAAGACTGTCAGTATGTGTAAAACATCAGCAACATGTTAAAGCTTGATATTTCATAAGACAGCAGAGCATGGGGATTGCTTTAAGACAGAAGCTGAAAAAATATTTCATTTATAAATGAAACGTATTTTAGTGTTATAAACCCCAGCAGGCAATTCACTCACTGGGGCTAATCATTCAAAAGCTGCTCTTTGGTAACAAGGTAAGGGAGGCAGAGTAGCATTTCCAAAGACACTGGGGGTTTTGTTAGTCCATAGGAACATGTTTACTTTAGCTTTATGTGTTTTTTTTGTTTGTTTGTTTTTTAATTTAAAAAATACTGTCTTCTGTATCTGGAGAGTAGTCCTAAAATGATAGATTTATTAATATTTTCTAGACTTGCATGAACTGTTAAGTAAATAATGACAAATATCGAGACTGAGATACACACTAACTGTGATGGAGGAATTAAACATCTTCCTTAGCTACCTGATCCAAGAACTTTGAATAAGGTATTTAAAACCAGGTATGGTAAGTAATATTAAATTAAGCACTTGAGTGGCTAAAGCAATTAACAGAAGTTTACATTTTCTGACAAAGTTAAATAAATAATAAATTAAGATAAATTTAGAAATTAAATTTATTATTATTGCTTCTTGGGCTATTTTTACTCTTCTCTCACAGTGCTGTGATCTAAACTGGAGAGTCATGGCTTCTCCTTGGGACTGGCAAGGTGGATTGATTACAAGTGTGCTTAAGCAGAAGAAGAGGTTTGGGTTTTAGCATATGGATGTAAAAACTTTGTGTCATTGTCAGTGAATGCCAGTACTCCAGAGGTAACAATGTGAAAAAATCCATCTCAGCATTTATGAAGAATCTGCATTTACTGAGACTGACTCTGAAAAACCACTTGTCCCTAGCTTGGCATTTTTTCTCCTATTTTTCTGTCTCCCTGCATTGGTCCAGGACCCTTCCCTGCCCTGCCCTACCCTGCTATAATAGTATGTATGCTACAAATCTGGGAGATGCCTAGTGGTGATGAGCATGTCATATTCAACATTTGAAAAGAGTGCAATGAAGCAAAGTCCCAAGAGACACTATTTAAACACTCTTTTGTGAAACTCTGATCTTGGTTGCTACAAGGATTGCAATTGCCAGTGTTGGGAGCAGACCCAGAAAAAACAAGTAACATTATTAAAACATACTGGGCATAACAGCATGTTCCGTTCTTCTCATAGTAGTTTCAAAAAATGTCTCAGTACAAAATGGAGTTTTCCTTGAATGTACTCATTTCTTAACTAGTATAATGAAGATCATTCAGAAATTGACAAATGTGTTATATAATGTATATAAATATTAATATATATAATAATTGTGTATAAGTGTTATAGAATTTCTTTTGTTCTAACCTAACAAATAATGCTATTGGGAGTTGCTGATGAGGCCAGAAATATAGCCTAATTTAAGAAATGCTGAACCTAGTGTAAAAACAAAACAAAAACAAACAAAAAACAAAGTAGATATACAACTGCATGGAACAAAGTAGTCTTATATTTATGTAAGCTAGTAAGGGAAAATTAGATATTTCTCCTAATCTGATGTTCTCTTTCTCATTTCTTGAAATGTTCTTACTAGAAGATTCCATAGCTCAGTATTTGTTCATATTGAATCTATTCCTTATACATTTTATATTTTGCTTGGTAACTCCCACAAAAGAATGATCCCAAGTTAGCACAATTTCTTCATTCCAAGTACTGATTTCAAACAGGAGCTGCTGCTCTCCCTTACCACTTAGCAAGAAGGTTGCTGGAAAACAGCATCAAAATAATATCACCTTTCTTAAATAAATACATTTAAAAGAAAAAAAAAATATGGAGGCAGACCTGATTTGTATATACTGCTGTTAAATTATATATCAGCATCAATGAAGCATGAGTCGGCACCTGCTGACATTTTGTTCAACTGACGGCTGCAGAGCACAATGTCTGCATGGTTAGACACTGATGTCAGGCTCAGTGGAAACGCAGAGATACAGAAAGAATAAGAATCAAAGAAAAACAGACACTCGGAATGATTTGACCACCTGGATATTGCCATTTTTCCAAGGAGAAAAGTGTGTGTGTACACGAGGAGGCTGCAGCTGCAGAAGATGGGGTTGGCACACAAGGTAACCCTCTAGCTGCATGAAGCTTCCACTCATGCAAACCGGGGTTTTCCTGTGGAAAAACAAGTGGCAGCCCCTCAAAACACCAGAGGGCAGGTGGGCACTGCATCAGTTTCTTCTATCAAGATACCCTGGGACTAAGCTGAAGCAGAGGAGCTGAAGCTGTGAGATCTGAGCTGTGGGGCAGGAGACACATGGAGTACATCTTGTTGCTGCCTCCCAAGATGTGATGCTGCTGTCATATGTGGACGTGGAGGTCCACATGTCACTGCAACGGAACATTTGCACTCTAATCAGCAGGTTGCTTATAAGCATCTGCAGTTGTTAATTGTGTTCATATTGATTAATCAGTGTTATTCACAAGTTTGACAAGGAGAAAGGTGTGGGGAACTTTCCCTTGCGAGATTTTGCCACAGGAGTTGAGCCCAGTGGCTGCGTTGCACCCAGGATCACATTTTGCCCTGCAGCTCAGGTGCAGCTTGTAATGAGCTGCTCGGCTTTGAGTCATTTCTGAACCATGCAAGCATTGTGCAACTTCCCCATATTCAACAAGTGCAGAGGCTGAAATGCTTATAAACGTGCTTCAGTGCATATGCTTTTTTTCTATTCCCACACTTATCATGCACCTTTTGTCCAGCTGCTGTCCGGGTTTTTCCCTTGGCACCCTCTCCATCCTGTCTCCCATGCAGCTCCCTGCAGCACTAGCTACGTGGGCTCTCCTTTCAGCTGCCTCCTCTGCAACAGTCAGCAACTGTGAAAGCAACACAAATTCTTCCATCAGGTATTTGAGTGACTGTGTTATGGACTTCATGGATCACATATGCATGTCACAGCACTGGATTGTGCTGTCTACTGCTAATTTTAGGTTACAGATTTTTTCTCAGAAACAGATGAGTTTGCGCAGCTCTAACTTCACCTTTGGAGCCACATGGCTGCTGAGAGGCAGACAGAATCCTTTCAGCTGTCTACTTTGCCGATTTTATTTATTTATTTATTTATTTAGTAAATGGTTTAGATCTAGCTCATGACAGACCTTTTTATCCATTTTTCCATATAATGTCTATGACTTTGATTTTTCTCATTAAAGTATCTCATGTCGTGTCTAAGGAGAGATCTTTTTTTTTTTTTTTTAATTTTTTTTATTATTTTTTTTTCTTCTTCTTCTTCTTCTTCTTTTCTCCATGGGAAGAAAAAACAACTCCTTAATTCCTTTATGGTAACACTCCAATTTCCTTGGTGATTTGCTTTCCCCTAAAGTTGTGGAAGACATTTCTTTCTCACCTCTCCCAGTGAAATCCCAAGAACCCCAGTGAAATCCCGAGAAGCTTCATGGACTGCAGTGAATGCTGCTTTCTTTCTGAAACCTCTCAGCTGTTTTAGGGTGGCTATCAAGTCTTTTGGACATTGCAGAAGAGGTGATGTTTGATCCTTGGAATATAGCAGCTCAGTACTGGACTCCTATTCCAATACTCCAGTAAAAACAAGCATTGAAAGTTCATTACCTAGCATAAATCATCTAAAAAAAAAAAAAAAAAAAAAAAAAGTTAATTAGCAGAAATTATATGCTGAGTAAGAAAAAAAATCTGAAACAAAAAGGCAGTTCCTTCACAGTAACAACTTGAAAAGGTAAATCCTACCTACTAATTTTGAACTTGTTTCTAAATTAATGATATCTGTTTCAGGACATCCCAGGAGCCTGCCATAAGGACTCTTTTAGTCTGGCTTCTCCCATCAGCCTGTAGCAGACAACAGAGCTGTGCATCGTTTTGACTCCCAGTGTCCAGTCCTTGCTGTGTGTGTTCCACTCTCCCAGCCTACAGGCAAATGCTTCTTTTGGCGTTCTCTGAAGTTTATTGGCATCCAAGGCATCCAAGGACTCTCCAAACAAGTCTTGGAGACAAGCTTTTATTTTTTTTAATTTGTGTGTGTGTGTGTGTGTGCGCGCGCACTGTTCCCATCTCAAAACTCAACTACATTCTGGCTATCCCTATGAGAAGATTAAGAAGCAATAAATTGGTAGTGCTTCAGTGCTAGGGCCAGGCCTATGGCATGAGGGGAATCAAGGTGAAGAAGTGAAAATTCAGTGCTTTTTTCATCTCACAGATGCTTTGTCATTGTTGTAGGGAAGTGGTGCAAAATTACTCATCCTTGCAACTGCTGCTTGGTGCAAATGCAGGTTACTTTCTGGCTTGGTACTGGAATTGGAATGCATCTGACTCTCAATACAGACCATTATTTTAACCCCAGGGAGCTCTTAGCAACTCCAAAATAGCTCAGGGAAAAGGGCAATGTAATTACTTCATAAAGGAAGCAGAAATTCTTTTGATATTTTGGATTCCTAAAATCAGGGAAATTAAAGATATCTTTGCTGCTATATGTCTTTTGCATTTTCTGCTTTTTCCACCTCCACACAGAGTAAGGTTTTTGATGCATAAGCAACTCTCACATTATTTCTCTATCTCCTTACTGGTAGCACGAATATTGAGAAGTTAAGACATAAAAATGCAGTAAGTTTTTCCTCCGCCTCAACTTCCCTTTGTATTTCAGTTTTCTACCACCAGTAATTCCAGAGAAGATTTGCATGCCTAAATGGTAAATTTTATCTGGTGTTTCTGCTGTTCTTTCAAAGACTGTTTCTCACAACCTACGCAGATATAGATAGGGGTTATACACCTAAATTCAATCTCAATTTAGTTTAACTCTGTGGGATATATCTCTTTCCTTCCCCAGAACTGTGAAAGGTAACATTAACGTAAATTTTTGGTGGTGGTATCAACAAAGTGTTAGAATGTTGTTGAGAGACCGTGATGCAGTTACTAAAATACATACAAAATGCGTGACTCCTGCAGGATGTTGTCAGCTTTCGTGTCTGTAACTCTGTCACAATCACCCTAGAAGAGGGTGGGGCAGGGGGAAGACTGCTAAAATCAATAAATATTTACATACTTATTTCCTGCTAAGCACATAATCCTTCATAAATTTCAGTGAGAGTTTATGTGCAGGAACCTACACCCTGGATGATCAGAGCTCCAGATGTGGCCTCCTAATGGACCTTCTTATATTCTGACTAGCATGGAGACAGTTGCAGCCTCTGCAGAAGAATTTTACCCTGATGGGAAGTGATTTTAAGCTCTCTGGTCTGTATAAAATGACCACACTTCAGTTTTGTCAAAACAATGGTGGTTAAATGTTATTTTAACATATGCAATTGTCATATTTGTCAATTTGTTTTCTAACTGCCACATAACCCCCCACCAAAACCACACATCTTGCTTTTGATAGCTGCCTTTGTATTTACAGGATTATCAGGGAGCACAAACATAAGACAGTTAAATACTGTCTTAGTATTTAGTATGGAATCTAACTTCATTTATTTTGAAGCATTCTTCTGTACAGAAACGTACTCTTAAAAACAGCATATGGATATTTTGTGGGTGCGGTTTTGTTCCTTGCTAGTCTGTATCACATGTAGATTATACCAAAGTATTTTTCCATAAGAAATACTGTTGTAAGCTCTGCCTGCCATCTGAGAGTCCAACACATTCTCCTTTAGCTGTTAGCATCCACCGGTGGAGAAAATGCAACAGGTCAGGTTTTCCACCGCCAGTTTTCACTGAAGGTTAGGCTTAACACAAAGTTTAGGATTACCACACTGCCCATGTATTTTTTAGTTACTTGTCAATGATGCTTCCTTAAAAGTAATAACCAAGCTCATTCTTTGCTGTTTCATCTCTGTATGGCAGGCAAGGAGCAGAAACAACACTAGTAATGACAAAGATATTATACTTAAGCAGATATAATATAAAGGCAGACATAAAGGTGTGTTCTAAATAGCTTTTTTTTTTTTTTTTTTTTTTTTTTCCTTCTTCAATGACAATTATTCTGTTTTATTCCAAATACTTATGGTATTGAAGGATTTATGCAGAGCTTCTTGTCACATATTCTTTCCTTTGTGAAGTATGCAGTTTTCCCATAGGAAAAATAATACAATTCCCTAACTTTGTTAAATTGTTTGCAGCTGTCCATCATAAGTATAGAAATGAATAAGCCCAAATAAAGGTTGTATAATATTAAAGAATCATAAAACGGAAATACTGCATGAATGAACTGAAACGTCAAATGGTCTTGAATGGAGTTGCAGTCTTTTGTTGCATATTGTAGTCTCTGGACTGCACATGCATTTCCCCTGTTCTAATGATATAGCAACGTAATACAATTTCATTTTCATAAGGAGTAGATATAGTTTCTGGGGAAAATAAAATACTCTGGTCCACATAATTTCAAGAATTGTGCTCTTGATTAATTCCAAAAGATATTTAATAATGTGCTTTCCCATCTAGCATAGAGAAGGATTTTGATTTCCCTGTTTAAATTGCAGTAAACTTTCTTTAGAATCTGTGTATATCTGTACTTCAGCACAGAAGCTTGCTACAGTTCCTGACATTTAGCATCAAGCACGGTATTATATATCTTGATTTTATTTTTTTTTCCTTGATGCGGCTGCAGTGGCTTTCTTAACAGCAAAATAAAGTTTATTCTTTTCTGTTGAAATGTGGCTATCTTCTTTTTCCACAAAGAAATGCAGCTGCATGAGTTATTTTGCTGAACTTCATGCAGTGCACTTCTGGTGAAAGACTGAATGAGTAAGTACTGCTACAAAGAGGTTAATATACATATATATGTATATATATAACTTCTGTAGTATTTTGTTAGCTAATTTTATTTTTTGCATTTTTGCATATAAATTTCAAGAACAAATATTAAAGGTATAAAAAAGTTACATCTCAATAAATGTAGCAGAAGTATTGCTTACTTTAAGCAAATCACCAAATCTATTGTCCAGATTTCTAAATCTGCATACAGATATCGGTGTTCAGCAGAGCACCTAGCACCAAAATACTTTAGCACTCAGATGAAAATCATCATATTGCAAAGCTCTTTGAAAACATGGGGAGTATTTATCCAGGCTCAAGCTTCTGATACCAAGGGAGGATACAAGCAGCCGATACTGGCTCTGTAACTACTCTAGTCTTAGAGCTAATGAAGCCTTCCACCCAGCAATGTTAGAATTTAGGTGAAGTTTTGGCTCTTCACTGGAACTAGCCATGGCAGAGGGTTGCTGCAGAGCACACTGTCACCCTTCCCTACCCCTCTGCACTGAGGAGGGGGGTGTGCAATGCAGGTGCTTCAGCAGAGCAGATCCTTTGACCATGAACACAAGACCATTACCCTTTTGCATCACTCTTACAATACTGTGCTGACACCACTCTGCTACTGAGCTAGAGGCTGTCTTGGTGTAGCAGTGCCATACCTTTGATTGCAAGAGCAAGGACTGAGGCAATGTAAACCTGGCCTCATTAAGGATCCTAGGAATATCTTGCAAGGGTTCTCCTAACATTGCTGCACACGGAGTACTTCCATGAAAGAGGCATGTCTTT
The DNA here is from genome assembly GCF_964035555.1 of Netta rufina. Lineage (NCBI taxonomy): Eukaryota > Metazoa > Chordata > Aves > Anseriformes > Anatidae > Netta > Netta rufina. The sequence goes on from NC_140124.1 coordinate 60,763,293, forward strand.
GTTTTAGAAGCTAAGAGAGTGCTGCATAGATATTTCCTACCTCATCAGCAACCCATTCTGTACTTATCTTGGAAACTGCTCTGCTATTAGATTGGCTCATGATATGGTGTCTGCAGTCCTTGAGCAATAATTTTTGCTCATTTTTTTTGGCTCAGAACAAGGACAGCTTTCTGTAAAGTAAGTGCTGGCTCAAGCATTCTCTGCTTTTCCCCTCTGTTTGCATGTGTGTGTGGTGGATATATAATGATGTGATATCTTTGCATCTAGAGTCTGGTTATTTTCTCTCGCAGCCTATGTCAAGTCATCAGGCGTGGCTGTGTGGTGCCATGAAATAAATCTCCCTTAAAAATTGGAATATTGGTCAGGGACTGAGCTGGGCTCAACACCCATCAGTAAACAGCAGTTGGGTTATTCTGCTCTGATGAAGACTTCGCTATTCCTTCTGATACAAACACATGAACTGGGGTTTCAGGGACTGAGGTCATGTTGTGGGGTCACATTCAGCATTGTGGTTTGTTTGTGAGGCTAGAGGGAAGCCTTTATACCGGAGGCCACCTGGACTGCTCTTTCATAGCAGAGACTTCATAGTTTCATGGCTACATTGCGATGTAGCTGCTTCCCTGGGTGGGGCTTTATTTGTATGCCTGGCTTTTGTTTGCAACAGTATGCAAATATGAGTGTCCTGCACCTCCAGATAATGACAAGGAGTGGAGTTAATTTTTAAGGAGAAGCTGTATAAGCACGCCATAGTTAAAGTTCTTGATGTAAAGAAAGTCACCAATTCACAAAGGAATTTGATTACCTCTATCCATTATACACACACAGTGAGTGATCATGCTACTAACCATCTGTCATCTATTTCATTTGCATCATCAACACCTGCCCTGTTTATCTGCTACATTCTTTTCTTCGCTGAATTCTTACACTGCTTTAATAAAATACAGAAATGTTATTGTTAAAAACCAATTAATTTACAATCCTCCATAGAGATAGTATTACTTATAATTCAATTTAGCTTCTAATGACCTGCTTTCTTGCAAAATGACTTAATTCTAGTGTCAAAGATTAGTTATTAGACATTACCCTGCTGCACCAGTCATGTACTGCTGAGACAGGCAAAGCAGCTCTAGGTGTCCCTGGTCATTAATCAGAACTCGAAGACATTTTCCCTTTAACTCATTACAGAACCTGACTTCATCTGCCACTTTAACTCTTTGTTTTATGGAGTATTTTGAATCTGCCTTTCCTCCTCTTTTCATAATTTGGGCCTTCAGTGGGGAGAAGAGCTGGATGTCTGATTGCCTCGGAGTATACTGTCGCTGCCTGTGTTTTCTGCTGACCCTCTACCCTGGAGTTCATTCTGTGTCTCAACCGTTATGTGAACAGGGCATGAAAAGCGATGCTTTCTTTTTCCTACATCTTTTTTTTGGAAATTAACACAATTGGATTTTCCACACAATTACAGTGCTGGGTGTAGTTGCCTTCTTACTTCAAAAAAATGGTGTTACAAACATATATCACAGAGGCAAACTTACTTCTATGCCAGTAATTTGGCAAGGCAGCTATCTCCAGCCACCTCCTTCCTGGGCTTCACAAAGGGAGTGATGAAGCAAGAGGCTGAATCCAGCCAGTTCTTGAAGCATCATCTGGGCCCTTGGGCATTTGGAGGAGATGTCTGGTTTTGCACTTTGCATGAGGGTATTTTTATATGGCATATTAATGTTTCATATACAAAATACTATGCACAATCTAGGGCTGGGTCAAATTATTTTTTCTTGCTATATCCCAGGCAAGGGTTGGCTTTCCTTACTTTTTACTAGTATGGCTTCTTCTTTTTTCTCAAGTGGTGAAACACTTCAATGGGAATAATGTTATTTGTACATCGTGATATGCTAGTAAGGACGGATTTGGTCTTTGGAAAACAGCCTGAAGCACAATTCTTTGCCTTTTGGTTTCTGTGATACATGAGAGAATTACCTGCCATCAATTTAAACTCCAAATCTTTAGAGTATTTTGGCAACAAAGAACACAAAAATTGCATATATGAGTTGATTGATTTTATATAAAAATTGAACCTTTTAAACAATTTATGATGACTTAAGCTTTTTAGTAATTATATACAGGGTGTCTTAAAATGTATAACAAATTTAAAACTTAATGCTCATCAAAGTCTAATCATGGACACGGGATGAGTGGCAGGATTTAATATGGAAAATGTTATTTCTTCCACTCCCATTCAAGTCTATATGCTGTAGAACTACATCCAATAAAATCTTATTTTTTAATGAGTTTAAGTTGTGCAGCTTAGGCTGGGTGAAGATTTTTATTTTCCCAAAATACAGACACTTCTGTCTTTTGAAAACCAAGAACCTACTGTTATAAAAGGCAAACAATGTCTCATCTGACTTCTTGACAACTGCATGCCATGCTGGAAGAATAAGAGATGCTCATTATTTTCCTAAAAGCACAGGAATTGGCTGTACAGTGTAGGCTGATGAAACTTCAACAGCTGTCTTCTAAGAAGCAGTTTTTTTTTTCAGAATAGACTATCAAGGGACATGTGAATAGTACACCAGACTAACTCTTAAACAACAGGCATTCTTGCAAATGATGAAACTCAGCTATGAGCGCCTAAGAATAACCTCCTTTGGATGGCAGGGGTGGAATGTTGCTCTTCGTGTACTGCAAGTACTAAAGCCTTACATAAAACATTTTGCTGGGTGAATGTTCTGTTTATACAGCTTATAATATTTGCAGACAAAATCCATCTGAAACACTGATATCTTAAATACTACAAGGATCAACCCTTTGGACAATATGGTAAATCTCTTTGTATGAGAATCCTTAACAATGCTGCTTTCCAAATGATATACACTTATTGCTTCAATCAGACTAATAAATAATTCACATTTCTAAATGGTTTCTATGCAGGGTGATAGAGCAGTATGGTAGGGTAGGAAACATCCAGCTAGAGCCTAAAACATCTTCAGACATAATCCTAAAATAATCCTGTTTTCAAACGGTAAAAGTTCGTGCCTCCTGCTCAGGCAGCACATCATCAGCATCCAGATCAGGAGTTATGCCAAACTAGCTGTAATCTAATATGGAAATGAGATGTTGGCCTTGATATTGTGTCATTCTTCTGAATGGGATCACCTGCACCCATATCTCCTAGGAGGAAATTTCAAACAGAGTTAGCTCCTTAAACCTTCTAATTAAAATGAGAAATCCCCAGGCTTCCATGACTCAGCCTCAGAAAAAGATTATTAGGAATTTAATAGGGAAAATATCACATCTCAGACCATCTGTGACCCAGTGCTCTGTGAGAATTTAAAGAAAACTGGAGGGAGGAGGTGCACGCTCCAAAGCACACTCTAGGAGTACTTTGTTGGAGCTGCAATAAATCAACATAGTTAGAGTACAGCCTTTTTCAGATTTAATTACTGTTACATAATTATTAGCAAAGCAGTCTCCTCTGAAACTGTAAAACTCATTACATCAAAAATCCCCAAGCTCCTGATGGAATTTATGAACTAGTTACTTTCTTCCTGGCTCTGGGAAATGCAATAGGTTGTATTCTGTTTAATCTCCAGCAGATTTTAGTGTTCTGAGCTGTTCTGTTCTTCTTAGTTCCGGGGAACTTTCCATATTTGCCTTTTTCTTAATAAATAAATAAATAAATAAATAAAATCATGTTCTTTTTCATTTGTTTGCTTTTCTGCTGCTGGCACAGAATCTAGATGTAAACAAGTAGGAACATCTCATTTCCTCCACACTGTAGTGATGCCACTGATTGAGCTAAAATATGGATTCCCTTATGGAGGTGCAAAAGAACAAAATTTTATTTATTTTTTTTTTCCCTGAGGTTTTGCTGTGAATACACAGCTTTAAAACCTCCCAGTGATCTGGACAAGGCCTGTATCAAGTCAACCTGAGGCCAGCCCTTTCCCAACCATTGCTGCCCAGTTTGAAACCTTTGGCAGGAGCCTCCTGGCTCTCATGTAGAACAATGGAGATTGCATGATGGACAGGCTGACACTTAAATCCATAACAACATCTTATGAATAGATGTAATGAGACATCCCCTCAGAGAGCTGAATGAACAGGTGAGGAATGGCAAATGGATACTGTAAGATCCAATTATTTCAAATCTAGAAAGGCTGGGCTGAGCAGAAAACCAGGTAATAACAACTGCAGCAATCCTTACTTTCTTACTTCTTCCTTTAGCCAGGAAATTGCAGACCTTGCCCTAGCACAGCCTGGCTATCAGACCTGGGAAATATTCCTAAAGCTAAGCCTCACTTTGGCTGCTTATTAACTCAGGAGTCACACTGACACGCTGGGGTAAGTATCATAGTATTTTCAGAGGTGACTCAAAGGTAATCAATGTTTTTACCTATGTCACAAAGATGAAATTATGTTTACCTGTTGAAATTGCTGTGATAATTGCTAGAACAAAGAATTTTGTTTTGTTTCTTCTTGAAATGCTCTCCTCAGTTTGTGGCATCAGAATGTAACTGCTTTTCCTGTGTTCCTGTGTTTGCTCTTCCAAAACATAAATTTGTGGTAATATAAATTGATTTATTTTTTTAAAATGCAAAACAGTAAATCTTTATAAAAGCCCAACATTTATAGGTTCAATGCAATTTTATTTATCTATAGATATAACTCATGTCCCAGGGTTTCAACTAGTAACTTAGAAAACCTGAGGCACTGAGCTATGCTGGATCAGGAATATAGGGAAATTTGGTTTTGATCTGCATTTAATATGACTTATATTCACAGATATTTCTATTGGTAGGTATTACAGGTTACAAAATAACAAGAAATCCATGAAAGACAATAAAATTTAACTTATTTTTGCATAACATTTTACTGTGATCTTAATCCTAAAATGCTTAATGGTGTTAAATGATACATTTATAGCACCCCAAAAGAGAGATTAAGGAAGCAAGTGAGTAAGATTCCTCTTTCCAAAAAGAGGAATACCTCGCTCAAGGATCAGTATCAGTGCTTCACGCTGTACCAGCTAAAGTGAAGTTTCCTGCACTACATTCCTGTTAGACAATAGATGAACAGATGCTTTAGAGAGGAAGAGAGAAGGATAGAAACATTTGGAACTGGATTTTTAAATAAAAGAGGGGTCAGTAGTGTTCAGTAAAAATAAGATTGTCTTTTTTTTTTTTTTTTTTTTTAAATTTTTATTTTTCTCCAAGGAAAAAGCAGTTCCTTGAAGCGTTCTGGAGTAGATCTTGGGCAGGTCAGGAGATCATAAGGAACAGAAATTACAATAGCTAAGGTAAGAGGAATGAATAGCTTAATCCTTGTTGGTGGGCTGAAGAAGAAAGAAATGTATCTAAAACAGAAGATGAAGATAGGACATAAAAATAATCTTAGTACCATCCATTAAATTCATTTGAACTGCAGGGACCTCCATATAAATCTAGGTCAGGGAGAGAAGAAATAAAAGCATCCTTGAACGCTCTTTCCTTATCTGAACAGCTCTTCCTCTAAAGCATCTCAGTGGAAAACTGTACTGAGCTTATTTTCTTGGGCACGTTATCACTTTGTGAAAGATGGGCTCAGGATGCTTATTGGCATAGAGGCAGAGAGCATGATTTGGGCAGATATGTGGGCCACTGGGTAAAGCATCAGATTGAGGTCTCAGACACTTGAGCAAGTTACCATAGCCTAATGAGTTCCTGTGTAGCAGCTGAGCTGTTGCAAATGTAGGGTAGCACACGCTAATTTAAACTATTTTTGCTGAGGCTCAGCTGATGTATGGCAACCATTAAGCCAAGGTAACTCAGTCATATGTCTGAAATCTGATTTCAAGAATGTGGGTTCAGCTCAGTTCAGGGGTTAGGTCATCGGGCTTCTGCTCACTTCATAACTTCTCTGGGCAACCACTTTATCTTAGTTTTCTTATATATATATATATGTATATCTATCTATATATATATATAATCAGCAGTAATGGTGACAGCTTACAATTATGAAGTGCTTTGGGCTAGAAGAGAGGGTAAGGTCATTGTTTTTTATCTGTTGGTGGTGGCTTTTTTTTTGTTTGTTTGTTTGCTCTGTGTGTGGGAAGAGGAATACTATGTTGCTATTTGTTGCTGGGTAGAAGTATGGAGTATATTGAACTTTCTGAATTTCATGTGAAGTTTTCCTGCTTGTCTTCATTAATACCTGAATAAAAGTGTTTAAAGGGCTTCTGCTGGTATAAATGAGGACAGGATTTTGCCATAGGGATATAGCCTTCTGTTGGTGAGCACATATAAACTCAGCTGTGATTTATCATAATTCTGGTAAGTGCTGAGGGAAGAACAGAAAAATAAGAAAATATCCTTGCCTTCTCTCCAGATTTTGCTTTTCATTTACACTCTATGATTCTTTGTTTCTATTAGGGCATTTTGGAAAGTATCATGCACTCCTATCCTCCTATGAAAAGAGAGAAGTGCACAAATATTCACACCCCCCCCTCCATTTTTTTGGATGGTATTCTTTTTTAGCATTTAATATTGAGAGTTTTGGTTTCTCCCTTGTTTGAAATGAAGGTGTTCCCCTGTGGAAGGATTTTCATTTTATCTTTGTATGGTGATCATAACATGTGGCACTCCAGACAGCTATTCTGCTCAGAGCTGAAAAACACCAAGCATTTCCTTTAATACTACCAATAAACATTTGTGTTATTTTTTTCCATAAAGTGGTACTCCAAGCATCATGCCAGTTCTTCAAGTGACAGATTCTTTCAGAGGCGGAAGAAAAGTATCAGTATTTATTGGTTACTATAAGTATTTCCGAACAGTTTAAGAAGCACAAAGTCCTAAAATATTTATGCATGCACATCAGTTACAGTACTCTGCTACCATTTATTGGGCAGAATGACAAAATACATGCATCAGAGTTACGATTGCTGTGATAATTACTTGAGGGAGTCACTCCATAATGAAAATTAAAAATAAAACCATGTACAGTGATTAAATATTTGTGGAATGATTTATGCTAGAGTCATGAAGGTGTTTCATATTTCAAAATATTTGATCTAGAAAATGAATGTCCTGCTGCAAAAATGGCCATCGTATTCTTGCAATAACATCGCCAAGTTACAAAGGACTGTGGTTCTTGTGTACTTGTAAACAATTTCCTGTCTTTCTCCTTTTGTTTCAAAAGGACTTTCAGACAACAAACTTGCAAATCACCGCAAAAATGATCAGTTATCACTCCGGTGTGTATTTAGAGTACATGATAATGTGGAACAACAGAGCAAGAATCAAAGATCGTGGTTTGGGGGTCCTGCCTCATAAGCATAGGCAGCCTCTGCCTAGTTATTCACCAGACTAAAGATTTTCAACAGAGCTGTGCTAACCCCCTCAGCTACTGCTTCTGGGCTGGCAGTAGCAGCTGTCTCTTACCATTATGCCCCGAGGAAGCAATGGCATTTGCCAGCAACTCCCTTTGTGTCTAACTCATTTCCTACATTCTCTTATTTCATTTGCATAGTCAACTGGTCCTTATGCCTCAAGAAAATCGAGAGAGCATCTGAGGAATAAGTTGTTAGAAATGAAGTTTTTAAACATCACACCAGGAGGTGCATGCACAGACCTCATTATATTCCCAACAGGTCTGCCAGCTCACGAGAACATAACACACCAGAGAGACACTCTTTGTACTAACAGTTGACAGGGCTAAAATAAAGGAGGCATCTCTCTCCCTGCCATCTCAGAAAATCGCTGTGTAGACTCAGCAAAATATTTCTGATCCTACTTTCCATCACGACGCTCTTCCTGTGGACAGACCTTTATTGATGTCAGAAGTGCTGGAAAGAGTAGGACTTAAGTTTTAGCAGGCTGCCTGTTTCCATTGTTCTTTCCTCCATCTGTCTCCTTTCTTTCACAGTAATTTAGCCTGGGGTCGTCCCAAAAGTGTCAATTAGAAATTAGTCAAAATAACCTGAAATCCTGGAAGAGGTTAGATCAGAGGCTTGTTTTACTGAACCACTTCACAATCAGGAGTTCAGCATCGGTAGTGCTTTCATCTTTGCTGTTTTTTCCTATCTGTAGTGAGCTGGGCTGCAATGGCATGCTGATGCCTTTGCCACCCACGAGAAATCTGGTAAAGGTGCTTTCCAGGTGAGCAGCTGCATTGACACCAACCACTCTGAGCAACCAACACATACTGATGCCTCTTAGATCTCTCTGATAAATAAAAATAATCAAACTCCCCCTTCCTACTCATTTGCACAAGCCCAGGGGCTATTGGTAAATTTTACCTCCTAGTTGTGGATGGTGCTCATGACTTTGTTAGGTGCTTTCAGTAACTGAAGGCTGTTGCTTGATGTATAGTGGTCTCATGATGCGAAAGGCTCTTTTCCACCCCAGCCCTGTGCCCTCTCATTCTTAGTGTGAGCATTACTGGGGTTGTGCTAGGTATGATTTCCCGGCTATAAGAGGGACCCAGGTACAGCACAGCTGATCAGTGCTGTACCCAGCCAGCTGCTGACATCAAACAAGTGGCAAGGATTCAATCACAAGATCTATTAATGAAAATACGATATTTCTGTGATTATTCTGTGATAACCTATGATTTTGGCCTTAATCGCTGCTGACCTGGTACTGACCACCGTGATGCTGCAAATGCCAGTAGCCTGTCTGAAACAACAGGGAAAACACGCTGGGAATCTCCAATGGTATTATTAGCAAAGCCAGTCAGAGTACTTCCAACAAAGCATAAGTGCTTCAAAATATCTTGCTTTGGTTATGAGGAAGACTTCATCAGATGGGTTTTTTTGAAGGAGGGGTAAAGGGACAGAATGAGTATTGCTGTGACCTGTGTGGGCTTGCAGCCTGGTGGCTTGAGCTGTGGTGTGGGATGCTGATATTTATAGCCCTGCTAAATTTATTCAGAAAGAGCACAGTTTAACACTTCTGCTCTCAGCCAGGCAATTGATCAATCAGACTTAAATGTAGAGGCATATATGCACTGTAACCACTCTCCAGTGGCCTTTGTTAGGCAATCAAGAACCTGGTGTGTCTGGAGTTTGGTGTGGTCTTGGTTCTTGAGGAAGATATGAGAGATGTGGCAAGGTTCCTTCAGACATGACAAGGTTCTGCCACAAGACAACTCAAAATACAATAGATGTGCAAAGCACTGCCTTTCTCTAGTTTATGTGTTCAAACTAATCACAGTGTATATTATACACATATAACTCTGTGTATGTTATGCAAAAACTCAGCAGTACATCACTAACAATCAAGGTGCATGTCACTGTCAAAATTTAGGCTCTAAAGCTGTTTTTAGTTTTTGTAGTCAATGCTGATGCTGTGTCACCTTATTACAATGCTTTGGTCCTGCTGGCTTCAAAACTGTTACTGGATAATCAGTACTTTTCAAAAATCTAACATCATGGTCAGGAGACTGAACTGGTAATAGCAGACTGACTGTGGACACCTGATTTTTAAACATCGGTTGTATCCATGGTTCTATAAACATATGTAGACATTTCTCTGTCTTATGTAAGATATGATAATCCCATATTAAGTTTGTGTGTTTGGGCTTGTTTGGACTGTTGTACCTATGTAGAAACCACCTAGAACAGCTTTTCTGCCAACAAGCATTAGCTGACTTCAGATGCCTACAGACCATTCTGCAAATGAGTCTCTGTAGTGACCAGGGATCCTAAAATTGAAGCCATATGGAAACTTACTGTGCATATTAAATTGCATGCAGCAGTGTTAACAGCATTTTGATTTGTGGCTGCAAGTAATAAATGAATTATATTAATTTTGTAGCTGCAAGCTAATTTCTCCAGAATTACTTTTTAATAACCAGCATCATGTTCACTAGTAAGATTTAAATACATTTAGGAACAAATTTGAGGATTTTTTTTTTATTAAAAAAAAATGCTATATTATCATTTGAGACTGAGTTTATTTAATAATTCTCTAGACACTTCAAAGTAAAATATCACGTGGCAATTGAATGAACTGCAGACCAGACTACCTATACAGTGTGGGAACTGGTCAAATCACAGGCAAAATGGTAAACTAAGCAAGCAATTTGTGATGGACTCCATGTTGTGTACTGTTGTCTTCACACATATTGGGCTGCAGAAGAGAAGGGACAAGTACAAAATGGATTTAGGATGTGTGTTCCCAGGGTTATCCCTCCTTGTGTGCAGTGCTCCTTGCCAGTAACTGGTCCTTTTTGGAGGAGGAGCTGCTTCTCAGACGTATCATAGGTGACTAAGAATATGAAGCATGATTCTTGCCATCTGGGATTGGTAGAGATGTGTGTGGTCCTGTATTAAATATCTTTTATGCCTTGGTCCATTAATAACATCCCAAGTATATTAATGCTGATGTTGATGGTGTCATTTTTGTCCAGAACAATGCTGAATTTGAAGGGAGAACAGATCCCTACACACAGATGGGAAAGAGAATATGAGGAGTATGACCATGCTGTCAGTGAAATACCGTGCTCAGGCAGCTTGTATCGTTAGTCTCTCAGAGAGGCCACTAGGCACAGCTTAATTGAACGCTGAAGAGCTCTTCCATAAGGCTGTGCCTGTGGTAGAAGCCATTACTCATGGTGGAGTCACCATCTTACAGAACGCACTGACATCTGCACGAGTACCTGAGGGTATGGGGAACCCGTGATTGAGTAAGATGTGGATGTATTGTACAGCGACGTATCTGCTCTAGGGCATCTTTTGCAGGCTCAGCTGTTGTGAAGTGCCTGTTAATCCAGCATGAAGGCTGAAGTAACTGTTACAGGGTAGATGACCTGCTGTGCAAAGCAACTGTGTAGTTCAAAGTAGACATAGCTGTAGCTGGAACATGTTAGCTGTCCAGGCTGAGCACACTGGCACCCCAGCTCACACTCAACATGCCTGTCCCTGGGAAGGTAGTTCTGAGAATTTGTTGTGACCATGAAGTTGTCTTTTTCTCTCCTGGAAAGCCAGGTACTTCCTTACCTGTCTTTCCAAATGGCTGTCATGGTGCATCCTACACTAAAGTGCTCTATTCACTGGGAAATCTCTGGCCATATTTCTGGTGGCATTTATTCATTTTCTTCATCACTCATTATGTCAGGGGTGTTCTTCCATGTTTGCACTATTTGTCTTTCTGATTTCTGGGTTCTTTGTCTTAAGTCATTCAGAAAGTAAGCATGACATGAGGCTTGGGGATGGCCTTGCCTTTTTAGCTGAGTTTGTATTATGTTGTTGCTCTTTAAGGGAAAAAACAGGTAATTAGAAAAAGTAGGGATATAGGAAAAGTAGGATTGGAGGAGATGTTAAGATTTTAGAGTTTGGATCTACGGGCTGAAAGTCTTTGTAGCTGAACACCTGGGGAGTGTTGGCTGGACACATTGACTGGCTATTTGTTCACTATCACACCCCTAAATTAAGTGCCCCTTTGGCATCAAAATTGGTACAGCAATGTGCATTGAGTTAAATGTTTTCCTCACTTGCTGATGGGGTTCCACAAAGTCTATTTCTCAGCATGTATAGGCATGCCTCTATGTATTATGTATGCTGATAGGTGTGAACTAACACATGTATATCTATTGTGGGGAATATACTTCGTCATTTGAAGTAATGTCCATTATCAAGACAGAAATACCAAGCCCAAGAACAGCTCTCTTCCTAAATCCAGGGATTAAGTGCTTTGCTTTGTGACTGACACAGGCTATCCCTCAGAATTTGGGGATGGAATGTCAATTGCACAATTAATAAAATTACTCAGAATTCTGATCCTGCTTCTTTCAGTGTAGGACATTGCTTTTCTTTCCCACATGGACTTCTTCTGGTATGGGGGAAGTATACACTAGCATTCATATGGGTTTTCCCCTGGATTCTGAGGAAGATCCCATCATAGCTTCTTTGTCTGCAAGCTGTCTGCCCAACAGAAATGTCACTTCAGTTGCATCTAAGCATTATGCAGCTGCTCTTGTGGCTGTAAATAAATAACATAGCGGATAAGGCTACATTTTGCTTCCCATGTGATTTAGAATTCAATCTGGTATCTGCTGAGCTCCCATGGAACAAGAGCAGACCAAGCCCTCTCACTCTTGCTTTCAAGAATACAGAATTTATGCTAAAATCTCTGATTTAACCTGAATGCCCTTTATGTATAAGGGCCTTCATTTCAGTTGATTATTATAATTTTCATTTTGCAAACAATACCCAAGCATGCCAGAATTTATAACCTTTTATGTGTGAGTATACATATAGACCAAGAAATTTCATCAGTTTGGAAAATCTTGCTCCACATATTAATTAACTCCAATACAGAAAGGGGGGGGGGGGGAGGAAAAAAAGCCTGATTACTAATGTCCTACAGAAATGAGGAAAAAAACAATACCGGAATATCAGAACCAGGAAAGTACAATGTTCACTAGGCTGGGGGTGGGAGGTGTGCGCTGAATATCCTGGAAAAATATAGGTCTGTGTATATATATATATATACATATATATATATATATTAATATCATCCTCAACTACTTCAGAATTTCAGCTGAAGCTAGAATATGCCTTGTTTCCTTTTGGTGCATACATACGTGTGTCCTAGAATTAAATAGTGCAAGTAACGCAGTTACAGGGATAAATGTGGAAGCCTAGGGAGCCAGTGACAAACGAAAATAGCCAAGAGAAAATAACATTTTGGTGGAAAAGGGGGAGAAAACCTCTTTACAACTCTGTAACCACCTATGTGGGTGATGTCAATGAAAAGCCAGTGGCAGATCATAGCAATATTCCTTACTCCACACTGTATGCATTAAAAAGAAATAAAATAAAAAATCCAGAGCTCTTTTCCCTGTGAATTTTGTTTCCTTCCCCTTTTTCTAGCTCATTCTTGCACATCCTCTGGGGCAAGGGGGAAGGATTTGCAGGAAAATAGGCCATCCTCTTGGCATAATGTGAAAGAATTTAGTGGGATGGCTCGCTCAGGTCATATTGTGCTGGGGAGAGGGCTTGGGAGCTCAATTCTGCGTGGCAGCCCCGTGTCTGGTAGTTAGATTTGTATCAGTGAGACACGACAGGTCTGCCCTTGAGATTCTGCAGTGGCGCGGTGCCAGCTGTTCACCGCACTGATCTGTTTCTCTCCAGAGCAAAATCACAACCTGCTGCTGTGGTTCAGCTCTGGGTCAGACCCATAGCAGCCACATTACTGGGGATTTTTTCTTTGCTTTTTTTTTTTTTTTTTTTTTTTTTTTTTTTTTTTTTTTTTAAGTTTCATAGGGAGAGTTGCTTTCCTGACCAAAGAAGCGGTACCATCACTGCTACTTGTGCCTCAAATGCTGTAGGGTTTTGGTACCGAGAAAAAACCCACTTTGACCTTGATTATGGACCAGAAAGTATAACAATAGGCTTGAGTTAGGGCAGATTCACAATCTGAGAAACAAAACCATGCAGCTACCTAATTGAGGAAAGTATTATTTGCTTTTTCAAGAAAAGATTCTGCCGTATGTTTCACTGGGATTTCACTCATCTTTATTGATGGCATTTCACTTAATTTGCTGCCATTTGAGAGCCCTACAGGCAAAGGGGAGAAGAAAAGAGGAAAGTAGGGGTAAAAATGGTGTGGGGGAGAGGGAATTGCTAGAAAAACCTGCCATCACTTGCACATCTGTGCCATCTCCATACATTTTAAAAATCTTTGTGCAGATATCTATGAAGTGAAAGAACTCAGGTGATCCCAAAGAGAGCAAAACATGTGTCCTAAAATGAGTGTATTCCTACTGTAGGGCAGAGGAGCTTTGAGAGCTCATCTGAGGTCTGGCAATACAGTGATTATCTTTTCCTCTCTGCTTGGCGTGGAGGACTTGTAGGGCTGCAGGGCAGGGGCCACTGTTGCTTAATTTTACTTCTGGTGTATTCTGAGAAGGATCCCAGAGGTACAGCCTGGCGTTACCCTATCCTTGATCACTGGTTAGCCCAGTGTTGCAAAGCAAAGAGTGCAAGCTCTCAGTATGCTGCCATGCCTCCCACCCTTTTTCCAATTCAGGCACATCCCTGTCTTCAGCAGAACTGGCTGAAGTCCTGGAACACGACATTTAGTTTCTTTTCCAGTATTTTTATTAGTAAAACTAATATATTCTTTTTTTTTTTTTTTTTTCCTCACTCTGTTCTGACTTTTTGGATGTCATATTTTATGCCTTCATGTTGGAAAGAGAATATTAAATTAGATGGATGTTTAATCTGAATCAGTATAGCCATTCACAAATAATTGGTATCAGAAATACAGGATAACAACATAGAGTGCTTTTTAAAATCTAACTAAAATGTTACTCTGGGAAATAATATATGGCAAAGAATTTCACTGTGCAACAAACCCATATAAGAAATATTTTTTTTTTAATTTTTTTTCCCTGTCATCTTTGGGGTTCTCACCTTTACATTTTACGGAAGCTTTCATTACTCTTATGCTAAAGGACAGAGATGAATAGAAACCTCTCACCTACTTTTTCTGGAGCAGTTGCTGTTTTGCATATGTCTGTCCTAGAGGAAGTGAAGGTAGTTAGAAGAAGGCAGGCAGAACTGAGCAGCTTTGTTTTGCTGTGTGAATGGGGCTGAGAGGAGGCAAACCTTGTAATACAGAGATGGGATAAAGAAACCCATTGGCTTATACTCCTGTGGGTTGAAATTGCTAGGGCTTTCTCGATACTTGGATTTTGTCTCTAAAACAAGGCAACTTCAAAGGCTTTTATAAATCACTTCAGAGCCCTTATGTTCTGCAACGGACCAGCTAAGGTGCACAGAAATGTTTGTTGTGTGTGTGACAGAGAAGATATGTGAGAGAGCCTGCTTTCCAGGGACTTCCCTATCTCAGTATCTAAATAATCCATACCCTCCCAGACAGGGAATATATATATATATTTATTATTATTATTTTTTTTTTCATGCTGTCTCAATATTTTTTTGACTTGCTCCATTATTATGGACTGGCTTTCCAATTTGCAATGCCCTGAGCAAGTGTGGTGCCTGCCTTGAGCTACCAGAGGGGGAATCTGGCTGTGAATTGCCTCCCCATCTGTCGCGGAGTGAGCGAGAAAGATCTGAACTGGCAGGGAGGGGTATTCTCCCTCCGCCACCCCCTTGGTTCTGCTGCCAGAAGGGAAAACTGGAACTGGCCCATGAGTTATTAAGTTAATATAGGGCCATGGAGCTGGAGACCCCCAGATTGCAGAGCCCAAAGTCCTAGCACCCCTTGGGTGCCTGCTAAACATATTGTGACAGGCATCGCATTCCCTCAGTGCGGAACTTTACAGCTGCTGGTTTGCTCACAACCCATGTAGACTCACCCTTCTCTGGCTCAGCAACACAGTTCTGAGGCACTGGGCTAACTTGCAGACTCCTGGAGGAGGCTCTTCTGAGAAAACTTGGCTAGATATGTTGCCTGCTGCTGCTCAGTGGGAGGACATCTTCCCCCCATGCGTGCTGCACAAGATCCCCTGTTTCTGGGCACACTTGCCTAAGGTTCCTTGTGAAATGTATTAATGTATATCTTGGTATCTCTTGCAAATCTGTGCTCAGGACTGCAAGGTTTCTTCTCCTTGGCCAGCTGCTTCTTCCTTCTACCCTCTCCTGTCACCTACCCATCCTTTGCTGAATACCAGGCAGTTCTGAATAGCCGCAAAAGGAATTTATTTTACCCTATTCTCTTTCCCCACACTTCTCTCATATTCAGTGCAAAACAGTAGGGAATGTTTTTGACCTGACAATCATCCCCATCACCTTTCATCCCATGCAAGAACTGCTGCTTACACCTTCCATAGCCCTGACACTGCTACACTGCTGACTGGTAGGATAATCCTGATCAAATGCCCTGAACAGTGGCTCAAAACTCTGCTTTAAGAAGCTTTATTTTGGACTTGATACTTATGTCTAAAGAGGATGTTGGTAGAGCAAACCCCATGTCCAATGCTCATCCTACTCCCACTGGACTGGGAGCATTTAGACTGTGATCCAAGCTTTGGGACTTTGACCGGTTGGGGTAGTAGCACGATCTTATTTAAAAAAGATAGGAACCTGCTGTTTTCCTGAAGAGGACCTGCAGTGTGTGATGGGACAACATGCCACTTGTGAAATTAGGCAAATTATCAAGATAAATGGTGCTGTCCCCTCTTTGTCAAGCTGTCTCTCAAGTGAGGGTCTAAGGCTTATGTGATGTTAACAAGATATGGCTCAGACTGTGATTCAGCCTGGAGTCTCTAACATGCAGGTAGAATATGCACTTTTTATGTAGTTTTGGAAAGGGATTCCCTGCTCAGTTCCAGTTTAGCTTTTTGGTACTTTAGGTGAGTTACTGTCTGTTAGCTGTTATGTACCCCTCAAAATCAAGATATTTTGCCCCTTCATAGATCTAAAGGCTGATTTTGAGTTTAATTATAGCTCATCTGGAAATAGCTCTGAGCAACTAGAAAGCAACCAAGGCTCAACTGAACTCTACCTCATAGAGCATGGGTGACCATGCAGACTTTGCTAGCTGCTCAACTAATGTGGGTTGCAGACACCTCTGTAGTTTGTGGTGCTGTTTATTAGCAAAGACGAAGTTCAGCAGTGTTCAGGAAAGCCCATGACCTTCATGTGCGCTCAGAGCATTACTGTATGAAGTTTAGCATCTGCATTCCATTGAGCTATAAACTTACCTTCTTCCTCTAATCTGTGTTTTATTTAGCACATAGCATACAGCTGTTTCTGTGCTATTTTGGGTCTGTTTTTGCTGTGTTGCTAATGTAAAATACTGTGAGGTTTGCCCTGATAATTCAAGATTTCCATCCCCAGGCTCAAGCACTATAGGGGTGCAGGAGAGAAAGCTGTGTAGGCAAGACCAAAGGCAGCTGTATACTGTGAAAGAATAAGTATCAGGCAAAATACAGTATCACAGCTAATAGATGTATTTTAAAAGTGGAAACATCTATGTTTAATTGCATTTAAAATACGTAGTGAGAAACCACAGTTATACATTGTTATAACAAACCTTTACATCTGAAGTCAGAATAATACAAAAAAGTGCTGAATATATATGGTCAAAATAACTGAGGCAAAATTTTGACAACATCTTCTAAAATATTAGCATGTGGCCCCTGACAGCGACACTCTAAAGGTCAGGCTGAATAATCTCAGTGACAATAATGCCTTTTTGTTAGCTTACCCAAAAACAACAACTGAAAAAACTGTTTTTTTTTTTTTGTTGCTTTTTTTTTTTTGCATAGCTTTCAATATTGCTGCACTCTCACCTCTGCATATTGCAAGCCCATCTCAGTTCTGAGATAATTTCTTTAAAGTTCTGAATATTTTTAATCCAGTTCTCCTTCAAATACATAATATATAATTTCTACCAATTATAAATACATCATTTTTATTCATCTGATTTCAATAACATGCATTTGTATAATTACTGTACAATCAAAATAGACATTGACTTTACACAGTGTGTATGCTTTTATTTCAGCAGAACTGTTCAGACACACTGCTCAACAAATCAAGCAAATGGGGAAATAAAAAGGAAAAAATAAAAGGAGGAGGGGGAATAAACTCTGGGAGGAAACAATCTCACAGTGTTTACAGACCCTCCCCCCCCAAAAAAAAAAAAAAAAAAAAAAGAAAGGAAAGGAAAAATACTTATCAGAAAAAGGATTTATTAATACATAGAAAATCCCCACAATAGTTGAAACACACTTTAGAAGCTAGTAAACATGTTAAATAGAGTTGTGCCAATTACGCAGTGCCCAAGCATCTGCTCACTCTTAATTAGATGGGGAGGTGAATGACCACTGTTTATTTTCATTTTCCTCATTAATTATGAAAAACTGCATTTAATTCATCTTGCATGGTGAGAGACTGGCTGCGCAGATGTAAGTCGTAAGGGAAGTGGCTCTCTGTAGGCAACCTGAACATCGAGCTCTGCCCAAGGGGACCCCTGGGTGGCACTGCACAGTAATGCATGCCGTAATTGTAATTTTTGCCATAGTCCAAGCTTTCTTCTTGCTTCAGGGAAAATATCCCATTATAGTTAATTGGGGGAGGACTTAAGGGACCTTCAAACTGTGGGCTGGCACACTCGGGGGAAGTGCTCTCATAGAAGGACTCGTACGCACTGCAGTAGTTGTAGGGTTTCATGGACTTGGAGTTGTCGAGAGTCCCATGCCCTGGGGGGGTGCCGAGCTCGGGGCTGTGGTAGGGGGGGTAGAAGGTGGAGTAGGGTGAGCGGGCGTGATGGGCGCCTTCACCCGCCTGGCCCATCAGAAAGCTTCGGGCATTCAGCTGCAGGCATCCCGCCACCAAGTTTGTTGTTGGCTGGGACAGACCCTTGCACAAGTTTTGGACGAAGGTGAGCAGGTCAGGCCTCTTGCCAATTCGCAGGATTTCAGAAAGAGCCCAAATGTAGTTCTTGGCTAGTCTTAAGGTTTCTATCTTAGACAGTTTTTGTGTTTTAGAGTAACAAGGGACCACTTTCCTTAAATTGTCCAGGGCATCGTTAAGGCCGTGCATCCGGTTCCTCTCTCTCGCGTTGGCTTCTTGTCGCCTGAATTTGATCCTTTCCATCCTGATCTTGCTCGTCTTTTTTTTCCGAAGACCCCTTCGCCTGGGCAAGCCGTTCTCATCCTCCTCTTCCCTCTCTTCCTCTTCCTCCTCTTTCTCTGTGTCTTCTCCAGGAGATCTTTTAATATTCTTTCCTCGGAGTACAATCTGCTTCGAAAAGCTTTCTGGGTTCTTCATTTGCTTTTGGTCATCGCTTTCTCTGGAAAACTTTCTGCACATCTGGGATTCTGGCATTACAACAGACTCATCAAACGGTAGTGTTAGCATGGTTCTATAATCTTAAGTTACCTGAAAGAGGGCCAGCACAATATTTAAATATTTCCATTTACAAAGTTTGCCGACTTACAGACACATCCTCATGCACCTTGAATTTGTCTGAATGCACGCTGTATGTATAGGAGTGCGTGTGCGTGTGTATAAAGGCACAGTCTACATTTTTCTCATGAAAGGTCAATTGCAAATGCTTATCAAAAAATAAGTGTTATCTAGAATTTTAAAATCACTTGAAACATTCAGGATCTCACAAGAAAAAGCCACATTTCTTACAGATAAGTAGAGGAAATCAATATTTAAAATGCATGATTAGCTTTCTGCTCATTTATCTTATTTTTAAACAAGCCCTTCGAACCCTCACCACCATGGAATTCAAAGAAATGCAAAACATGATAAAGCAATACAGAAATTTCATTAATCCAAATTCCCCTGGGTGAAAAAATGGGAAGAACAAGAACAGTCTTAAAATTGAAAAGTGCCATATCTCTACTAATTCATGGTTAAACATTTTTTAAATCCCTTTTAGACTTAAATTTCAGAGTTTTTGTCCCTCCACATTTCTTCCTTTTTGATTCAAGATATTAAACTCCAATAAGTTACAGTGGGTGAGAAAATATATTAATGGAGCATCCCCCAAATTATTCAGCTAGTAATCAAAAATGAAGGTTTTTTTTTTTTTTTTTTCTAATGATTTCTATGAAAATCACACATTACTTATTTCATACTTAGACAAAAATCAGGAAGCATTGAACCCTAAACGTATTCAGATCAGAATTAAGAAATAAAATCTCCCTACCTTTTTTTCTTTTTCCCAGCAAAAAATCTAAATCGTATTATATACTTAACTAGATTTAACTTATTTGCTTTTTTTTTTTTTTTTTAATTTCCTCTTTTATTATTTTTTTTTCCCTCCCCCATCATTTAGAGGGGGGAGAAAATTTCCCTGCACGCTATAGCAGTGTTTACGTTCTGCAAGGCTCAGGCGTCTCCCCCAGCCCCTGGCTGACAGCAGCGGGCTGTGGGCTCTGGCTGCATTCGTGCACGTGTGCTCACAATCCAGGCTGAAACGGGGAAATAATTTCCCCATTCCAATTATTTTTGCTTTTGTTTTCAGTTTGGGAGCAGCAAACACTTGGACCCACAATCCTCAAAGAGACAGACAAAACGAATACAGGGACTTAATAGAACAAAACTAAACAAAAACCCCAGTAAAAAACTAATTCTAGCACTATTGTCTACATACTTGCAACATTACATAACACCAACGAAAGTATGCAATTGCATCAGAAGAATAAAATGTTAGGAGGAGTTATTAGACAGTAAATAGCATACATAAAATACAAGACAATGATACTGTATCTTTAAACACTTGCATGCACACCCAGCACCAACTGAAATATATCTTTATTTGTATTACCTTAGCTTTTTATTTCATTCAACAATCAGTTTTCATTTTTTGCCTTCCAAATCTTTTCAGTCTGAGTGTCGCATCGTCTCCTGGAGTCTAGATCTGTGTATATCTGCACTATCTCATTGATCTCTAAAAAGTGACATTGATGCCAACTGCCAGAGCTGGTACCCATGCCATCTGCTAGTGACGTCACGGGGCAGAGAAAACCACGTGAGCCTTTCTCCTGGGACCTTCATTCTGCACTGATCATCTGGCATCCCTCTAAGTGGGTACCAGCATTCATGTATCAACACAGAAGGTTAGACTGATAGAAAAAAAAAAAAAAAAAAAAAAATCTGCACCAGCGTTGCACATGCAGTAGGTGCTTTTCCACTGGAGCTGCTTCTTTTTAGCAGCCTAGCTGCACGGATAGATGTGCCAACATTTGGTGCTATCCCTGCCTACAGGTACGGCTGCCCTGTAGTTGTTAATACAGTATTGTTTATACAAAAAGTGCTGTCTTGTATTGATCGAAGTCCCTCCGGTGCACCTGGTACCCAGGAAAAGAAAAAAAAAAAAAAAAAGGAAGGCAGGAATCGGGATGCAATGCTGGTGCTATAGCACAGTCACAAAAAGTAGTTCTTGTATGATGCTGTAGTGAGCAATTTCAGGGTGTGGGCTTTTTTTGTTGTTTTGGTGGTTTTGTTTTTTTGTGTGTGTGAGTGTGTCTATGTGTTTTCTTTCTTCTATTCTCCTCATCTATCTATCTATTTATGTATTTATTTTTGTTGTGCAGTGTGTTGCTCCAGTACACAGGATAACAGCAGCAAATCCCCTACTGCTGTTAAGAAATCCTCCCCTCATGTCCTTCAGCATTTTTTGATGTCTGCCCCCCAAAAGAGGCATTAGAAGAAAACTGAGAGTTCCTGTGTCACAGTGCGAGGATCGAAGAAATGTTGCCCTTTCCGGTAATGCACGGTTTGCTGTGCAGCCCCAGTGATCTCCTGCTCTCCCTCTTCCCGCCCACGGTGTGGGTGAGGATTTGGGGTGCTCACGGGGTTCCCTCCGCCTGCCTGGCCCTGTCGTGAGCGCTTCCCTGAAATCTCAAACCCGAGGTCTCATTGCTGGCAGCATGTCCTGCCTCTTCCTCCGTCCTTCCCCTCCGTGCTTCCGTGTGCCCCTTCGCAGCTCCTTCCCTCGTGCCCTTTTCCCATCTCCTTTCTCCCTCTGGCCGTCAGCTGCCCGCATCTCCTCCTCTCCTCTCCGCTCTTGCTCCCTTAACCCTTTTGTCTCTTCCCTCAGGCAAGAAACTGTTAAATTGAGCTGACAAAGCCTCCCGGCTCAGCCCGGCCGTGGAGCTTATGGCAAACTCCACCTTAGTTTGTTTTTTAGTTGTTTTGCGGTGTTTTCTTAGGAGGGGCACATCACACATAAGCGATATCAGGAGTTACAAGGAGGACAACATGTCATCTTGAAAACATTTTTTGAAAGTTTGCTTTTATTATTATTGTGTATCACTGCCTTTTAGCAACAAAGTAATCTCTATTTTAAAAAGCGAGAGGCTGAGTATGCTTTTAGTATTAAAATAATCCCTGGCAGAGCTGCTATTGTTATGGGTCTGTGTCAGCGTTTCTGTTATAAATCCTGTTTTTGAAGGGTTTATATCTCATCTGCGTTAATTCACATTGGGCCCAAGCTTGGGTTTAATGTTCTCAGCCCCGATCCAATTATTTTGTTTTCACAAAGTTTCATTTAAATCTGGACTTTCTTTTTTAATTAAAAAAAAAAATAAAAAGGAGAGAGAGAGAGAAAGAGGCAGCAGCAGAACAAGGTGTGCATGTGTGTGCTAGGTACATCTATGTGTATGTGTTCAATAATTTCATGGTCCCTGACTGAACTAAAATCCCTCCTCTAAACTTTTTATGTGTGTGCATGTAAAGATATATATTTTTAAGAGAAACAAGGAATATCAGGTCATTCCCTCTTTATAGAGCTCAGACCTCTTTATTTTTATTTTTTAAAGCATATGTATTTACAGTGAGAAAGATGTTAAAACTTAAGTGGCAACTGTTCAAAAGGAGCAAGAGCTGTATTATTCATAACATTCATTTCATTTGATCCCAAATATTATAGTCTGTGTAACAGAGGAGAGGGTAGAATCCCATTATTTTCAATAGGAATTTATGTATTAAGATTTATATTGTGGAAGGTCCTAAGGGTTGTCAACCTTTTCAAGGATTTTGCATATTCAGAGTATTATACAATGCACGATAATCTAAATATGCAAAGTCCTGGGGAACTGAACCCTGTTTCAATGCATACTAAAAATATTACAAGAAATTGAAGGAAAGGTTGACATTGTAGTGTCTCTGTGTTAAGGGAAGGGCTGTAAAAATTTCCAGTTTATATCGCCCAACCTCCAAAAAATGCTTTTATTAAAATATTTTCTCTTTCTCTTTTTATTTCTCCTGATTTTTTTTATTTTTTTTTTTAACTACTCAAATGTTATTGTAAAACACAGTTTTGAATGGCTCATACTGGTACTAAAAACAAAATAAATGAATTAGACTGTGCTGGAGGATTCCCTCTGTAGTAGTAACATTACATTTTTGCAGATTCTTAATCCATCATTTGACCTTTTTAATATTTTCAAATAAATAGTGGAGAAACAAAATAGCTGAGATATCAAGGTTTAAAAAGCCTCTACTGTGCATGCATAATAACTTTTCATAAGGATTTTACTACACATTTTGTATTATGGATCCATGATATGCAAATGTGTACTGCTGTTAATATGCATTCACAGCATACCCCATAACTGCTGCTTTGCTGTCTAGTGTGAATGCATGTTAAGAATAATACACAAAACACAGTTAAATGTACTCCGTAGAATGGCTACATGACACCAAATATGTTGCTGAACATATACCATGATTTTTTTCCAGAGTCCAAGCTGTATAGTTTTGAATTATAAGTGACTCTCTTCCAAATGCAATACTATCACAATGCATGAAATACATTTAACAGAGCTAAGCATTAACAGAGCCACTGAAATAAGATTGAGTTCAAAGGAGTGCAGAACCTCCACAGTGCACTGGGGGGACTGACCCAAACTGCACTGCAATCAATGGGAGGCCTTCCAATAACTTCAGTATGTTATTATCAGACCTCCAAGGAATGTCTCTACTCTTTTCATTATTATTATTATTATTATTAAAAAAAAAAAAAAGTCATCCTTTCCCACTCTGACATATCTTCCAGTTGCACTGTAGCAGGAGAACTGCATCCAGACTCCAGGAACTCTAATGGTGTTTGCTCAGGACCAGTTTCTGATGCCTTTGTTGTTGGGGTTTGATGTGTTGTTTGTTGTTTAGTGTGGGTCATTCACTAGAAAAGAGACCTCATGGGAAATGGGGGACTGTTCAGAAGTGTGAATGAGAGTTAGCCAAATATTTTTCTTCTCCTCATCCCCTCATCTGTCCAGTGAAAGCACTGAAAGCCACAGCAACTCGTTCCCCATGCACGTAAGACCTGGTGCAAAATCCTGCAATGCAAAACACCCTCTTTCTTACCCCTGATTCAGAGTGTCCTCCTATTGCAGCACTTGTATGCACAGCCCAAATGCCTGGGGAGGACCAGAAACACCCCTCAAAACCTGCTTGGCTCCAGCACTTGGTGTCTCCATCTCAACCAACATGCCATATGCACTTCATGTACCTCCTGTGTATCTCATGTGCAACCAGTGCTCCGTAGCACCAGAGCAATGTACCTCCCCAACCAGAGGTGACCTAAACCTGTACAGCACAACCCCAGTACAGCACTGTAGGCTACGGACAGCTTTCTGAAGGGAACCTGCCTTTCCTGTCACATCAGCTAAGCCCTCTCCCACCACCACTAAGATGATGTACAGGGATATATGTCCTTCTCTCTGGAGAGATTAAAGACGACACTAATAAGGACCCTATATTCGAAGAACTACATTTGTCCAAGAGGATTCAGTTTAGTCTGAAAACGTGATTTTAACCCATCTGCTAATACTGCAAAACATTACAAACGTGCTATGCACTATCTAAGCCCCCCATAATGAGGATATACATTTTGCTCTAATCAGATATCCCTAGTTTTACGTTTTGAAAAGGCTGTTAGGGACAAATATTAAAAAGTTGCAGAGGGGTTAGTTACTCTGTTTTAATGGGAGTCACTTGAGTAAAGCATGAATTCAGAATCTGAAAGTGGAGCCTAATACTAACTGTTTATGGTTAACCAAAACCGCATGTGTGACCAGAAATTGTTCCAAGATTTCTGAATGACATGAATAGAATGGATATGATTTAGATATGACATACATTTGACATAATCCTATTAATTTTGTGCTGCTCCCGGCTTACACTAATGTAAATGAGTTGGGAGACAGTGGAGCCAAATAACTTTAAGATGGAAGATGCATTTTAAAAAAAATTTAGATAAACCTGCATTAACTTTGCTGCATTCCACCTCGCAAAGCAATGGAACGGCATAGCCTGAAAGCTTTGTTGCCAGATTAAGAGGTGATCTGTGCCTTGCAGGAATATGGGATTTAATGTACCCCTCTACCTGGGGAAAAATGCTGTACCCAGACTGGTCGCAGGACTGTGTCACTTCTTGAAACCACAATGGGTAAGGTCATTCCTATTGCTTCATGGTGTGAGGCAATCCTAGGGTACATATGAAAAAGTGTTCTTTTGTTGTTGTTTTTGTTTTGCTTTGTTTTGTTTTTCATGCTAGGTGGCAGGGGTTGTCATACTTTCTGCTGCTCTACCCTGAGGATGCTCTAAGCTCAGTAAGCTTGGCAGCCTTTTGCGGGTGCAGTAGGGACACTTGGCTGTGGCACGCATACTGGTGCTGCTGAGCAGTGCCTACTCTCCAGTGGCAATCTCTGTCAAACAGCTAGTTGGCAATGCTGCAATGCTGTTTTTTTGTTTTGTCTTGTTTTGTTTTTTGTTTGTTTGTTTGTTTGTTTTTTTCCCCCTCCATTTCTTCTGCCAGTACCTACAGTGACTCACAGGCAAGCTACCTCTGTGTTTCCATTTTGAGGATGTCTCTGTCCCCAGCAAAGCTTGGTTTTGGGGACAGACCTTGCTGTCAGTTCCTTTCAGAAGAGGTGGTGTGTGTGTGTGGCCACAGAAGAGATCTGCACTGTTTCCCTTTCTTCAGCATACCTCATGGCTGTGTGACACATGATTTTCCTTCATAAACATGGGGAAATCCTTACAAAATCTGTGAAGTCGATGGGGTAATTTCCTCTGCTTGTTGGAAATTTCCCCCTGTAAGAGGTGCCCAATTGGAAACCCTACACAGCGAGCTGATACTGGGGCAAAGCCTATCTTGGAGGCACCAGTTCAGGTAGAAGAGCAGAAGGGCCTTGCACAAAGCACACTCTGAGGTGCACAGTTTGCTTAGGATTATGCAGCATGCTCTAAATTAGATGCAAGAAAATAGAGAAGTTAAATTAACACTGACTTGATGGAAGCGCAAATCAAAACAGATGTAGAGCTTAGGGATATGGTTTAGTGGGGACTGTTAGCGTTAGGTCAGAGGTTGGACTCAATGATCTTGAGGTCTCTTCCAACCTAGAAATTCTGTGATTCTGTGAAAACCAAAGAATAATATAAAGAATAATTAAAGAATTAGTGGATGAGATCTCCTGAGATACTCTCCTTAGGGACAGAAGAACCGATCAGAGCTGGCAACTCTTTAAGGACACTTTTCTGAGAACACAAGAACTCTCCATCCCCATGTGTGAGCAGGGAAGGCAGGAAACCGGGATGGCTGTGCAAGGCCCTGCTGGGCAAACTGAGGCACAAGACGGAAATGCACAGGCAGTGGGAGCAGGGCCATGTGGCCTGGGAAGAGTACAGGGATGCTGTCTGGATGTACAGGGATGGAATCAGGAAAGCCAAGGCATGGATGGAACTGAGATTGGCAAGGGATGCAAAGAATAACAAGAAGGAATTCTGTAGGTACATTGACCAGAAAAGAAAGGCCAAGGATAGTGTGTCCCCTCTGATGGATGAGAATGCAGAACTGGTAATGACAGACATGGAGAAGGCTGAGGTACTTGACAACTTCTTTGCCTTAGTCTTCACTGCCAGTCAGGCTTCCCATGTCTCATTTCCCTGAACCTGTAGATGAGGACTGGAGGAGCAAAGTAGGGTTAGGGCAATCCCAGGCATGAGTACAGACTAGATGAAGAACTCATTGAGAAAAGTCCTGAGGAGAAAGGACTTGGGGGTTCCAGTGGATAAAAAGCTTGAAATGAGCCAGCAGTGCATGCTTGCAGCCCAGAAAGCCAATTGCATCCTGGGAGACCTCACTGTGGCCTTTCAGTACTTAATGGAGGCTTACAAGAAAAAGATGGAGAGTGACATTTTACACAGGCAGATAGTGATACGACAAGGGGGAATGGTTTTAAACTAAAAGAGGGAAGATTTAGATTAGATGCTAGGAGGAAATTGTTTACTATGAGGATGATGAGGCAGTAGAACAACTTGCCCAGAGAGTCTGTGGATGTCCCATCCCTGGAGGTGTTCACGACCAGGCTGGGTGGGGCTTTGGGCAACCTGATCTAGTGGGTGGCATCCCTGCCCATGGCAAGAGGGTTGAAACCAGTTGATCTTTAAGTTCCCTTCCAACCCAAACCATTCCATGATGATTCCACGATGAATGTAAAGTTCTGGTGGACACTTCCTTTCCAGGAAATTATAGCATGTTTTCTAAGTGGAACGTTGGAAAAGATTCTTGCAAAGTTTTGAAAAACACTGACATTTCCATTATGTGCAGCAGACCTTTGAAACTCAGCAGGGAGAAAGCCCTAAGGCTAGAGAAATGACTTTTCTTTACCCCCATGAAATTTTATCCAGGTTCAGGTGAGCCGTAAGCTCTTAAGAATCATTTCTTTTCTCTTGCATGCATTCCTCAGGCAAATTTTAGCAGCATGATGAAATAATATCGGAACACCTTAGGGAGAAAAAAAAATGACCTTAGAAATAATAATTCCTTTAGACCTATTCTGAAAGCACTTAATTCAAGTTGAGAAGTTGAGTTGTGTACTGTAGGAGATGCCAGATCTACAGTTGCCTATGAAACTTTAATTCTCTCACATACAAATATACAGGTAGTTTCTTAACAGCAGAGTTCAGCTGAGGTGCTTGTTTTTATGAAATAATATTAAGTATGGGGAAGGATGATTCAGGCTTACTGTAATGGGAATATCTGTTCCTTTTGGTTTCCCTTCTGTTACCTGAATTTATAAACCTTGGACAGGGCTCTTTCTGAAATACCAGTCTGATGAAGATAATTAAATTTTTGATTGAAAAAGCAGAAAAGCTGCACTATAAGGCATCCAAAGCTATTTATGAACTATGGCCTCCCTTACATTTCACTAATCTGTGTTATGGTTTTGACTTCTCACATTCGGCACCCATCAAATGCAGTGTGACAATACAAGTATTTAAAGACCTTACCAAAGGACTTACTTTTCTTATCAAAAAGAAAGTAACTTGAGGTATTAAAAAAAAAATCTAAGTGAATGTCAGAATTAAATATTTGTCATTATAACACTCCTATGAAGATGGAAAATGCTACTTTCCAGAAGGAAAAGGGTAGCACAAAGATCTTACGGCACAGATTCTGAAACTTTTTCCAGTTATTTACAATGCTCAGTGGAAATTTTAAGAGTATTCAAGAACACGTCTAATTTATAAACACTCCAGACGATACTTTTCAGGAGTAGATAAGATGAACTGCACAGTCACCTGATCCTCTAGCTTCTCTGCCTTTTGCTGTTGTAGAAAATTATACATACATTCACTGACTTGAAGGCAGTGGAAGAAAGACAGTAATACACTTTTGAAGGATCTTAACCTCAAGATGCAGAAAGTTCATGTCACAGCAGAGAGTGGAAGTTGGGTCATTTGAGCTATTTTCCCCTGAGAGTAATGGAGACTTGATGGCAGAATTTGACCACAAGTAGAACAGTTTTTATATATAAACTGTTTATATATATATATATATATATATATATATATATATATAAAGCTGTTTTCTGGATTCAATCCTCAAGTCTCTGAGAAAGTGAAAGGCACAGCCAAATTCAGCTCAGCTGTAAAATGGTGTTCAATTTGGATTGGTGTATAATGTTTTTTGTTTTTTTTTCCTAAAACTTTTGCTCAGTTGATGTTTAAAATAATTTTATTTTTTTTTCCTAGGGACAAATGAACAATCCTAATACTTCTAGCTGCAGTTCTATCTATACATTATTGATGTTTCATATCTTTATAAAAACCCATTTTAATGTGTTTTTTCACCAAATTTCTTGGGCTTATACTTGTATATATATTTTTGGTAAGATCTGCAGATGTCTTTCAGGAAACAGTGGTGTGTAACAGCAGTAAATAACATTAGAAAAAAACAACATGAAGATATGTTCTGCCATAAAGAGAGGTGAGGTTATCACATAATGTAAGTACAAGCTGAAGTGAACAGTAGTTTCAGTAATTTCCATCTCTTTATGTCTCTTATGTCTATGTAATCTCTTAAGAAGTTGTGTAAGCCATATGGTTTGCCAGCTTCCTCAGCCACCAGGCATTATGAAAACCAGTGCTTCATACACATCCTTAAGCACACAATGTTGTTTTTGGAGGTAACTGCTCTCAAAAGTGGTCTCACCTTATGGGGTGTACTAAGGAAATCAAGAAGTAAGTATCTTTTGGCAGCCCTGAGTTTTGATTTCAGTCCTTGGGTTGGCTGAAGATTGGTTTAAATCCCTGAAGAATTTAAAGCAACCATGGCCAGAAGGCACCTGGAAGGTTGGCACAGAGCCCTTTATTGTGGCCATATTCCTCTGGGAACATGGCCTGCTGAGCCCAAACCCTGCTTGCATTTCTCTGTTGTGCTAGTCACCATATAACCTGACTTTCTAACTGGCTTGCGTGGCCCTACTGGGGGCCTGACTTTTTAAGTTCTTAAAGTACTGGGGAAAGGTCATACAGGACGAAGATTACAAAATGCTAAAACTGTCAGCTGTCAGCAGAAACAATACTGAATATACATGTATTATTGAAAAATTGGAATCCCCCCATTTATTTTTTTGCTATGATATTGCTTATAAAGTCAGCTGGTATGTATGGCCTTCGATTAAATTGCTAGTTCTGGAGAAATACTTCTTCAGTTCAATACTTTAGTACTGCAATGTAACCAGGCAAGGAAAATATGTGCTTTACAAAGTTTTCAAAGATGTCCATTATGAATAATGTACTATAATATGTACAGGGCCTTGTTCTTGTGTTCAAATTTTTTATGTGTGGGTTGAAAGTGTCTAGAGAGGCATGCTGGCTTCTGTGTTCTGCACTTGGACCTATAAGACATCCCACTATATAAGCTATCAAGGTAAAATACATCTCAAAAGAGTACTTTGCTATGAATTTTGAAGATAGCCGTTTGGAGAATATTTGCTGTCAGAAGCAGGTAGTGACTCGAATGGCTGTCTCTCCCTGTATCTCCAAGCCCTTGGAGTAAGCAGTGTAAATACAGCTACATTGATTATGAATTAGTGAAGCGATCGAGGACGTGCACTTGGTGTTACAGCCTGCTCTTTGTAGCACTGAGACAGACCATGGGAGTTTTTCAAAAGCTGCCTAGACATGGCCCTTGGCAACTAGCTCTGGGTGGTGCTGCTTGAGCAGAGGGTTTGGGCAGGATCAGGATGACCTCCAGACCTTCCAGCCTCCAGAGGACCCATCCAACCTCAAACATTCTGTGACTCAGAGCTCCTGCATGCTTACTTGAAATCAGGGTGTTGAGAGATCACAATTTGTGAGGTTTAGGTTGTTGAGGTGACGTTTAGGTTGCTGAGGTGAGGTTTAGAGTAAATACTTCAGCAATACTACCCATTGATTTTGATTTAACATGTTATTCAATCTCTTCTTGTGGTACCAACCAACATCAGTGAGCTTCCTGCAAAGACTCTGCAAATTCTCCAACTCCTTTGGAAACTGAAATCTGGATTATGAACAAGATATTTGCAGTTTGATCTTGAAATAAGAATTGGCAGAACATAGAAGACATTTTCTTTCAGAAAACTTCATATTCTTTACAGCACGAAACTTTGTGTATTCGTGCATTGAAATTAAATTTCATTTTGAGAATAGGAAAATTAAGGTCTTTAATTCATTTTAGAGGGATTCAAAAGGACATCTTTTTTTTTTTTTTTTCCAAAATCATATACAAAACACAAAACTAGAAACCAGAGCATTTTTTTTTCTCAAATTGAGACATTTCAACTGAAGTGGAACAAATATTTACTGAAAATTTTGCATATTAGAGCACTTCATTTTTTTTTCTTTGATTTTTTTTCATATCTGAAGAAAAACAAATTTACAAATATGAGCTTTCTACAAATAAAGGAAATGTCTGAATTTCAATCTACTGTACTAAAATCCCCATGGCATCTGAGATAAATCATTGTTTAGAAAAGCCAAACCTCTTTCAGACATACGTTCTGGATTTACAGCTTTCACTTTATTAATCTATTCCTCTATCATTTACTACATCATATAATTCAGATATCCTGTTGTTATTTAACTATCACAGATAAATGTTTCTACATAATTTCCAAATCTGTTTTTTCTTTTTCTTTAAACATCAACAATTTTCTGAAGTAGCAGTTCAGACTTCCCTATACCCTCAATTCAGTTTTGCCAAACACAACACAAAAAAGATAGCCTTTGTTAAAAAGTTTAACGTTCTTAATTAGTTGAATTGTCAGACTAATTAGAATACCAATTAGAATTGGCAGGGCTATCGTTAATTTAGAAGTGCTGTGGTCTAGTGTTAATCGCTATTAAACCTTATAGTTTGTGAAAGAGAGAGAGCAAGCAGATGAATACATGCACATGCAAACTCCCTCCCCTCCCATTTTAAATGTTAAGGGTCCATAATCATAACGATCTGTGCTGTCAATGTGTACTTAGGGACTGTTGAATCCATGGAGACGTTGATGCAAAGTTAACAACTGTTTACGCACAATAATAGCATTTCCGAGTAAAAACTGAACTTTTTGTGTACTGCTACTAAAATGGCAAAATCCCATCAGCATCTAGAAAAGATGCTCCGAGCACTGAGGACTCTTTATCAGGTATGTGCAAGAGAAAATCAATTTGAGTTGCATTTACTTTTGGTACCATTAAAGTTGCTTTGTATTTCTTACAGCACATAGCAAATAACGATCTTGCAGCACTGTACAAACTGAAATTAAGCTTCGATGCCTGCTGGTTCAATAAGTTTATATCAGTGTTTCATAGCCGGAACTATCACTCAAATTCCCACAGTGAGTCAGCCACACAGTGAGAAATACACTGAGGGTTCAGCAACTTTCAGTCTCTAGATCTAACCCACATGCACATGTGCCCTTCCCATCGACCTAATTCTAACTTTTAGGTAAAGAGAAGAGCATGTGGCAAAACAATTTTGTTCTTAAATCTCAAAGAAAAATAAAGAAACTTCTGTTCAAACTACATACTTAAAACATCTGTTCCTAACTGAAATCACAAGGGACAGTTTCCTGAAGGTGGATGCTGTAAATATTACTGTGAAATCCATGTGCTGCATCCACACCCCCTCCCTGAGCCCAATTTACGTCTACAAGTGATTATAAAAAAAAGTGCTCAGGTGGCCAGAGAAGTATGCGATGTGATAGCCTGATGGGTCCAAGTCCCAAGTACAAACATAACATTTCCAAGGTACAAATATATATTCCGCTTTGATGCTTTCTCTAGCTGGACTGCGTTGCCTCCTGGTCTCTCTTGGTGATAGATTGAGGCAAGAGTGATGGTGCTGATTACTATTTATCTGGGGCAATGGTGGCACAAGCTAGAAGAGGATAGATCAAGGACAAAATAGAAAAAAGCAAGGTCACAGATGACACTGTCATCTGTGGAGCACGTGGATATCCTATCGGTAACGTGGCATAGCATAAATGTTTTTCTGTTTCTCTCTAGACTGATCTAGCTTAAGCATTTTTCTGTTTGTAGCAAAGTTTGTCCATGGCCTGATATAATGCAGCCGGATCCAATCATGCTGCCTCTTCTATTGCAGAAATACCTATAACTCAGTTTCAAAGAATTCAGATGTTTAAATCATAACTTGTAAGTTTATGGTCAAGAAATCTTTGCCTTGTTCAAATGGCATCTCATGCACTAAGGCTTTATTTAACCTCTGTTTATGTAAAGCTACAGTAGAATATGATGTTTGTGTCTTGACTCTCGCAGAAAATGTTGTGAATTTGCATGCTTTCTATAGGAAATGGGATTTAAGAGTCAGCTACAAATTTAAATTACATAGTTTTTATCATGTTACTACTCAGAGCAAATTTTGTTTCTTTTTAATATTTTTTTTTCTGTAAAAATCTGGAAAAAAATATGGTATGTTAACAGAAATGCAGTGATGGAAAAAATGATTTACTACAAGCCAGCATTTTAATTTTTTTTTTTCCCTAAGTGGGTTGGGAACTGCATGCAAAGTCCTTTTCTCTCTGCTCTTTACATTGCAAGGTAATTTACATGAGAAATTAAAAGGGGAACTAAAAATTAGTAATTGGTTTCCAAAAAGAAACAGCTTTTCTCCCTAAGCAAAGCATTTCAAACATTTAAGACCCCTCCCCCTCAAACCCTAGCTGACTTTTTTTTTTTCCTTTAGGGATTTTTGTTGACTACGTGTCTTTCATTCTTTTTATTTAAGTACTACTACACTAATTTCAAGGCTTTGGTTTGGAGCTGCCTAAATACTATAAGCAATGACACAAAGCCAACTTGAGGCCCCTATGCATTTAAAATCCATCCAAAAGTCTACTGCAAATTCATTAGATCCCATTTTCAATTAGACTTTTTACAAGGAAAATAGATTACTGTCATCTTAGGCCGTTGCAACCTATGTTCTCAGCCATATATTTCATGCCATAGCTTCAGGTCTTTGGCATTTAGTCTTGCAGAGCTCAAAACATTATTATTTCAGTTTTGTCCAGGCAGACACACAAACATGAGGTTGATAGCATGTTAGAGGCTTTGCACTGAGCTCAGCTCCAGGTGGGATTCACTCTGCACCGTGTCAGATGGGTAATGAATAACAACCCTGCATTACATGTGAAGTTGCGTGAGGACTCACATACCCTCAGCTTCCTCTTCAGCAGCTGCCTGAGTGAAAGCCACAGGTCTAAGATTGTATTTAGAGAATGGAAAGAGAAGGTACCATGTTTTTCTGGGTGTCTAAACTAGGTGCACTGAATTACTCCCCACTACTTCTGTGTGTGTTAGATAACTTGCTTAGGATGGACAATTTTTTGATAGCTATTGAATTGAATTGAATTCCATGGTAAGTTTTTGTAGGCTCAGGACCAAAGCTGGTTAGAAATATTTTGCCAGATGCTAAAACAGTTCTCACAAAACAGATTTTCCTTGGACACTTTTCAGTTTTAGTAGAACTTGTTGACTAACTACTCAGAAAGTCCAAACCAGTCCCTTGTGGGGTAACTAAGTCTCAACAGGAGTCATCTTTTTGTTGGATGTTCCCAAACTGTATTTCTCTAGTCAGTTGAATGTCTGTGTGTCCTGTCCTAGGAAGATACATTGGTGTCCAGGAGTGGTGTGGACCCCAGTTCTTTTTTATGTATTTTGTTCTGTGGCTATAATATATTTTCCAGGGTGCATTGTAGTGCTGTCTCTGAATGACCATCCCTTGGTATCAAGATTAACAGCCTAGACAGGGAGACTGGCTTGCAGTGGAGAACTTGTTCAACTTGCTCCTGAGCAAAACTCCCACGATGTGAACTGTCGTCAGAGAAACAGGCATTTCTCTGTTTTAAGTGTCTGGCAATGAGCTGTTGTTTCCCACTTTGTATGTCAAAGCTGAAAAGGTTCAGTTTCTGAAATTTAAATGTCTTTTTTTTTTTTTTCTGTTGAAAATACTGTAGGGGAGTACATCAAACAAATATTGCAACATTTCATCATGGCTGGGATTGAAAACAAACACTGAAATTTTGGGATAACTCACTGGGAGAATATTTTGGCTTTGGTTTAGTTTTAACTAGCTCAAGGTGCCTTGCAGCCACAACTGCATTTTAGCCTCTCATATATCAGGATTGGCATCTCTGCCTACTGAAGTGTGCCCAAATGAAGGTGAGCTTCTAAATGTAATCAGGGAGAGCAAGCCAGACTTTTTTGTCTCAGGTGGACATGCTGATTCAGTTGCACTTTTGTGACCTGCACTGGTGGAAGCCCCTGGCCCTGATGCACTGGCCTGCTTCACATCTTAGTGTGGTCCTGCTATTTTGGGGCATTACAAAAATCTCCCCCTGTCCAGTCTCAGTATGTTTCCCCATGAAACTGTCCTTTCTGAGCTACAGCAGCTATGCTGCAGCAATGATGGAACAGAGAGGGAGGAATTGTTCTGCTCTTTCAAAACAGATGAACAGCAGTCCCAGCTTGCTTCTCTGGGCACCTCACCACTTGGGTGAGAAGGCATCTTTGTGCTCAGAGTGCCTGGAGGCAAAGAACTGTGGTTGTGGAGCTTTAGTATAGACAAATGATTTTCCCATTTTACTGCTATTTCCCCAATCGTTATTTTTATTTTTTGCTTAGGTGGTTTGCAGTTACCATGCTTATTCATTCTATTGTTTGCCTTTAGGGCTTCTCTGTGCCTTTTCTCCACCATTAGTCTGTTTGCTTTTTTTTCCCCCAGTGATTTTATATGTAATCTTCATTTTAATCTAGCCTGTTAGTTGTCCTCTTGTCCATTGTAGATGCAATTGTTTCTAAAGAGATTAACAATATTAATTAATTTCAGTTTGTTACAACAGACCTTGTGTATTATGCCATCACTTTCACTCAAGTGGTCAAGTTTTCATTATCTTTTTTTTTTTTTTTTCCCTTTTTTATTCTAGCCATATAAAGAATTAGGAAGGAGATTAAATCCAATGCCAAAAGCCATCCAAGCCCGTGAGAGGAAGGACCACATAGGGATATAGTCCACAGCTGAGAGAACAGGAATTTTCCTATTTGTTTACACCTAAGATCTGTTTTACCTCATATTTGTGTTTTGGCAATAGCCATTGCCAAAGAGAGACCCCGAAGAAAAAGACATTACCCTAGTTAAGTCTCAGCCCGTTCCCTAACAGTTGCTGAATTCTGTGAGCCCTGAAGCATGACCCAAAAATGTTATTGTAATTAATTATGGTAACTCTGATATGCATATCAATTCTTTTTTGCAAACATACATTTATGAATGCCTCTTCCTGTGGCAGAGAGCACACCAGCCTAAGTACATACAGAGTGTAGCCCATCAAGGGTGCTTTATTTTTTTTCTTTTTATTTATTTTTTTCCTTTTAAAATCCCTTGCTGTGTATGAGAAAATCAGTTGCATCTCAGATCTAGTAAAACAGTGGGGTTTTAGCTATCTTTTTGCCTTCTTTTTTATCACAGAGCCTTTTTTTCCCCCTTCCTTTAGAATGAACAAGACCTTGTTCCGAATCCATCACAATCCTTGATGAGTTTCTGGCAATGGTTCCTACACTGCCATAAGGTTTCCTACTTCTGCACCCTTCCTCCAGATATCACTGAGTCAGTGCACAACCAAAGACAAGGCTGCAAATTAGCTCAGTGTGGTAGGCACTCTGCTGCACCAGAGCTGCCAGTCCCTCTCTCAGAAAGAGATGGGGGTACTTTAACACTTTAAAATAAAATAAAATAAAATAAAATAAAATAAAATAAAATAAAATAAAATAAAATAAAATAAAATAAAATAAAATAAAATAAAATAAAATAAAATAATGCTGGAAAGTGGTGCCCTGGTGCTGTGCATTTGGAAAGCATTCATCTGAAGGCAGCAGGATGACTCTAGGAAGTGCCATCCTCCTCCAAAGCAGGGCAAAGGAAGAGGTCATGGCTGTAGTCCTTGGTTCTTGCTTCACTCCCATTCAATTCTTTTTTAAATATGGTACTAATAAATAGTGAATAATATATAGCAAAATGCTAACAGAAGTCAATAGCAAGTATACTGATTTACTTGCCAACAAAAAACAAAAGTGAAAATGTTAACATGTGAGTGCTGCTCCCTGTATGAAGAAGTGCCATGTTCCAAGCATAAGTGCAAACTAAAACCCCATTTGTGTGAATGCTTAATTATAAGGGTGAAAACACTGTCAATCTTAACACTCATCTGGGTTTCATCTTGGATGCCAAATGGGTCTTGCTGTCCTATATGTTAAGAAAAGTCTTAATTTCACAGCCCTGACAGGAGAATAAATATCAGCCAGAATAACTGAAAGGGAATCAACATAGACTATCATGATGGAATTTTTATTAGCACCACTTCTTTTTTTTTTTCCTTTTTTTTTCTGACTATATGTAAGTATACAGAATCAAGAAAATAACTTCAGCAATAAGTATTGACAAAAGTTTTTCAGCTATTTTATGAGCATGATCAAAAAAAAAAAATAATAATAATTTTGTTCACAGTGCCTGCAGTGAGGAAGCCTAATGCAATTTGCAAAAGACGCATGTGCTGTTGAAGCTTTCTAATTGAAGCTAACCCATCAAAGAATCCAGAGACTTTGTCAAATGTCTTAAGTTATATCTTATGTTCTGATGCAATTATTATTTGAATGTAATTCTTTAAAGAACACTATAAACAGTCAGAACAAAGTCCCATTGCCATCTCATACCTATGCATTATTAAAGAGTTACCTGTGGAGTTTTGTCAAAATCTTTATATATTAATCTCTGAAAGCTTGCAGGGTTGTGAAGAAAAAAAAAAAAAAAAAAAAAAAAGAAAGGAAGAAAAAGAAAGAAAGAAAGAAAAGAGGAAAAGAAAATAACAAAACCTGTTGTTTTCTAATATCAGGCAAAACTGACGGCAGGTGGGGAGGACTGTACTGTGTAACAAACAGTTTGGATCCCATGTGAATCGAGAATCCTGTAAACATAGAAAAAGCACAAAGGCAGTTTGTTTTTAAATAAATATTTTAATTTGCATGATGTTAAATGGGAAAGCCATTAGTGCACATCAGTATTGTAACCAAAGGTGGCAAATATTATCTTTGGCTGTTCCAAAAATTGTCAGTTGAATTTGATTTCATTTCTTTGCTTTCCTCTATTTCCCAGAACCTAATGCACAGGATTTCAGATTACCAATTCAACAACATTTTATTCCAGTGTTTGGATAAGAAGGATAAATAAATAAGAAAGAAACAATCCTATGGTTCCAAATTATGAGGAAAAATATACAGCTCAAGTTCTGTTTAAACCTAGCATGATGAAGGCTCTTGGAATTTAATTACCTGTAAACCACATTTATTGTTTCAATTTAAATCCAATAATTTAAAGCATAAAGCAAAACATTTGCTAATGCTTTTTCTTTCTTATTTTTATATCAGGAAAAATTTTACATGTCAGATGCCTGAATCTCGGAGATACAAGGAGAGCAGAGCTGTTGACTTTTATACCATCTTTATCTGTTTTTCAGACTGTTTCTGTGAGACGGATTATCACACTTGATCACATCCAAACTCTCAAGAAAATGCTCTGTAAACCTTTCACATCTATTGAAATGATGGCTTTTAACAGTGAAAAATAAACAAGTGGAGGATGATGAAACCTTCTGCGGGCTGTGGGAGATACTGCATTTCTGGTTAGCCTTAGCTTGCGTGAGATAAGAAGACGCACATTGCTTAATGCCTTTCTAAATCTCTTAGGAGAGAAGTTGGCTCTTGGGATGCTTGGGACCTGTACACTGTAGCTTTGCTGTGGATTGTGTAGCTCCATTTGATTATCTCCATCATTGGGAGGGCAGTGTTGTGAGCATCCCTTTGCCCAAGCTGTGCTGGGGTGGTGCAGGGATCTAGGGATCAGCATCACTGTCTGGGGACTCAAAAGTCCCCTGTTGAAATGGATCATAGCCAAAGTAACGATCAAGGCCAGAAAAAGGCTCTGCAAAGAGTCTTTTCTTTAGCCACTTTTCCTTTTTCCAGACAACCCATTCAAATGTGATCTAGTGAGGCTGGAGGAATGAACCGCATATACCTATGATGGTTTTAGCAGATCCGGCTGCCTGAGAGCTAGCAATCCATTCAGGTAGAGCAAACTGAGCACTTTCCTCCAGATTATCTTTCATGTATGTATAAACAGCATTTGCTGCAAAATGTGTGAACTACAGAGCTCAGAGTCACAGCCTGCAGCACAGCAAACTGGCTTTTCCTGGAGCTCGTAATGTGATAATTAAATTGCTAACAGGCACCTTAGTGATGGCATTTGCTGAAGATGTGAAAGCTTCTCACAATCATACCTTTCTGTAGGGGACTCATCAGTAGAAACAAAGCTATCAGAATAGATTTTTTATATATATATTTTCTTCAATGAGTACATTAAATTTTTATGTGGAGTGAAATGGGACAGGACGTGTTTCCCTTCCACTGCACAATGATTTATTACCCCAAAAAGACCGCAGAACTAATTAGCAGAGTAATTAATTAATATAAATTTGCATATTTGCATTTGCAATTAGTGCAGCCGACTGATTAGTCTGAAAATGGGAAGTTTGACTCATTAGATGTTAGTGTCTGCTGGACCGGAAAGCGGCTGCCAGATGAGGCAAAAAAGCATAGAATAAGCATAAGCGTGTGTGTGCGCGCACAAGCTCATCATGTCTTTTGTTAGAAGAATGGAGTGTAAATATGTGGTCTAAGATACTAAGACTGCTATTTAAAAATATATATATACTTTTTTTTTTTTTTTTTTTTTTCTTTTTAGCTATTTTTCCCATTATTTTCCCCTTCCTGCAATGAACCACTGCAACCATGGAGCCCAGCAAGGCTTCTGAACAGTGCAGTCTTTAAGGGAAGATAGAAGATAGCTGCAGATATCCTGATTTAGGTGCCGAAAGGGAGCCGTAAGGAGCCTCCTTGCCATGTGATAGATGGGACAGGGGTGTTTCCCCTCATCCTAGTTACATTGACTAACCAATTGCTAACGCTGAGAAGTCAAACTCGGCAGAGCCCATAGAAGCCCAGGAGAAATTATTAGCTTTCTAGGTTGTGCTGCACTGTTATTTTTTTCCTCTTTGGACATTCTAGTGGGTGTGCCTCATTGTAAACATCTAAACATCCTTCTGCTCTGCATACCTGAACTCTGTGCGCTGCACATACAAGGGTACAGTAATTTCCTGCAGTTTTCATGAGGTTTGAAAGAATATTGGGGAGAGGTGTGCCTGCCAATTGGGTCATAGGTTCAGATGCCATAATATCTGTAGGATGAATACTAATGCTCCTCTCCAAGTGGCAGAGCAGAACAGAGATGGTTTTCGTGTGGGATCAGTAGAAGATGTCCTGGTACCTACTGCGACATTTTGCACTGCTCTCTCTGCTATGGTTGGAGGAAACCACCCATTCTACCTTAGCAAGACTAATTGTGTCCTCCTCAAGACTAGTGTGACTGGGGATAGGGTATTAGCGGGGCTGGCCCCAAAACAGCCCTCTGAAAGCTCTTTGGGTCTTTTTCCAAAAGCTTTGACAAGAGCTCAACAGTTGATGGGATTCTGACACTTGTGTTGGTGTTGCAGAAGAATCCATCACTGGTTCAGTGTGTTTACATCACACTGTAATCCAAGACCTGTAGCAGTTTCCCCTAGCTCTTTTGCTTTATCACGGTATGAATGTGGGCAAGTCACTTTGCTCCTCCTCATTTTATTTTTATTTTTTTGGTACTAAGCTTAAAAGTTTAACTACAGCAGTTAGAGCTACAGAGTAGGTGCAGTTATACTTGCAATAAAGGGTATTTCTACTCTGTTCAAGGAATGAGTTTAAGCTAACATTTACTTTGCAGGTAAAAATTCTGTCCCCTGTGGGAGTCTGCTGGTATACCTTCATTAGACTGTAAAATCTAAATGTAATCTGGGCCTAAGTCAACAGGAATATCTTATAAACTTGGATCCATTAATTTCTGTGAGATTTGCAGGTGTTGATTAGTTCTCAAGATGCCCTTGGCGTATTACATATATGCAAGATAACCCAAAATGTAATCATCCCTATGAAATAAGACAACCCCTATATTTCCTTTAAACTTCTATGGCAAGGTATAAAAAGCAATATATTATTTTTTTTATGTCAGTCAGGACATTCTAATTCTACATTTAAAACATAAATTAGGAATAAGTTACATTAACATTTGAAAATTATTACAACATGAACAAATTTGATTTCTTAAATATTGCTTTAATAATTAAGTCTATTATTGGCAAGAAATAATTTGTAAATAACTATCTTATGAAGAAAGAATTAATATGGATAAGTGATGTTACTTAAAATATTTTTTTTAATCACTGCAGGTGAAGATATAGATTTTGTCATCATTCTTTTGATAAGAATAGTTTTTACAAACCTTGTCATAGTCAATTGCATTATAAGCAAATGAGAGAAAACATTTTAAAATAAAATTTGTCCTTAGTGAATATCATCCTTAGGTAAAAATTGAAGAGTAATCTGTAGGACCAAGTAACCAAACTTGCTTTTGAGCAAATCCATGCTTGATATGTAACCAGAATTCCAAATACATTCTGGACCTACAGAGGTAAATTTGTTCCCACTGCTGTTTTCAGCACGCTACTCCCATTTAACCCTCTATCCACATCCTTAGGAAACTTGACTTTAAAAATCTAGCCTTGTAGGCAGGTGAGAGTTATTTGGGGCACGGATGGACATATCTATATGAGGTGACTGTGGCCTGGGAGTCATGATACTGTGTTATTTAGGTGTTGATCCTGATGTAGGACACGTAGCCTGTGAACAAGGTGTATTACTGGTTCTCTGCACTCCAGGCACACAACAGTCCTCCTTGCAGGTTAGGGTTGCTTGGTACCCATCAGCCCAAAGTGCAGACAGATGCATAGATCTACATGTCTGTAAGCTCCCAAGTCACCAAGCTGCTTTTTGTTTTAATCTACAGACAGCTGTGAATTTGATTTTGGAGCTAGACTGAAATAACTGTCTTCCTGTATTTACAGCTCTGTGTTCTGACATTGTCTCAGATTCTGGCCATCAAAACTGTGCTAAAAGGAAATAATACTCTGCCCATTTAGGGACATCCTTTCCCTTCTGAAATTCTCAGACTCAACAACTGAGAAGCTGTTCACCTTTTCCTTAAACTCCCCCGTGCAAAATAGCAAAACATTCTGTTTTCATGAGACCCAAATGCTTCATTTCAGCTTTATTGAAGAGTTGCATTTTGATAAGGCTGTTTGATTCCAACCACAAAGTAAACCCTTTTGCAGAAGCATGACACATAAGCAAACAGAAAAGTACAGGGTGTACGGTGCCTGCAGTTGGAGAGCACCCCCAAAGAGAATAGAGCGGCAGCAGTGACACAGCACTCTTCTTGGCTACTGTACAGCACAAAGAAAAGGATCACAATGCAGCTATCTTCCTAGGTCTAATTAGCAGCATGGGGCCAAAGGAAAAACCTGTGACATTCAAAACTGATACTGAGGGAAAAGTAATCTGTATCTGTGAGATAGAAGAAGGGCAAAAGCCAGCTTCCATTTGGACTCTGACATTGCCTGCGTCAGTAAGACTAGCAAAATATGGAGACCTTCCACCCCAAGTGTTGGAGAATTTCAGACTGAATATAGGCACAAAGTGAAAGGTCATAAGCACAGTTTCAGTCTGGCTGACACAACAGTAAATCAGTCCCGATAAAGAAAGTGGTTTCACTTGATAAAAACTTGGTGGCTGCGCAATCCATTTCACAGCAGAGGCAAATAAAAAGGGATTTTTCTAACAACTAAGATTTTCATTTATTTATTTATTTATTTATTTATTTATTGCCTGCAGACATAGGCTTTATCCTGGAGAGAGCAAAAATAAATCACTTCCCAAGGCTGTGGTATCAACAGTTCAGATATTTCAGCATCTGCTTTAATAAGCAAGGCACAAAGAGGTAAACGAATTTCAGTGTCTGACAATCTGACTAAAGATTTTGATTTAAAGGTGGTCAAACGTCTAAAATGAGTACAACAGGATAGAAAATGACAGCCTATGCTGTCCTTTGCTATAGGATATTATTTATCAGGACTTTGCAGCGTATTCTGAATGCAATGAGGCAGGTGAGGTTGGAAGGGGAGACAAGCAGCCACAACATTTGGTAGGAAACACCTGCTGGCCTGTTATCGGCACATGAGATTTCCTGGAAAAAGGGTGCATGAAGCATGAACGTTGACAGGAGGTGAAAACATACATGACAACTTAGAGGTATGCAACCGAGACGAGGGAATACCACCACTCAGCCAAAATTCAGGAATCATAAACTAAACCTGGATCACAACAGAATGTAAATCACTGCTTAGCAAATTAAGGACTTTACTCAAGAGGCATCATGAAAAAAGTGAGTGCTGTAAAACAACCTCCCCCAGCAAGCTGGAAACAATGTGTTGGGTGACTACTTACCTATTAATATTGGCTACTGAGATCAGCAGAAGTCACAGGGCCTCCATAACAGCTGGGAAGGGGCAGAAATCTGGAACTCGAAGGACACTGCTGCCTTAGGAAAGAAATAAAATGCTTTATGAAAACACGGAAAGTCCCACCACAAGGAAGTGCTTTGCAAGCAACAGTTGAAACAGCACTACTGCAAGAAGCTCCACAGTGCAAGGACTGAGAGATCAGAGATTTCAAAACAGCAAAATGATGTTCAGATGGAAAAAATATACTATTGATGTATTTCCTGGATATCGGGAGCTTAATCAGCACATAGATACTGTACAGTTACCAATGAAACTGATCACAAACTCCCCATTGACACTGACAAATCTCTAGCATCTTACTGACCAGGAAGACTTCAGTGCAGCATTTTAAGCTGTGAAGGTATACCTTGAGAGCACAATGCAAGACCAGAAGAAAAATACCTTAAGGACCAGTTTCTTGACTGCAGTTGTGTTGAACAGCATGTTGCAAAAGGGGAGGAAGAAGTAAAGGAGCAGACGTGCCGCAGCAGCACTTACCAGGCAAGAAACAGAAAGTGATGACATAATCTTTTGAATGAAGGGATTGTGTCAA
This sequence comes from Netta rufina, assembly GCF_964035555.1. NCBI lineage: Eukaryota > Metazoa > Chordata > Aves > Anseriformes > Anatidae > Netta > Netta rufina. The sequence continues at coordinate 60,806,638 of NC_140124.1, forward strand.
GAGGGTCTGTATAAGAATAACTCCAGGAAAAAAAAATAATAATAATAAAAAAAATGAAGTGAATTAAGGAAAGTGCAGCAAGTTGCTTTGCAAAGAAGCAAATAAGCTGTGGCCAGAGCCAGAAAAATATTCCCTTCATATAGCACTATCCAAAATACGTGTTGGAAATGGAAACATGTTCTCCCACTTCAGCATCACTGTGCTGATCATTCCATGTTAAAGCAGAAAGTAATGGGTTTGCTCCACCTGGCAGGGCTATTGTTGCAAGGAACCTTTGTGTGTGCATGTTGGACCTAAAAAGGGAGGCAGCAGCTGATCTTGCCTGACATGGAGGAAACAACTACCCAAACGTGGGTGAAAACAACAGACTCTTTTGAGGTCACTTATGAAAAGCAAGGCAGGTAGACACAGCATTACCACCAAAGTAACTGCAGAAAGCAAAGAGGAAATTTTGCCCGTAAAATTGTGAAGATTTCAGAGGGCAACTTCAACATACCTTATGAAGTTTTCCCCTGACAGGTGTCTGTGAGCAGGACTCCATATGCGAAGGTGTTGCCCATTACACGGCCCAGTGCTGGAAAGATTAGCAAATTAATACAACTTCCTGCCTGAAGGAAGAAATGAGGAAATCCTCCTATGACTAGAGACTGTAAGGTGGAAAAATCTCCTTTCTAACAGAGGAAACCCCTATTGGACAGTATTAGGCTGATGTGGTAGTCACCCAGGTGAAATGCAAAACATTCAGTTAGAAAATATAGTTATTGAGGTGAAGCCTCAGGCTCCAGGGAATTGTTAATATTAGTGTGACTGCTTCAATCATGAAAACTCAGGCTGCTATGCAGAAACTGTGAATGAAATTGCTAGCAGCAAGCACAAAAAGCCCACTAAGAAGAGGGAAGAGAGCATATATTTTTAATTCCCATAAGCATTCTTGGTAGATGACACTACCAGTACGTATTCAGCAACCCAGCTCTCTGTAATTGCAGAACTATATCCTCATTGTCCAACATTTCTGGAGACACCTGTTTCCCACTGCTGACAGTGGCGAGACCTAGGGAGTTCAGCTCTGTGGTGGGTGCTCTGTAGGAAGCTGCCTCACCTTTTATAATAATTATTTTTACTGTGTCTTTGCGTTCAGAAGGCAATACTTGCTCTGGACAAAGGAGGAGTTTCCAGCTCAAACTGAACTGAAGTAATGATGTCACCAAGCTTCACTGATTTCTTGAAGACCTCATGTCTGTGCTCAGTGACGATGAGACAGCTGACATTACTTTAACAGGGGCACCAGCCCCTGTGTGTGGGTACTTCTCTGGTCTGCAGAGAGCAAGGAGTTTGCTTGTGAAAAGCCTTATTAAACCAGCCATTCTCATTTTCTTCTGTCTTGTGTGAAATCTTTGTGGCTGGGAATAGCTTGAACCCAGCCAATGCCAGTGAGGCAAAAGGGAAAAACCTGAAATGAGTTTAAATGGTAGCCGCTTTGCAGAAAATCTCATTACCTTGAAAAGGAGAGAGAGCACTCTGCATGCCCTGGCAGCTTACTTGGCCTGAGCACATGTAAAGAGATTCATCAAAATATCTTACTTACGCAAGCAGGTGTCTTCCTCACCCCAGGGAGAAGCCTTCCAGCAGCCAGTGTTGCAGAGGAGTCAGAGGAAAGAAAGTTAAAGATTGAGACTACAGGGTGAAGCCCTTGACCAGAGGAAAGGCTGCAGAGACTTCCTCAGCAACAACAGCCTTAACCAGGGGACTTCCAGCGAAGGGGAAACCCCAAGACATTTCTTTTTAACCACAACACCAAACACCATAATAGTTCATGAGAGAAGGAAGGTGCTTGAATGCAGACAGGCTCACAGAGAAGAGTGCAAGTAGCCAAGGCTCATGCGTTTGGTGCAGGTCTTACACAACCAACTTCCACCTCTCATTCTCTCATAAATTAGCTCTCATTCTCATGCATATGCAGTACAGTATTGTGGTTTTCCTCCTGATCTGTCACCTACCAACGAGATGTGGCTGGTGGGTGAAGGAGAGAGCATGGCAAAAGAGGGATACAGGGGTGTCATTTCAAAGAGCACAGGCTGGAAGCACACTTTCTCTCTGGGTCACTCCAGCATGTGTCTTAATGCACCTGCTGCGGCTGAGCATGCCAGAGCAGCACCTCCATCCAGGGGTGGTATGTGCAGGGGATAAGAAATATTGCCGGAAATACCGGTAGTGCAATAAAGAGGCTTACTAACACAAGGTTTCCAACTTCATCCAAGTCATACCATAAGCTTGGCAAAAAGGGTTCTGGAGAACCAGCTGGTGGTGGCTTGGCACCCTGTGGGAGCTGAGTTCCTGGTTAGTGGAGGAGCTGGCCAAATGATGAAGTAATTATGGTTACCATTGGCTTTAAAGTTCATCTCTTGTGGTTACTTCAGGGTAGATGTTTAGGTCTGAATGAGACTGAGGCTAACTGTCTTCTCCTTTTTGATGATGACTGTGGGTTGGGAATGCTTTGTTGTAGTTTAGATGAGAGGCTGTATTGAACATGAATCTCCACATGGCATTTTTTGATAGTTAAGCATTTGACTTTCATCCTCCAGAACGTGATAGTGTGGCACGTCTCATGAGAGCCAAGAGATGTGAGACTAAATATGGATGAACGTGTATTATTCTTCCTGCTTGGTGAATGTGTATTATCCTTCCTGCTTGGTACATCTTGTTGCTTATATTACATGAGAGAAGCAGCAGTTCTAGAGAGGGCAGCATTACAAATGATGTGGTAGGTCTTTGTAGAAATATGGCAGAAAGCACAAATTTGAAAGACAAACAGTACAATGTTTTCCTCATGCCTCCTTCTTCTAGGAGGGAAGATAAGAGGTGGTGAGGAACCATTATATCCCACCGGTAAAATAAATTAACAAGTCTTCTGTTACTCTGCCTCCTATGTATACACCTGTAGTGTCTGCAAATATTCACAGTGAAACATTACTGTGCTGTGAAAGAAAAATAACTTGCTTTGCTTTAAATAAGCACAATGTAGAATGTAGTGCAGCTACCCAACCTGAATGTTGCATTATAAGGATGAACTAAGCTTCACAGACACATCAAAACATACAAATTACAACAGCAATGCCTGCAGATCTGTTGCTGAAGCTTTTTTTTTTTTTTTTTTTTTTTTTTTTTTCAGATTATAATCTCTACAGTTGAAAACAGGGAGCTGTTTTGGAAATGCTTGATTTGACCTAAAACTTGAGAAACTAAGTCTCATTATGATGGCAAAAACTAGCTGCAGTATGGATATTTTTATAAAGACAATGAGACATGTCAGAGTTACAACACCATTTGATTCTTCATCTCACATACTTCCATGCTGGAATGCGATGGTGGTATGGGGACTGAGGATGGGAGAAGCCCACTTTGCTGGACTTTGACCCTACAATGATATAAATACTTTAGATTTAAATACTACTTTATAAAATATTTGGATGCAAAATCATTTTAGGAAATTCCCTTTCTATCTTAGCACCAGTTCTTCACAATAGTACTGCCATTTTTTCATTTCTGCGAAATAATCTAGGGTGGTGGGGTGTTCTTTGTTTTTGAGAAAAGAAATAAAAGGTGGTCTTGAGCATAATCACAAAAACATTATCACAATAGAGAGGCTATAATTTTTGACAGAGAAGAGTGGGAATAGGTGTTTCTTGAGAGGATGCTAGAAACCTCTTCTTGAGAAAGGTCTTACACAGAAGAATTCATAGCAAGGACCTGTACTTCCTAAATTCCAAATAAAATTTTCAAAACTGGCAGGAATATAGGTGCCTGTGGCCCACTGACTTTCAATAAAAAAGAGTTTTGCTGTTGTTGTTGTTGTTTTGAAGACATCTGTTTGTTTGTTATTGTTTTGTTGTTGTTGCCATTGTTGTTTTTGTTATTATTTTTTTAACTTTATCCAGGTAGAAAACAGTGTAAGAAACCCCCACAATATATCTGATTATATTATGGTGGATAGACGGCTGAATATTATGGTGGATAGTCGGCTGAATATGAGCCAGCAGTGTGCTCAGGTGGCCAAGAAGGCCAACGGCATCCTGGCTTGTATCAGGAACAGTGTGACCAGCAGGGCTAGGGAGGTGATCGTCCCCCTGTACTCAGCTCTGGTGAGGCCGCACCTCGAGTACTGTGTTCAGTTTTGGGCCCCTCGCTACAAGAAGGACATCGAGGTGCTTGAGCGGGTGCAGAGAAGGGCGACGAAGCTGGTGAGGGGCCTGGAGAACAAGTCCTACGAGGAGCGGCTGAGGGAGCTGGGCTTGTTCAGCCTGGAGAAGAGGAGGCTCAGGGGCGACCTTATCGCTCTCTATAGGTACCTCAAGGGAGGCTGTAGCGAGATGGGGGTTGGTCTGTTCTCCCACGTGCCTGGTGACAGGATGAGGGGGAATGGGCTTAAGTTGAGCCAGGGGAGTTTTAGGTTAGATGTTAGGAAGAACTTCTTTACTGAAAGGGTTGTTAGGCATTGGAACAGGCTGCCCAGGGAAGTGGTGGAGTCACCATCCCTGGAAGTCTTCAAAAGACATTTAGATGTAGAGCTTAGGGATATGTTTTAGTGGGGACTGCTAGCGTTAGGTCAGAGGTTGGACTCGATGATCTTGAGGTCTCTTCCAACCTGAAAATTCTGTGATATTCAAATATATCTGAAGACTGTTTTCAGGTGAGATGTTATGGCTTAAGTTCTAGAAAGAGATAAGCAATCCAGGGCATTTGCTGTTTACAGTTGCCAGATCTGAACTCTGTATACGGTCAGTGGAGATCAGGAGTAGCCATGCTTATTCTGGTTGTCTGGAGAAGGTTGTCAGAACATGATCTTCTGTAACTACATGTGTCTGAAATCAGTTAAAAATAAAGAAATTAGATGTTTTTGGAAAGCTTCATGAGATCTGCCAAATCATGCCAGAGTAAATTCTTCAATCACTAACATATTTTAGAAAAGTTGCTACTAGTGGCTTCCCAAGAAGCAGATGGGAAATGAGCAGAAAAGGCAGGAGAACAACACATAAATGGGGAGGTAGGTGATAGCTATGTGGTGAATAAACAGAAAAAGAAAAAGCTTCCTTGGAATCTTATTCTGATGGCAGGGCTGTTTTCTTGTAGATATCTCTTGTAGGGTAAGATCCTCGTGACCAAATACAGTGAGAGTCTTAATTTGAGGGACAACTGAAGAGAGTAATCTAGTATAGAAAAAACATCATACATGTTGGTTGGACAGTAAATAAAAAGCCATCTATTTAATATAAATTTAAAGTGAACATCCCAGAATATGTCTGGGTCTTTTCTATTAGGTTTGTGACATTAGTAAATAATATCTTCCCTTGAATGATAAACTTGATTATCTTGTGCATATTCTTTGTTTTTAAAAATAGATAGCACATACTGCATTTGTGAATCTTTTCTTGTTACACCCATTTATGACAGCAGGGTATGTAAGAACAGCAAAATCATTCTAGTGAGTATTAATTGGAAATTTATACGACTGTGTTTGTGTATGCAAAATATCTTCGTTGTATGGTGAAAGATAAAATGAGGAAGGCTTGGCATTCCTATGGATTTTAAGTATTTATTTCAACATACAGAAAACAAGCCTTGAATTTATAAAGATGAATATAAGCTCCAGAAACATGAATCTTAGAATTAGTTTTGGTTTAGACAGGAAGAAGAAATGTGAATATTGTCCAGAAACATCACTATTGCTCTTGAAGGTATGTGTGTCTCCATTGCAATCAGACTTTAGTCAGATGTACTGTAGAAACAGTTGTTTCCCTTCACATGTTCAGCCAAGCCACATTTATGTTTTGATGTAAGTTCTGTTCATATAGATGGGATCATAATACCTATCTGAAGATAGTCTAGGAGAGCCTTCTTGTAAGTGCTAGGGACTCTGGCCTTATGCATGCCTCCACAAAGCAATTGTCTTGCATGAGTAGCAAGACCAGACCTACTGTGTAGACAATGTAGGAAGTCCAGACTTGATTACCACTCAAGCTGTGATGCCTTTATAGATTGAGTTTATTCCTTAAAACATTGCAGTGGCAGAGAGAGACTTTCTGCTGGGGTGTATGGGCAGTTTACACACCTTATTTTGCCTGAGAACAAGGTCAATCAATGTTCAGAAAACATACAGGGCTTTGTTATGTACTATGTATGTCATGAACAGAATGGGGGAGTCTGGGGTCTTAATTGCTAACGGTGTTATTACTGTGAAGTTGGCTTTAAAATTTATTTACAAATCTGGTCCATTTTATTTGTGGTCTTGCTCATGAGTCTGATGCAATCATTTAATTCCTGAAACTGAGCATTCAGAGACAAACATCAAATATTGTGAAACTTGCTGAAACCATGAGATCTGGCAACACCACCTTTAAACTGGCACTACAGTTTTATGTTAATACACCTACCGTGTTTTTATATACTGCTATCTACCATCAAAAAGGCTTACACTGGCATTTTCCCTGTTTTATACTTTATTTTACAGTTGACTTTAGAGAGTATTATGTAATAATGTTAGTTAAAGACCAGACTCTGAAATCCTGGCTCTTGCTGAAGAATACTTTTCTCCATCAGTAATTCCAGAAGAGTCAGGCTTTACGTGGAGAAAGCCACTAAAATCAGTGTGAGGGAACGAGAATTAATTGTCTACCAGGTTAATGTACTCCAGAACTTGAAGACCAGCTTGTGTTGCCAAATCTGCATGGTTTAATTTTTCAGTTTCTTGGCAGAGCTTTGGTTATTTCCTGTATGCCCAGAGCATGACTTTGAGGCCTAAAGGATTTGAGTAGATGATCCAATAGCATCAATGTCAATGATGTGTGATAGGATCCAAAATTGCTAAGGAAATAAAGGCTGCTTGTGCAGGATTTTTCCAGTGCTAACTTCTGTGGTTCCGGGATAATTTTATTCAAGTATCACAGTATGAGAAAAAAAATCTGCCCTGGTAATTGAAACTTTACATCAGGCAATCATTCATTTTAATATGTCAAATGCACACATTACAAGAAACTGTTGAAAAACCCAGACTGGAAAACCCCAGGCCAAACCATATACCTCAAGATTGAAACCGATTTAAATTCCAAGAATAAGTAGCTGACAAAGATAATTTTCATAGATTAACATTTTTCACCTGGGTTTTATATATCTGGAAGAAATATACACTGCATTGGTTATGCATTGATCAAACTTTTATTGTGCCAGCTGTACTTCATAGACCTGAAAAAGTGATTCAAGCAAAACAAAAGAGAACATAAAAGCACAACTGTAATGGTTTTAAATCCCAAAGAGGCAATTACAAGTTTGATTCCAGTGATGCAGCTGGACTACATTGGAAAACTAAACACTTTACACATATTAAGTAGATACGAAGGCTAGGACTAGGACTGTAAATAATAAACCCATCCTGCAGTTTTATTTGTAAAGTACAGCCCTTTTAATAAGTTAGGAAAATATAGCAGTAAAATTCACACTAATTCTTGTGTAAAATGTAGTTTAACAGAGCTGAAGTGTTGAAACGGTTGTGTGTTTTTTTGTTTGTGGTTTTTTTTTGTTTGTTTGTTTTTAATTAAGTTGCACAATAACTAATCATTTAAATATTTAAATAAACAATTGGAAAGTGGAATAAAAGAATGTTGCAACAAGAATGAATTAGAATTCTTCAGCCTCTATATTAGGGTATATGCAATATTTTATATTCTGAATGCTTCTTGGCCTGTTTTTGTAAAGAAAAGACCAGTAATTGTAGTACGTAATATTTGTATTTTCTCTGGAGGCTAAGAAGAAAAGGGAAGAGCAGGATAGCACAACATCTAACAAGCCATCCAAACAATGGCACAAAGATGACCTGAGGTTTAAAAGCCTTGTGATACAGATGGCAACCAGCTAGGGAGACCAGGAGGGGAAGGAGGCAAACATCCGCCCCTATACACTCTGTTCCCAAAAGCAGCATTTGCATTCAGGGTATGTGCACGGGGTCTTTGCCATCAGGTCAACTATTCCGGCATAATGTGATGTGCTGAGTATAAGCGAGTTCTGCAGGCTCCTTCAGTAGGCACCCAAGAGACATTTCTGGAGGGCAACTCATCCCACAAGGAGCTGCTTCAGGCTGAGGTGTATCAGCACTCTCCACTGAGTGCTGACAGATACTAAATGGGTGGTTTCAAATAGACATCTCCATTTTAGATGGTTGAAGTTACGTGAAATTAGTCCTTCCCTCAATATATTTTTGATCCATCTTTTCTCTTCTTCTTCTTGTGCTCTGGGCACACAGCTGAAGACAGAGCAAGCTGAGGAAATTCCTGGGCTGTTTGGAAAAGTTTTGTGCATCTCTGGAGTAAAGTCTTCCTTGTAGCTCTCTCTGGATGGAGCAGGATGTGAGGGTACTATCTGTTTGTAAAGGTCAAACACCAGAGTTTGGGCAAAAAATCTAATACATTTATACTCCAATATTTTGGCTCTCAGAATTAGAGAAAAAATAAAATAAAATAAAATAAAATAAAATAAAATAAAATAAAATAAAATAAAATAAAATAAAATAAAATAAAATAAAATAAAATAAAATAAAATAAAATAAAATAAAATGAATCATAAAATTAAAGAAAACAGGAGGGTAAAACTTAGCAGACTGCAAGGAAGGGAAATAGGACACTCAATGAGTAAGTCTAAACCTTTTTTATTTTAACTCCTTGTTTCCTCTTTTGGAAAATTCAGGTTCACTGAAACAACAATAAAACCTGCTTGTAAGAAAGGGTCATCTTGGCTTGTTCTGAATGAATCTGAAACATTTCATGCAGGGGGTGGGTGTCTTCTTGAAATGTTCCCTTTTGTAATTTTCAAGAACAGTTTACTCTTTTATAATTCAAGCCAATATTTTCATTACAGTATTTTAGTTAATTTATAATTTAAAGAGTTAATAAGAATAAGAAAAAAATACATACATGAAATATTTTAACAATTTAATCTTAGTGACTTCTATTCATTTGTCTTTTTGAACAGCATTATTTTCCAGGTTTTGGATCTTTGCCAAAATTCAGAAATTTCTCATATGACAGGAAAAACATTTGCTGCTTAGCTTAGTGGTTATAATCTAGAAAGATCTTTGGCTCAAAAATAGTCAATGTTGCATTGTCAAATTTTGTGTGAACTATGAATCGTGTGTTGATGCTGCTTTCCTTGGGAGCCTGGTGGGTTTGCTTCCTCTCTTCACCAGACACTGGTCTGGGAGAATAATGTTAAATATCCCCTAACGTTTTAAGAGACCTATCCTGAGAAGTACGATTCAGACTGATATTTGCAACTGCTTGGCCTTAATATCTGAGGACATCCAGAGAACATTGGCATATTCCCAGGTGGTAGAGGTGTGTGAACTGGCAGACATGGAGAGAGTTTGTTTCTGCTTTCTAAATGCATGAGTAGTGTGGCTGAAAGTGTTTCTGAATGTATTTAAAGTCTGTGATTAACACCTCTACTGACAGCAAGGGAGAAATGAGACAAGAAGCTGTAGTCACGGTCCACAAAAATAAATGAAATCATGGGCTGAGATGTTACGAACATAGCTAGTGCCACCTATAGGTGCAAGAGATGTAACTGGTGGAGCTGTCTGCTTTGCTCTTGAGGGGCACTGGAATACCTTTTGGGTTTTGACAGTACGGATGGTTGCTTGTAATATTTGCAAGATTTGTAAATGCGTTGTATTTCTTTACTTTTTCCAGGATTTTCTGATATGGAGATGCTGTTAATATAGCTAGTGATTTGAATCCATGGAAGCGAACAGGGGGATATAGGTGATGAAAAGGGGAACGGTTGCAAAATAGTTTATTTTAGAAAACAGCAACAACAACAAAAAAAATCTATTTCATATTTTTACACTGTACCTAAAGGAGTCTAGGAAGTGTCTTGAGGTGAGGGACATGCACTTGTGTTTAGAGTCCTTTGCAGCAGGACCAGACTAGGACTGTGAGAAGAAGCTGAACTAGAGCTGACTAAGCAGGAAAAACAAAGCCATCCTTGAAAACAGACTAGGTGCACAGTGAGTTTTTAAGGAAAGTTTCAAGGGATTCTCTAGCTTTGTAGTCCTATTGCAGTTATTATTACTAATTAAAAAAGAACTTTCAGACCATATAAAATACTGGTAGAATATTGTGTTTTGCAGTTAGGTAGGAATAGTTTGAGGAACACTATAAACTTGACATCTAGCCCTAGATACCACTCCTACTTCCAAATTTTTTCAGTGTCTATAGATTTTAAAATACATTTTTCCCCCTCTGAAATATCTAGGGTATCTAGCGGGATAACATGAAACTCAGATGTTACAGATGGTAGAGATGTTCCTTGCTCCCACTTCATGAGACCCCATAAAGTTTTGAGGCCAAACACATTGACAGTTGCAGAACCAGGTTCTGGTTCCCAAGTCAGGAGAAATATTGAGATTGTTGAACTCTCAGTGTACCCACAGGTTACATATGGAGTTAGACAAGCTCAGTGACACCACAAATGAGAACAAAAGTGATGCCAGGTGGAAAATAAAATTGATTTTATGTGCCAGGGTACACATTCAATAAAGAAAACATATATAAAGCTATCATTTTCACATCCTTTTTCAATTCTATTTATAACAATAATAATTGTTTTAAAATGTTGTGTAGAAAAGTGACTCTGAAGCTGACTTTGTCCTGTGCTGCTTGTTTTAGCATCTCCCAGCAGTTTTAAAAAAAATGTTTTGTAATGTTTCTCTTTTTATACAGCTCAGATATATTGTCATTTTTCTTCCTTGTTTCCTTCTGTCCCTATGTGAGGAATGTGACATTACTTCACATGGGATTTTTGTGTTGCCTTTCCTTGCTTCTTAGTGCTTATCCTTAGTATGTGCCATGACACTATTTTTTGGTTAGTGCTATGGTCTGATGTTCTGTTTCCATTTATTGATAAGTACCAGGATTTGTACTATGCCTCATATTGCTGGGACTAAAGATAAAATATTTTGTTTCTCTAAATCTCAGGATATCCTCCCTGTCCAATGCTTTGTGTGTTGTTGCTCTTTATTACCAATGTGAAGTGAGTTATTGCCTTTGGGGTAAGCCAGAGAAAAAACAGTGTGGCAGGCTTTTTTTGTGAGCCTCCAGCTTCTTTGATCATTGTCTCTTAACTCTTTTCTCCAGTCAACAAAAGTCTGAACATTATTTTCCATGTTTCTCTATGTCTTTTAAAAACAAGTTGAACAACAGTTTTTTTGGCAATGATAAATAGATTTCTTCTGGCTTGCCAAATAAGAAAGAGGGATTCTCATATCTGTATTAAGCACAAGTGATAGTTTTAGTAGAGTTGCTGTTAATCACTGTCTGGATTTAAATGTTTGGGCAAAGATTAGCTGCCAGTACAAAGTAAATAGCTTGACTGTTTAATCAAGATCTATCATTCCTCCTGGTCAGATGCTGCATTTTTTGTTTTAAAGCCCAATATAATGGAGACACAAAGCATACTGAGAGGTCCTATTACACTATTAATAAATGGGTAATATTAAGGAAAATCCAGTTTGTACCTTGGTGCACACTCAGGAGTGTGAAGAAAAAAAAAGGGGGGGCGGGGGGAGAATCGGGGGGAGAGGGAGAGAGAGAGAGAGAGCGCTTCATCTACAGATAGATAGGTAGGTGTGTGATTTACAGTCCTTCTGTAAAGTTGGGGTCACGACTTTCAAAAGTACAGACATTTAGTCACTAGAGGGAGACATGATCGCGTATAACCCAGATCACGTCTTCCACCACGCAGAGATCAGTGATGAAAATTTCCCTTGCAGGGAAGCAAATGTCAACCAACTTGGAATGCTGTTACCCAAGTGAAAGGCTGCTGCTGCGTTAAGCGTTTTGAGGCTGCAGGATTATGGGGCAGTGAAAGAAGCCTTCATGGACCTGCTTCATCCTCCAGGATACTATAAGCAATACCTTTCCATAAAACACATCTGGGTTGGGCTCCAGATCAGCTTTAACTGCAATGAGCAGAAGAGGCTTTGACCACATCTTTAGCTAGCACTGGCTGTGCCACGCTACTTGTCTTTCTCAAAAAAAGACACCATTTCTAAGCCCAGAGCTATGTGGCTAGTGAAGAAGAGCAGAAGGTCACCACAGAAGGCCCTGCCTCTCCTCAAGACCACTTCTACTGTCAGAAACAGAAGTTTCTGCCATCTAATCTCCCACTGCTGCCTTTGGGCTGAGCAAAGACACTGCTTGGGAAAAGCTGGTGAAGGAAGGAAGTGCAGGGAAGGCTCCTGAACCATTTGCTGGCATGGGCAGAAGACCTATTTTGTCTCTGTACAAGACCTGTAGGTCTTGTAGGGGACAATCTGTGCAACTGTTTGGCTGGAGAGAGTGGTATGCAAGGCTGGATTGACAGGGTCTCGCCCCAGTGATTTACAAGCTGAGGTGCAAACATTAGAGGCAAATTCTGTGCCCATTGGAAAGTACTTTGATCAAAGCACCAAGCCCAGTGCAAAGTCTGCACAAGTGTTATTATTCATCCAAAAAACAAAAAGAGCAAGCCAAAGGCCCTGTCCACACTGGGATCAGGATTGGGCTAGCAACAAGCGTGTTGATGCTGATAAAACCACAGGGAAACATCTCTACATCTGGAGCTTCTGTTCAGTGTTAATCCATACTGGGATGCTGTTTAATAATGTATTTAACTAGAGTACTGCAAATGTGTGGTAAATGACATTTTTTACCATTACATTAATAATAGGTGTTATTTATCCTTTATTGCCCAGAAACATTTTAGGGACCGTTGTTAATATTTCCTAGAAATAAATGTTTATGGAATCATTAACTCTGGTTTTATTGGCCATATTTCTAACAAAGCTTCTGAGTCATGCCTTCAAGTCTGCTAGGATTTGTGATCCTATTTTCTGTTTGCTTTGTACATTTTGTCTGTCTGTGTAATTTGAAAAGAGAATCGTAGAGTGTAAGATGGAGGCAAGTATTCTTTATTTTAATTAAAATGCTAACAAGAAATTATCTTATTGAATGATTGTGTTGTAACACAGCCACTTGCTCTGCCATACAGTAGTTAAGTGTGATTTGATGCTTCCTCTAGAATGCTTCCTATTCTCCAGGGCTTATACTGTAGCCAAAAAAAATCCCTTTAAGCTGTAACTTGGCACACAAATTCTCAGCTAAACTTCAGCGCTGCTTGAAACTTAAAATACAAAACTTTGTTTTCCCATGTTCAATTTGCTTTGGGACACCACACCTGTAGTTCCATGTATTGCTTTTTTGTGGAGTGATCGAAGAGCTCAATGTCTGTTTAATATTAAAAATGAAATGCTTCTGGCATTAATTTATAAAGGGGATTCATTACTGCCAACTGAGGGAAAGTCCTATATCACAGGACAAATGAATTCTGGATGGACAAACGTGTGTCACTGCACATGAAAAAAAAAAAAAATCCTGTTTTTATTTTTTTACTTTTTTTTTTTTTTTTGGCAGGGCCATCTGTTGCCCTGTCTAAATGGAAGTTTCTTACATTTGTGGAGGAATCTCCACAAAAAGGGGAAAAGCCTCTGTGTTTGACCCATGTCAGAGACAGAGGTGTCAGCTAACTGAAAATTTGGTCCGATCCAAGCAAGAGCCCTCATCTGTTCTCAAACAGCAAAGTGAATATGGGGACTGACACAGCACCAACAGTGTGGATCTAGACTTTGCTGTAGACTTTAACCAATATTTCGTCTATGATTATTTATGTTTTAATAGTTTCTTGAAGCAAGACAAAGATGTTGTTGAGCATACTGCCTGTTTCCATGCCATTGACAATGGAATCTGATGGGTCATTTAGATTTGGGTAGATCATTTGATCTTTTGATGAATACATAATATTTAGGAGAAGAGTGAAAGTTACTGTAACCTGGGGACACCAAGAAATTGAGTCTAGCATGTCTTCCACACCTAGGACCAACAAATACCTGTGCAACAAGGTTATGAAGTTGAGCAATAGATAGGTACCTAACTTTTGTTGTTGTTGTTGTTGTTGTTTCCAGTAAATTGTGTACCTGATTAATTTCAAGCCATTTTTGCAACATGCTTTTCCAAGGCCTTTACCACATACTTCATAGTTTCCAGATGACTGGGGAGTGTTTTCTAACAAAATTTATCTCCTTATTTTATTTACATTCACCTTTTGAATTTTCTTTACACATAAAAAATGAAAAAGACACTGTTTATTAGACAAATATATCTTTGTCTACAAGATGCCTTTGCAGAATGTTCCTTTGATAGAAACAAGGAAAAAATAGCTCTGTTACAGGAGAAAAGGAGCGTTAAAAGGTTTGGGGGTGGTAGAAGTACCAACTTACATTTGAGAACAGGAAAATAAACTCACAGGTAGAAGAATTTGCAGTCATTTAAGACAGTCAAAAGTCAGAAGGAACATTAGAAGAAAAAATAGGACCTAACACAATGGCAGAGGAAAGTGAATGTTGATAAATGCAATTCCATACAGACCTGAATTTGAAATAGCCTATCTATTTCCAAGGTTTCAAGTTAGCTTTAATACACAAGGACACTTCAGTATACCACTGAACACAACTCAGTCAGACCTAGTCAGTTTGTAATAGTAGCTCAAAGGTAGGCAAGATGTTAGCACCTTTGAAAGTTGGACTATAAAACTATGTCAATCAATTGCAGTTACAGAACAGTTGTAAACCTGGTAATGTCACCGTATGGCTCAGTGGTGTGTTGTCACTTGCAACATTGGATCAGAGATGTCCCAATACAAAAGATGCAGAACTAATTTTCTCCCTTCAGACAGCTCTTCTGTTCCTAAAACATTTGTCAAAGTCCAATGCTTGTATATTAGCATAGCCTAGGAAATCTGCTTCTGGCTGCAAAGACTCATAAACTGGTGAGGATTTCCTGGTCTACCTTTCCTGTGCCTTTGGTTATACAAAATTGTGTAGTCCAGAAGAAAGCTTGAATTATGGTTTTTACTTTACCATGAGTAAGCGATTCACTTTGTCTATTTTGAGACAGCAAGCCTCCAGTGGTTGTAAAAAGGTACATTTCCATGTTATGTCACTGATCCTACAAGAAGCAAAGTGTTTACCTCCCTCTTCACCAAAGCAACTACTTATATGCTTGTTTTTGAGTATATAATGTCAGGGGACAATGGGGTGAACTAGCAAGCAAGGGAGTTCACTGTGTTTACATGGAAGAAGAAGGGCTTCTGAAAAATGAAGCCTGACCCTGCTCTTGGAGATTATAAAAATAACTGGCCTGAAATAAATGGAGTAACATTTATGCAAAAGTGGCTTAAGAGGAATGAAAACCTGGTCTGAAGCCTTTACTGGGTTAGTCTTTTCATACTTTTGAGAGCAGAATCAGTGAACAAGGTGAGTTAATAGTACACAAGTAAAATTGAAGCCTATAGCAATTAAATTAAAAGCTAAAAAGATTTGGAATGGTAAAACTGAATACATTTTAATTGAACATAATTCTATTGAAGACTATTAAATTACCACAGTGGAATAGAAGCACAAAAAAACATGATAATGAGTTCCTGAATGAAAATTTTAAATGGATAAACTGAAAAATTACAGGTACCCCGGTGTATGACATGCAGAGTGCTCATGATATGAGAATATGAATTATTTATATCTTCTTTAAATGTAGCATGTAAATTTGTTTTGAATTAATTTCTATTGGGAAATCACTACACAGTAAACATAACTGTCTCTTAGGGTGATGTTTTTTCTTTCTAATTATTATTATTATTATTTTATCATATTATTACTTGGAGAGGGGAAGAAAAATTGCATATTCTGTGGCAATAAGACATTTAAGTAATGGTTATATTGAAAAAAAATGCAGTTCTTTACTTTGGGGTGAAATATACTGTAAGCTAGACAGCTGTCATGTAACTTAGGATTCATGTACTCCACTTTGATGTTTCTGTGCCGGGACAAAGAGGTTGGTGTCTCTCCTTGTTTCTCCTAC
The DNA here is from genome assembly GCF_964035555.1 of Netta rufina. Lineage (NCBI taxonomy): Eukaryota > Metazoa > Chordata > Aves > Anseriformes > Anatidae > Netta > Netta rufina. The sequence continues at coordinate 60,822,633 of NC_140124.1, forward strand.
AACAATATAATAAATTGGTAAACTGGTAAGGGACATAAAAGGGTCTGGCTTCTGTCCTATTAAAGTTGTACATGCAGAGGCAGGTGTCAAAACTTATGCTGAAACAATTAAGACCATAGAAATAGTCTAGTGATGGAGGGAGGGATAGCTTTTGTGACTAGCCCTCACTATCTTTAGTGACATATAGAATCCTGATTTCTCAACTTTGTGAACTAAAAGGAATGAGCCACTGTTGTTATTACCTTTATTCTCATTTCTGTGTTGAACACACCCATACAAGTGTGTTCAACGGTAGGGTAAATGTATCACTTTAGGGAAATTAGGACAAACGGGTTTGTTGCAACAATTATGTTAACAATATGTTACATATGCTTGTAGCTTGTCTATTTGTGTTCTTTTATCCGAGTGATTATTGCTTCTCCTTTGTAATACTGCTTTAAAATGTTTCCAGTGGAACAATATGCATTTAAGTCTGGACTGAAGTCACTGGAGAACTAGGTCTTCCAGCTGTGTTTTGTACTCCTAATTTTAGAAAAGTTGAGGGAGAAATCTCCTTTTGGTTTCAGTGGGGCTTAGACCTTCAGGACTGCTGAAGTATCTTTGTCTAAAACTGAGTTATAAGGACTGTGGGTTTCACTGAATGGCTTGACCTTTGCAAACCTTACTGCTCATTTCTAATGACACTTTATTGATCCATCTCTCCCACCCCAGGGAATGAAAATATCTTGTGAATAACAATACATAGCAATTATTAATTTTGAGCGGTAAGCGATAGATTAAAAATATTAAATTATTTTGCTAAATATACTGCACTATTTTTTTGTTACTTGTATGCTTGACTTGCAATCCATCTGGATCTGCAGCTCCTCACTAGCTGCAAACTATGTTCTGCCCATTCTCAGTCCTGTGACAATGGGAAGACAATGAGCTAAAAATGTAAAGATTTTTGTTCTTATTATTTTGGAACAACTGCTCTCCCATTTTCTGCTGTTTTCTTTTCATGGACCATTAGCAGCTTCCAAAGGCAATATCCTTTCACTGTCACACTATGCCATGGGGTGCCGTTTCAACAACTTCAGACGAGGGCATTAAGTACAATTCTGGATGAGAGTCAGAGCATAACCAAATAAAAATAATAAAGGAAAGCTTGTAAGAGCAATTTGGAATGCTGTCCTGTGCTGAATTCATTTGCAGCTTAGCAGAGAGCTACCAATCACTGGTGATCAGAGCAATACTCCGCAGCACCTTATTTAATTGTAAAGTATTTCATACCCTAAGAAACATCACTGTTCATTTGCTTTTCCTTTTTCGGTGATCATCTTAGCTGAATGCTGAGCGGTGAATCAGTGGGAGGGGAAGAAAATTCATGTTTCTAATTCAAGGAGAATAAAAATGGACTTCTTGTTGTTCCTCTCCCTTCCCCCTTGCAATTAATCTGGCGTTATGCATTTCTTAGGATAGTTAAAAAAAAAAAAAAAAAAAAAAGTAAAACTGGAGGGAGGAAAAAAGCCTTCATAATCCTTCAGTAAATCTCTTAATGCATAAAAGCCAAATTCTGGCACATGTTGCAGACAGGTACAAACCAATCCTCCTGGCCAGCAGCAGGACTGTGGGGCAGAAGCAATTTCCTTTAGCTTGCCTCCCAAGGAGATCGAAGGACTTTTTCTACAGGTCCTCAAACCACCCCATGCTTTCTGGAGGACTCAGGCTAACTACGCTCACTCAAATAGCCCCTAACTTGGCACTGACTGATCTAACACTGCTTTTTGAATTCAATGCCTGAACGAATAACTCATTCTTCATAGTGGGGAAAATCCATAAGGTGTACAATGAATGGGCTATTCAGAGCAGGAATCCAGGCAGCCCCTGGCTCTGGTGCTGCATTCCCTCTCTGTGCCTCTTTGGTGGTGATAGATATGCCACTTAGCAGGCACTGGTTGGAAGTGTGGTGCAGAGATCCATGTAGAGTATGTCAGCTGGAGAGCAGATCAGTCAAGAGACTTAAGCATGGGGCTGGAAGGTAGCTGGGATGGTTGCTGTCTTGGCTATGCTGATAGATCACTTTCAGCTAGGTGCTTAACATCTGTGTATTCTGCTTTCTCCTGCTGTAAAAGGCTAATCTCTCTACACACGCATATCAAAGTTTTCTCTGGAGCCAGCCTGTGTAGTATCTCAACACCAACATGGAAGGTGTTGTGAGACTGCAAATGCTGCTAAAGTGCTATGAAACTGCATTGGGATAGGTGTTGCATGTTACTAATACCTCACTACCAGAGTGCTTACATTTGATTTGATCCTTATGTAAAACACAGTTTTATACTGCTTCCTGCTTCCCTGAACAGTGTTTGAGGTCCATGTCATTTTCAGGAGCTGGACTTGATGATCCTTATGGGTCCCTTCCAACTCAGAATATTCTATGATTCTCCTGAATAGAGGAACTATTTCAGCTTGACATGATAGTCTAGACAAGGGTGTCCTTTGCTGGAATAGACTGTAAAGAAAAGGCTAGGGTAGATATTCTCTTGTCTCAGTTCCATTCAATTAGTACAGATTACTAAATTGGTAATTTGATTACTGAATCTGATTACTCTGATCTGTACTGATCTGATGTGATTTTTTAAAAAAAAATAAATCTGTATTTCCAATCCCCTTCAACATCTGCAGCACCCACTGGCTCCACAGCCCCACAGCATCCACAGCCCAGCTGCATCTTATATGATAGGGAAATTCTTTCAATTAATTTTGAGTTGTCCATTGCTAGTTTTATTTTACATGCCTT